>NC_084931.1:23367333-23992333 GCF_958298935.1 Phragmites australis
AAAACATCCGAACTTTAGCATCGATGCCATGTGTTTTCTAACTTAACTCCCATAATGAAAAGACTACCTAATTGTAATAAAGACATAGTTCGCATTTATAAAGGCAAAATCGCAAGTGCAGCTATACAAGAAAACCAAGTATTTCTAATTTTGGTTTATATTTGCCATTTAAGAAAAAAAAAAGAGGTACTACAATTCGAGATACATGAAGCCAAAATAAAGCTACTAATAATTTTTGAATTATGAGTCATTTTAGTCGATCTGTGAACTGTTATCAATTAAAGGTACTAATAATTTTAGAATTTAAACTTTCTCAAATTTGAAGTACTGGAGGGCCTAAACGGAAAAAGGGAATGGGCGGGCTTTACCTGTAAAAGCCGTCACCCCCCCTGCGGTCTCGCCTTCCTGCAATCCTGCTTCACTTCTCCCCATCCCGCGATCAGAGGGATACTCCAAGCCCTAATCTTTTCCCTCTGTGCCGTCGGAGCCAGCTGTGGGGGAGTTCGGTCCTGGGGTTCTGCGTCGATCCCTGACATCTAGGGTTCCGAGATGGGCGATCACAAGGAGGTCTTCCGCTCCCTCCGAGAGCTCTTCGTCCAGGTGCTTACGATCGGTTCTTGTTCGTGTCCCGCGTGCAGTGCTTGAGATTTCGTGTGTGGGAGGTCGAAAAAAGAAGGATTTTTGTAGTGAACAGTTTTTTTTTAAAAAAAAAAATGACTGAGGCGATTGGAGTAGAGGGTAGGGTAACTAGGGCACATATGGACATGGTAAATTCCAGTGGGACTATGAGTTCTAGATGCGATTTTGTGGCCGTGAAGGAGCTATTCGCGTTTTTGTAAAAATTGGTTCGGATTTAGGGGCGCTGTCTGTTACGTGTATTGGTAATCTGAATTCCAGGGTTTGTGTCGTCCAGGGTTGTCTTCGGAGTGGCAAATTTGTTTACACCTCTTATCTGCAGGTTGATCATCGTATACTGAAGGCCATTGCCATTGAGCACTGTAAAGATGTTGATAGTGCGGTAGTTGCTGTCCTTGATGAAGTCATGCCGTCTATGATTGGTTCGGCTGGAGCTTCATCTGCTCATCAAGAAGTCGTGCCATCTAAGGCTGATTCTGTTGGGAATTTATTTGCTAATCACAGCACGCGTGAAGTGGGAAGTTCATCATCTTCTGGTGAGTGTAAAGACTAAAGTTTTAGCCAATTTGTACCAAGTGTTAAAGGTGTTTTTTTACATATCTTGTATTTGCGCTGTAAAATTGATGTGATGAGGATTTATTGCTGATAGCTTGCATAGTCTTGTGCAATGTGCACAAATAATATTTTTCTTGTTGTTTCTGATAAGGCTAAGAAGACCTCAAAACAAATACATGTAACTTTGTCATTTCGCTCACTTACCAGTGGCTTTTTAACTAGTTCAGTGATGCTGTCAATTTTTGGTAGTTACCCAAGGTTGTGCGAGGTGGACTTTCTTATTCTTGTGTTAAACCTTATCTCAGACCAGTCTACAAACTCAATCTTGGTTAAGTTTAGAGCTGATCTGCATATAGTACTTTTCGTTCTTCTTTGAATCAAGCATATTTCTCTTATGTAATGTTGTTATATATTACCTTTCCTTTCTTCAAAGTTATGCTAATGATTGGGCTGTTGCCACACATCAGGACATGATATGCGTGTTGATGAGGTTGATGGAAGTGTTCATTCTGCACAAGACTCATCTTCTGTGGAGCTCAAAACTAGTACACAAGAAATCGTATACAGTGAACTACATGTGGGAAGGCCTACATCCATCCAAGGGACGAATGAACAACTAAGTTTACATTCCTTCTCTATTCAAAATGATAATCAACATGATTTGATTCCCGACCTGGATGCGAGGTATTCAAATCCCAGTTCCGAAAGAAAGTTGGCTAACTCAGACAATGAAGTTGGGTATGGTGGATATTTATCAAGTGAATCTTTTTCTCAATCACCGATTGGGGAAAAGGGTGGTGACAGCATAATTATTAATAAAGCTCCACAACATTATAAGCAAGATTCTAACAAGATAATTCCAGTTGGGGATTGCATTCCCCAGAACAATTCATTGAACTTTTTCAATGGTTATGCAGACATAAATGATGGCGAGGATTCCTTGCTGTCCTTGCTTTTAAGTCTTGCTTCTGACAATGAAGTATCTTCTGGAATTCTGAGTACTGAAAAAGATGCTTTTGCGCCCGTGCTGGATGTTCCCAGTCCAGATACAGAAGGATCCTCTGTGGAGACTTCTGGCGTCATAGAACAGAAGAATACCAGCAACACTGGCACCGGCTATAACAAGCAGCTTTCAGGGGATATAGTTGAGAATGGCTTGCCTTCTAGAATGGATATGCTTCCTGATCTTAATTTGAATCACTTTGCTTCTACGGTTTCAACTCATTCAAGCCATTCTGTTTGTGTTGAGTCTCTCGAGGATTCTATTGCTGATGCCAGAAGCAATAAGGTACTATATTTAAACTTTCGTTGCACTGGTCTTTTTGAAACATTTGTCGGTATTATCTTTTCTTTTCTACATCCATTCGCATGTAGTTGCACGAAATCACATGTGTGTGCTCACATGCACATGCGGATAATAAGATTACACTTTATTGGATTGATGGCAGCTTCTTACTTTTCTTTTTCCTAGGCATGTGTGCGTATTGCTATTTTAGTCTTCCTTGAGAAATGGAGTGAGTAGGGCATTAGTTTTTCAATATCTGTGTCAATTCATGGCTGGCTTACTAAAATTAAGTGCATGAAAGCAGACTTAGGCTATTTTGTTTATTATTATGGTCGTTGATAGTAAGTATTTCGGATGAAAATGACATATTAAACATGTCATACACTCAATTTTGTCAACAGAGCAAAAGAATACCTCTACATACACAAAATTTACTGTTTCTTTATTGTACATGAGTCTGAAGTTCCTGAAAAATGAAGACTATCCGTGAGTTTCTGGAAACTTCTGTGCAAGAAGCTGAGTCAACCATGACTCCATGAACCATATTCCTTCTTTCACTTTCTGATACTTGCCCGAGTTTAAAACATTGCTTGTTGGTTTAAACTATAAATGCTGATTTGTTAAATCTATGGTTGAGGTGTACCATTGTATATTATAATAGAATAATGGGTGATTGGCAGATTATTGTTGATATTGGTGACTTATTCTTGTGCTATGACATAATGCAGAATGATCTGTTACCTTCTATAGAGTTGGTTATGAAAATGTTAGAGGATGCAGAGCTTCTTGAAGAAAAAGCTAAAGTAGCCATGCATGAGCCGCCTGTTTCTGGGACAGGCATTCTGACAAAAGTTGAGGAGCTAAAAGAAATGTTGACTCATGCAAAGGAAGCAAATGATATGGTTTTTTCCTTTTTTCCCCTTGATCTAATAATTTATTAAACCTCCTAAGTTGTCTAAATGCAAGCCTAAAAGATATCTGACAATTTTTCTTTATGCAGCATGCTGGTGAGGTTTTTGATGAGAAATCTATTTTAATGACAGAGGCACGTGAGCTTCAATCTCGACTTCAGCGGCTGTCAGATGAGAGGAATAAATATCTGGTGGTAATTGAAGAGGTATCTTTGATGCTAGCGTTATTTAGGAGTTGGCACATACCTACCATCCTGCATAAACTAAAATTTAAAGTGTAAAGTTTCAAAAAAGTTATAAAGTGCAAAGTTGAATGAATGCCACCTCATAGTTTACAGTGAACATGATGTTTATATTCTTTGATGTTGGAAGACATCTGGAAATTTTCTTGGCTGAGCTTCGTAGCAAAACATGGAATTGATGATCCCTTCAGTTACAACTTCCTTATTCTTCCAGCTACATTTGTTTTTTTCTTTTGTTTAATCCAACTCGATGAAATTTTTCGACAAAACCATAGGTGCTGAAATCTAACATTATTTGTTGGTTATGTTGGACATAGAATTGCATTAAACTATATAGAAGTGAAACTAAATGTGATTTTTAAAATATTAATAATGTACAGATACGCCAAACTCTTGATGAAAGATTGGTTGCTGCACAACAAGAAATTGCAGCAGCTGAGAAAGAAAAGATTGAAAAAGAGGCCGCCGCTCAGGCACTGCTTGATGAACAAGAAAAGATGATGAATTCTATTGTTGAAGAATCAAGAAAGTTGCAGGAAGAAGCAGAGGAGAACTTGAAAGTATAATATGCTTCCTTCATAATCTGGGTTTTGATCATTTTATCCATGTGTTATCTCCTTGTTTTGTAAGGTAAAATTATTTACTGATGTTATATTTGTATTGTTTGACGGTCAGTTGAAGGAATTCTTGGTTGAGCGGGGTCACATTGTTGATACGCTGCAGTAAGTTCTCATGTCGTCTCAGCTACTTAAGAATTGCTAAGCTGTTCGAACCTTGAACTAATTTGTCTTCATTTTTTAAAAAAGCTCACAAACATTTTGCTCTTACAAATTCAGAAGAATGTCTTTTATAATAGTCATCAGCTAATAGGAATCAAAACATTGAGTGGGATAATTCTTGTGTAACATTTTTAATTATTTTACTGTAAGGTCTACAATTTTTCTAGTGGTGTTTTTGTCTGCACTCTGCAGTGATGTACAATCAGCCAGCTCAAAATAATTTGTAGAAAGGATAGCAGATTATTTATGGTATCTGTGAGCTCTAAATTTACAAACAATCCTGTAATTCATATCCTTGTCCTCATGCAGATGTGAGATGGCGGTAATATGTGAGGATGTCTCTCTGCTCAAGCAAGTGGTGGATGAGCGCCTGTCATTGAGCAAGTTGCAGCGTTCAACAATGTTGAGCCTCTCCTCTTCGTTGCATTCTTCGCTTCACAAGAGTGGGAGTTCCTCGGACAGGACTGTCGAAGCAGTTGAGTCTACAGATAAGCACACAGTCGCTGAAGCTGCAAGCCCAGTGGCCAAAGATCTGGATGGCAGAATCGTGGAAGTGTCAGATGGCAACAACAGTACCGATAAAGGCATTTGTAAGCGACAGGTTTCCAACGACGATGGCTGGGAATTTCTTGAAGATGTTTAAGAGTAGCAGGGTTGCCAGTGGATCGTGATGAATAGAAATAGAAAGTATAATAATAATGTCAAAACGTTCTATTCACTAATTTAGTAGATTTCGTATGAATCTGGGAATTGACGTGGAGTAGCAAGTATCTCAGATGAGTTTAAATACTGCTGGATATGATTGTATTATGGAGATCTTAGTATAATTATATAACTAGTACGACGGATTCCTTCACAGCTGTTTTGCTATATGGATGCCAGTTGTCATACGTTAATTATATGCTGCCTTTGGTCCAAAATAGATATTCTAGAATGCACAACTATTACAATGTTGACTACTACTATTACACCAGATTATTTAGATTTGTCACATGAGAAATGGCATTAGCAGATCCATCACCAAAGTTACTTGAATATCAGTATGACATGTGAAATGGAATGGAGTTATTAACAGATTTTGCATCGAGCCTACTGGAATGGAGTAACCGAACTCGCGTTGCCTAGTTTAAATTTGCATTTCCTCCTTGTAATGACAAGGTCTCTTCTACGGCAACCGTCGGTCGATGGTACGGTCAGAGCTTACGAGTTTACCAGCAGCGGTGGTCACAGTGTGGTGAGGCGGCCGCCGCCGCCGGAGACGAAGGCCCGGTCCCCATGATGGCTCCGAACGAGCGCGTGTTGAGCTGATGGTTCCTGGTGGCTCCAGACGTAGACAAACCAACCTCCGCGTCGAACTTCTTGTCAGCACCCACCGCTCTCGATTCAGAATTATATTTAATTTTTTTCACTCTATTGAAGTAACAATTTCTTGTTAAGAATGACAAATAAATTCTCCTAGATTTGCGTCAATAAACCTAATAATAAATTTACCACCTAGCAGGATGAAAAAAAAAAATTCAAATACCCCCGATCAAGGCGCCGACGGCTCGGATCCCATCTCACGTTGCTGTCCCCTCCACGCCAACTTCTGCCCCCACCACCCGACTGGCTTCCCCATCCCCCGAAGCAAAGCGAGCACGAGAGCAGAGCAGCCCACGCGCCGCACGCCGCACGCCGACGCGAACCAACTAACCGGCAGTTAGTACCTCATCTCGGGATTGGCGAGCTCGCTGCGACGATGCCTCGCAGCGCTGTCCTCTTCGCCACCGTACTCCTCGTGGCCGCCGCGGTGGCACAGGTCCCGGGGGCCGCCGGGTTCCACCTCGGCGGCGACGAGAGCGGCCTCGTGAGGGGCGTACTCGCCGCGCTCCGCGAGAAGGCCGAGGCCGAGGACGCCGCGCGCTTCGCCGTCGCCCAGCACAACCGGAACCAGGTGCGGGCTCCCGTCTCCCTCCCCACTCGAGTTCAATTCCGTCGGTGTGAACTGTTATGCTTGATGAGCATGTAGGTTGCATCGACTTACATGTTGACCTGATTAGGTCAATCAACATACTCTCCGGAGAGGGGAAAAAAGTTAGGTGGGAATTCGCGAAGGTGCTTAAATTGCATCAACTTGCTAGATTGCTTAGGTCCGGTCAGTGCGAGTTTAAGGACACGATTTACTAGATGTACTGGAACCAAGCTTCGAGATCCAATTGTTGAATTCCATAGTTCGTTGAACTACGAGGAAACTTATGATGAGCAGTCGGATAGGAAGTGGAAGCATCTGCAACCCCTAGCAATTTGCTCATTGTTTCATGTTATTTCTTGGGGAATTGAATTTCTAGATTTTCCTCCATAGATTTATTGGAATGTTGGGATTCCATTCGAAAATATTGGGGGTGTTTCCTCGTATTGGTAGGATGATTTCTCCACAGAAGTACACTACGCATGGATTCTTCTGAGTAGTACGTTTTTTTTTTTCACTAAGGAGGCCCTCAGGCCCACACTCCTCAGCCACGCAGGTGCTGATCAGCGTCTCCGGGGGTGGGTGCTGGGGATCGAACCCGGGTCGCCGACCTGAGAGGTGGCTTGAGGAACCATCTCAGCTCACCACCTCTCTCTTCTGAGTAGTACGTAATGTTTATTTTGTTGTGCAGGGTGCTTCTTTGGAGTTTATACGAGTGCTGAAATCGAAGCAGCAGGTAGTGACCGGGACTCTGCATGACCTGATATTGGAGGCAGTTGATGCTGGAAAGAAGAATCTGTACAGCGCAAAGGTGTGGGTGAAGCCATGGGAAGATTTCAAGTCAGTTGTCGAGTTTCGTCATGTTGGAGACTCCGAGTCCATGTCTTCTACCGCTTCTGATGGTAGCTCTGGGCAAGGTATTGTTGTTCTTGGGTGTCTGGATAATACATTTGTTGATAATTATCCAATGTAATCTGTCAGGATAGATATGTTGCCTGCTTATACAGTCTTACATTTTTCAGCTATTACCAAGCTCTCTCTTCAAGCACATATATTACAGGAGACTCGCCTGCACACCATTGAGAATGCTGGACTTTCCAGCGACCTCTCATCCTCCTCTTAGGTATGAGGTCATTTCCTTTCATGTTCCTGTCCTACTCATGTCATTTCTGGACTCCTGCTGTTTGGTTAATCGACCTGGGATATGTGTCGAGGACAGTCTGTCGGTGCATGTTAATGAGTTCATCAGTGGCTTAGATTTGATGATTTACTGCCCCAGAAATATGGGCCTATCCTGGATCCTGATGCTGGCCAATCATTTCACTTTACAAGTATCCGGACCCAAATAGGTTGATGCAAGAAGTGCATTTTGTTCCCATGCTACAAGAAGCTTGCAATTCTGTTTGGACCTTTTGGTCTCCCAATTTCTTGCATACTTGTGGCTATTGTGGGAGCTGGGAAGTATCTAGTGCTGATCTGAGACTTTAGATATTAGCATCTAGAAGATGGGTTTGCACTGGATACTTATCGTTAGTTGAGTACCATGTTAAGATTTTAGTCCATATTTTCTGTGACCATCCAAGAATGTGGCCTTGAGGGCGTTAACTTGGTACTATTCTTCATGTGACTGCCACTGATGCTTTGATATGTTCATCAAGGTCTTGTGTGCTACTTTGAACCTGTTGTTTAGTTATGTTATTACATTTTTTTTATACCTAAGCATTTCGAAATCCTAACAATACTACAGATGCTAATTTTTTATTCCAATTTTTCTACTATTACCAGTACCTTTATTATTATTATTGTTTTCTTATCGTCTTTTTAGCTGGATCTTGTGTGTTTCATCTTTAATCTACCCAACTTGTTTGGGACAAAGGTTGTTGATGTTTAAGGAAGTACACACCAATGCTGGACACCCTCCAAGAGTTCGTTTGCATCATGATGTGATGTTTCTAGCTCCATTTGCTACTACGGAATTTGCACCATAGCCTTCTTTCATTCTCAATATATAGTTCGCAATATTTCCATAGTTTGTAATATGTCAAAAACAGTCTGATAAATAATATTTACTTTTGCACGAGATAGGCTATTCATTCTTTTTTCGTAAGCACAACAATCCAGTTCACAGCCAAGTCAATTTCAGGAGCCAGTAAATGTCCAATACTCCAATCAACAATATATATTTATCCTTAAATGTGTTGTGATGTGCTTGCATCAATCCTCAGAAAGAACTTTGGTTTTAAGCACAATCCAAACTATGTAGCTTTGTTCTGTTTATTTAAAGTCTTTCTAATGTGTACATGACAGCTTATTGATATTTATAACTTGCAACTCAAGTTACTTGATATTAGATCAGTTCCTATGTCTCTTTTGACTTACTGTATTGTTGGTTTTCTCTACAATGTTATGGCAGCTGGATTTTAGAAAAAGGAAATCATGTCCACTGAGTTTGGAGTTTCTTGTGCAATAATCAGTGTCAACTTTTCTTAACCTCACTAATTGGCATGTGGAAATTGACGGTAGTTTACCAACTTGCATTTGGGCATTGGTGTATTTTAATGTCATGGACTGCCGGATCATGACATGAGTTCTTCTCTACTTTCTTGCTAATTGCTATGCTCAAGGAAAATATGGTTACAGTTCGAAGCATAATTATTATTTTTTCATGCCAAGGCCATACTCTTCTCTTATCTGTTCCTGTATACTGTATTTGTGTCTTCTTTTCTTTCTTTCTTTTTTGGTTCTGTAATGCATAGTTTTGTTAACACAGTGTGACTAAAAACTTTTGACCCATCTGTCATTTTCAGACATACTTGGTGTGACTGGCTTCCAGGAGAGGATGGAAGGCGTTGAGGTTGTAACTGAGATTCTAAAATCTAGCTTTCAGCAATTTGTGGACCAGAGCCGTCCTTACCCCTGTGTGCAAAGTTTTTATTTGCTGTCCAGTGCACTAGATAATAGGTTACTGTTAAGCTGAAATGATGTGAGTACTGGCTGGCATATTGCTTTGGCAACTTGGGAACAGAGAACTGTATAGTATTTCACATTATCTATGCCCATGTATGTACATAAGGCCTTACTGCTGTCTTTGTATGGTAGTACCTTAACTGCTGTTTATATTTTATTTTGTCTTCTGATCCGGTGTTGTTGAAACGAAGCAGCATTGTTTTTAGCACTTCTCATGCCATCCGAATGCTTCGTTACCTGTTAGTATCTGCTAGGTTAACGACGAATGCTAGACTGCATAATGACTCAAAATCGTCGTCCAGTCTCAAGTAAATTTCGAAGTAATAGGGAAAAAGAGGAACCCAAATCGTTGTTTCAAAAAATTGCCCGCTAGGCGCCAGGTGGCGCTCGCCTAGCGTTTTTTGAACACTGAACTAGATATATCTTTCTCAAGCATTCTGGAATCTCTCGGGAGATCACAATGCTACCTCGTTGTCTATTATCACACTGTCCATGCATCTGATACTAATTCTTTCGTTACAGTATTGGCCTCCGTACCTTGTAAAATCTATTATATTATTATTTGAGTGTTAAAATAAGCCTCATGTTTACTTTCAAATTGTGAAAGTACCACGTTAATAAAAAAACCACTTATTATTATAAACATCTAACGATCTAGATTAAATCTAAAAATTCATATTAAATATAATTATTAAATAGCTAAATTCGAAATTTAAAAATATAGAAAATTAGAAGTTTGATTTTCCTACGGTTTGAAAAACAAAATATCCAAATAAAGAGTCTAAATAAAATAAATAAATAATAAAAGTGATTAATTTTAAATTAAATATTGTCGTGATAAAAATATTACATCGAGACTAACATGAGCCATTTCCATTTACTAGTCCTGCAAAATTCAATGAAATTACCAAGTACAGTTACCCTACTAGGGGCCTAGCCTAAGCCTAGAAACCCCACCGTTTTGAATCACGGCCCAGCAAAGCAGCCGTGAACGGCGCACCATTTTCAAATTCCTCTCCTCGCTGGCTGGCAATAATGGCATTCCTTCCATTCCATTCCATCCTCCCTCGCCGCCGCTTCGCTTCCCTTCTCCCGCTCTTCCCCTTTCAAATCCCCACTCCTCTCCTCCCTTCCCCTCCTGTCCCCCGTCTCTATAAACCCTAGCCGAGGGGAGGTGAGGGTGCCCCTCCTCCGGAAGTCCGGATCGTCTCCTCCGCCGCCTCCTCATGGCGACCCCGCCGCTGCCGAGGCGCGTCTCCTGCGGCTCCCTTCTCCAGGAACTGCAGGTCTGATCCCTAGTCCCGCGCGATTTCGTTTGTTGCCGTGGGTTGTGGGTTGCCTGGATCTTGGATTTCGCGATCTGGGCCGGCGGTTGTGGCCGCGGTGGCTCTTGCTGGTGAAGGAGGTTTGGTTTTTGCTGGAAACGGACGTTCTTCGGCGATTGGCGTGTGAGGTTTGGGGGATCAGGCTCCAATTCTTGCGCTTTTCTGGTTCACGGTGTTGGTTTCGTTAGGACGCGTCGGGATCAGGCGTCGATTTCGTGTTTCTTTGACGCTTCGTGGTGCCAGTTCAGGAATCTCAGTTACGGTCGTTGCTGTCTTGGCGTTCAATTCTGCTTGGCGATGGTTGGATCTTGGGAAGGGTTCTAGGCTTGGTTAGAACAAATACCGTGGTGCTTTTGGTACCAATTCTGTCCTGGTTTGTTGTCTGCCGTTGTGATCATAGTGAATTATTGTTACAAAGTTGTCTCATTTGCATCCATGCTCGTTTCCGTATCTACCTCTTTGTTTCTTTCTGTGTCGCGTTGGACATGGTTTGATTACAACCGGTTCAACTTTTCATATGGCCCTAACGATCACAATTGTTGAACCAGGAACTATGGGGAGAAATCGGTCAGGATGAAATGGAAAGAAACAGGATGATACTGCAACTTGAGGAGGATTGCCTCAATGTTTACAAGACGAAAGTGGATCAAACCAGGAAGCAAAAGGCAGACCTCCTTCAGACGCTGTCCTTTGGCGAAGCTGATATCGAGAAAATCCTTTCTGCTCTTGGAGAGCGCGAATCCTTTTCAAGGGTAAGTTTTTCAGTCATAATCCATTCCGTGGTTGTTGTCAGCATGCTCTTATTTGCTATTGTTGAATTTTATCCTTCGTCTTTTCAGTCAGAGAAGCTTGGGGGCACATTAATGGAACAACTTTCCAAGATAGAGCCAGTGTTGGAAGATTTGAGACAGAGGAGGGTTGAGCGAGTAAATGAGTTCAGGGCTGTTCAGTTGCAGATTGTTCGTCTACAAGCAGAAATTTCAGGAACCATTGATCACGGAGAACCCCCAGCTCCCTTGGTAGATGAGAGTGACCTATCCCTAAGGAGGTTTGGAGAATTGAAGGCGCAGCTCAATGAGCTTCAGACAGAAAAGGTTGTGTGTTAGCTCTAAAACTATGTTTCTCAGATTGCTTGAGGTGTCATGCTTTAATAGATTGTTTTTATTTTTTCAGAATCTCAGGCTGCAAAAGATTGACATCCAGATCAAATGTATTAATGACATGTGCAACACGATGACTTTTGATCTTAAGGAGGCTTTATATGATGTTCATCCCAGTTATGCTGAATCGGGAAGAAGCAAATCCATTAGTATTAGTAACAGCACACTTGACAGGCTTGCAGGAAAAGTTCATTCGTTAAACCATGAAAAGAAACAGAGACTGCGGAAGGTACTTATATTTGTTCAAGCTAGTTTTATCAATAAAGTAGAGGCCAGTATGTATATATTGCTGTAATGTGTTCAACTTGGTGTGTTTCCCATTTTTTTTCTGACATCCAGCAGAATAGGCATTGAATATGACCAAGCGTAAAAAAGCAAATTTTGATGTATTGTTGGATAACTGTGCCTTGGATATCAAGTATCAGGATGGTTTAGCTAACATCATTTTTTCCTAACATTACATGTGTACCATTACATTTTCCTTGTCCCTGCACTCTTTATTATTACCTCTCACTAAATGTAAGTTGTCTTTGACTTATCATAGTCACCAATGCAAGGCTTTGGCCACCTTTTTACAATGAAATGTGCAAGTAAAATAAAAATATTAAAAAAACTATATATTATGAAAGGTACATTTCAAGACAAATCTAATAGCATCATTTTAGTGTGTTCAATCTCTATATTTCTAAAAAGTATTAGAGGTCAAAGTTTCAAAACTTTGATGTGGATCCCATGGTGGTCTATGTTTAGTGACAGAGGGATTAATACTTCTATGTAGAGAATGGTTGACATGTTTATTTCTCACAATATTATAAAATACTTTTGTACCATTGCATTTGCTATTGATTATTTTTATCGTGTCTGTATTATCCTCCATAGCTTGTTTTCTGTACCAGCAAAATATGTTCCTTATGGTTCACATACCCTTTCCCTGTGTTTTCCTAACTATTATGCTGTATGTATTTCAATGATTTAGGATCTACAGTTTTTTGCTCTATATTTTATTGTATTCAATAAACCACAACATTGAGTTTTTCATTCTCTATTGCAGCTCCAAGATCTTGGTAGCACGCTTATTGAGTTATGGAACCTCATGGACACACCAATTGATGAACAAACATGCTTTGACCATGTTACTTCTCTGATTAAAGTCTCACCAAATACAGTGATGCCCAAAGGATGTCTTGCACATGACCTTATCGAGAAGGTTACATTTATTGTCCTTTTTTCCCCTTTGAATTATCATTGATGCTAATGCTTAAAATTTGTGCTAGTTCTTACATATAATCCTTTTTTTCCTTGTATAGGTAGAGATTGAGGTTAAGAGATTGAATCATTTGAAAGCCAGCAAAATGAAAGAGCTAGTCTTAAAGAAAATGATTGAGCTTGAAGAAATCTATAGAAGTGTTCACATGGATATTGATGGTGGTTCTGAGCGCCGGATCCTCAATGATCTCATCGATTCTGGTTCACGTCCTTCTTGTGCTTTCATACTGAAACATTCGTTGCTGAACTTAATATACCCCTCTTTCTTGTACTGTGCTTTTGTTTCTTTCAGATTTTTCCTTGATGCTCCAGTTAGTGCTTAAATGTTTTTGGATGTTGTCATTCTTGTCCTCTGTCAAAATCCTACCTTGGAATTTTATGAACTTTAGTCAAATGCAATGATACTGTAACTACCGTAATATTTTTGCTTTGTCTACTGGATTTTATTTTGGCATTTGAGCATTTGGATAGACCCCTATCTCCATATAAGAATATGATAATTTCCTATCTAAGATCGTAATAATATGCATCATGGAGGCTCCTTGATTTGCGATGTTTCCACAAATATAATGTAACACTAAATTTCTTGTCATCAGTTACATACTTACATACTGGCCATACAGATTGTTTGATCCTCTCTAATTTTCATGACTGTACTGTGCTTCCCCTTCTAGATTGAAATTTTCGAACCAATGTTGACCTTATGATCCTCAGTTTATTCCATCATGGTTTCCTACAGCATTGGGTTCATTCAGTAATTTAATATTAGAAAAAAAATTGGTCTGTAGGTAGAGCAGATCTCTCAGAGTTGCTTACAGGTATGGACGATAGAATTTCGGAGGCAAGAGAACATGCTCTAAGCAGAAAGGACATTCTAGAAAAGGTTGAGAAATGGACATTGGCATCTGAAGAGGAGACCTGGCTTGATGAATATGAGAGGGTATCTAATTTGTTTTCCAATCCTTTGATGCTCTTCTTCAAAGAGTCCATTAATCAAATATCTTCTTTGAAGTATCACAGTGCTACACCTGTCGTTTACCAGCACCTAATTCACTACCTTGATTTCCATTCCAGGATCAGAATCGCTATAATGCTGGTCGAGGAGCTCACAAAAATCTCAAACGTGCAGAGAAAGCAAGGACATTGGTCAGCAAAATTCCATGTAAGTTGTAGACTTGTTTGTGCTTCTACTGGAAATATCTGAGAGCTGAATGAGCCGCTTCTACTGGAAATATCTGAGAGCTGAATGAGCCCCTATTTTAGTAATTATTAATTTATTATCTGTGGATCATATCAGAAGGCTGCATTATCCTTGTTCTATTATCATTTTGGGTTTTGTGAATGATATATATAGCAGCTTCTTGATCATAGTCCATGGATTAATTATTTTATAATAGAATGATATGCACAACTATAAATGGGAAAAAATGACGTAATGAAAGTCTCTACTGCATTGGTTAGATGAGTTTATACTTTTTATGGTTGGGTCTTTTTTCAAGAATCTTTCCGATTTGTTGTCTATTTGCCTCCTCCCTATTATTCCCACCAAAAAAACAAGTTCATTCCAGTGATTTGCAGTTTCCCCTATTTTAAGTCAAATTTATAGTTAATTGGTCTCTTATTCTTAACAGTACAACTTCATTCCCTTCCATTGTTTCCATTTTCTGTTTGCTGCTCTTTGATCTAGTGTTATATGTGGTTAGTGTTGAAAAAAATCAGCCGATCGGCTGGGGAACGAGTCGATTATGGTGGAATCGGCTCAAAAACCAGTTGGCCGATTAATCGGTCTGTCAGACTGATTAATCGGGTTGACCATCAATTAATCCCTTGACCACTGATTAATCTCCTCCCTCAAAATATGTCGCACCTTTAGTAGCGCTAGCGTCTCACGCAGTCGCGCTAGCTCCTCGCACCGCAGCCCCTCGTGCGCCCGCCTCTTCTCAAGCTCAAGCGGTCGGCCGCTCGGGCACCCCCCTCGTGCTGTCGTAGCTCGAGCTCCCGCCGCTCAGGCACCGCTCAGCTCTATCGCCTTCTCCTCAAGCCGTCGTCACTCCTCAAGTCGTCGAATCTGGAAGGGCATCGCGCGCCGTCGACCCTATACGCCACCGCTGTGAGAGAGTGATCGAGAAAGGGGCTGAGGGAGAGGCAGAGAGAGATAAGAGAGGGAGAGAGGTGGGCCACCGGCCCAAGAAGAAAGAGGCCCACCCAGAGAGATATTTTTGTTTTAGTATTTTTCCTTCTTATACATGTCTATTCTAGTATACTATATTGCTAGATACATAATAAAAAATAAGGTATATTATTTGCTAACCAACCGATTAATTCAGTTAATCCTTGATTAACCGATTAATCCCTACTCCTTGGTCGGCCGAGCAGCTACCGATCACCGATTTTTTGAACAATGTATGTAGTATGTAAATTTTCAACTTTAACTTCAATCTTATTTCATTATTCTACAGCTCTTCTGGAGAATTTGACTGCTAAAATTAAAGCTTGGGAAAAGGAGAAGGGTATTCCATTTATGTTTGACAAGGCAAGTTCAATTCAGTGTTCTCGTCAAATTAAAAGGCTTCTTCGTATGAAACTGTGAATACCATCATGATTATTTAAGATTCTGTATATTCTCTTATAGATGAGGCTGTTGGATACTTTAGAAGAATACACCTCTACAAGACAGAAAAAAGACGAGGAAAAGCGTCGATCACGGGTTGGTTTTTATTTTCCATGCCTTCTATTCCATGAACTCTCGGTCACATTCAGCATGCTTTGTTTTTAGTGTACCTCGTTAGCCTGTTTAGTTTAGAGCTATGCTTTCTTGTGATGATTGCTAATTTGGCAGAGTTCCAATCATACTAATGATACTACAAAATCACTCTGTATCCAACTTTTCTATTCTATTTTCTGCTACGCAACTCACTCTATATGTATAGTTGTCCAATTCCTGCTGCAAATCTCAAGTCTAATGGGTTGTTTGATGTTTTAACTATTTTCAGGAGCTGAAGAAACTGCAAGAACAGTTTGCAGCAGAACAAGGCACCATGTTTGGAGCAAAGCCAAGCCCCATCCGTCCTCTCCCTGCAAGGAAGCCTCTTGGGCAGAGCTCTAATGTCAACATCGTAGGTGGAACTCCAACAAGCCGCCGTGTTTCTACCCCAATGTCACGGAAGGGATGCCTGTCTTCTGGAAAGGTGAAGGAAGCTGCCAAGACTCCTGCTGCGCCTGCAAATTACGTTGCCCTTCCGAAGGATTGCTTAGACAATTAGTACAATCACCACCTATAGCTATAGGTTGGAGCTAGCCTAACCGTTGCTTGACTTTTCATATGTTTGATCTATATAGATTAGCTGCTTGCTAATGCTTAAAAAGTTCCTTGACCTCAATGTCCGATTCATACTTTCAGACTTGCATGTTTCTATCCTAAATAGTACAGTTCTCTATCCTCTCTACCAAACGGTTGGAAATTCTGGTACTGACTCACAGTTTGGTGGGATAGATGCAGTGGGGAACAGCCTGCCTCTTGTTCTCCTTATTCCATGAGTGTTTTTGTGTACGTGAAAACCATGCAGTTTTAGGTAGTTTAACTGGATTGTCTTCAAGTTTTGCTAGTTGCTTCTCCATTCTGTTAACAGCAGTCGCCTCATCCATAACAAAGACCATACCAGGGTTACTAATTCTTCTTTTTTATCTTCATACTTTTAAACGTTTTTTTAAATATGAAAATATTTAACTAGGTTATAACAGCTAATCACTGGAAAAATTGTGGAATTATATTGTCTAACCTCTAAAGCGAAGTAGACTGGAGGCTTGCCATTACATGAGCAAAACAATTTTCTCATGTTTTCGAGGATTGCTTAGATAGTATACCATTTGAACTGTACTCAGTACTGTTTCACTTGTTTGATATATATAGATTAGCTGCTTGCTAATGCTTAAAATGTTCCTTGACCTCGCTCTCTATGCGAACTTAGACTTGAAAGTTTCTATCCTCAATATTATAATTTCTCTCCTCTCTATCGAACACCGAACAGTTGGAAAATTCTGGTACCGACTCACAGTTTCATGGGATAATTGCAATGGCAACAACCTTCTCCAATGAACCACAGTTGCTCATCTCAGTAGTCATTAGTGTGTAGTCATTAGTCAACACTACTAGCGTCATGCAGATGATCTCATTGAACCACACTAGATATTAGTGCGGCCTTCGGCCTGCCAGGTCATTCCATTTGCCAAAAGGCAGTTTTGGTGCTGCTTGTCCCCTTTTCCCCTTGCTCTCATGTTGGTAATCCAACAGGTAAAGTCAGTGAAATTCCAGCTAAAGAATTTAGTGACATCAGCCCCTCAAGATTTGATCCCAAAATAAGATTTATATAGTCGACATCCTGAGTCGAAGTTACAAGTGTTCCTCTAATGAAATGCAACCTCGGATTAGAGAATAGTATTCCACACTAGTTATTATTCTCTAGCGCTGATGTAGACTGGGTTTGTTACTTTATCTGTCTTGTGAATTGTGATATCCTTGTTGGCTAACACAAATTAGCTCTAGAATATTGCAAAGTGTGTGCAGCGATCTTGAGGGATCTATTTGGAGCTATATGTATTCTGCTGAGGCTGCGGGTGTGTTTGGTTGTTCGAATTTAGCTTAGTTTGGCCTGGTAGATGTGTATAATCTCAGAGAGAAGTATGTTTGATTATTCATATCTATTGTTTCAGTATAGCCTGGTGGATGCAAATATATGCCTTCAGTCAGGCCCGTGAGTGAAGCTCAATTCAGGGTTTAGGGCTTCACTCCACAGCCTAGTCTGACGGATGCAGATTCTTGCTTACGCTCATGCAGACGGGTCCATTTGTCAGTGTCATAAAATCATCTTCATGTGAATAATAAATCACAATCTTAACTTTTGCATCCGCTAATATGGTATCAGATTTGATCAACCAAACAGAAAGTCAGCCCAGCTTGTCTACACAGATACAACCAATCAAACACTATTCTTTTCAACAAATATGACTCCGCTCAACCTGCTTACCTTCAGCTAGACTATACGATTCGGCTCTACGAAACCCATCCGAAGAATCAAACACATCCTGTTTTGCAAAACCGCGAGAACCGCATGATTATTGGGGAGCATATGGCAAAATTAAGGGAATATAGGATGAGTGGGGAGTCATTAATCCTGTCTGTGTGGTTTGCTTTGTGCTTGCATTGCTTCTCTTGTTTTTCTGTTATCCCCAAGATGTTGACAGGTGTTTAGTGGAAGCACTTGAGTTTTTTTCCCACTGCCTGATCAGGGGATAAGTGCTGGACTCTGTACTCATCTACTCTCAAACCAACTGAAGCAAGCATCTTACATACACAACTGCGCCTTTTTCGTGCTCGTATAACTGAAAGAAATGACTAGTACGTGCCAAGAAAAGAAGCAGAATTGCAGAACGAAACTTGTATCAAACAGCTAATGAGGTAGAGCACTATGTCTACCAGCGACCTTTATTGTGTTGTTTGTTTTGCATTCATGCGATAAAATTAGCTCGAGCTGCGTGTGAAATGTTTTACGACTCGCCACACGGTTCTTCAGCTGAAGATCAGTCCCAAATTGTGAATTCTCAGATAAGCCATGCCGTGTCACGATAAGAACCAGGGCATGATACGGTTCACCGTGCGCAATGACGTCGCGAAACGTGTTCTGAGCAGAGTAGCAAATGATGCAGAATCCATTAACTTGCTACAAAGTGACTGCTGCTGCTTGTCAAGTATGATTGTGTATGGCTCATGCATTGGCACACTTCAAGTTGATATTCCCTGAGGCAATGGAAGCCAGGGAGGGAACCTACGAGAGCTTATCGAATTCGCTTATCGTTCGACAGATCCTTGCCCAGGATGTAGAATGAGAATTTTATTTTGGGAGGGAGGCATCAAATTCAGGTATTGTTCTTGTTCCTGGCCCTGGACTTTATGGCACCAACTTGCCCACTGCACTGGTGCAGTTGGAGTGGAGACAGGTTCTCAGGTCCGGAATCTTTTTTTTTTCTTTTCTTCTTTAAAAATTTCAGTTAAAGAGATGCATGTTGGTTTAGGGCTCAACACTGAATCTTGCAAGTGCATGCTAAGTAGGACTGCTTTTTGGGGCATTATTCCCCCAACTCCCATCACTACTAAATGCTGATTCTTTGAGACTGCTCAGTTATGATTCTTTGAGGTTATCCTTGCAAACTAAGACATGGTTGTTGGAATCAGTATGCATCATGGGTGTGGCCTAGTACACCAATAGCATCTACACATGTTAGTGGACGCATTTCTTTTCAAGATGCAATGGTGAACAATATTCTTGAATAAATAAATACTATATAGCTATGTGCCAATGGCTGCATCAATATGATACTTAGTAAAACCATACACATTGATCGCATTTATACGTATCTATACTACTAAAAAAAATACATTATGATTCTCGCATCATCATGTGTTGTGTCCTCCTCACGTTCTGCCCTTCGCTAGGCGTCCAGATGAGAAAAACGTTGTGTGCAAATTTTTGGCTCCCATTGCAACATACCAACATTCAACTAGTAAAAATGAAAAGTATGTTGTAGAGAAATAAACAATGCTGCAGCCTGGAAAAAGATTTGTGTATCGAGTTCTTGCTCTTTCATAGTTCCAGGAATGCTGCTTGCCTGCCTATGACCAATCATATGACTGAGCTCAAAGATATGCTTTCTTTCTATGCTAGCACTAGCAGCTACTACTACTTGCATAGAAAAAATGGTAGCTAAGAGAAGCAAGATAGATTTTGACATGATCAAACACTTTGTTGAACTGCAATAGGAAGTTGAGAACTGAGATATAATGTTGCATATGTCATCATTGATTGAAGGTGTAGATGGTAATACAAGGCATGTAGGCTGGAGATGATTATCCCAAACTGACAGCATCTGCATAGCAGGAGAGGTCACAAAACTCTCCCTCGTTGCATCCTCCTCAGCTTCCATATTACTTACTACTAGTAATTTACTACTACTACCACCACCATTGCTTACAGCATCAGATCATTGCACCCAACACTACAACATCATGGGGCCGGAGAACAAAAGCAAGAACTAAAAGGGGGTAAAATGACGCAGGAAGCGCCGATTAATCGGCGTATAATCTGTAGCTTAAGCCTCGTCCTTGCCCTGCATCCGGGCCTCCTCGACGGGGACGGTGACGTTGACCACCGCCTTGGCGTTGGCCTGGGCCTTCTCCAGCTGCACCTCGTCCAGCTCCACGATGTCCACGATCCTGCCGTTGCCGTCGACGGCCTTGATCGCCACGGGGATCTCCATGGCCTCGACCTCCTTCTTCTCCACGCTCTCCTTGTGCTTCCCCCATAGCACCGAGTACAGGCCAGCGACGATCAGCGCGGATCCGATGATCCTGGAAATCAGGAACGGCATGAACATGACCATGTGTCCTCTGAAACTTGAGTTTAAGCTTTCTCTCTCATGAAGCCATGGTGGCCAACGCAGCACTTACCCTCCGAGGTAGATGTTCTCGGCGAGGATGAAGGACCCCATGATGGCCACGATGATCATCATGAGGGGGCTGAAGGCCGAGGCGAAGACTGGGCCCCGGTTCTGGATCACCAGCCCTTGCACGTAGTAGGCAATGCTCGACGTCACTATGCCCTGCACGTACACATGAACAGAGGTTATTGATCAGCATCCTGGCATAATTGATGTACACCGGGGGTGAACAGAGCAAGGTTTGCGAGGCTGACAGCGTAAGCGGCGGCGAGGAGGTTCATGTCGAAGCCGATTCTCCAGACGGAGAGCCTGTGCTCCATGACGAAAGTGACGACGATGGCCTGCAGCGTGCCCACGAAGCAGATGAGGGTGGTCAGCGACAGCGGTGCGTCGTACCTCTTGAGCGTCGCGGCCTGCAACAGTTTGACCAAAGAAACGTTACTAAGACTTCAAGCTCCAACGTTCCGGGAGCTGAGTTAGTTAAGCGTGCATGCATGGCAGCCGGCCATGTGTATAGAGTACAGACCTGGAGGATGAAGAGGGATGCCCAGGCGAGGGTGGCGATGATGAGGAAGATGGAGCCCGTTAGCCAGTCCTTGTCGGCGGCGGCCGCGGCGGCAGCGTCCGGGTGCGGTCCGTGGAGGTGCATGTGCTTGGTCCAGACCATCTCGACGGCGCGGCCCTTGTAGAGTGTCATGAGCATGGCGCCGGCCACTGTCACGAGCGTGCCCACCACCTTGGCCACGCACCTCGCCTTCTTCAGGTTCACCTTCTCCATCCTGTTGTTCATCAGTCAGTTCCATCAGTTCGTTATTTGCCAATGCCACACTGTGTCATCTTTCTAATTTCATTGCTGCTTGTGTTAGTTCTTGCTCGTCCTAGTGTGTGTGTATATGTATATACCTGAAGAGCACGGCCATGACGAAGGTCATGGCTGGTAGCATGTTGCTCATGGCGCAGGAGAAGGTCGGCGAGGTGAACTTGAGGCCGGCGTAATAGAAATTCTGGTCGATCACCGGCCTACACGATTAGCACAACAGCATTGTCAGTCATAGTTGATGTCAGAACAGAGCAGAGTCTTCCATGTCAGAACAGAGCAGAGTCTTCCATGTCAGAACAGAACAGAGTCTTGTACTCACCCGAGCAATGCGAGGACGAAGATCTGGAGAAAGACCCAGAGCGACATCCGGGGCCGGACCTTGCGCTCGAGGACGAGCGCGAAGGGCGCGATGGAGAGGGTGGCGAAGGCGTGGCGGTAGACGACGAGCACGTAGTGGCTCATGCCGTGGTTGAGCGACACCTTGGTGATGACGTTCATGCCGGCGTACCCGAACTGCAGCGAGATCATCGCCACGTACGGCTTGCACCGCTGCATCAGCGACTCGCTACTGGCCGCCATTGGGGGCAGACCACACGATCCGTATAAGAACTCGACAGATGCGCTGGTTTCAGCGGCGAGCTCCGAGCAGGCAACAGCGGCGGCCGGAGAATGGCGTGCTCGATCGCTCACTTGTCTCGCGGCTCTCCTGAGGAGGGAGTGACAAGCGTGCGGCGGGTATATATAGCCGTTCCCGCGCGGCAAGTGTGCTGTGTTGGTTCGCGGTGGGGGCCAGCGCTTACGTACGCGGCGCGCATCTCTTGTAGTTGTAGGAGTGATAGTAGCGGCGCGCGCCGGGCGGCGGCTTCTGCATGCACGGATGCTCCTCTGCTGCATTGCAAAGTCGAAAGGCACACGCGTTCCGATGCGATCGCTGCTTATGGGCCACTCGGTGTTTTTCTTGGCCACTGCTTCACTAGCTTCAGTAACCCAGTGGCTTTGCTTCTTGCATAATTGAGCCAACTTTTTTGGATGGAAGTTTGTATCGAGCTACGAGTTTAACTAACCCGTATTATTTTTTATCTTTTCTTCATCTGCAGACTCGTTTACATTTCTATATAGCCGAGAAACAATATTAGCATTTCTGACCACATGGATTGATTTGGCTACACAGGACTATCCAAGCTTTGCGCAAAAAAGAAAGTGCCAGGTCACAGGATGATGGAAGTGTGATCAATATTCTGAATTAATGTAATAAATTGATTTGATGGAGTTTCAATATTGATAATTTAAAAGTTCCTATCAGGATAGATTAAGAACTATCACAACAACTACACTACTATTTTGTTATTATCAATCATATCAAAGCGCAGATGACCTCACCAAAAATATATGAACGGGATTGACAACTAGAGGGAGGTAAATAGACGTCTCAATAAACTTCTTGCAAAATCGATGATCTTCTCCTATTTAGATCACCCAACGTACCTCAAAACTCAAGGGAAATAAAAAATCGAGAGAAGTTTAAACAAGAGAAAATTAAAACAATACGACACCACGGATGGTATATGAGCCATAAGTTTTATTTAAGATCAATCCATATATCTTAGCACTCGAAAGATCACAACTAGCAAAGAAACTGTCCAAGTTGATTGTCTAGAGGCAAAAGAATTCAAAGCCCCATCACATAAGCGTGTGTATGCGAATTTTATGCCTATAGCAACTAGAAGAATGATCTCACAAAGTATTAAAATTTCAGCCCAAAAACAAAAATGAAAAATAAAACCAGAAAGAAAAAACTCGCACACAAGACAAGGGAACCAAGAGAGGGAAACTAGAAGGAGGGAAATTCAAGCATATGAAACAAAATAAACTTTGTTACTTAAAGATGTCAGCTCTATTTTAGGTGGATTACAAATATTTTTCTCTCAAAATTCTCACATATTGCTAAGCACTTATCTTCCTCTCCACTAAAACCCTAGCATAATACTCTCATATGAGTAGCATAAGGGGCTCATAATGGCTGGTTCACCCTCTTCCATAGCCCTATTCCTCTATTTATAGATCTAGGAAACTTGATCCTAAATTTTCTAGTTTTTTTTTCCAAAATTCCTTCTCTTGTAGTACACTTCTACCTGCCACCGAGGACATTTTAGCCCGCGGTTCTTTTACAACTTAGCTTTACCTCGAAACAAGCTTCGCGATGGTACAACATACTCCTCCAGTTCTCCCATAGTTTTAAAGCCAAACCGCAAAACCTTAGCATGCTTATCAAAGTAGGACTAGTCGCCACTTGCTTCCACCTGAAGCAGCGCTCCATTGATGACGCGTGTCCTTCATCTTGCAATCTTGACCGTCGGCAAGTCTCTCCCGCTCCCGATCCCTCGAGTCGCCTTGTCACTTGCGCTAGCATCCACTTCGCTTGACTTTATCAACATGCCATCTTCATCATCCGTTTCATGCTTTGCTTGACCTTCATGTGTACAGCTAGAATCACCCTTCACTTCACCTAGCCATCCTTGATCGTCCGGCACCAAGCACCCGCTTAGCTCCGGTCACCTGCCATCGACCGCTAAGTTGCATCCGTCACCTTCACACCTTGGAACAAGCAAACACACTTCTACACACTCCAAAATATCTCTAGGTTAGCACAAAATCAAAAACTTCAACTCAAAACACATCTTGCAGAAAACGTAAACACCGGATGTTCCGGTGTGTTCTGCTCCTAAACACCAGACCATCCAGTAAGTGTAACACTATCTGGTTCAGGAAAATTTTGCTCTGCAAGAAAAGGTTTGGTAAAAGCTTTCGGTGATCTCATGACCATCACTGGATAATCCGGTGTGTGCTAATCCACCGAACCACCCTCCTGCAACCTCTCTGCAACAAAAGGTCCGGTGCATTCTCCAGTGTTCACAATTACAACACCAGACTATATGACGTATATAATCAAACTTGGCGCCAAAAATATCCTCCCTGCAGAAAATACTCCAGCGCTCTCAAAATCCATCACTGGACCATCCGGTGTTAGATTTTATTTCTGCTTCATTACTGAAAATGCTCCGGTGATACCCTCCGATATAGCCACCACACTCACCTGACCTTCTGGTGCATTGATCTCCAATTCGCTCAAAAAATTGCTCTTTGCAAGAAATAGTCTAATGAGTACACACTGTCCACACCGGAACTTTCGGTGTGTATAATTTTTCTGCACATAGAGGAGAATTCACCAATTCTAAACACCACCAATTTGAGTTAGACAAGAACAAGAACACGCATCCACAAACACTTGTTAACGAAGTTCAAGATACATCAACTATTGTCAATGCCTCGTCACATATGTAAGGATCGGTGACATCCTAAGAAGGGGGAGGGGTGAATTAGGACACTTAGAACTATTTCGGCTAAAAAAATAACACAAGATAAACCTATATAAAATTCTATCTAAATATGCTCTAGGTTTATCTAGTGTGTCTACTCTACCAAACAAAGCACTTGCATCCTATCTAAGAAGGTAAATTGCAAGTAAGTAAATACAGAAAAATTCTTCAACAAATTCTTGATGTACTTCGTCTGGTGGACACATACCTAAGATCCTTTAACTCACGCACCTAAGATCCTTTAACTTACGCACAACTTTCTTAAATAACCTATCCTGGCTAACAAGAGCATCATTCAAGGTATCAACTTAGGGTCGCTGTTGTCGTTGTTGTTGTCTGCCATGAAGCAAAGGCTAGTGAAGTCCTTAGCCTTCTTCTTGTTCTTTACTTGAGGTTCATCCTCCCCTGAGCTCTCTTCATCACTATAAGAAGTGTCGATATCGTTGAGAGCCATCATGAACGCCCTAGAAGCCTCATTGGTCACTTTCTTAGCTATCTTGTCGTGGTTCTTCTTGAAGAAGGGCTTTTTATTCTTTTTCTTGTGATTGTTGTAGTTATGGTCGCCGTCCCTCCTCTTCTTTAGCTTGGGGCAGCCCGCCTTGAAGTGGGCAGTGTCACAACACTCAAAGCAGATATGAGAACCACCCCTCCTCCAGTCTTAGCGATTGTTGTAGAAGTGAGTGGGCTTCTTTACGATCAGCGCAAGGTCCTCATCATCCAATGCGTTCACCTGCTCCTCTGTGACAGAAATTAAGGAAGACAAAGCAAATCCACTCGATGAAGTGTTGGCACAAGAAAAGCTAGTTGCAGACTGATTGCCACCACAAGGTTCGGAAACCAACACCATATTCTGAGACAAGAGATTTTTGAGACCGATCCGAGTCACCTTGGCTATCTCGGTAGATTTGAGTTTGCTGAAGAGCTTATCATAAGTCAATGTGTCATAAATTGGAGACTCTTCAATGCTCAAGATTTTCACTTTCCATATGCTACGGTCAATAGAGAAGTTTAATCACTCTCTCGTTGTCAGAATAGGGCAAAGCACTAGTTGATCGAAGATTGCTAATGATCCCATCAAAGCGAGCAAATATTGCATCCAAAGACTCTCCGGTGCCTTGCACACACATTTGGTATTTTTGGTTGTATGTGCTTTAGCATCTGACCTTAATCTGATTAGTGCCTTCATGAAAGACACTCAAAGTATTCTAGATCTTCCGGGCAGTACAGAGGTACTAGACCCTGTCAAATTCATTCCGACTCAGGCTAGTGTTCATAATTACAACACTGGACTATCCGACGTATATAATCAAATTTGGTGCCAAAAATCTCCTCTCTACAGAAAATACTCTAGCACTCTCAAAGTTCATCACCGGATCATCCAGTGTTAGCATTCATTTCTGCTTCAACACTGAAAATGTTCCAGTGATACCCTCCGGTGTAGCCACCACACTCACTGGACCTTCCAGTGCATTGATCTCAAATTTCAACCGAAAAATTGATCTCTGTAAGAAATAGTCCGACGAGTACACATTGTCTACACCGGAACTTCCGGTGTGTGTAATTTTTCTGCGTACAGAGAAGAATTCGCCAATTTCAAACACCGCCAACTCGAGTTAGACAAGAATAAGAAAAAATATCCACAAACATATGCTAACTAAGTTCAAGACATATCAACTGTTGTCAATGCCTCATCACATGCAAACAAGACACTTCTCCACTTGGTTTCTTAAAGAAGACTTTTTCTACAAAAGAATCGAGAACACGAGCAAAAACATGGTAGATGCAATCTAAATATTGTTGATTACTAATGAAGAACTTAAAGTTGGGTTTCACAAATTGATATATGATAGTGAAACTGTCTAAAACAGAATAATTTAAGTAAAATATGAGCCTAAACTATGATTGCTACCCTATATATAGGGATGACGTGAGGAGGTCATCCTAGGGTTGTGCGGTTATGGGTAGAGATGTACACAACCTGGACTCTGACCTCAACAATCTTATAAGACCTAACAAGGCCTATAACAGTGACACATCACCCTATTTCACCGACTCTGATTAATCTATAAGAAATCTAAGGGTGAGACCAGATCCATTGGAAATTGTTCATTATAAGCTTTTAAGCAAGTCTAAGAACGTCTCAATTGAACTCCGTATGCGAAAGTTATAGCCCATTTTATTGGTGTGCTGTCATGAGACTCCGAACTGAAATTGGAGTCCGACTAGAGCTCGACTTTGAGTCCGAGTAGATTTGACCTTTGAGGGATGACATACATATGAGCTTGTGGTGCTTCTCCCAAGTTCCTAAGCAACAAAATATCATAATAATTCAATAGCATCACATCTTCTACCAAGAAATCATAAACAACGAGAAGAGTTTATGAATGTATTTGAAGGAGTGATATCTTTATCATAGTATGTTACATTTGAAATTTAATTGGCATATTATTGTGTGTGGTAAATCTGCTCTTTGAAGCATAGCCCAAACTGAAAAGAAAAAAAGAAGATGCTATAGGTCAGTCGATTGAAAACAAAGTTTTTCTGTGTCGACGATGACACCCCTCCGATTTCTATCTAACGGTAGCTGTGCTTTCTTCTTCCTCCGCATCCACTGTTCGTCTTTATCCCAATTGTGCTCAACCACAACAACGGTTGCCTTGCATCCCCGCCCGGACCTCCTCTTCCTGTCTCCGGCGACGTCTCCACCAATGGATCCGTGCTAAATGCTCTTCGCCACGCTAACCCGATATCATCGTCACACCGCACTAACCCTTCCCAACAAGTGGTCTCAGCCGCCCCGCTCCTGTGTCCGCCACCACCGCCGGTCCCGTATGCTATCTCGGGCCTCTCTCTAACCTCGCGGAACTCCTCTAACCCAAAACTCTAACATGCCGGTTGGGAGTGACCTGCGTCCATTGAAATCAAACGAAAAAACAGTCAGCTGAAAATTAGGAAATGAAAAAAAAAATGTTTAGGATGTCTCCTTAGTTAGGGGGACTAATCTAGCCAAAGGCCGATCTCACCTATTTTTACACTTTAAACTATTGCTTATGCTCAAACGGGAAACGCCTAATCACAGTGCGACCGTTGCATGTTGCATGCAAGCATTCGACAGAACCAGATGTAGATGGATAAGGCGGAAGCACGTAAGTATGCTCGCGTGGCGGTAAATAGGAGGGCGGAGTGGAGGGCGACGCGGACTCGGCTCTCGGGTGCGCCTTGACTACGCCGCGCGCGCGGCGCTGTCCGGCTTTGCTCGCATGTCGACGCGGCGTTGGCTGCATGAGCCGGTGACGCAGCGACTAACCCCATGCGGAGGTACGCGCTGCATGCATGTTGGCGGCAACTTGGTTCTGCCAAATCGGTTCGGCGAGAGAGACGCATTCTACTGCTTGAGAAACAGAACGCACGGCTCCAGGACCAGGAGTGCATTCATACGTGTCACGATGCTTTTTGCGAGTGGCACGCGCGGAGCTGTCGTCAAATGCATGGCTAATAGGCAGCCACGACCTGCGTTATCCAACTACACGTACATACATGCTACCCATGGAGATCGATTGATCGATGCTGGTCTAGTGGGAGCTGGATTCATACAGCAACTCGCAGGGTTCGTGATGCCAAAAATGGTTTCTCCAAGAGATCGATCAGCCCGTCTCCTGCATGCAAGGCGTGGCCAGGTATGCAAAACGTGGGCCACAGACTTATCCTTGAGCCTCACAGATCCCCGTTGGGAAATTCCTCAGCAGCAACCGCAAGCACTATGCGATTCCCAGGTCACTTACGGCTGGGGAATCAGCAACGTAACCCTGGATTTAATTCCTCTCGGTGAATCGCCTCGTGGACCGCGTTGGGCTTGTCTGATACGGACGGTGCGCTAGCTCTTGGCGAGATTATCTGGGAGCGAATTGATACTCTCTCGACCCTCGCCAAAATATCCGTGCCGATTCCTCTCCACGAGAGAGAGAAAAGAAGTTACTGGACGAGGAGGATCACCTCTCAGTCAGGTGTGTCGCGGGGGAATTGATTCGGCTGCTCTGGAAATTCTGTGGGAGATGGTGTTTTCCTAGTTGAAGACGCTGCTCAAACGTGCATTTCAGTGGGGAGCATTAGTGCTCTTAGCCGTGCGTGTAACGTGCCAAGTGAGGATTTTTCAGCTCTTGTGCCGAGTCAATTCTGATGCATGGGACAGAATGCGTCGTAGATACGGGAGAAAATATCTCGAGGTGTAAATCGTGTTGATCTTTTGTAGCGATCATACCTTTTTTATATGTATATGATTTTAGTAATTAATAATAATAGTTAATGTGACTTATATATTTATTAAATATATGTTTTAATATGTTTTATAGATATAATATATAAATAAGTCACTAAAGTTGAATTCAAGAAAGTTTAAATTTGACGAGTTCAGAAAAGATTGTACTCACCGGATAATCTGGTACTCAGCAAGGTGTACATACCGGATGGTTCAGTGCTCAGAATGTTATAATCATCGCAGTGTTTTTGACACAGAAGAGAAAGGTGAAGAATACACTAGATAGTCCGGTGTTAGAGTGATGTGAACATCAGAGCATTTTACAGGAGAAGTGATCAATTCTTCAGAGGATGAACTTTAAACTCACCGGATGGTCCGGTGATCTCTGAGATGGCTTCATCGAAGCATTTTTTAGAAGTTCTTGGCTCAGTGAGGTTTTGTACACATATGATGGTCCGGTGTGGATATAAGACTACATCGGAGTATTTTTAGCAGTAACGGCTAATGACAGCTGGTTATGACCAGCTTTTGGAAAAGGTACACACCGGATGGTCCGATGTGTGAGCACGTGTACATTGGATCTTTCGATATTCATAGTCTTTTGTGACCGTTAGATCAACGGCTAGTGTGCGGGCTTGATGATATAAATACCCCCACTTGCCCATTTAAGTGTGCTGGAGTCCAAATAAACTTATAGATAATTGAGAAGACATCCAAGCCACCAAAGTGCTAAAAATGATCATTCAAGATACATTACCTCAGAAATCCACATTAGTGACGGGTGATAACTCTTATTAGTGACGGATCTGAACCTATCAATAATGACATACATTAGTGACAGGTTTAGATCTGATCCGTCACTAATGATTACACATTACTAACAGGTCGATTCCAAACCCATTACTAATGACAAACATTAGTAACAGATCTGGACCCGACTCGTCACTAATGACTGCGCATTAGTGACGGGTCTACGTCACTATTGCGTAGTCATCAGTGATGTGTCGGGTCCAAAACCATTACTAATGTGTGACATTAGTGACGGCTTTGAATCAGACCCGTCGCTAATGTGTAGTCATTAGTGACAGGTCGGGTCTAGATCCGTCACTAATATTTGTCATTAGTGACGGGTTTGGAACCAACCCGTTACTAATGTGCAGTTATTAGTGACAGGTCGGGTCTAGATCCATCAGTAATGTGTGATAAAAAAATATATATATATCCAGATCGGACCCAAATACAAAATATAAGTTCATATTTACTATGCACGTTAAGTTCAAAAATCTCAAAATACATATTTACAACTCAAAATACATCATGACTCTAACGGGCCGGGTCAAGATCATGAACCAGCTGTATGAAAATCTCTTTAGGTGTATTATAAGGATTTCTGGTAACCTCTAAAGGTCTAACTTTTTCCTAGCTTGTCATGCTCTTTACAACCTGAGCAATACCTGTAAAATAGAATGAAAAGATATCAACTAAAAGAGATTGGACAAATAATGGAATTTCAGTAGTATCATATATCTACAATATGCCTCTAAACGAATCAACATAAAAAGGTACTTGAACAATTTATTCAGAGTGCAAAGGAAATACAACAGAACATGAAATTTGAAAAAGGTGAACAAATAAGATTGGAAATATACTAAATTTGCAGTGTTTGTAACATGGAAATTGCAAAAACCAAGTCATGCAATTGTTATATTTCAGAAATGAAATTACCAAATGCATGTGAAATAATCTATGTTTTTTAAATGCAAGTAGCTGGCATAAGTGATAAAGACTGGTAATTGAATCAATAAAACTTGCAGCTGGATATGTCAATAAATGGGAGCTACATGCAACTGCTAGAAGGAACAATGGGCTATGAGGTAGAGATTTTTTTATACAAACTGCAATATTATGTGACAAAAATATGATATTAACTAAATTATTGTCAGCATTTTGACCTTTGAAACAGAACAACATGCACATAATAACAGAGTTCCAAAAAATATGATATTAACTACAGCAGGTTTGGTGAGCAACAAACAGTTCCAAACTGATGACCTGCAAAACATAATAACAGAGTTTGAGCACATACACTCAGGTGCAGAAGAAAGATCGTAGGAACGAGAATGACGATTAGAGGGGGGTGAATAGGTGCCTCAATAAATTTCTTTCGAAATATATAGTCTTCTCCTATTTCTCACCCAACGCACCTCAAAACGCTCAAGCGGAAGCAAAAGAATTAGAGAGAAAAAGCAAGAAGAGTACTTCCATGGCAACATGACTCTACAAATGAAATATGAACCATAGGTTCCATTCAAGACCATTCCATGTGTCTTTGTGCACAAAAACTCGCAACTTCCAAAGAAACTAGATAAGATGGACACCAAACAAGGTTATCCTTCAAGATAATAGTCTAGTGGCAAGGGGACTCAAGACCCGCTCAAATACATAAGTATGTGAGTGTTTAAGCCACTAGCATCAAGAAAAACAACCCTGCAAAGGTAAAAAACTACAGCTCAAAGAAAAGATCTACAGGCAAGGAACCTCTCCAAGTTGATCTAGAAGCAAGGGTACTCAAGACCCATAAGCATATACTCGTATGTGAGTTTTTATGCTTCTAGCAACAAGAAGAATGATCTCACAAGGTGCTGAAATTTTAGCTCAAAAACCAAAACGAAAATCAAAACAAAAAACCGAAAAACTTGTGAATTTGCAAGAGAACTAATAAAGGGAAACTAGAAGGAGGAGAATTCAAGCATAGGCAAAAACATAAACTAAATTATTCAAAGAGGTCAACCCTATTTTAGGCGGATTACAAAGATTTATCTCTCAAAACTCTCACCTATTACAAGCACTCATCTTTCTCTCCTCTGAAACCATAGCTCTAAGGCTCTCAAAAGGGTGGCACAAGGGGGTTCAAGTGGTTGGTTCAAAGCTCTCTCTAGCCCTACCCCTCTATTTATAGGCCTAGGAAACTTGGCCCTTAAGTTTTCTAGCTTTTTCCCAAAATATTCCTTTCTTGTAGTGCACTCCTACCTACCACCGAGGGCATTTTAGTCCATTTTCTTCTCCATTCATCGGACGGCCGCGGCGTCTTCACGACTTAGCTTCGCCTCGATGCAAGCTTCACGATGGTGCCACATACTCCTCCAGTCCTCCTACGGTTTTGAGGCCAAATCGTGAAACCGCCTACACGCTTCTCAAAGCATGACTCACCGCTTTGCTTACACCTTAAGCAAGCGCTTCGATGTCGACGTGTGTACTCCATCATGTGATCCTGACTGCCAGCAACTCTCTCCCGCTCCCGATCCCTCGGGCCGCCTTGTCACTTGCACCGGCATCCCCTTCGCTTGACTTTGTCAACACGCCGTCTCCATCCGCCTTCAATGCTTTGCTTGATCTCCACGTGTTCAGTTAGGATCACCCTTGACTCCACCCAGCCTCCTTGATCGTCTGGCACCAAACACTCCGCTTGGCCCCGATCATCCCGCCGTCGACCGCCAAGTTGCATCCATCACCTGCACACCATGAGACAAGCAAACACATATCTCCAACTCCAATTCTAATTAGTCCATAATCAATATGCTCAAATGAAATCTCAAATCAATTCAAATCATATCAAAGCTCATGCAAAACCGAAGATCATCAAACCAAATAAATGACAATGTCAATCACTCATCACAAGAAACCAAGGCACATTTCAACTTAGTTTCTCAATCTCCTCCTTGATGAGTGCATTGACAACCCTTAACGCACAAAGATTTTGGTTTGAAGAAATTAAAACAAGATAAGCTCGTCCAAGTGACCAAAAACTCGAGAAAGAGCAAAATATGTCACTTGGCATAAGAAATGTTGCAAAAGCCCTAAAAGAGGTAAAGACGAGCCAAAAACCTCAAAAGAAGAAGAAAAACTCAAAAACCCAAAACACATCCCTTTGTTGAATATTTGAGTATAATATTTTGGGCATATTTTCTCCCCCTTTGGCAATGCAAACATCAAGGATAACAGACTATGCAAAAGATGTGCAAATGAAATGCAAGCATACAAAGCTTCACATATAGATCACAAAGCACTTGCAAGAACTAGAGATGTCAAAGCACTATGAGAAGTAAACAATATAACTCAAAGGCGCACAAAAGTATCGAAGTGAGTTCATGTCACAAGCACCGGGAGTGAAGCAAGTTTTGATCATGTTGTTCAATTATCCAAAAGATGTCACCACAAAAGCATCCGCAGTTTCATGATCAATGCAAAGATTAGAGAAACTAGTGTTATGTTAAGTTCAAACTAGGCAACCAAGTTCAACCCGACGGGCTATGCAAACACCCACATATCAATCTAAGTCTTAGTTTGACAACATGAAAAAGAATATTTTTAGCACATTAAAAAAGCACAAGTTAATTTTCTCATTTGATCATTTAACTATCCTCAAGTGGGTTTTAAGCAACCATGGTTCACTTCTTTGGCAAACCATATGAAGCCTTAGGCCACCGTATTGGATTCAATTTTAGCTCAAAACTTGATCATTCATTTTATTAACTCAACATAGAATTCAAGATGTGCAATTTTTCACAAAGCCAAAACAAGTTGTGCCTTTGCGACACAAAATAGCACATGCTCTCCCAAGGATTAATCATGGGCTAAACATTTACATAGACAAAGGTCAAAGACCCCTAATCCGCTGAACTAAACAAAGCGGCCTAGCACAAGCTTTTCACAAAACTAGCCCTAATTTAAGCACTGATTAAGCTAAAGCAAATACTCAAGGGTGACAAGAGATCATGTTCGTATTTCAAGTTCATTCTTTAGAAAAGACAAGCTTGCTCAACAGATTTTATACCATGTTTTAGTAAGAGACTAAGCTTGCACAAATTGTTATATATCCACTACACTCAGCACAAATTCATAACTAGTACAAGAAAGTACAAAGAACATATAAGTGAAGCTTGCTAACATGATTATATTACAAAATGCTATGCAATCCAAATGCAATAAAAGTAAGATAGAGTATGTACAAAGGCAACTCCCCCTCACACAATGCTATAGGGATGACACACACCAAGCTCTCCCCTCAGAAAGGCAAACCTTGTTGCATCTAGAGGCTTGGTAAAGATATCGGCTAGCTGGTGTTGGGTATCTATGTAGCTCAACTCAATGTCTCCCTTCTCATTATGGTATCTCAGGAAGTGGAATCTCACATCTATGTGTTTGGTTTTGGAGTGTTGAACTGGGTTATTGGCTAAGCTTATAGCACTGGTGTTGTCATACAAAAGTGGCACACTCTTGAAATCTAACCCAAAATCTCTCAAGGTAGCAACCATCCAAAAAATCTGTGAGCAACAGCTAGCAGCAGCTACATATTCAGCTTCAGTAGTAGATTGCGCAACGCTAGACTGCTTGCGAGAAGACCAACACACAAGAGAAGTACCCAAGAAATGACAAGTACTAGAGGTACTCTTCCTGTCAATTCTACAGCCAGCAAAATCCGCATCTGAAAAACCTTGAAGAGAAAGCGAAAAGAAACAGAAAACCAAAGCCCAAACTCGAGAGTGTGCTTGAGATACCTTAGAATGCGCTTCATCGCTTGGCGGTGAGACGTCCTCGGTGAAGCCTGGAAGCGAGCACACAAGCAGACAGCAAAGTGGATGTCGGGTCTTATCGCCGTCAGGTACAGAAGGGAGCCGATCATGCTCCTGTACTCCCGCTGGTCCACCTCCTCGCCATCTTCATCCGGATCAAGCACGGTCGAGGTAGCCATCGGTGATGCCAATGGCTTTGCATCGCTCATGTCGAACTTCTTCAACAAATCCTTGGTGTACTTCGTCTGATGGACGAATGTACCTTGCTTGCATTGCTTGATTTGCAGCCCAAGGAAGAAGTTGAGCTCACTCATCATCGACATCTCGAATTCTCTGCTCATAGTTTCTACAAACTTGGCCACAAGTGCATGAGAAGAGCCACCAAAAATGATATTATCCACGTAAATCTGAACAAGTAAGAAATCATTGCCATGCTTAAGAGTGAACAAAGTTTTATCAGCTGACCCCATCACATACCCATGCCCTAGCAAGAAAGACCTAAGCCTATCATACAAAGCCCTAGGTGCCTGTTTAAGCCTATACAAAGCTTTCTGAAGCTTGTATACTCTATGTGGGTATTTGGGGGTTCTCAAAGCCTTGGGGTTGCTTGACATGGACCTCTTCCTCTATGAAGCCATTTAGGAAAGTACTCTTAACATCTATTTGATACAACTTAAAACCTCAGGATGCCGCAAATGCAAAAAAAAATTCTAATGGCTTCTAGTCTAGCTACTAGTGCAAAGGTTTCTCCAAAGTCTATCCCCTCTACCTGAGTGAAACCATGGGCCACTAGTCTAGCCTTGTTTCTCACTACAGGCCCATCCTCCCCTTGTTTGTTTTTGAAAACCCATTTGGTGCCTATGCTGTAAACATTAGGGGGTGGCTCTACAAGGACCCATACTTGGTTTCTCTCAAAGTTTTCAAGCTTTTCATGCATGGCATTGACCCAACTCGAATTAAATAAAACATGTCCAACATCATGAGGCTCAAAAGAAGCAACGAATACAGAATCAGTAAAATGAGCATGAGAAGCAGACTTAGATCTCGTTACCCTCTTCTCAAGATCTCCGATCATCATGTGTGGAGGGTGTCGCCGCTGAATGTGTTGAGGGGCCTCACGCCTAGAGGTGAACTCCCCTTCAACCTGTGCAGGTGCAGGCTCGAGAGCAGCTGAAGTGGAAGTAGAGGCTGCAGGACCCTCTGTTGGAGTAGAAGAAGCAGGAGCAAGCCCTGGAGCAGGTGTGGTCGAGGGAAGTAGTGGATCATCCTTGTCATCACCGAAAGCTGGAAGATCACCATCTACAAAGATGCTCTCGTTTATCTCCTGATCACCTGCATACTCAAAGGCAGAACTAGCACAGGGGGTTGATTCATCAAAAGTCACATCACAGAATTTCATGATGGTGTTAGTGTCAAGATTATAAACCCTGTAAGAATGACCATGAAGAGAATACCCTAAGAAAATACCATCGGAAGAACGCGACTCGAACTTGTCAAGATTGTCACGTTTTAGGATGAAGCAACGACAACCGAAAACTCTCAAATGTGAAACCTTCGGCTTCCTCCCAAAGCGCAACTCATAAGAAGTCAAATTTAAGATCGAGCGCAAGAAAATCCGATTAGAGATGTAGCACGCTGTGCTAATGGCCTCGGCCCAAAACTTCCTAGGAGTCCTATGCTCATCGAGCATCGTCCTAGCCATCTCCACCAGAGTCCTGTTCTTTCTCTCAACCACACCATTCTGCTGAGGAACACGTGGAGCAGAAAATTGATTTCAATGCCATGTTCAAGGTAGAAAGCATCAAAGAGATAGTTCTTGAACTAGGTGCTATTATCACTATGAATTACTTTCAATGCACCAGGAAGTTCTGTGAATAATCTCAAAGCTAAGCTCCGAAAGTGTGAAAACACTTCATCCTTGCTCACAAGAAAGAAGACTCAAGAGTAGCGAGAGAAATCATCAATAATGATAAGAACATACCACTTTCCACCCGCCGAACAAACCCGAGAAGGACCAACAGTGTCCATATGGAGAAGTTCTCCCGATCGTTCAGTCATCACCAGATTGACTGGTGGGTGAGAAACGGCAACCATCTTGCCTTGCCGACAAGGAGCACACAAAAGGTTCTTCTCAAACTTGAGCTTGGGCAATCCTCGGATCAAGCCTAGGGCACTCAAACAAGTAAGCAAATCAAAGCTCATATGCCCTAGTCTCCTATGCTACATCCAAAGCTTAGAAGAAGGTTGAGCAAGTAAACACCGAGAAGAACTAGAAGACTCAGAAAAATCAGCTCCAAAACTCTCCCAACTCGAAAAATCTTGCAAATCAAAGTGCCAGAAGAATCAAGAACTCGAGAAGTATTGCGTTTGAAACGCACTTCCAAGTCCTCATCTATCAACTGAGATACAGAGAGAAGATTGTATCCCAGATGCTCCACCAAAGCCACATCTTTGAGAGTGAAACTCTCATTCACCCTTATCATAGCTTTGACTTTCACCCTTTCTTTCCGATCATCCCCGAATGTGATGTACTTGTGTTGCTTCACGAGGGTGAGGTTGGAGAACCATGATGAATCTTCGGTCATGTGGCGTGAACAACCGGAGTCGATGAGCTACTTGTTCTCCAGGCCTCCGCCTGCCACCTACACATGAGAAGAATAGAAGGTGGATGGCTCAGTACTGGGGTTAGTCAAAACCTCCTAGGAATCCAGTACTGGGTCATCCGCCTCGAAGCAGAAATAGTAGGTAACTCAACACCAACATGCTGGGGGTGAGTACCACGATGAGAAAAACGTGATCCGTCAAAGCACTGGGACTCAAAGCCTCTTACACGTGGACCAAAACCATATGAGTCATGGTAAAATCCACGCCGGGCACCACCTTTAGGAAAAGACTGAAAAATGCTAGGGACTCGTGAGTGGAAGCGAGGAAAAGACTCCTGTACACCAACAGAGGGGCGGTACATGTCCCGGGTGCTCCATTCCCACTCACGCTGCTCATCTCTCCTACGGCAAAAACAAAACCCAACCAAGTGACCATCTCTCTGGCAGTAGGTGCAGTGGTAGCATCTCTCAGGAACTCGATTGTCGGTCACTCGGGGCTCTCTTACAGGCTCTCTCATCTTAGGTTGTGGAGCTCTCTTGGGTTGTGGTGCGGGCTTCTTCTTTGTGAGTTGTGGAATTGGATTCTTGATGGGTTGTGGTGTGGTATTGATTTTAGACTTCGCAGCATCTAGGGTAGTAGGTGTGGTGAACACAGTCTTACTCTCCCCATTGTAAGCCACTCTCTCAAAACCCAACCCAAGAGCTAAACCCGCCTTATCAGCACACATCTTGTCTTGGCTAAGATCAAATTCATTTTCCCTTTGCCCTCTGAACACTTCTCCACCAAAGAAAGGAGATACTCATTCTCAGTCAGAAGCTTTTGAACTTGCCCTCTAACCCAGTTGAGTTTGTCCTGAAAGATGGTGCATGTGGAACAATTCGGCTGCACATCCTTAGAACTCCCAGCACTCTCCAATCTAGACTCTAGCTCCTTCAGGCGTTTGTCTTTCAGATCAACATCCTTTGCAAGCAAATGGCAATTTATACAAGCACCTAAGAGAGTAGACCTAGATTCCTCCTCAAGGAGCTTCTTCTCGGCACTCTCAAGCCGACTGGCGACTTGAGCATGCACATTACGAAGCTCAGCAAGTTCAGCCATGACAATCAGGCAACTCTCACACTCCTCAACATTGGGCCTAGACCTAAGTAATGCAAGTTCAGCAGAGGCAGACTCATACTTAGGCCTAAGATCCTTCAACTCACGCACAACTTTCTTAAGTAACCTATCCTGGCTAATGAGAGCATCATTCAAGGTATCGACTTGGATAGAAAGCTGATCGTAGGAAGGCAATACCTCAGAGGGATCCAGCTCGGGGTTGTTGTAGTCATTGTGGTCATCCGCCATGAAGCAGAGGCCGGTGAAGTCCTTGGCTTTCTTCTTGTTCTTTGCTTGTGGTTCATCCTCCTCCGAGCTATCCTCCTCGCTAGAAGAAGTGTCGATGTCGCTGAGAGCCGCCATGAATGCCCTAGAGGCCGCCTTGGCCACCTTCTTGGCCATCTTGTCGTGGTTCTTTTTGAAGAAGGGCTTCTTGTTCTTCTTCTTGTGCTTGTTGTAGTCGTGGTCGCCGTCCCTCTTCTTGAGCTTGGGGCAGTCCACCTTGAAGTGGGTAGTGTCACCACACTCAAAGCAGGCACGAGAACCACCCCTCCTCTGATCTCAGCAGTTGTTGTAGAAGCAGGTGAGCTTCTTCACAATCAGCGCAAGGTCCTCATTATCCAGCGTGTCCACCTGCTCCTCTGTAACAGAAACCAAGGAAGACAAAGCAAATCCACTCGATGAAGTGTTAGCACAAGAAAAGCCAGTTGCAGACTGATTGCCACCACCAGATCCGGAAACCAACGCCATGTTCTGAGACAGGGGGTTTCCGAGACCGATTTGAGCCGCCTTGGCTATCTCTGTGGACTTAAGTTTGCTGAAGGGATCATCACAAGTCAACGTATCATAGCTTGGAGACTCTTCAACGCTTGAGATCTTCACTTCCCATATGCTACGGTCAAGAGCATAGAGAAGCTTGATCGCTCTCTCGTGGTTAGAATAAGGTAAAACACCAGTTGATCGAAGATTGCTAACAATCCCATCAAAGCGAGCAAACATCGTATCCAAAGACTCTCCAGGGCCTTGCACAAACATTTGGTATTCTTGGTTGTATGTGGTTTGGCGTCTGGCCTTAATCTGATTAGTGCCTTCATGAAAGACACTCAGAGTAGACTAGATCTCCCGGGCTGTATGGAGGTGCTGAATCCTATCAAACTCATTCTGACTCAGACTTATGAACAAAATATTTCTGGCCTTATTGTTGGCCTCATACTGTTCGATTTGAACCTGAGTCGTGCGAGCAGCAGGGATCTCATAGTTAAAATCAACTATTTCCCATATTACACTTCCTTGGCTTAGAAGATAAGCCTCCATACGCACCTTCTAGTACGAAAAATCACGGCCATCAAACAGGAGAATCTTCCCACTTTTCTCCATGTCGTCTACGGATCACAAAGCCGGTTAAGATCAATAAGTGATCAAACCAGCTCTGATACCAATTGTAGGAACGAGAATGGCGACTAGAGGAGGGGTGAATAGGCGCCTCAACAAATTTCTTTCGAAATAGATGGCCTTTTCCTATTTCTCACCCAACGCACCTCAAAACGCTCAAGCGGAAGCAAAAGAATTAGAGAGAAAAAGCAAGAAGACTACTTCCATGGCAACATGACTCCACAGATGGAATATGAACCATATGTTCCATTCAAGATCATTCCATGTATCTTTGTGCACAAAAACTCGTAACTTTCAAAGAAACTAGATAAGATGAACACCGGATAAGGTTATCCTCCAAGATCATAGTCTAGTGGCAAGGTGACTTAAGACTCGCTCAAATACATGAGTATGTGAGTGTTTAAGCCACTAGCATCAAGAAAAATAACCCTGCAAAGGTGAAAAACTGCAGCTCAAAAAAAAGATCTACAGGCAAGGAATCTCTCCAAGTTGATGATCTAGAGACAAGGGTACTCAAGACCCATAAGCATACACTCGTATGTGAGTTTTTATACCTTTAGCAACAAGAAGAATGATCTCACAAGGTGCTGAAATTTCAGTCCAAAAAACAAAACGAAAATTAAAACCAAAAATCGAAAAACTTGTGAACTTGTAAGTGAACCAATAGAGGGAATTTAGAAGGAGGGGAATTCTAACATATGCAAAAACATAAACTAAATTACTCAAAGAGGTCAGCCCTATTTTAGGCGGATTACAAATATTTATCTCTCAAAACTCTCACCTATTACATAGGCTAAGCACTCATCTTTCTCTCATCTAAAACCATAGCTCTAAGGCTCTCAAAAGGGTAGCACAAAAGGGCTCAAGTGGCTGGTTCAAAGCTCTCTCTAGTCCTACTCCTCTATTTATAGTCCTATGAAACTTTACCCTTAAGTTTCCTAGCTTTTCCACAAAATATTCCTCTCTTGTAGTGCACTCCTACCTACCATCGAGAGTATTTTGGTCCATTTTCTTCTTCATTTATCGGACGGCCGCGGCGCCTTCACGACTTAGTTTCGCCTCGATGTAAGCTTCGCGATGGTGCCACATACTCCTCCAATCCTCCCACGGTTTTGAGGCCAAACCGTGAAACCTCCTGCACGCTTCTCAAAGTGTGACTCACTGCCTTGCTTACACCTTAAGCAAGCGCTTCGATGTCGACGCGTGTACTCCGTCATGCGATCCTGACTGCTAGCAAGTATCTCCCGCTCTAGATCCCTCGGGCCGCTTGTCACTTGCACCGGTATCCCTTTCGCTTGACTTTTTCAACACGCCGTCTCCATCCGCCTTCAATGCTTTGCTTGATCTCCACATGTTCAGCTAGGATCACCCTTGACTCCGCTTGGCCTCCTTGATCATCTGGCACCAAGCACTCCACTTAGCCCCGATCATTCCGTCGTCAACCGCCAAGTTGCATCCATCACCTGCACACTATGAGACAAGCAAACACATATCTCCAACTCTAATTCCCATTAGTCCATAATCAATATGCTCAAATGAAATCTCAAATCAATTCAAATCATATCAAAACTCATGCAAAACCGAAGATCATCAAACCAAATAAATGACAATATCAATCACTCATCACAAGAAAACCAAGTCATATTTCAACTTGGTTTCTCAAAGATATACTAAATATGGCACATCAGTAGCAGCAGAAGAGGAAACTTATGGATTAGACTATGAAGAAAGAACACAAACCAATGAGGGAAATGGATCAAGAAATGAGGACAGTGACAGTGAATCAAACAAAGAGACGCTATCACATGAACATCCTCGGTTGGATATGAGTTTCAAAACTACTAAGGATGCCTATACTTTCTATAGTGAATATGCATATATAGTAGGATTATCTATAGTCAAATAGTCAACATACAAGTGCAGAGAAAGGAAAGACCCAAACTATGGTAAAGTCACAAGGAGGATGACGAAGTGTAACATGTTTGAAAGAAAAAAAGGCAGATGATAAGAAATCTGAAGCTGCAGGTGTTCAAAATTGAGAAAATGTTACCTTGACATTGAAATAATTTCTACGTTGTCTTCTTCTGAATTCAACTCGTATTCACTGTCTTGATTCCCATCAACAAAATCATTATCAGAAAATATATCCACGTCATCTGCCATGGTTGAGTGCCTGATGCAATAATGAATTTTAAACGAATTATGATATGCAAAATAGAACAAGACACCCTACTAGCAATTTGTTAGTATCTAAAAGCTGCACTAATCAGTACTGTTTTTCCACACAAAGTAGTGGTTACTGCCAACAAAAAAATGCACTCAACATTGAAGTTTTGCAATCCAATTAGTGATGATAACCGAAACACTAGACAATGAACAAACTCATTGAACTGCTCCCTGTTCATACAGAGCAATTCATAAACTAAGTCAAACAAACCCTAGACAAGTAAAATTGGAGGTAGGGATACAATCAACCACCTAATCAGAGGCAAAAAGCTTGAAAATCGGATAAAATCGGGATAGGCATACACAAGAGATCAATTTCTCGGCAAAGGAAATGATTTCTCGACCAAATTGAGACCATGCGGTGGAGGGGAACACAAAAAATGGCACAAAAAAATTGGGAGTGCAGGACACAAATCAAATGTTGAGGAAGGAGGGGAGCAGGCATACACCAGAGACAAGGACAAAAACAAGCTCACCATCGCAAAATAATTGCCGCGGAAGCTCCGCCAACGAAAATAGTTGCCGCGCAACCTCCGCCTACCATCCGGCCCCACTTCCTAGATCCGGACGCCACCACCTAGATCCGGCCACCACCGCCTAGATCCGGCCGCCGCAGCTTGCTATCTGTGAGCTCCTCGAGAACGAGAGAGAAGAGACAGAGAGAACGAGATTTTTTAGGGAACCAGAGAGATGCGAGGAGGACGAGCAAAAAGGGATGCTTGTCTGTGGGAGTGTGCGTGATGTCTCGGCAGTCGACGTTGTGGCCATCGAGCTTCTCAAGCCCTTCACTGGTTCTCCTCTTTCACACCGTCGGTGAGATGGAAATGTGCATATCCCGGCGGATGGCTCAACGGCGGGGTCGGTTCGCGGGAGCTCGTGTCGCGCTGCCTGCTTCTCTCCCGACAGGCAGCAGTGGCTTGGTTTGGGTAGCGGGAGCCCCTCCGCCCACTCGTCTAGATCCAGCAAGGTTGGCAGAAGAGGGCAACAGCATGAAGGGGACGGGGACGGAGGAAATAGGGGCGCTAGTAGGGGAAACCCTAGCCCGCGGCCCTTTTATTGTCGTGCGCGCCCCTTCCGTGGGCTGGCTCTAAAGGCCGCAGCGGCCCAGGCCTAGTGGCCTCCACGTGCCTCACCCACATTAGTGACGGGTGTTTTTATTACGCGTCACTAATGACCGGTGTCATCATAACCCGTCACTAATGATAGTCATTAGTGACGGGTTGTGAAGTGATCCATCACTATTGTTATTAGTAACGGGTGATTTCTTCACCCGTCACTAATAACCTATTATTAGTGATGGGTCTGATATGGTTCCCATCCCGTGGTGATATTAGTGACGCATCGTCATTGGACGCATCACTAATGGGTCATTAGTGATATGTACTGGGCAGCCGTCACTAATGTGGTGTCTTTTTTGGTGGTTTCTTTCGTAGTGATAATTAAGCATAAGATCAGAGAGTGATTAGTACTAATAGACTTAGAGAGAGTTGTTGCTAGGTATTGCTACATAGAGAGGGAATTAAGGAGTGATCATACATTGTAACAAGTGGTACGTCAGTACCTTGAAGTCTTAGTGACATGTCGGCACTGTGAGTTTTGGTGGCTTATACTTGTTGACCCTCTGACTTAGTGTGGAGTGACGACAAGACTCTTGTACGAGAACATAGGGATTTTTGCCTTGGTGGCTCAAGCTCAGAAGTGAAGACAACGGTAAGTAACCGGAAGAAAGACTTGTAGTGAGATATTGCATTGGTAGCTTGATGACTCAACCTACTTGAGGCCTAGGTGGCTAAAGGGTTGTAACCGGGTGCCGTTTGAGAGCTATAGCTTAAGTGGTTATTCCAACATGGACTATAGGTGGTGTTTATACTACTGATATCATGGAATAAAAATCCCTTATGCCGAGTTTTCTCTCTTTACCATCTTTACGTTTTTGCATTTATATACTTGCAATCTACCTTGATATATTTACATTCTTAAAGTAGTTTGTTAGGATTAACTATAGGTTGTAAATTTTTTTGAAAGGTAGAGTAGACACACTAGATAAATCTAGAACGTATTTAAATATAAATTAAGATACTTTTATATTATAAAGTTTTTGAAATCGATTAATATTAAATATCCTAACTTATCGTTTTTAAGAAAGTTACCGATCCCTACATGCTTTATAAATGGCTCAAACCGAAAGTGGATCTCATAGTAAGTCGTCCTCTGCTATGCGTGCCTGCTTTTCGTGAGGAGTGCAATTGCACGGGTGTATACCAAGTTTTTAAGTTGAAAGCTACAAATTGTTTGTTTTTCTTAAAAAAACTTCCTCTTCAAAATCTAACTTTTAGAAATAAATTTGAACTCTGATTTCCAAAATTTAATGTTGTTGGAGTCGATGGAGAGAATCTACGAGGAAGCTAGCTAGCCTCATTGTCATTGGTGTGAGAGGGCGTCGACAACACACAATATAGCAGCATCTCCCTCAAGCAGGACTGTGGGCTATGTCTCAATCCCAGAGGAGAGCCCCTCCGTGGTAGTGGTTAGGGTTTCAGGGATAAGGATGGCCGCATGGTTGCCAAAAAAGCATCTAGAGCTCCACATGATACACGTTCGAATTGTAAACCAACCAAGCTCGAGCGTACTCTAGCCAATTTTGTAACACTGAGCCTGTGTTATCAATTTAATGAGCCATGAATATTCTGTTATAAATGAATTTCACCTCAAGAACTTAACTTTCGAGTTCAAAAGAACAAAACTTTCAACTCTGAAGTTTTAACTTCCGATTATAGATTTCGACTTCTACCTAGCAATCTCCAAAAACTTGCACCCCCTAGGACGACTAAGGACAACAATGCACCATTGGAGCCAAAGGTGTCATGGAAGTCGGCGTACAGAGCTCCAAGAAGAACCCGGCTATCCACATTGGGTGGTATGTTATCTTGTTTTTTTGGTTGGCTATTGCTCTCCTCCGAGAGGCATGACTGCTTTACCAAAGGTTTTGGAGGGCAATTGACACTATCAAACTGTCCTGGAAAACATTGGCAATGGAGTATGATCATGCTGAGAAAGAAGAGGCAAGGCTTTGCGGGCTATGTAGTAGACTAGTAGCTGCAGTACAACTGTATCTACCAAATCTTTGCTCCGATGACTTAATTGCCGACATTGCAAAGGAGAAAGGTTTGGGCTTGGCAAGTCGATCTCTTTTCTGAAAAGGCTTGGGTTTTGCCGACATTGTCTGATTTTGTTTCGCTGGTAACAAATAGAACACTATTCAACAACAATTGTCCATTGAAAACTATGTTGATAATGAAGTTGGAGTATTTTTCAGGCTCCGTTTCTAGATGTTGTAGAGCTGTTTTGTTTCGCTGATAAAGTGATAATAGTTTGTAGAGCCGTTTTTAGATGTTGTGATGGTATGGTTTGGTAGAGGCATTTTAGATGTTGTGACAATATGGTAGGACCATGGACAACATAGTCTGTCTAAGTTTTTTTAAGGATTTTTAGATTTTTACCATTATAAATATCACGATTTTAAAATACGTCACTATACTTTCAGTATTTGAAAAGATGTTATTATAAATCTAATGAAATTAGATCAATGCCATTACCTTAGTCTTAGACATATTTCGTAATGACATGGATCCAATTTTAAGAAATTTATAATAGCATGGATTCAATTTAAAGAGATTTGTAATGGCATGCATCCAATTTCAGGAGATTTATAATGATATGAATCCAATTTAAGAGATTTATAATGATATCTTTCTAAATACTAAAAGTGTAGTGATATATTTTAAAACCGTAATATTTATAATGATATAAATCTAAATATCCCTTTAATTTAACTTTCAATATAGAATGTGCCATCACACAGAATAACGGAACAATCACAAAACCGACCAACATTCAAATGTGACCATAGAGGTCTCGTCCTATCCAATTTACACCCTTTATTACAAGGCTATTTTTCTTCTACTAGCAAAGTGTACATGAAACACACTTAGAATCAATCTAGGATATAATAATTTGAATAAGTAAAAGAATATAACATAATAAAAGAGAAATTTATATTCACGAAATCTACAACATGATCATATAATTTTAGAAGGAGGGGGAGACGTATGGTTCAGAGTTGGACATCCGTAGCAACATGAAGTAGGCGAAGTGCGAAAGGCGGTGCACCATTTGGGGAAATCCAACGATGAATATATGGTAGATAAATATTAGACATCTAGATATGAAAAGTAAATAATGAGAGATTGAATGTATTTTTGGAATATATTGAAAATAAATATTTGATATCTAGATATGAATGACAAATAATGAGAGATTAGATGTATTTTTGAAAGAATAAATATGATCTACCTTTGCACAGTAGCTATTTAATCAATTCAGATGGATAATAAAATCAATCGGATCCATCATAACTTATACGTTTTATAAGAGTATAGATAATGCAATGTCCGGGGAAAAACAATGATATAGCTAAAGTAGACACAGATGCCAACTGGTATTTAGTCCTACAATACGCCATCCACACTTGTCTTGTAGCTATAATATACTAGCCACGATTCGAGTCACACAGACCTGGTTTTTTTAAGGGGTTATGACTATATTAAAAGTAACAGTACAGCACCTTTTACAATTAGACGCTAAATAATACAGAAAAAGAAAGGAAATACATTGGGGTCCTCGGTTTTCTCTTCTTCCCATCCAGCGTCATCTGCCGTGTATCTCGTTGCTGTGCCAACGCAGAATGACGTGAATCGACGAAAACGAAGGACATCCCTCCTCCTGCTGATTTGAATGACAAAGCCCAAACATTGAAAAACCACAAAATCCTGCACCACAGAGTCACCTCTATTATGACCTTCATGGCACATCTTCCACTATGAAAGAACGTCGGCAGCTCCATCACCCAAATCAACAGAGAAAATCCATTATCTGGCACTGGCAAACTAAGATCCAGTGACCCAGAAGAACAAATAAGGCAAAGGGATTGGAGAATCCCCCCATGCATTTTCAACAACACAACTACTACCACATACCTCCATCCGCTGCAAGAGAGGTCGACGAGGGTGACAACTACACCAGAGACGGACTGGAGGAACAAAAGCCGATTGAGCACCTCCGCAGGCGTCGTCGAAAACCTAACTTATACCAAAGCAACCTAAACTATAGCCTAGACAACTATTGATATACTCTATTGCTAACCTAATCACCGGGGGGCCGAGCCAGTCTCCAACTCCGACATCAGGAGGCCGGCAGTGGCGAGGAGGGGCCAAATCGCCTCTGAATCGCCTGAGTCGCCTCTGAGCCGCCTCTGTAACTCTCGTGAGGGGTAAACAGAGACATAGATCTGGTGTTTGGTGGGTTCATTACGATCTTCCGGAATTTGATCCTATGAACATATGAATATCCAACTAGCTTACTTTGAAAATTACAAAATGAGCAAATTTCACAAAAATGGGTTTAGCGGCATATGTAACACAAAACACAATTATTTTTTTTCTTTCACATGACACCAGTTCATGACACATATAATACACAACACACTACGTTTTAATTTTAACCTTCGTAGCAACACATGTGTGTATGAGGTGGCAACCACGTCACTTGGACCTACTTGTTAGTGAACCATTTCATCTCCTTCCCATGGCACGACTGTCGCGCATATTCTTCTCGCGTGTAAGCCTGTTTATGGTGCACCTTTGTCTGCTCACGTGTGGTGATGGAGCACATGTTTTACTTACAAGTGGGGTCCACCTGATGTGGCTTCCACCTCAACTACCCATGTGTCACTATGGAGATGGACCGCGTGTTTCATTGACAGGCAGGGTTCATCGAACGTGGCTGCCACTTTATCTGTCCATGTGAATACATCATAACACTATGGAAATACATCATGGAATAGATATCATAGCATCTTTAATCGGCCTCCCATCCGATCCTCTATCCTATTTTTGAGGGGCTGGTGATAAAAAATCGTCTCCAATCGACCCCTTATCTAGCTCCCTTTCTTTGAGGAGCCCTCAAATCTTCTTCCTCACCCCTCACATCTATCGACCCCTCATCCGGCCCCTCATCCGCGGCCGCCGCATCGGCGCACGGTCCCCTTCCACACCACTGCGCTGCCCCGCACCCACCCACCCACGCTGCGCCGTTGTCCCTGCACCCACCCGCCCACACTGCGCCGTCGCCCTCGCACCTGCCCACCCACGCCATGGAGGCGTGGAGAGAGGGAGCTTGGGGAGAGGGAGGTCGGGAGAGAGAAGGAGCGGGGAGAGAGAGGGAGGTCGGGCCGGCGTCGGGAGAGACGCTCTGGAGAGAGAGGAGCTCGGGAGGGAGAGAGTTACAAGATAGGAGGTCAAATATGATAAGTCGGTTGGAACGTACTGAGAAATATAGGTAAAATTTGGACGAGAAATCCTTAAATAAGAGGAATAAGAGATCAAATATGAATAACCGGTTAGAGATGCTCTCAGTCCCACCTCTAGAACATGCTAGTGAAGTTGGAGATCAATGGGCAGTTGTTGGCGCTAGTGTCAATCAACACCAATAGTGTGCCGGTCGGCACGGCAGCCAAAACTGTCGAATAGCCTCAAGTTTTGCACCTGGCGGCGTTTTAGGTGGTCTAACCATAATTATGTGAAAATCTTTGTTCAAGTCCAGATCCTCCGCACGAGAAATATGTTTTATATTTATGGCCGTTTTGGCATAGTCCTTTTATTGTTGGCGAAGAAATTTTCCTAAAATCTTGACTTGAACAGCGAGGAAACCTCCCAAACTTGCTACGTCGGTGGAGGCTAGCTAGCTCCTTTTGGATCGAGGCTAGCTCTTCATGGTGCCTCTGGTTCCTTGTGCCTTCTCTTAACCGCGTTTCCAGCCACCTTTTACATTTTGTGTCTCTAGTTCCTTCTGATTTCTCTGTGCTTTGATCTATTCTTCCTCAAGTGTGTTGTTTTGCGCATATTTTCTACGAAACAATATAAACCTGTAAACCGTACAATATACTTGCGAGCCGGGTTAATGTTAGGCGTAAGACCGCATATATGAACAAGTATATCAATTTATCCACTAAATTGATATCAAGTAATTGTGGTAAACTAGCGCCAACAGTCCACCCCGGCGAGGAAGCGATCGCGTAAAGGCTTGAAGGAACGCTTCTGCTGGCCTCAATCAATGCCGTTAAGTATGTTCATCCCTAACTAGTAGTATACTAAAGGATTAATAATTTGACATATATAACAGGACAAATTATTTTTTGATAATTTGGATTAGTTGGTGCATTGGATCATCTCTGGCCTTTTAGGGCCCTATTAAACTGAAGAAACAATCTTAAAATTTTACAAACTCGATTAGTTTGCAAACGCGGAGACTAGACAATCATCTTTCATGAATGAAATTGTTGAATCAGTCGGTCGTGGATCTATAGTTACGTCAGCGATAAGTTATAGGAGATGCATCTATGGTGTATCTTAAGTGGTTCAACTTATATTGTGGGATCTCATCTCTCTGCCGATATAATTTCCTGCACATGGAAAACCTTGAAGAACAAGAATTTCCAATTTGCTGGGACCTAATAAAAGGGAGATTTGATTATTTTGCCACTCAAAAGATCATCACTTTTATGGCCACACATGTCATTGACCCAAATAGGGGACACGGAGTGGCAACTATCAAAGCAATTATCATTGTGGCTGAAGTAGAAATTTGTACAAATATCTCTTCGACTCTACTATTTATGTGCATTTTAAAATTGCCAGTCTGTGCATGCGGATGGATTGATGGACTAGTTAAAATAGATTGTTTAGGGGGTCGCCAACCGGGGGGGGGGGGGGGGCTCCAACACCCTTGGCTCTGCTGACTGAATCCAGAGGTCCTCCCTGAAGGCAAGAGTCAAGGAGACCATGCCGACTTTGCCAACAAGTCGTTACGGCCTCCAGAACCCCTCCAGAGATCTTGGACTCCGGATCGCCACGGAGACCAAAGCCTTTAGAGCACTAGGACTCCCGGAGGCTAAAGACCCTCGGAGCTATGGAGGAGCAAGTGGCCTCTCCATAGACCAGTGGGATGAGAGGCCCACCGGCCACCGAGTACCCGCCATGAAATACCCAACAATTAATGCTGGAATTGTTGGAGGCCGATCGCTCAGAATAGACGGACTCGTCACTGTGGCTGACAAACCGACTGAACATTGTGGCCACCTGCCACCATGATCCCTACCTTAGTTAGGTGATGTCATCAGAGTAGCTAGAGTTTAACCCAGGAATGGACAATATTTTACCAGGCTAGCCCTAAAGCCCAGTTATACAGTGACAACTCATATATCTACTGTAACGAAAATGACCCTATTAAATCATGATTATGATTTTAGTGATTAATGACAATATAGTCATTAAGACTAACATGTTTGTTAAGAATATATGTTAGTAGGTCTTATTGATGCAATACATAAAAAGCCACCGCAGCCAGGACAAAGTTTGATTGAATTAGAAAAGTCCCAGAAAGATTTGTCCCACCGGAAGGTCCGGTGCAGAGGGGTTGAACTCACTGGAGCATTGTGTCTAGAGGCAAAGTGAAGACTGATAACTTCATCGGAAGGTCTGGTGCTCTATGTGTTGAACTCACCGGAGTATTTCTGATAAAGGGGAGAAGGCTGAGGACCTCACTGTATAGTTCGGTGGTCTGTACTGGGTTACACTGGAGTATTTCCTGCAGAGAAGAATTCAAGTGCAGAAGACTGAAGATCAACCCATTAGAAGGTCCGATGTTTGGTTTGTGCACACCGGAATATAGCACCAGAGCATTTCTTGCAGAGACAACTACAAGTGTTGAAGAATGAAGTCAATTCGCTGGATAGTTTGGTGATCACAGAGATAATTGTACCAGAGCATTTCCAGGAAAAAGAAGAGAAGATTTAACTCACGAGATGGTTTGGTGTGAATGGAATGAATACTGGATGAATACACTAGAGTATTTTATACAGAAAGGTTGCAAAGGCTCGTATGGCTCAAGATAACTCACCAGAAGGTCCGGTAATGGATTTAAAGACACATCGAAGTGTCTTTTGTTTACAGAGGCATTGAGTGGAGTTCCAATAGCTAGTTTCTAAGTTTGTACTCACCAGATAGTTCGGTGTTAGTACTACTGTTTTCATCGGATCATCCGGTGTTAACAGCTTTTTTGAGCCGTTGGGAAAACGGGTAGTTGGAGGGGTTCCACAGTGTATGTCAACAGTGGAGATGCAATGTATCATGCATAAGTTTTAAAGGATTAAAGGTTTTCCTTAGCTTGAATTATTGTTAAGCATATAATCATTTCCTGGATTAATTAAGCTTAACACAAAGCTTAACCCTAAGTAAGAATTTAATCATATCTAACATGTAGGTGTTTATTTTTTCTATACAGGGTATATTAAAATAGTATTAACAAAATTTACCTCATCAATTTTGTAGTTGTCAATAATTAATTATGAATTAACAAAGCTTAAATCCATCTTCATTAACTAATGAAATTCCAGTGCATATTTCATAGCTCCTAGTATCTTTAACATGTAGATTATGACCATACAAACCTAACAAAATTGGTTTCACAATTTTCGGAGCAACTTTCAATTTTCTATGCATTTTACAAGTTTCAGTTGAATTAATAGTTGAACAATAAATCCATTTCGTGATTTTTATGAATTTAACCGAATATAAAAAGGACCTAATCCCTTTTTGCACTCGACATCGGCTAGCCCCTACGGCTGACAGTGGGGCCCGTTGACCCCAGTCAAAATTGACCAGAGGCCGGCTGCACCGCGCCCCTGCCAGCCAGTCGTCTCGGCTGGCCTCGCCGGCAGCGAACGGTGGCGAGCCACAGCTGGAGGAGGGCAGCAAGAGCATCGGTGCATGCACGCGAACCCATTTGAGGCACACGGGACTGACGGTGATGGCCAGAAGGTGACGAGTGGCAGAGCACAACGGTGACAGCATGGCGCCGGCTCGATTCAACACGCCGGCGGATAGACAGCGGCGTAATCGAGCCAGACGAGGGCAGCTACAGCTTCTATGAGGACGCACGGACCCAACGGTGTGCTCGCTAGCCGATGGACCTGGTCGGAACTAGGCCGGCGGCGTGCGGCCATGGGCGGCGGAGCTCGATCGCCGAGGAAAGCCACGCCGGCGACGGAACAAGGGCCAAAGCACATGCGCACAAAAGAGAGAGGAGAGTAAGGAAGCTCACTGCGGTTTCGGTCAGGCTGGAGAAGCTGTGGTTCGATGGTTCAACAGCGAGGTGCGGAGTGTGTGCACTGGAGACGAGGAAGACGGTGTAGCGCGCCAAAATCCGATCGGGAAACAGAGGGATTCACGCGGGAATCGGGCGGAGAGGGCTTTGGTGACCCTCCCGTGTGCTCCTCGTGGCTTGGACTCAACAGATTGGCTAGCGGTGCATACATGCGTGTGTTCGGCACTGCGCTTTGCTCTGCTCTGGACGGTCGAGTGAGAGAGAGAAGAGAGAGAGAGAGCAGAGAGAAAGGCCGAGGGGAGGAGATAAGGGCGACACCAAGCACCTCGGGAAGGAGCATGGTGCCGTGCTCAACTCATTCGGCGACGTGGCTGGCCTCCAAATTCAAGGAAAGTGGCGGCCAGAGGCAGAGAGCGCAGAGAGAGCGGGAGAGATGGGTGATGAACAGTAGTTGGCCAAAAAAATATCCATCCCACTTCTTCTATTCAAAAGAACACCTTCCTGTAGTCCAAAAATTATGGGACAAATTTTGTGTGAAACTACAATTCACGTGCAACCCATTTTGACTTGTTTGACCTATAATTCCTAAGCCAATTTCAATCTAAATGCTCCAAAGATGCAAGCGTTTCTAACTTGTTGTAATTTTTATACCTTCAAAACCATTCCCAAAAATTTGGAAAAAATTACTAATATTCCTCACTTATCATGGACTAATTTCTAAAATTGTTTCTAGCCCTATGTTTCATAGAAATATTATGAGTTGCTTCACAAAGTACCACTTAACATTAATTATCACAATTTATGTTTAGTTGAAATTGCATGTTAATGATTGCTCAAAACAATTAAACATGATGTTAATGATGCTTGTGATGCTTAATGACATGCTCAAGCTATTTGGGCTACAGTCAGTCACTCTAAACAAGTTCAGAGCGTCCCCCATCACAACTACCTCTACATGAAGACGCCCGAATCCCAGGGGCTGATCTCCATCTATGGAAATCAAGGCTTGGCTAGGCGCATTGAGTACAGGCATCCTGCCCCGCTTAACAACCGCTACATCCACAATGTGGCCGAAAGGCCCCCCTCCGCCGAGCCCCAAGCACTAAGGTGCCCCAAAGCCATGACAAGAGGGGGAAGTCAAGCATGTCCCTACGGGTGCAAGCGACCTAAACCAGACCTTTCAAATTAGGGTGGACCTCACTCTGGAGAGCATAGCTCCTGGTCATCCAATGGGCCAACATTGATGTTTTTGCCTGGTCCCCGCAGGACCTCCCTAGCATGGACCTCTACATCATCGAGCACGCCATCCGAGTCGACCTGCAGGCTAAGCCTGTGTGTCAGGGGCTCCGCAAGCTGTCCTCCGAGAGGGCGGAGTGAAAGGATTGAGATGTTGCCTAGAGGAGGAGGGGTGAATAGGTGTTTTCTTGCAATTCAAACAAACTTGCAGTGGGTTAGTTAAAAGTGGAGCCTCCATAAATTTTGTGGACCCTCCACACTTTTGCAGACCTTTCGCAAAAACAGAGGTAGCTCGAATGTAAACTATGTCGAATGAGTTCTAGCTCAAACTAAACAAGAAAATATGCGTCTGGAGGTGTCTACTAGCAGATCCACAAAGCACCTGCACTCACAAGTACGCACAACCAAGTAGATCTAGTGGAAAACACAAATCAAAGCAAAAACTTAAAAGTAAACAAACCAAAGTGGAGACACAAAGATTTGTTTCCCGAAGTTTTGATTCATCACCGTGAATTCTACGTCTCTGTTGAGGAAGCTCCAAGAGTCGGGTCTCTTTCAACCGTTTTCCTAGATCCACTAGCTTGATCTCTTCCCCTGCAAAGGCGAGATAGACCTTCACAAACTTTCCCTCAGCTCACCATAAGCATGGGAGCTCACTAGGCGATGCCTAGCCATATGGGAGGCTTCACCTCCAAGAGTAAAAAATTCTTTACGAATTACTTGACGATGCCCATAAGTGCTCAAGGATGGATTGCTCTATCTTGTGCTCTCAAACATTAATTTCTCAACCCAACTTTTAGGATTTTTCACAAATCATACACACCTCACAAAGAGGGGTTGGAAAGAGCTCTATAAGCCTTTACCTTAATTGTGGATGTGAGGAACACCAGCACCCCTTCCAAATGAAGGGGAGAGGGTATAAATACCCCCACACAAAAACTAGCCGTTACAGTCAGAAATGTGAGGAGTCTCCGTAAAAATTTATGGATCCTTCGGACTTTAACACAACTAACCATTGTTTAAAAAACTAGCCATTAGATCTGAAATTTGTGGATCCTCCGCAATAATGCGGACTATCCACAAAAAAGTGCAGACACTCAGCAGTTTAAAAAAACAGCCCAGGTCACTATAGTGAAAATGCCATAACTTTTTGCTACAAACTCCGATTTCGATGATCTTAGACTCTACATAAAGCTTATTCGGAGGGCTATCAATCTCAACCAAAAAAAAACCCAAATATTACGAGGTGTAAGTGTTGTGACAAGTGTTTCTCTCAAGTTAGTACATGGGTTTGGTTAGCTTGAGCACTGAGACTTGTCAAACAATTCTATGTCGCATACCTCTTGTTAGAGCGGCATACCTATACTCAAGGTCAAATATGAAATCTATTTCAACCCCTTGAGCTTGGTTAACTTCAACTTGCCACTTCTTTTCAATTCCACTTCATGAGAGTGCAACATTTGTTGTCTCTTCATCCTCTTTGAGATTCTGACTTGAGATTTTCAAACACATATGGTTAATAATCAACTTGACATCCTCAAGCCACCTTAAACCTTATGATTCAATGATGATTTGATACTTGACAATATATTACTACTTATGGCCTTGATCGGTCCCTCGGTGTTAAACCAATGCTTGTTCCTTCTCTATCGCATGGGTCCTTGGCGCTAAGCCCTTTGCTTGCCCTTCTCCATTCGCGTGGTCCTTCGTGGCCAAGACATTTGTCACCCCTTTACCATCTTACCATCTTGAGTCACACATAACCTTACATCAATAATATGCATTCATTGAATTTCATTTGTTCAATAACATGACCCTTGCTTGAATATTTGCTTTTATATCAATATTGTGATCAAAGAGCTTCCATATTGACTTCCCCTGAATTGATAAGTCCTTGATCAAATTTTTTCTTTCTTGATTAAGAATACCATCCATGTGACCAAGCAACATATCATTGCAATTCCCTTTGATTTATTATTGCTCTTGATCACATATCTTTTCATCATCAATATGCACTCATGTATTCTATTTCTTCAACTTAATCTTCATTTCACTATCTTTCTTCATATTGATGTTCTGACCAAGTAAGCTTCTATATACACTCTTCTTGATCAACTAAGCCTTTGATCACTTGTCTTCTTTCTTGATCAAGATACCAATTTGTGACCAAGAAATCTCTCAACTAAATATTCCTTGATTCGCAAAGCTCTTGAAATATTAATCCCTTGATCACCTTTCTTCTTAGTGTTGCAATCTTGATCAATCTTTATATACTTATAATTTTCTTTTGATTATGCAAGCAAACAACCAATGGGACCATACAATTACACTTGCATCATTGTCTCTTTTGTTCTTTTTAATGTTTGCTCGTTATTTCTTTACTTTTGTGTCACACCCGATTTTATAAAGTGACAAAACCAGATGTCAGGATCAAGTTTCATACATGCAGTGATTTCATCAGTGTATCACACACAGTGCTATTATTACAATGTTTTTAACTTAAACAAGATATAAAGCCCTCAAAGTATTTAACTAAAACACACTAGCAAAATACAACGAAGCTCTCATCTTCTATAGGCAATTGACCAGGGGTCCACCAGCCTAGGAATCTTTATCTTCACCGATGTAGTAGTCTGGTTCTCCTTCGCTGTCTAAGCAGTGTTTGATGTATATTTGGATGAAAATAGCAAGTGTGCATACATGTCATACTCCACAAGTGTGGGAAATAAATGACATGCAAACTTAAATAAAGCAACATACTATAACATGTTAAATTTGCATAAATTCCAACTATGGTAACGATGATTTATAAAAATATCCTATTTATCTAGGTGATTGATCATGTTACTTTCAACCTCTAGAGACATTTCCACATGTTTTTCAACCTCCTGAAAATCACTTTAGGCTCCCAAACCAAACCACACTAAACCAAATCAAACCAAACCAACTAATTATGTGAAGAACCAAGTATCTCATAACCGTAAGCATGGCTGATATATCAGATTTTACACTATGCAGAGGTTGTCCAGCTTTCCCCACGAGTCATAATTTTCATGTTGCCGTGTTCGCCAAACACTTAACACACGCCTATGGTGTGTCACCTAGAAATTCACTAAAAGACCATTGCAAAATTTCATCCAGTATGTGCACGCCCGCTAGGTTTCACCACTGTCAAAGTGACATGACCCACCCAGAAGCCCCCTTTTGCGCCTTGTAGCTCTAGAAAGATTTACTCTTCCCTTCACTACACATCTCATACCACTAATCAAATGGTTCTGGCCTTAGCCGTTTCCACAAATCCACTCTTACGGTTTGGCACGCACAAAACTAGAATCAACGAATTAATAGGCAAGGCATGTCCCATTCCAGGCCTCGTGGTTGGTACCAAACTTCCTAGGTTGTCACTCCACGAACCGGTCCTTACTTAGGTCACTTGACCAATTACCAAACCAACAACATAACTATAACCACCATCACCAACACCACTTTGCTCAAGGGCTAAGGTTCCATGTTGCTATTCCATTACCAGAATTTTCCAACTCATAGTTGCATAGTTTATTAGTCATGTTTAACCAACAACATATCTATACCCTTGTGCAAAGCTAAGCATAAGGTATCCATCATAATCACTACTAACAAGTAGGCAAGAAAGAATATATGGAACATGGTTCTATAAGTAGATGGGATTCAATATTAACAGATTGCATGTTTGAAATAAAGAATGCATTTGAAAAACTAGGATCAGAATGTTCAAGGACACTTGCCTCTTCCAACTTGCTGCTCAGACTCTTCAAAGACTTTGTCTGGAGATTCTTAAACTACTCCTCGACTGCTCTCGAAATATACCAGAAAAACACATGACAAAACTAAGAGCAATACACCAAACAATTGCTAGCATCTATGAAAAAAGTACTAAAAGATAGTACACATCGCTACAAACACGAAGCATGAAAATCGTCTAAATTGGAGCTAACACGAGAAAGTTGCACTAAAAATAAGTTTAGGGTTGAATTTGGAAAAGAAAAGGACTTGTTTTGAATAAAACGGAGAGGGTTGGGGCCTTTTTGGTAAAAATAGAGAAATCCAAGGGCTAACGTGCATAATTTCCACTTTTCATGATTTAAAATAAATCAGAAAGCTGACTAGATAAAGGCTTTGATGATGTGGCATGACACGTAGGCATGTTTTGCTATGTGGATGGCTAACATGGCATGTTGAGGTGGTGCTGGGTGTTGACTGGGATTAAGGTTGCCACATATCAGCGCATGATTGGCTGGGTGAAGGGGTATTCTAGATCTAATCGTGGCCTTCCATCTCGGATTTGATAGCTCAGAGATGGGGGAGGGGATTTGGCAGTCGGCTACTGGGCAAGACACGGCAGCGGGAGGGGAACGGCGGTGATGGACTCGCCAGCAAGGGCAAAAACCTCGTCGCCAGGCACAAGGGATGACGATGAGTGGTGAAGGAGAGAGATGAGTGGATGGTGAACCCGTTTTGATTGCATACCTCGAGTGGCGGGGCATGGGACGATCATCGGCGGTGGGGTAGACTGTGTTAGCATATAAGTGTGCATCGTGGAGGAGCTCCAGCGGTTAGTGAGTGAAAAGGAGGGATCGACGGCCTTGCTCTTGAGCTTGTGAAGCTGGAGAACAGCTCGGTGAGGGAAGAGTGGCTCTGGAGCGGTGAAGACACACGCTTGGCAAGCTCGGCTATGGAGATGGTGGCGGCGGCTCGGTGAAGGGTGAAATATATTGGAAAGGAGGGGGGCTCGCACTTATATAGGCGGGGAAATGGATAAATGCGTGCGGGAGTTCGGATTCGGTTGGGGTTTGTTGGGATGTAGGCTTAGATGAGGCGGTGGCACGATCGTGTCCAGCTCGGACTCAGGCATGAGGTAGGAGATGATGCATGCAGGCACGTCGCAGGAGCGAAAGCGGCTTTCACCGGAGGCGCCAACAGGGGGAGCGAGCGGCAGCCAACGGGTGGTTTGGCCTAGCCTTCACCCAGCCCAGGCAGGAAGGTGGGGTGAAAGGGAGGGGCAGCATGGGCTCAACCCGGGAGGAGAAAAAGGATGGGCCGCCTGGAAATAAGAAAGAAAAGGGAAAAGGGAAGGGGATTAGGCCCAAGGGAGAAAAGAGACCTTTTCTTTTATAAAACCTTTTCAAACTTTTCCAAAATTCAAACGGCACACCTCGATGTTTTCAAAATTCAATTTTTCACACAATAAAACTCTAATGCCTAGTTTCAGCATGAATGCATCACAAGATATAACCTATGGCTAAATTAAATTTATTTTAAAAAATTGGTTTTTTACCTATTTTATTTATTTACACCCTATTTAATTCTAGGAAAGTTTTAGGAAATTATAAAAACTAGTGTGTTACATTTTGCATACTTCATATGACATAAGCTTGACTTTATCATTTGCAAGTAAAAACCTATTCAAGGTCAACAAACTTATTAGTCCTTTAATTGTTTTGTCATTCAACCACCAAAACTCACTAGGGGGCCTACATGCACTTTCACGGAGGTCGCGAAAGAGGAACTCTAGAAGCTACTAAAGGTTAGGGCCATCCATGAAGTTAACAACTCTAATTGGTTGTCGAACCCTATCCTAGTCAAAAAGCCTAACGAGAAATGGCGCATGTGCATTGACTTCACGACACTCAACAAGGCCTGCCCTGAGATCCATATCTGCTCCCTCGCATCAACCAGCTCATGGACTCTACCGCCGGCTATGAGCTATTGAGCGTCATGGACGCGTACTTTGAGTACGACCAGATATGGATGGCCACAGAAGACTGGCTTCATTATCCCATTCAGGGTGTATTGTTACGTTCGGATGCCTTTTGGCCTTTGAAACACTGGAGCCACCTTCTCCCGCTTGGTATGTAAAATCCTAGAGCAATAGCTAGGCCACAACGTCGAAGCTTACGTCGATGACATGGTCATAAAAAGCAGGCTCAAAGCTGACCATGTCACCGACCTTCAACAGGGCACATGCGCACGACTCAACCCGGAGAAGTGTGTCTTCGGCGCCAAGGCCAGCAAGCTGCTGGGATACCTCATCTCCAAGAGAGGCATTGAGGCAAACCCTGACAAGATCCACGCCATCACAGAGATGGCACCCCCACCGATGCGAAGGGGATACACCGGCTGGGCAGCCATCTCGCAGCCCTTAGCCGCTTTCTCGCCAAGTTCGCCGAGCACAACCTATCGTTCTTCAAAATATTGAGGGGCTTCGGACCTTTCTAGTGGACAGCAGAGTGCTAGCACACCTTCAAGGCCCTCAAGGCCCACCTGTCCAAACTTAGGACGCTCATGATACCACTCCCTCATGAAGGGCTCATCCTGTACCTGTCCGCCTCTGCTGTGAGCATCGTGCTTGTGAGGGAGGAGGGGAACAATAGCCACCCCATTCAGAGGGCAGTCTACTACGTGTTGGAGGCCCTATCTGGTGCCAAAACATGCTACACCAAGCTTGAAAAAATTGCGTATGCACTCCTGATAGCCTCATGCAAGCTCGAACACTACTTCCTTGCCCACAACATCATCGTACCAACTGCGTACACAGTGAGCAACATGTTCCGCAATCGGGAGGTGATGGGACACATAGGAAAATGGGATGTAGAGCTGCCCCCCTTCACGGTGAGGTTTGTGGCTCAGTCGGCCATCAAACCGTAGGTCCTGGCCAACTTCATCGCCAAATGGATTCCCCCTTCATAGGGCTCCCAGCAGCCCCTCCCAAATGTGTGTGGACAATATACACTGAGGAAGCCTTTGGGAACACCGGCATAGGGGCTGAGGACATCCTCATCTCCCCTGCTGTACAGCGAGCTGCATTCGCCGCCCGCCTTGAATTCAAGATAACCAACAACATCGTTGAATATGAGGTCATCCTCTTGGGGCTCTAGAAAGCTCAAGCCTTGGGAGTCGCCAGACTCATCGTGAAGATAGACTCTCAAGTCATTGTTGGGCACGTTGACAAGAGCTTCCAGGCTCGGCATCCGGACTTGGTGAAGTATCTCGGAGCCATCTGGAAGTCCGAAGGGTCCTTTCATGGCATTTTGGTGCGGAGCATACCGTGTGTAGATAACCAAGAGGTCGATACTTTGGCCAAAGCTGCAGGCTGAATCTGGGACCTTCCATCGAGGGCATTCTATGAAGTCCTCCACAAGTTGGCGATGGACAACTCTAGTTGGGCCATCACTGCCGTCTTCCTCATCAGGCCCCCGGACCGAATGGCCCACTCGCCTCCTTCCTGAACAAAACGGGGGAGCCTCATGACCCTATCAAACTCTAACGCATGGAGCAACATGACAGGGGCTACCTCCTGATGGATGAAGCCCTATACAAAGCCAGAGTCTGCACCCCCACCTTCACTATATCTCCATGGAGCAGGGGTTTGACCTCCTCTGGGAGATTCATGAAGGGCTCTGCGGCAACCACCTCGCGCCTTGCGTCCTTGCTGGAAAAGTACTCCGCCAGGGGCTATACTAGCCCATAATTATGTCTGATGAGGAGGAACTCATCCGCACCTGCCAAGTATGCCATTGGATGTGGTGACAAAGCCACCGGCCTTTGACCTCGCTATAGCCATTTGCTCCTATGTGGCCCTTGGCATGTTGGGGAACAGACTTGATTCGATCATTCACTAGGGCCAAGGGAAATCTTAGGTATGCAATGGTGGCCCTGGAGTACTTCTCTAAGTGGATCGAAGTTGAGCCTCTCACGGTAATCACGTCCAAGAGCATCTAGAGATTTTTCTGGAAAAATGTCATATGCCACTTCAGTTTCCCTCACCAACTCACCGTCGACAATGGGACGCAATTCGAATGCAGTCCATTCCAGGAGTTCTGCTCCGAGCTCAGCATCGAGCTATGCTTCACCGCATTTCATCACCCACAGTCCAACAGGGTTGTCAAGTGCACCAACGATAGCATACTCTCTGGCCTTAACTGGCGCCTCGTCGGCCTTCCCAAAGGTTTGTGGGTTGAAAAGCTTCTGAAGGTGTTGTGGTCCCATCGCACCACAATCACACGCTCCACAGGATTTACCCCCTTCCGCCTCCTTTTTGGCGATGAGGTTATGACTCCAACTGAAATCAAGGGACACTCCCTTTGAGTTCAGCTTTTAGAGACCACCAGAGAAAAAGAACTCTCCCTCAACCTCGCCGAGAGCACGAGGCTTCGTGTTGTCTAGAACCTCGATCGCTACATCACTGAAGCCAAGGCTTGGTACAATCCCAAGACCAAGTCGTGAACCTTCCATCCTAGGAACATCGTCCTTTGGCACGCTTTGGCTCTGGAAAAACCATGGAACAAGTGGGAGGGCACTTACCTGGTCCTCGCATCCAACATGCTTGGCTCCTATCGATTGGCGAACACGAAGGAAACCCCCTCAAGCACGCTTGGAATACAGAGGCACTCCATAGATATTATGTATAGCGCCTTTCCCGTCCTCATGGTGTAAATGGACCACTGATGTATGCAAGAAGTAGTGTTCCCCGACCAATAATATCTGTATTTTGTAATACATGAATGAGGAATATCACCCAAGTATGCCCTATCTAAATCGGTCTTGAGGACCTTGGGCCTCCGACCACAACTCCAATCCTCAAAGGCCGCAAGCCTTAGTAGCATAGAGCAAAAAGCACTCCACCCCTCAAAGGACACATGCCACGGTCGTGTCGAGCAAAAAAAAAAACACTCCGCACCTCGAAGGCCACATTCCTCAATCGCGTCAAGCAAAAAGTATTTTGTCCCTTGAAGGTCACAAGCCTCGGTCGTGTCGAGAAAACAACACTTTTCCCCCTCAAAGGCCACATGCCTTAGTCGCATTGAGCAAACAACAGTCCGCACCTCGAAGGCCACATGCCTCGACCGCATCAAGCAAAAAACACTCTACCCCTTGAAGTCACGTCGAGCAAACAACACTCCACACCTCAAAGGTCGCATGCCTCGGTCACATCGAACAAAAAACACTCCGCTCCTCAAAGGCCACATGCCTCAGTCGCATCGAGCAACGAACACTCTGCACTACGAGGGCAACATGTTACGATCACGTTGAGTCCCAAAGCTGAAGACCATAGGGCCTCGAAACAAAAAGCTCACTGTACAATCCCTAGTATATTGCTTCCTAGCCAATTTTACTCCCACTCCTCCAGTCGTGACTTCAGTCGCACCCTCCGGCCTCTAACGATGGCATCATGCGAGGGGGCCGGGAAGGGGGAGGCTTCCAGAGGATAGAAAGGAAGCAAAGTTAATGGCAAGAAGAGGAGCGAAGTCTCCCTTACATATCACAATTTTACATATGATAAGTACAAAAACTATACTCGATGTTATGCCTTACAATCAATCCATTCCTAACAGACAGGATAGGTCGCGATGCATTCCCAAAGTGCGGGGAGGTGCAGAAGACTGTCTCCATTTGCCAGAGCCACCTAACCCGTGGCCAAAGTGGCATGTGGGGTGGCGGTGCGGGTACTCTCGATGCACAGATCCAATGCCAAAAATGGAATATCCTTGAACCCGAGGGGGTGAGGATTCCACCTCGAAGGGGTAGGAGTCGAAAGTCGAGAAGTCTAGCTCCTCTGATGATGATGAGAGCCCTACGTGGCCTCCACATATTCCATTTTGATTCGGGCCATGACGTCCTCAAAGACATCTGATGGCGCCATTCCATCGGGGCCCTACAAGAGAATGAAATGCCTAGAGCTGCGTGGGCTAGCAGCCTCGAAAACACTCCACCACTCGGCCATCCCTACGGAACTGGAGCTAGCCCCCAAAGTAGAATCGGAGGGGTCCTCCAACTCCTCCTCAACCTAGATGAAGTGCTCCCGTTGTGGGTGGGGGTAAAGGAGACCTAGACAATCGGAGCATGCGGGACCCACCTCCAGAAGGAATAGCCTAAGCCCTTGGAAAGGTTCCTCCTATGTCGGGTCGCCAAACCTGTATGTGCAACCCCTTCGAAAGGGTTAGCCACATGACACATATGTCCCAACACAACGCACAAATAAATGAATAAGGTACAAAAGGGACATAATTCCATAGAAGTTAGCAAACAAGTGGTGTACATAAAGCATGATAGCCGAGTAAGCACTCTAGGTCTCCAGCCCTCCATAAGAAAATGAGAGAAACAAAAAATATGTATAAAGCCTACTCAAAGCTACACCTCTGAATGCCAATCTTATGGAGAGCTACCCAGGTGCGGAGGCTGCTCCCGCGGAACAGTGTCTGGACGAGAGGCGATGTCGGCTGGCGAAGGTTGTTCCCGTGGGGTGGCATTAGACCGAGAAGGCGATTTAGGTGAAAGAACATTCTGTTGTGGTAGCGGTCCATGTAGGGAAGCATATGAGCGTGGGGCTTGACTTTCCAAAGGGGAGTCTGAGCAGGGAGCTCCTCGAGCACTTGACTTCATGCGATCTGCCATAAAACATAGAGTTGCGGGTTGGCCATGCTTCACCCATACCCCTCGGTGGAAGCCATCCAAGGCTACGCGGATCTTTGTAAGAGGCACTTCAAGCCGAAGGTCCTCGGCTACGGAGTCCAGGACGTGCTGCTCCAGCGCTGTAAGATGGCTGCATCCCATGTGGTGCAACAGCGCTAGCTAAAACACTGAAGCCACGTGGATGCTCGAGATAGCGTAGGCCTCGATAGTGCTGGCCGTCACCCCTGATGTGGCTTGGAGCCAGTAGAGATTGAGCATAGGATTCTGGCAATAGGGCAATGTGGAACGTTGGCCCCGAGGCCACCCAGAGCTTTCATAATGGCACGGGTCGCTTCCGTCGTGCGCTCGGCCATCCCTTGGTGCTCTGCGAGTAGCACTCCCTCCATTGCTCAAGCCTCCCTCCGCTCTTGCTGAGCTACGGCCACCGCAATCCGGAGGCTCCGAGCTTCACCTTATGTAGAAATGCGCCCCACGATGGCCTAGTCAATAGGCGCCTCCGTAACCTGGCATGCTTCAGCAACCCCCCAAACTGCTGCCTCCGCACGCTCCCGGAGTGTCATCTCTTCCTACAGATGACTCTCTGCGGCTTCCGCTCGCTTCTCATCCACCACCAAAGCATGACAGAGCCATGCCACTTCGTTACAGGCCATGACATGTGCCGCCGTGAGGGCTCAGCACTGCGAGCAAGGTAACACCTGAAGGTGATATGCCTTAGAGGAAATCATAGAGATGATTATATCACACGTCTATGTTCGTGTACTACCGAATAATATGTTATTCCAAGAATAATTATCGTGTACATCGATTGGCAAGTATGTGACTTGTTCATGAAACTTTTTGTTTATTTCATGTTGTTATTTTTAGTCGATCCCTGGTTGCATATCATTGTGATGATATATAAGACTAGCATATGTATTGATTGATGATCGCGTTTCATGGATCATAAGTATAGAGATATCAGGTCAATAATGTGGATATTTAGGTTAGAGAGCATGATATTGGATAGAGCCACCTTGAGATACTGCTAAGATTATTATTTATGATATGTCATCAGTTGTTATCTCAAATGGTGTACCTGTAGGATCCTTAGACCTAAGATCGTCATTGATTCTCAGAATGTGTAGTGGCATACTTTGAGGCTGCCAAATGCTATTCCGTAACTGGGTAGTCATAAAGGTAGTTTTCGGGTTTGTCATAAAACATGTCGTGGGGTATGAGCAATCAAGATGTAATTTACCCCTCCTTGATAACGGGAGAGATATCTCTAGACCCCTCGAGGTAGTTGGATTGAGAAAGTGCATATGATTAAAGAGTTAATCGTGATGAATCCACTATTTGATTGAGTGAATGGTGGGGCTATCACAAGGGTGGCACTTATCTCACCTTGAGCTTGACTGGTTATCGTGAGGCGAAGGGATCGGTGCATGTGTATATCAATGTTCAACCGATATGATCTTTTATGTATACTCAGGAGTCAACATGTCCTACTAGAGACCGCTATTGATTTCGGTTTGAAAAGAGTTTCTAAGTCATAGTCGTTTGTACATGAACCTAACGGGTCACACACTTAATGGGTTGGAACAAAACATGTGAATTGGATTCGTATATGGGTTTTGATTGGATTGTGATCCATGAGAAGTTAGAGTCCTAATGGGCTTCTAACGTGGGAGTCCATTGGCGAGCTCTATATAAGGAGAGACATGGGTAGGGCGTGCAGAGGTTGAGCCACTCCAAAACCCTAGCTGCAACATTCCACACGATCCCTAATACCCTAGTCGTGCGTGCGGTGCTAGCACATCGGTGCTCAGCATTTCTGCCCAGTATGTGTGGATACCGTAGAGGCGTTGTTGCTATTGCGGCACTGATCTTCTCAGCGAGTTGAACGCGACGTGTTCGGGACTGGTCGCCAACAGTTGTCAAGAAGCACGACCACCTACTCGAAGTTGGTCGAGGAGTGTGACCACCTGCGTGAGGCTAGTCATGGATCTAATCAAGAAGCTGCTTGAGGAGTTTGGCACGCACGATGTTGGATCTGTGATATCCTACTAGCATGATTTCCTAGGTAAATGCGGTAGAAAATTTTTGTTTTAGGCTAGCTTAGCCTGCCCGTTCCCCAACAACATCTTCGCTAGGTGCAGTCACTGAGAAGCATGGCAGAAGAGGAACAAGGTTAGTAGCAAGAAGGCCGTAACTAGAAAAAGTTTATCTCAGAACATACTTGCCAAGTTGTGGCCTCTAGACGCGATGCAACCTCCTTTGGGGGCTTCCAAGCCATGGATAGCTCGATCTCTCCCCTTATAAGGAGAGACAAGGAAGAGACAAAGACACTTGATGCCTTCGGGCAGAGTGTGAAGTCGTTGGGGGTCATGGCCTTGAAGCACAAGCCTTGATCTGAGAGTGCAGAGGCGGCCACCGCGGATGACTCTCAACTCCCCAAGCCCTACCTACGAGAGCCAGGTTAGTGTCGATAGAGATGCCTTGGGGGGGGGGAGGGAGAAGCCGACTCCTATGAAATGGCTGCCTCAGGTGCCTCCAAAGGAGTCATCAAGTCCTCTTGTGGAGCTAAGATCTCCGAGGCAAAGGAAGGGGCCGGACCCGGTTCGGCATCCCCTGTAAACAGAAAAAAACACAAAAATTAGTTTTCGTAGGCACAAACGTAGCAGGGAAAAATGGAAGACCATGCCTCACCGGGTTGATGGCTGCTCCTGTGGCGAGGCTCGTGACTTCCTCATCATCGAAGGGGTTTGCAATCAACCACACAGCATAATCGTTAAGGGAGACTCGCGCCCACTCCGCTTTGGTCATGGCCTGCCAAATTTGGGACGAGCAGAGCCTTCCCCAGTGTAGCATCTAGGCCCCTAGGTAAGTGGTAAGTGTTTCGGTGATTAATGACATCCATATTACTGTGACTAACAATTTGTTTTGAAGGGAATCAAAAAATTTAGTATACAATGATATTTGGGTAATCTTGGTCCCTAAAGTGCTTATATGGACAAACAAAGGACATATGCTTTAAGATTAAGGATCTTCTAGTTCTAAGTGTCACAAAGGAGATGGAGGACACTTAGAGTAGTATAGGTCTTCTTTTCTTTTAGTCTTTTGACTGTACTATAAAGGGGGGCTAAAAGTAGTAGCTTGACTTAGTGAGTCTAGACATAGCTGATGCACACTTGTTAAATTCTAGCACTAGGTAGAGCATACAAGTCCATGATGAAGTTGTCGAGGAGTTAGAGCTCAAAGAGAGTTGAATTGGACGAGCTCAGAAAAAAAAATATATATATATATCACTCACCGAATTATCCTCTGATGGATGTCTAATACTCACCGGATAAACACTAATTGAGGCATCCGAATTATATGAAAAATTTCAGAAGTGTTACACTGGAACATCTGGTGATGGAAGCCCAGTGACCACCGGAGCTTTTCCAGCAGAGAAAATTTTCGGAGAAAAACAATTTTGTACTCACCGGATTATCCGGTGACTGCATAATATGAACACCGGACTATTTCTTGCAGAGAGCATTGCTTCGGGCCACAGTGGAAAATTACGTTCACCAGACTATCCGGTGACTTAGCTGGCAGACCACCGGAGAAATATTGTGAAGAAACTCAGACAAATAGAACTCACCGGATTATCCAGTGAGAGCAAAAATATCACCAGAGTATTTCTTGCAGAAGGTTCTGAAATTCAAAGGGTCGGGTGAGTTGTACTCACCGGATTATCCGGTGATGACTGCGTGTTCACCGGAGTTTATCACCAGACAAATGTTGCCGTGCAACAGCTAGTGACAGCTGGCTCTGGGTTTGAACCCACCGGATTATCCGGTGATCTTAAGGATATAGACAGCGGATTATCCGGTGATTACAGAAAAATGAGAGTGGTTAGCCAACGGCTAATTTTGATCTCTAGGCTATAAATACCCACTCAGTTGGTTTCAAGATGTGCTCTTGCGACCCTGTAGCAGCTCATACACTTGGTGTGTCATTTAGAAGCAAGAGAGAGAGAGCACTTGTGTCCATTCTAAGTTCTTAGTTGAGGATTAAGGACTTCTTTGAGTGCTTGAAGAGTAACAAGTGTGCATCTAGCTGTTGTCTAGGGTTGGTCTTTGTCAAGTGAAGCTTGAGGCTTGTTACTCTTGGTGGTTGGCAACACCTAGACGGTCTTGGTGATCGGAGGATTTCTCGGTGAGCTCTTGGAGGAATTGTGGGAGCCCCGGAAAAAGAGGATGTACTTGGTTTGATACCCGCCAATCCGGAGATGGAGAAGGGGTAATTAAGAGGGAGCACTTGAGCCTTGGTGACTCAAGGGGGAGCGACATCCTTGGTGGATGCTCCAACGAGGACTAGGGGGAAGTGCCAACTTCTCAAAACCTCGAAAAAAAAATCGGTATTGTCTTCTCCAACTCTTTACTTTCTTGCATCTTATTTTGAGCTTTGTTATTATTGCAAGTTCTTCTTAGGAATTATCTTTCTTAGTTAATTCTTGCTTGGTTAGCTATCTTGTGCTAGTTAAAATTCCTTACTTGCGTTTCTTATAAGTTTTATTTGGTCAAGCGGTAGTTAATTAAAAAGAAAAAAATTTAATATCCCAATTCACCCCCCCTCTTGGGCTATTCGATCCTTTCACTTGGTATCAGAGCCACGTTCTCTTGATAGGCTTAAAATCCTAGAGAAATGGCCCCGGGGAGCGGAAGTAGCGTGCCAAGGTTCGAGGGAAAGAACTTCGCGTATTGGAAAGTTTGCATGGCGAGCTATCTAGAGGCTATTTCCCCCGAGTGTTGGCAAGCAACCTCCGTTGGGTTTGAACAACCTTTTACCGAACAAGAAGTTAGGTGGAATGCTAAGGCTAAGAATGCTATATTTGAGGGAATTAGTGAAGAAGTTTTCTCTAGAGTTAGAAGTAAGGAATTCGCTCATGATATTTGGGTCGCTCTTTGTGAAATTCATGAGGGATCTAGGAGAATTCGTGAAGAAAGATATCATGTGCTTATGAATGCTCTAAATCAATTCAAGATGTTTCCAAATGAATTATGCAATGACATGTATTCTCGTATGAACATGCTTGTGGAAGAAATCAATTCTCTTGAACTCACTCAATTGTCCGATGGAGATGTTATTCGTAGGATCTTGATGGTACTTTCCAAGCCACAATACAATATTGTTATCTCTCTTCTTCATGAAAGAGACATCAATGACATGACCATCACCGATGCCGTTGGAAAGATATGTGCGCATGAAATGTTCTTGTTTGGAGATCATGAGTCTTCATCCAAGAAAAACCTTGCTCTCAAAGCAAAGATGGTCGACAACAAGAAGAAGAAGATCAAGCTTCCGTCATCATCAAGTGAAAGTGATGAACATGACGATAATGATGAAGATGATGATGATGACTCCGACACCGAGCTTGCTCTTCTCATGAGAAGAACCACAAGGATGATCTCTAAGTTTCAAAAGAAGGGCTACAACTATGATCCCAAGAAGAACAAATTTCGTCTGAAGAAATTTGACAAGTTCGGTGGTGGAGACAAGAAAAAGTGCTACAATTGTGGTAATCTTGGTCACATATCATATGATTGCCCTCATCCTGACAAGAGAAACAAGAACAAGTCCAAGAAGCTTGATGCAAGTGAGGATGAGGACAAGTACAAGAAGAAGGATCAAGATAAGAAGAAGAAGCTCTTTGACAAGAGAGGTGGAGGACGTAAGGCCTACATTATTGGTGAATAGGTCTCTGGTGAGAGCTCAAGTGATGACTCAAGTGATAATGATGACAACAACTTTGCGGGTCTTGCAATCGTCAATGATTATCCACCTCTACCTCCACCACCTATGTACCTCATGGCAAAAGGTAACAACAAGGTGAGTAGTGAGGAAGATGATAGTAGTGATGATAATGGTCTTTCTCCTAATGATCTATCTAAGCTAATGAATGACTATGCTACTATCATCAAGAGGCAAAAGGCTAAAATCAAGTTGCTTGAAAATGCTAACTCCATGCTTAGTTCTAAACATGATGAGTTGCTCACTAAACACAATAATTTGCTTGGAAAATATGATGAAGTAGTTGAATCCAACAAGTCTCTCAAAGCAAGTAACTATAAGCTAAAACTTGAGCATGATGGCCTAATATACAAACATCAAGAACTTGAGTATGCCTATGATGCCATTGATCGTAGCTTGAATGAATTGGTTGATAATGATGTAGTTAAGGCCAATGCATCTACTTCTTGTGATGATCTTCTTGATATATCATGTGATATTACATCATCATCTAAGACTAACCATGCAAGGGAGCAAGAGCTTGAAAGTGAAATTGCAAGTCTCAAATCTTGTGTGGCCCGGTTGACTAAGGGGGAGTACAAGCACAAGAAAATCCTCATGAAGAATGCTTTGTACTACAATAAGAAAGGACTTGGATGCTTCCCCAACCCGGTAAAAAGGGTCATAAAGACACCGGAGATCAAGAATTGTTTCATCAAGGAAGTTGGTTCATATTGCTAACATTGTCAAGTCACCGGACACCACACAAGGGAGTGTCTAATTCCTACCAAACCTCTCCAAATACAAGTCCACATTTAATGATCATCATTTTCTATTGCATAAGCTTAAAAATAGTAAAATTATGGCAAAATTCATTGGAACTCAAGCTAAGGGCAAACTTCCTAGGCAACTTTGGGTGCCTAAATCTCTTGTATCTCACATGAAAGGTACCAAACTTGGTTGGGTACCTAAACAAAAAGCTTAATCACATGTGTGTAGGTGAACTACAAAGCCGGTGGAAAATATTGGGTGCTTGATAGCGGATGTACACAACATATGACCGGCAATGTAACGATGTTCACCTCTCTAGAAGATGAAGTGGATAATCATGATAAAGTCACTTTTGGTGATAACTCTAAGGCAAATGTGGTAGGTTTGGGTAAGATGGCTATCTCAAAAGATCTCTCTATTTCCAATGTTCTTTTAGTAGAATCACTTAGCTTCAATCTACTCTCCATAGCTCAACTATGTGATTTGGGTTTCACATGCTTGTTTAGTGATGTTGATGTTATCATAACAAGTAAGAAGCATAATGACCTAATATTCAAAGGATTTAGACATGGGCATATCTATCTTGTGAATTTTTCCTCTAATGAAGCTAGCTTGACTACATGCCTCTTCACCAAGATATCTATGGGTTGGCATTGGCATCGTCGGCTTGCACATATTGGGATGAGCCAACTCAAGAAGGTATTCAAAAATGGGAAGGTGGTTGGTGTGAAGGATGTGGTTTTCGAGAAGGACAAGTTGTGTAGTGCGTGTCAAGCCGGAAAACAAGTTGCAAGTCCTCATCCATACAAGTCCATGATGTCTACGTCAAGACCCTTGGAACTTCTACACATGGACCTCTTCGGACCAACTACCTACAAAAGTCTTGGTGGTAATTTATATTGTCTTGTCATTGTTGATGATTATACAAGATATACTTGGACTTTCTTTTTAGATGACAAAGGAAAGACCGTTGAAATCTTCAAGAAGTTCGCAAAGAGGGCTCAAAATGAGTTTGAGTCCACACTTGTGAAGATCCGGAGTGACAATGGGACAGAGTTCAAGAACACTCAAATTGAAGATTTTTGTGAAGAAAGAGGTATCAAACATGAGTTTTCATCAACCTACACATCTCAGCAAAATGGCGTAGTGGAAAGGAAGAACAAGACCTTGATTACACTTGCAAGAGCAATGTTAGATGAGTATGGTACCCCGGAGAAGTTTTGGGCGGAAGCAATCAATACGGCGTGCCATGCTTCTAACCGAGTCTACCTCCATCGACTATTGAAAAAGACGCCATACGAGCTTCTCATTGGGAGAAAACCCAATGTCTCCTACTTCCGGGTGTTCGGGTGTAAGTGTTTTATCTACAAGAAAAAGGAACGCCTAGGCAAGTTTGAAAAACGTTGTGATATTGGTTTTCTTGTTGACTATGCATCAAACTCCAAAGCATATCGAGTATTCAACAACGCCACCGGCTTTGTTGAAGAAACTTGTGATGTGGAGTTTGATGAATCTAATAGCTCCCAAGGAGAAGATATTTCTTGTGATAATGTAGGTGATGAACCCTTGAGAGATGCAATGAAGAATATGGCAATTGGGGATATCAAGCCTAAGGAGGAGGATGGAGATGTACCCTCTACTTCAATACCGCACACCTCAATGGCACCCCAAGTTGATAAATATGAAGACAAAGATGATCAACCACTTCCATCACATGACGTCCATATCTCTCAAGAGGAAGCTCAAGCTCAAGCTCAAGATGTTGGACCACCACAAAATACACCTCAACAACCACAAGTGAAGCATACACATATTTCCAAAGATCACCCGATTGACTTGATCATTGGGAGTCCATCTAGGGGAGTACAAACTCGTTCTCGTCAGTGTGCTTCATTTTGTGAACATTACTCATTTGTCTCTTGTTCAGAACCCACACATATAGATGAGGCTCTCAAGGATCCGGATTGGGTGTTGGCAATGCAAGAAGAACTTAACAACTTCACCCGCAATGAGGTATGGATACTCGAAGAGAGGCCTCAAGATAAGAATGTGATTGGAACCAAGTGGGTCTTCCGTAACAAGCAAGATGAACATGGTGTGGTGGTACGTAATAAGGCAAGACTTGTCGCACAAGGTTTTGCACAAGTCGAAGGTTTGGATTTTGGGGAAACATTTGCTCCCGTGGCAAGGCTTGAAGCCATCCGTATCCTTCTTGCATTCGCTTCACATCATAACATTAAAATTTATCAAATGGATGTGAAAAGTGCATTCTTAAATGGCCTTATTAATGAACTCGTATATGTTGAACAACCTCCCGGTTTCGAAGATCCTAGATATCCTAATTATGTTTATAGGTTTGTCAAGGCGCTTTATGGACTCAAGCAAGCCCCACGAGCTTGGTATGAACGTCTACGTGACTTCCTCATTAACCAAGGATTCAAGATCAGGAGGGTGGACACCACATTGTTCACAAAAATCATCAACAATGAGCTCTTCTTGTGTCAAATTTATGTTGATGATATAATATTTGGTTCAACTAATAAAGAGTTTTGCAAGGAATTTGGTGACATGATATCTAAGGAGTTCGAGATGTCGATGATTGGCGAGCTAAATTACTTTCTTGGATTCCAAATCAAGCAATTGAAGGAAGGGACATTCATCCATCAAGAGAAGTACACGAGAGATATCCTCAAGAAGTTTAAGATGGAAGAGTGCAAGCCAATCAAGACCCCCATGCCTACAAATGGACATCTCGACTTGGATGAAACGGGTAAATCGATTGACCAAAAACTCTATCGTTCTATGATTGGGTCACTCCTTTACCTTACCGCATCTAGGCCCGACATAATGTTTAGTGTATGCATGTGCGCTCATTTTCAAGCTAATCCTAAGGAATCTCATCTTGGTGCGGTAAAAAGAATCCTTAGATACCTAAAGCATACACCTAGCATAGGCTTGTGGTACCCAAAAGGTGCTAGTTTCGTACTCCTTGGATACTCGGATTCGGACTTTGCCGGATGCCGTGTGGATCGCAAGAGTACTTCGGGTGGGTGCCACTTGCTAGGGCGATCCCTAGTCTCTTGGAGTTCTAAGAAGCAAAACTCAGTAGCCTTGTCCACAGCAAAAGCAGAATACATTGCCGCCGGAGCATGTTGTGCTCAAATCCTCTATATGAAGTAAACCTTGTTAGACTTTGGTGTTCGTCTAGAGAAGGTTCCACTCCTTTGTGATAATGAGAGTGCCGTAAAAATTGCTAACAATCCCGTTCAACACTCCCGCACAAAGCACATTGATATCCGTCATCACTTTCTAAGAGACCATGTGGCAAACAATGATATCTCCCTTAGTAGTGTTCGATCGGAAGATCAATTGGCGGATATCTTCACTAAACCTCTAGATGAAGCCACTTTTAGTAGATTACAAAATGAACTAAATGTGATCGATGCTTCTAATGTCATTTGATACCTTGTCATATAGATGCATTCATAATAGGACCTTGTCTAACCTTCTCAAGATAATGATGAACATGGGTTTTGCTTGAGATGGTGGGTCACTAGTTCTTCTCAAGGCATGTTGTTGGGTTCACCATGAAGAAGCTTGAGAAGGGAAGTAATATGACAAGATAGATTAATTTTACGCTTCGCATTCACATGTCATATAATATGCACTCATGTCTACTTTCATGCATATGTCTTGCATTGCTTAAGCATTGGTGGTAGAGAGATCACAAAGGAGAATATCACTCTTTGAGATTGTAGTTCGCTCTCAATGTGAACGTACACTTCTAAAAGTGTGATTAGAAAGATATAAGTACTTAATGCCTATTGAGTCATGTCCTAGCGAATTTAAAGCCTTCAACTTTAAGTTCATAGGAAATATGGCTCAAATATTTCCTTGGAGTTTTCTACCACCTTCTTTGGCTCTTATTTGATTATTTCAAAAATTATATATGTTAGAGCCTTTTTGACAAATATTTGTAAATGAGAGTTTGAGAGGGTAAGGGATTCACTCAAACTGGTCCAAATATGTGTGTATGTTGAGTGGTTATTTGAAATTTGGACTCAGTGAGAGAAATTAGTTCAGCCTAGTTTTTCTCATATCACCGGATAGTCCGGCGCTCCTTTCAATTTACCAGCGGAATATCCTGTGATCTCTGTCTCAGATCAGTTCAACCATGGCAATAGTCCGGTGATCAGTTTAGTTATCAGCGGACATTCTGGTGCTCATCAATTCTGTGAACTTCAAAATCTTAACATAAGTCCGGTGATGTTATCTTGTGCTCAGCGGAAAGTCCGGTGAGTAGAATAGGTTTCGGCCTCCAAAAATTTAGTTCTGCAAAAATTAGTCCGCTGTCTTTTCCTGGTGATCAGCGGAATATCCGGTGAGGTCATCCGGTGCTAAATATATGCTCAGCGGAACATCCGGGGAACAGAAGAAGATTTCGGTCTCTGAAAGTTGGTTCTGCAAGAATTAGTCCGGTGGTCTATCCGGTGCTCTCTGTTGCCTCCACCGGATTATCCGGTGCTTTCAAAAACTGCGGGACCCACCTGTCATATATGTCTTCCCGGTCGGCCGGCTCTCTCATTTTTTCGCCGCCGCTCGTACGTCCTCGCGCCACCTCGCCGACTCACCGCCTCCCAGCTCCCTAGCGCCACCGCCGGAGTCACGCCGTCCACCGGCGCCACCAGGTCGCCACCGCCGGCTCGTCGCCCGTCGCTGTCGCGAGCTCCCGCGCGCAGAGCCGCCTCTGCCGTGCCCCACTCACCGCCGCCGCCCCTCCTGCGCCGCCGGCTATCTTCTCCGGGCATTGTGACCTCATCACCGACACCTCCTCTCTCTCTCCTTCATCGTGATGGGTCGTGATCGCAGTAACAAGGGCAAGGGCAAGGCAGTTGAGGAGCCAAAGCAGAAGAAGTTGAAGACTCAGAAGGAGTGGGACAGAGCGCTTGCTGCTATTGATGCCTACAACAGGCAGGAGGGTTTTGTGATCAGAGACAACACCATCCCTCCTACACGTCGTTCCACCTGCACTCGTGCTTTCGGGAGGTCAGGTTCGACGCCTTTCGGCCGGTCAGGGGGCCGGAAGAGGGTTCGCCAGGAGATAGAGGCAGAGGAGGTGCAGCAACAGCAGCAGCAGCAGCAGTCCGAGCAGTCTGAGCAGCAGCCTCCAGCTCAGGGAGAGGTCCGCTTGCTTGATCTCACGTCCTGCAAGGGTCCGAGGATCAAGAGGTTGAGATTCGTACCAGTTGAGGAGTGGTTCACTGAGGTCAGAGAGGAGGGGATTGATCCCCGGTTCTGGACAGTGGTACAGGAGAGCTTCTATCGCTCATTTGGCAGGAAGAGCGTTCAGTTGAGCCAGAACAGGACGCTGAGATGGGAGTACTTGCAGTCAGCTGCAGGGGGAGCAGATGTGAGACGACACTTTGATGCATTCCCCGGTCTCACCGCTCTCCTCACTCAGGTGGACAGATATGTTGGGGATTGGGTTAGAGTATTCTATGCGACAGTGTGGATCGCTCCCGACAGGTCGTTCATTCAGTTCATGTTCCAGGGAGAGTTCTAAAAATTGTACCGGGCAGATATGCTTGAGGCTCTGAGGCTTCAGGAGAGTACAAGATTCTTGCATGAGGTCGTTCATCCGAACGCTCATCCACCTCGTCGTCCTCTGACCGGTGGTATTTTCCCGACGGATGATGAGATCCGTCCGTTGTTCAGGTCTCCCTTCCCTCCAAGTTCACTGAGACTGCTAGAGATGCTGACTCCGGAGGCGAGGGTAGTTCACTTTGCACTCAGACGCAGCCTGTTGCCTAGGATCGGGAACGCAGAGGCTATCACCAGTATCTAGCAGTGGTTGCTCTTATCTATCCTCACTCATCAGCAGTTCGACATTTTAGATCTTATCTTGTGTGAGATTGAGGATAACATAGCAGAGGGTCTGGGCAGACAGCAGCCATTCGCGCATTTCATCTCATATTTGTTGGCTCGCTCGATTTATTATCCAGAGCATCTTGACGTCTACCAGAGATCCCTGAAGCGATTCCCGGACTATATTCCTAGCGCTCCGACGGATAGACGTCACGGACAGCGTGCTATGGCACAGGCTCAGCGGCAGATCCCAGCAGAGGAGCGAGACAGAGTTGCAGCTGAGGACCAGGCCCTTGCAGAGGCCGAGGCAGAGCTACCTCATGCCTTCATAGACTTGGATGACGACGACAGTGACTCGGAGGACATCGAGTTCATTCCACCACTCCCGAGACGTCACGATGCTGAGGCCGGTGGTTCTACTCAGGGTGCGCCTCAGACTTCAGTTCCTTCCTCAGATACTGAGACAGCTACCACCGAGCCCTCTGCTGCAGTGCCTTCGGAGATTACTCTTATCCTTCGGCAGATGCAGCAGCAGCAGGCAGCTCAGGCAGAGGATGCTCGCCGCCGAGAGGAGCAGCAGTTTGCACTGATGCAGTCACTACAGCAGCAGCAGCAGGCCATGTTTGCAGCACTTCAGGCAGACCGTGAGAACAACACCAGATTGTTCTCCGTTCTTTTCCAGGCACAGGGCCTTCAGTTGCCAGCTGCCGCACCTACTCCGGCTCCTGCCCCGAGTCCTCTCCCAGGCAGTGCCAGTGCACTTTTGCGTACTCCGGGGTCCGATTTCCCTCTGTCAGCTCTCTTGGCTTCCGGAGTGTACTCTCAGCCTGCCGGGATGTCTCAGAGGCCAGTTTTACCATCGTTGACTTCACCTCTACCCACTGGACCTCTGAGCTTCGAGGACACCCCACAACCGACAGTCCCCGAGCAGCAGCAGCCAGTCGTGTCTCCTCATGCCCCTCAGCTGTCAGTTGTGCCTTCTTCAGTCGCTGAGCCAGCACTTGACACTCCAGACGCTACTCTTCAGTCAGTGCAGCATCAGATCGATGAGGCGACAGCAGCTGCGGGTCACAATCTGTCCAGCTCCGACTCCGAGGCCGACGGTTCTCAGTTCGTCGTGGCACCTTCTTCGACAGCGTCGGGTCCTCCGTCTTCTCCAGCTCCGGATGCTTAGTCGTGTCCTAGTTTTCTCTTTTTGGTGCTTAGATGCCAAAGGGGGAGAGTCTAGTAATAGGGGGAGTTGGTAGAGAGAGTAGCTGGAGGGTCTAGTGAGATTTTGATTCAGGGGGAGCTTAGATTTTTGGGTAGCTAGTTTTGAAATGTTGGATCTTATGGATTTTGATGTTATGACAGGCTATTTGGCTCTGTATATGGATGTGTTTCGCATGTCATCACATTGTGTTTATTTTCATGCTCGCATAATTCTTACCTATTATAGCATGATAGTTTTTGTAGCGCTAGGCTTTATCTCGCTTTTATTACTATATGCATTCTTTTGCCTAGTATGATAGGGTGCTCTTCAAAGTCATATCTCTATTGTTATTTGCGTTGTCATCAATCACCAAAAAGGGGGAGATCGTAGCATCTAGGCCCCTAGGTAAGTGGTAAGTGTTTCGGTGATTAATGACAACCATATTACTGTGACTAACAATTTGTTTTGAAGGGAATCAAAAAATTTAGTATACAATGATATTTGGGTAATCTTGGTCCCTAAAGTGCTTATATGGACAATCAAAGGACATATGCTTTAAGATTAAGGATCTTCTAGTTCTAAGTGTCACAAAGGTGATGGAGGACACTTAGAGTAGTATAGGTCTTCTTTTCTTTTAGTCTTTTGACCATACTATAAAGGGGGGCTAAAAGTAGTAGCTTGACTTAGTGAGTCTAGACATAGCTGATGCACACTTGTTAAATTCTAGCACTAGGTAGAGCATACAAGTCCATGGTGAAGTTGTCGAGGAGTTAGAGCTCAAAGAGAGTTGAATTGGACGAGCTCAGAAAAATATATATATATATCACTCACCGGATTATCCTCTGATGGATGTCTAATACTCACCGGATAAACACTAATTGAGGCATCCGAATTATATGAAAAATTTCAGAAGTGTTACACCGGAACATCTGGTGATGGAAGCCCGGTGACCACCGGAGCTTTTCCAGCAGAGAAAATTTTCGGAAAAAAATAATTTTGTACTCACCGGATTATCCGGTGACTGCATAATATGAACACCGGACTATTTCTTGCAGAGAGCATTGCTTCGGGCCACAGTGGAAAATTACGTTCACCAGACTATCCGGTGACTTAGCTGGCCACCGGAGAAATGTTGTGAAGAAACTCAGACAAATTGAACTCACCGGATTATCCGGTGAGAGCAAAAATATCACCGGAGTATTTCTTGCAGAAGAATCTGAAATTCAAAGGGTCGGGTGAGTTGTACTTACCGGATTATCCGGTGATGATTGCGTGTTCACCGGAGTTTATCACCGGACAAATGTTGCCGTGCAACGGCTAGTGACAGCTGGCTCTGGGTTTGAACCCACCGGATTATCCGGTGATCTTAAGGATATAGACAGCGGATTATCCGGTGATTACAGAAAAATGAGAGTGGTTAGCCAATGACTAATTTTGATCTCTAGGCTATAAATACCCACTCAGTTGGTTTCAAGATGTGCTCTTGCGACCCTGTAGCAGCTCATACACTTGGTGTGTCATTTAGAAGCAAGAGAGAGAGCACTTGTGTCCATTCTAAGTTCTTAGTTGAGGATTAAGGACTTCTTTGAGTGCTTGAAGAGTAACAAGTGTGCATCTAGCTGTTGTCTAGGCTTGGTCTTTGTCAAGTGAAGCTTGAGGCTTGTTACTCTTGGTGGTTGGCAACACCTAGACGGTCTTGGTGATCAGAGGATTTCTCGGTGAGCTCTTGGAGGAATTGTGGGAGCCCCGGAAAAAGAGGATGTACTTGGTTTGATACCCGCCAATCCGGAGATGGAGAAGGGGTAATCAAGAGGGAGCACTTGAGCCTTGGTGACTCAAGGGGGAGCGACATCCTTGGTGGATGCTCCAACGAGGACTAGAGGGAAGTGCCAACTTCTTGAAACCTCGAAAAAAAATCGGTGTTGTCTTCTCCAACTCTTTACTTTCTTGCATCTTATTTTGAGCTTTGTTATTATTGCAAGTTCTTCTTAGGAATTGTCTTTCTTAGTTAATTCTTGCTTGGTTAGCTATCTTGTGCTAGTTAAAATTCCTTACTTGCGTTTCTTATAAGTTTTATTTGGTCAAGCGGTAGTTAATTAAAAAGAAAAAAATTTAATATCCCAATTCACCCCCCCCCCCTCTTGGGCTATTCGATCCTTTCACCCAGACCTTTGTCATGGAACTCATCCTTCATCATGTCGCTCACACCTCTAGAGCCCTCAACACGCCTTCAACATTTCGTCTCATCTGATTCTGCCTCAGAAGACTCAGCTGCCGAGCTAGCGCATGAGGCCGTGAGGTTGGGTGGGGGTCGTGCCCAGAGTGGGATTGCAGGGATTATGGAGGTTGCTACACCTGAGGATCCACATCCTCGCTTTTTGCTGACCTAGGGTTTTGCAAGATCTAGCCGCACCGGAGCTGCCATTCTGAGGTGGGGACCAGAAGTGGTTGTGCCACTTGTACCTCCAGATGTTGGTCCTGCTTCGCAATAGAAGGTTGGCTGAGGAATCTATCCACAATCTCAGCTGCTCTATCCAGTGTAAGGCAACCTTCTGAAGCAAAAGATGCCTCACATCTACGGATTTGATACTAGACAAAGGGGAGGACTCGCCAGAATCTACGATGGGCCCGAAGGATGCTTATGACTCACCTTCCTCACCTTGTTCAATGGTATGGTCCCAATCCTCCCAAAGGGGCCGAATGCGCATCATCGTGAACTCCTTCGCGAGCTCACGCATGCTCATCCTCTAGGCCACCTTCTGGAGGAGCGTCACCCTCGAAGTAAGTTGGGCCCTGGGCATGTCCACCACCGGGGTTCGGACATAATGTATCTCTCGGTTGGTGGAGCGGAGGGGGGACCTAAAGACTATGTTATAGTAGAATCATCCCTTTGGCCACCTGGTGTACCACTGGTCGTTGATGGCCTTTGTAAGAAACAAGTCCAGATATTCCTGCCAGAGATGGAAGTTCACACTCGAATATCATGGTCTCGAATATCACGGTCTTGTAGCCCCGTGGCACCGGAGTCACCTACCCGTGTGAAATGCAAGCGACGGATCGGGAGGGAATCTTCCCCTCTTCAACCATTCTATTGAACTTGGTCTTGGTGATGGTGGACATCCCCAACGCACTGGTTTGCTAGGGGTACTTCTTGTTGGCACGACAGAGAGCCACTCTTGGTGGCGGCCCCGGCAGTGGCGGAGGAATCACTGCCACCAGGGTCCCCGCTGGGATATGCGCATCAACAACCCCACCCGTCGCTAGCTCAGCCGAGCCGGTGGCGACGACAGCAGAGGTGGATTTTGCCTGAGGGGTGGCAATGGCTGAGGATGTCGTTGTAGCGGCTAGGTTCTCAGACGTCGCGTAGCTACCCTCCTGGGAATTGTCTCTTCCATGGGCACCAGATGGAGCCATTGGGGACCCCTAGGATGCGACGAAAAGAGGAGTGCTCATCGGAGATGGAGGCTAGGAGCGCTGGGACTGGTGGGCGCAAGCGCAAAAGAAAAGGCAAAGAGGAGCAAGGATGCCTAATAGGGCCGCTGTTCGGCCAGAATCCCCACCTTATAGATCATGGGTGTTTGTTGCCTCTTTGTGGTATATGCACACCCTGTCACTTCGCTCACGATAATAGGGAAGTGGAACTGTCCATTGTGACCCTCCAACGCTGAGATGCCGCATGCCCCCTACTTCCTTGTGTGGCGTGATTACACCACTATCGCATGTTGCATTTAAAACCTTATCTCTCTCTCTTAGTTATTACGTTAGGTATCCAGATCGACTGTCAGACCGGTGCCTAAGATGACTCCACAAAACCAGAGGACCACAGACCCCCAAGCGACAGAGCCGAGGATCACCAGAGACCCTGCTCCAAAGACCATTAGGTTGGCTACTATGCGGGGCCTCTCTCGTGAGGGACTGCTATTGGGGGTTGCCATAGGGGGCACCCTTGGCTCCACTGATTGAATCTGGAGGTCCTCCCTGAAGGTAAGAGTCAAGGAGACTGTGTTGACTTGGCCAGCAGGTTGTTACGGCCTCTGGAACCTCTCCGGGGATTTTGCGCTCCAGGTCGCCATGGAGACCAAAGCCTTCAAAGCCCGAGGACTCCCAGAGGCTAAGGACCCCTAGAGCCATGAGGGAGCAAGCGGCCCCTCCGTAGACTAGTGGGATGGGCCCCACTAGCCACCAACTACCTGCCACGAAGTGGTCGTCATTTAATGGTGGAGTTGTTGGAGATCGACCACTTGGAATAGATGGACCCATCACTGCGACCGACGAAACGGCTGAACACTGTGGCCACCTGCCACCATGATCCCTGCCATGGTTAGATAATGTGATCAAAGTAGCTGGAGGTTGATCTGGGCCTAGTCAATATTTTACCAGGCTAGCCAGAAGGCTCAGTTATACAATGACGACTTGTGTCTATACCAACCCTGTAGGGACATATATGTATACTTATATCCTGGATGGTAATATAAATACTGACACATGGCCATCATGCTGAGAGATCGAAAGTTTTTTCATCACTCTTGGCATTCTCTTCATCTCTACTTCTTCTCTGAGCTTGAAAAGTCACCAAATAAATTAACTCTCGTCGCATTGTGTTCTATGAAAGTATTCCTTATTTCTCTCCCCAACGTAGATAGATTTGCTTTAAGAAAAAGACCATTATACTTCTCGGCGACCTTGAGGGGCAAAAAGATCTGTCATTTCTTTACACGCGCGCTGCGTGGAACAAGTTCCGTCACGGCGGATACTCCTGCCGCACACTTGTAGCGGATTCGATCCAAAGCAAGCGACCAATTATTCCTTGAATCTCACTTCGAAAAAAAAAATATTACTTGAATCCCTTCGGCGGCCTCTCTCTTAGTGGATGACAGCATGGCATGGCATGCATGAGCATCCAAACCTACACGTACTGCAGCGCTAGCCACGACCTGGGAACAACCGCATCCTCCGCATGCATCGACGCAACCACAGGGCCAGGGGTGCTTGAGCCAGTGCTGCGTCGTCACAAGCCACAGCGTCTCAGCAGCTAGCTTACAGCCAAGATACAGGGAGCTAGACCGAGATACGGACAGGATCCTGAGCATTGCAGTCCATGCCATGACGTGATTCGTTTCTTTCGCAGAAGAACTCGAGAAAACGAGTTGCTTGCATTGGCTTGCTTGAGAAAACCGCATTAGGTGTCTGATGCTATTTGTATCCCTTTTGCGAGGCTGCTTGCTCAACAGATTCTCTCGTGCTGTAAGCCTGTAACCGTTCTCTGTCTTCTTTGTTTCAACTGTTCGTCTCGCCTGTCGCTGTAATTCCTCCACTTGGTCCCAGATGCTGGGAAGAAGTCAGCAAGCGTATTTTGTGCTTCCAATGAACAGATGCACTTGGATGGCTGCTTACTCGTGCTCAAATTTGTTTGCCTGCCTACTAGTTGATTCGAGACTGACTGCATATATTCCATGGCAACATGCAGCAATCTCGGAGTTGACATGAAATGTGGAAGCTAGAACAAATCTTGGAGCAGTTAAGATTGTCCTGTACGTAACACATGCACGATGGACACTGAAGCAAGCTCACAGATCATCTTTGCCTGAGAAATTTTCAGTTTCGTAGGTGATTGCCTGTTTGTTCAGTGGTTTTGTACAACAGCGTTTCTCTGAATCCGCCAAAACATGGTTTTCATTCAAAAGTGCTTCTTGGCTCTTTTGACCGCCCCAAACGAAATGAGCTACGAACCGAATTGTAATTATTGGCGATTTGGACGTGCCTTTGGTGCACAATGGCTGCCGACGGGTTCACCAAACTCCAAAGTAAGAGCTTTTGTGTCAATTATATCTTCTGCTTTTAAGGTGCACAGTTCCGTTAGATCTTTTTTTTTTTTTTGGTCAAGGAGCTTTCAGTGCTTAAAAAGAAGCAGGAATACACTCCGATAACCAGCGCTCTTGAAAGAGATCAGTTTCATTACAACTTCAAGGTATACATTTGCAATGTCATTGGAGGTTCAATCACCCATCTACCAGGGTTCATTCTTTCATGCTATAGTCACAATTTCCAATATTTTGTGAAAAGAAAGTAACAATTGGAGTAATCGTTCATGTGTGCAACTTTATTTCTTTGTTGCTCGATCTAAGCTGAATGCAGTTCTAACATTATTAGCCGTGAGCCTGTAACTTGCGGTACGTTCTTTCGTTCTGTCCTGTTTTACTTCTCTGAATCTGGACAGTTCTTTCTCTCTTCAGCCACTGAGCTCAGCAACATTTTTATCTAAGTTTTTACTATATACTGCACAGTTGGAGTGTACTTTAGTTCCTCTGCGGATTTAAAACGTAGAATGAATCAAACTTTACTCGCATCCTTGTGTCGGGGTCAGAGTACCGCGAACAGAAGAGCAGATAGCACGTAACTTGCTCAGGAAAGATTAGAAAGGAAATTTGAGAAAAGCCCAAACTGAACGATTCAAAGAGAACGTAGCGACATCGATAGCTTTTGCAAGCTGTGCCTGAAGATGCAGCTGTCTCAGATAAAACAAAGGGAAAGGGCGGAAAGAGAAGCGACTACTGTTATTTTCAGTCTATAGATGTCCAGTTTGCTTAAGTTTGCTAATGCAATAAAAACAGAAACTGAAATTCTCGTACAGCAGATGCTGTAAAATCTCAGGGTTGTTTGTTTTTTATTGTGATTTTAACGATCCATATTTTGATTTTCATAATTTAGAATCTAAATTGTATAATCTAAAATAAACAATACCAAATTATTAAAATCTCTATTCTCTCCCCTCTCCTGTAAACTCGCTCTCTCCCTCACACCGGAGACGGAGCGGGACAGAGGAGGGGGAGGGCACCTTCGACTGCGGGCTCTGGTGGTGGTTCATTGGATTGGGGAAGAAGAGAGCTCGACGGCTCGATTTCTTTGGTGGGGAGGAGGTGAGGTGGAGGAGCTCGTGGTGGAGGAGCTCGCGGTGGTGGAGCTCGTTACAGAGGAAGAGGGAGGCTGAGTCTGCTATGGCGGCTTGGCCAACAGGTAGCAAGAGGGAGAGAGCAGGAAGAGGAGCAAAGGGAGAAAAAAAAGAAGCAAAATGTTATTTTTAATGACATGATGGATAAATATGTGACACAATCCACAATCAAGAAGTAACTTTTTTCTATATTATGGATTATGACATAATTTGATTTCAGATTGTGAATTCTGATCGTAGAATCGACATGTTTATTTTTTATTATGATTTTAAAAGTTAGAATCTATAATCAAAATAAAAAATAAATAGGTCCTTAATTATTCCCGTACTGGCATCAATTTGATATTCTCAAGTCATTACTGATGAGGTGTGTTTAAGGCGGTAACTTGCAGAACATCTACCGAGCAAACAAAACTGTTTGTTTCATTTCAGCATTCCATCTACAAACTCATCTACCCTCTCATGTCTTCCCTAACATCTCCACTTGTTTGGGCGACAAGTCCCGTACCTCGTGTATAGTGCACGGTCTTGCTATTCCCTGGCCTCACTGGGCGTTCAGTCCCACGACCTTATTTCAGTACCATGACCATGTCCTTCTATACACCCACATACTGAGAGCAAGATTGAGCAACACAAATCAAATCCTTGCCATCCACTGACTCCATGTTTTGCTCTCCGTCCCTTATGCACCCGTCGATGGATGGATGGATCTTCTTTGCATCTGCCTGGCTGCTTTTCCTGTGCCGCTGTCCGAGCAAGCTCAGACAATATGACCGCATTCGCGCGCCTTTTTCCTTTGTGCTAAAGGATGTCCTGCGCCATGTCGTCATGGTCGTCTTGATTGCTCGCTCATGAAGGCAGAGAGACGCTAAAGATAGCTAGGTATTCAGATCCCTGGTCAGAGATTCTTCTTTGCACTGCCAAAAAGCCTCGATCTTTATATTCAATCAAACTCCCACTCTGATAGTGCTCTCTCTTTTGTCTAAACTAACTTCATGCACAGGCACAGAGAAAATTAAACTCCAACTTTTGCATGTGCACTTGGCCTCCATTGGATGCATTGCATTCTTCTGAATTCCGAATAGATTCCACATCTCCTCTTCTTTATTGCACATTGTACTAAAAATGATCATATTAAGTTATGATCATAATTTTATGATTAATGATAACATAGTCAATGGGACTAAATATGTTCGTTAAGAATATATATTAGGAGATCTTATAGATGTAATACATGAAGAAACCACCGCATCCAGGACAAAGTTAGACTGAATTAGAGAAATCCCAGGAAGATTTGCCTCATCGAATAATTTGGTGCTTTGTGCGTTGAAGTCACCGGAGCATATTTGGCAAAGGGGAAAGATGCCTGAAGACCTCACCGGAAGGTCCGGTGATCAGAGAAGATACATACTGGAGCATTTTGTCTAGAGAAGGTTGCAACCATTGAAATTGAAGATCAAAGCACTGGATGGTCCGATGATCAATATGTTGCATACACAGGACAATGAACAGTACAAAGAGGCAGAACGAAATTCAACACAACGGATGGTCCGACGATGAAGGTTGTGCACACTAGAGCATTATTTCCAGAGAGGATTGCATTGGCTCGGTTGTCTAAAGTCAAATCACTGGATAGTCTGGTGATGAAGTGATGTGCACCAGATGTTTACACTAGAGCAATTTACACTGAGAAGAAGGAAAGGCTCAGATGGCTCAGGATAACTCACCGGATGGTCTGGTAATGGAAATGAAGTATACACCGGTGTGTCTGATGTTCACATAGGTTTGAATGAGGTTCCAACGGCTAGTTTGTGAGAGTATACTCACTAGATGATCCGATGTTTGTACTATTATCCTCACCGGATCATCCGATATTAACAACTTTTCTGAGCTATTGGGTTAACGGCTAGTGCGCAGGTTTGAGACTGTAAATACCCCTCCACTCAGTCATTTGAAGGAGTGACGTGCTGTTGGAGTCCAGAGAAGTTCATGTACACCTGAGAAGACATCTAAGGCACCAAAGTGTTTAAAATGATTATGTAGGGCGATTAAGCACAAGATTAGAGAGTGATTATAGGCCTAGAGAGAGTGTTGCTAGGTAATTGCTGCCTAGAGAGTGGATCAAGAAGTAATCCAACCTTGTACTAAAGGTACACTGGTACCTTGGAGTATTGGTGACTCACCGGTAAGCTTGTTGACTATCCGACTTGTTGTGGAGCGGTGGTAAGGCGATTGTGCGGGGACACAGAGACCCTTACCTTGGTAGCTCAAGCTCCGAAGTGATCATGACGGCAAGAAATCGGAAGAGAAGGCTAATGGTGAGACCTTGCCTTGGTGGCTTGGTGGTTCATCCGGGTGGAGGCTTGTCTTTATGACTTGGTGGCTCAAGAGCCGTGATCGGATGCTGACCAAGAGCATATCCTTTGTGGAGCTCCAACGTGGATTAGGGGTGGTATTAATGCCATCGATACCACGGGAAAAAATCATTGTGCCGAGTTTTCTCTCTACCTTATTTATATTTTCGCATTTACATTCTTGCAATTTACCTTCTTAGATAGGTTGTAAGCACTTTAATCGGTAGAGTAGACACACTAGATAAACTTAGAGCACATTTAGATAGAAATTGATATAGATTTATCTTATGTTTTTAAGAATTAAAATAGTTTTAAATGTCATAATTCATCATCTCTTAGAACGTCACCGATCTCCACACATGCCTATCTTCCAACAGCCTATGAGCTAACCTACACTGTCTAAAAACATTTGTAAAAAACTGTGGCTTTATTTTCAGTGGAGCTTGCTTGCTTCACCAATTCACCATGGTGGTTCATGAATCTACAGGTGCCGGTCCAACATTAGCTAGCCCGATGCGACAAACCTACCAAACTAAAGCAAGAATAGCCCTCAGACAAAAGAAGGGCGCGTATGCTAAGGGCTCATTGGCTCCTTTGATTCCATTTGAGATGAGCTACTAAGCTACTGCTGGTAGTTTCTTTATTTCCTTGTCACCGAAAAGACCGCTGAATGGCCTTTATTGTCCGTGCATTATACAAAGTGCACACAGCGACATTGATCAAGAAATTGATCAACTGGAAAATATTGCCTGCAAGACGAGCTCAGAGCCTCAGCCTGCTCTGCTCAGTGACTCAGTGTATCACAATGGAACAGCATTTGCTTAAAGGCTTCAACTGCTTGGCTGCTTGTACTTTTGTTGCAAGTAAATTGCAGGTTTTTTTTTTCTATTATACTTTTTCAAGTACATTCTGAAAAAAGTAATACTTCTAAAATACTATGCCTATTGAAGAACAACAGGTACCAAGAACCAGTTCCAAAATCCATGAAATCCTGGAATCTTGTTTTCTTTTTTACCTATTTCGTGATTGGAAACGTCTTGCTTTTTTACTGGTATGCTATGGTCCGTTAATTCATCTATCCAGGAAAGAGTTCACAGCGACACTTGGGAAGCACGGTTCGGTCTGCAAGCCCAACGACCAAAAAGTGACGAAGCACAGCGGACGAGACAAATTTGGTTGAGGAAATGTTGCATGCCCGAACCAACCACTCCATCGAACCTGGACGCAGAACCGTGTGATTATAAGAGGCTTTTCGCGCGCAAAGAACGGTAGAGAAAAGCGCTAGAAACAAGTAGACGCATCCATGCGGCTATGGCTTTCCTACAATGCAGGTGTATAGAAACCGACGCCGATCGACTACGCAAAGTTCAGGGTCGTCTTCAGAGCAAAAGGCCGGGGCCATCATTGGACGAGCAGGAGAGTAGCAAGAAAGTGCAGCACGCACGGCACGGCACGGCACGGCGGACGCGGTGACACAGGCCGGTGAAGTGGCGCCGGGCTGGACAGGGACGGCACGGCACGGCTTCTTATCCCGACTTAAGTGTTGCTGCCATTAAAGTGAGCACTGAGCTCTCTGCTTCTTCCGGACGGGTGATGAGTGAATCTGGACACACTTGTGTGCAAATGAGAGGAAAGATGCACCAGTGTGAGAATTTGTAAGCGTACACGGTTCAGATCGGGAGGCATGGCGATACTGTACGCTTGTTGGCAACGACCTTTTTTTTTACAGAGAGGATATTGGCATCAACATTTGACAGGGCAAATTCACTTCCTACTAAAAACTCGGCCGAAAAAGCCCAAATTCCGAAAGACAAAGCAATCAGACCGGCCCAACAAACGAGACATCCAGGGATTTTTTTTGCTTTTATATTTCAATTCTTTTTGCAAAAGTAGATATCCAATTCTTTAAATGTGTTGCCCGTTGAGGATGATATGCATCTGTCGCCCTTCCAAAGTGTAACACCCCAAAGACCAACCTAAGCTTGGAGCACTACTAACCTATATATGAACCTACCGAATAAGAAAATTTTGACAGCACCTCCCTTACTAAAGGTATAACTGATCAAACATGATAGAACAAGAGATAAATAATTATCACACTAACAGTAGCAAGCACCTTAGCAAGAGAAACAAGCATCGATCAAACTTCCATGCCATAACGAGGCAGACATACAACATAACAACTAAGATGTATACTGGTATTATAACCAGAAAGTCAACAAGTGGAGGTGATAGGTGCAAAATTCGTGTCATTACCCATCCTGCATGCTCGACTGCATCTCAAGGAGCACCGGAAAGATAGCAAAGGTGATATTTGAAAATCTTAGCAAATTAATTACTTTAATTAGCTATTTAGCTACATTTAATTAAACAATCATCTTTATCAAGATAATAAGCTGGACATTTCAACAATATCTAAAAAACATTATTAAACTTGACAATACAACAACGACCACGTACTATCATCCGCTAGCTATGTTTTACCATAGCAGTATCAACTAAAACAGTATTAAAGAATTCCTTACAACATAAAAATACATCAAAGTGATTAAAGTAAAGTCATCCATACGAAATGCATATGTATGTATATATCATGCTCTTTCTCACCCTTACCCCTCCACAGAAAATGTAAAGGTGTGCACTATATTCCTTCTCAGGTAACATATGGTGATGTACCGTATCTCTTCTCGGATAACATATGGTGTTGTACTGGTATGGTCGCGACCTTAATACGATGACTTAACTTCTAATGCATGAGATGCATATGTATGATATGTTTCATGCATAGGTAGATATCCGTTTAAAAAAATATATAAAAATAGGTGTCTATTGTCCGTTGGAAGGACGATATGTTTAATTTTTTAAACGTGTCACCTGTTGAGCGCGATATGCATTTGTCGCCCTTCCAACGTGTAACACCCCGAAGACCACCATAAGCTTGGAGCACTACTAACCTATCTATGAGCCCACCGAACAAGAAAATTTCGACAGCACCTCTCTTACTAAAGGTATAACTCATCAAACACCGTGGAACAAGAGATAAATACATTATCATACTAATAATAGAAAGCACCCTAGCAAGAGGAACAAGCAACAAGCAAACTTTCATGCCATAACGAGGCAGATATACAATATAACAACTAAGATGTATTGAACTAATATTACAACCAGAAAGTCAACAAGTGGAGGTGATATGTGCAAAATTCGTGCTGTTACCCATCTTGCATGCTCAACTGCATCTCAAGGAGCACCTGGAAAGATAGCAAAGGTGAAATTTGAAAATCTTAACAAATTAATTACTTTAATCAACTATTTAGCTACATATAATTAAACATTCATCTTTAACAAAGATAATAAGCTGGACATTTCAACAATATCTAAAAAAACATGATTAAACTTGACAATACAACAATGACCACATACTATCATCCGCTAGCTATATTTTACCATAGCAGTATCAACTAAAACAATATTAAAGACTTCCTTGCAACATACATCAAAGTGATTAAATTTAAGTCATCCATACGAAATGCATATGTATGTATTTGTGATGCTCTTCCTCACCCTTACCCCTTCACAGGCAACGTAAGGGTATACACCATATCCCTTCTCAGGTAACATACGGTGATGTACCGTATCTCTTCTCGGGTAACATACGGTGTTGTACAGGTATTGTCGCGACCTTAAGACGATGACTTAACTTCTAATGTATGAGATGCATATGTATGGTATGTTTCATGCATATGTAATAACGTAACTCCCAATATTGCACATTATAGTAAATGAATAACTTCCAAACGATAAATTTTGCTTACTTTACTTCTTAATTTAAAAATTCAAGTAAACTTTAAAAAGTACATTCAGAAAGTAAATATTAAGACATCATACATAATCTAAGGACATAATTTTAACATAGGTATATGTGTCATGCTTCGCATTCGAGAAATATAAACAACTACAAGAGAGAAGACATATCTCACTTCTTTTACCTCATAATCCAGGGAAAACATCAATTTTTTAGAAGGCATAAGGTAATTCACATGCTCACATTTAATTCAATAAATTATTAGTAAGCGCGATAATTAAAAGATGGAGATAACTAAATAACAAGTTAAAGTATAGCCATCTACTACATTCACCTATCTTTACCGACGATGAAGACAAGAACTAGCTACGTCTCGAAACGGTACCACCAGAACAAGTGCATAAATTAGCACTAAAACACTGCAACAACAAAAGCAAAATGAGACACGCTCCTACGCCCGAAAAACCTGCATACAAGGCGATATAAAAAACGAAAGAGAGATATCTAGCACTTTACTTGCAAGGCCGAACCACAACAACAGTGTGCGGATTAACTCTCGACAGATGACAACATTGTTTTATCAATTACTCCTAAAAAGCTTGTCCAAAATGAGCAAGATCACACGTTAACAGAAAGATATCGACGAGATCTACAACTTTCACGTTAATCATATGGTCGAATCCGGCACTAATAAAACCTCAATTCCAAATTAATTTGCTGCACGCTAACGAATTATCAATACACTAATCCGACGATGAAAATGACCAAACCCAACTATCTATAATCATCTAAGGACTAATTAGGGATCACCTTCACAGCAGGATCATGAAATGACATCCAAATCCGGGATATTCGTGAAAAATCCCCTTTTCCTACCTTCTTCTTATTCTTTCTTCCCTCTCCTCTTTCTCCTCCTTCCTCTTCTTCCTTCTTCTCCTTTCTTCTTTTTCTTCTTTCTTTCCTTATTTCTTCTTCCTTTTCTTCTTTCTGTCGGCCAACCCTCCCCTGCTCGATCCTCCCCTCCTTGGTCAGGCCTCCACCAGCGGCAGCAGCAGGGGTGGCGCGGGGCAGTTGGGCTATGAGCTCGGATGGGCGACGGTGACCAGCAGGAGATGATCGATAGTGGCGACTGGACTAGTAGGGTTTGGGCGAAGCCTGGGGCGTCGGGTAACAGAGAGTCGAGTGGGATCCCCTGACTTATCCTTCTTTTTTCATTTTTTCTTCTATCCAACGGTCTAAATTTATTATACTCGCTATGACTTCACCAAGTGCCAAAAAGAACGTTAGATAGCAAAACGGAATCATCTTGATGAGATCTACGTAACCATAGTCTTCGATCGTACATCTGAGCAATAGAACAAAATAAAAAAAAATACACTTCTCACGGGTCTTGCGGTCAACTTGAAGTTTGCAAATTTCTGGCATTACACAACGGGAGACATATGCCTATTTTTATTTTTATTTTCCAAACGGACGCCTACTTTTGAAAATTTTTATTTTCGAAATATAAAAACAAAAAATCAACATCCAGGCCTGATAGGTAACTGGTTTTTCCTGGCCCAGTACGAGTCTGGTCCGGCACAGATTTTTGCTCAGTCAATGGTCTTGCTCCGTTACCGGCCCAGTAGCCCACTTGTAGTGCAAACCCAAACGAGAGGCCCACGGAAAAACCCGGTGGTCCACGCCAGGTTGCCCCAGCCTAACCGCGCCTGCAGGGCCCATTTCCTCTCGTCGTCACACGCAAGCTTCCGCGCTTGGGGACGAGACGGTGACCGGCGCGCCGCCAAGCTGCTTCCGCGCGCCGGATGCCGCCTTCCCCCGCCACCACGCTCGCCTCCATCAACGCGCTCCTCGCGTCGCTCGCGCGCTCCGGCCGCCCGGCGCAGGCGCTCCGCGAGTTCCGCGACATGCTCGCGCGGGGCGCCCAGCGGCCCGACCACTTCACCCTGCCCCCGGTCTTCCGCTCCTGCGCGCTCGCCGGGGCCCCCGCTCTTGCTGCCTCCTCCCACGCGCTCTCCGTCAAGATCGGCGCCCATGACAACCTTTTCGCGGCGTCCGCGCTAGTGATGTGCTACGCCGGCCTGTCCAACCTGGTCGACGCGCGGAGGCTGTTCGACGGAATGCGCGAGCGGGACGCCGTCCTGTGGACGTCCATGCTGTCGGCCTACGCGCAGGGCGGGGAGCCGGAGGCGGCGCTGCATTTCTTCGAGGGGATGGTGATGGCCGGGGTGCGGCTGGACGCGGTGGTCATGGTCAGCCTGCTGCTTGCGTGCGGGCAGCTCGGGTGGCGCCGCCACGGGAGGAGCGTGCACGGCTGCTGCGTCCGTAGGTTCCTGGGGATACCGCTGTCGCTGGGGAACGCACTTGAGGACATGTACGTCAAGTGTGGGGACTTTGCATTCGCCGAGAGGGTGTTTGCTGGCATGCCCAGGCGGGATGTCATCTCGTGGAGTGCGCTGATCCTTGGTCACGGTCTGAATGGGCGTTCTGATGTTGCATTGGGGCTTTTCGATAGAATGGCGGATGAAGGAGTCCGACCAAACTCGGTCACTTTTCTTGGGGCATTGTCAGCTTGTTCACATTCAGGCATGGTGGACAAAGCGTATGCTATCTTTGAGGGGATGAAACAAAGGGGCATCGAGCCTGAACTGAAGCACTACTCTTGCATGACTGATGTGCTAGGGAGGGCTGGCCGTGTCGTCGAGGCAGTGAAGTTCATAGAGGAAATGCCTTTCGAGCCTGATGAGGCGATGCTTGGAGGTGTACTAGCAGCGTGCCGAGTGCATGGCGAAATTGAAGCTGCTGAACGGGTTTCAAAAAGATTGATGAACATGTCTCCTGCAAGGAGCGGCTACTATATGAGCTTGGCAAACATATATTCAGATGCTGGGAGGTATAGTGATGCAGAGAGAATAAGAGGCTTCATGAAGGAAGTTAAAGTCGACAAGCTTCCTGGATATAGTTCAGTTGAATTGGATGTTGACAAGTTTAAATTTCTTACAATGAACAACTGAGTTTGAAGTGCTTGATCAGTTGATCTAGCCTGTGATGCCCACACACTTCACTGCAGTGTATGCTTTGAAGGGTAAAAAGAAGAGATTTGCTGAGCGGATGGAAAGAGCAAATGGGGTGCTTTGGCAGTTAGCACGAGTCCAAGATAGTTTTAGGCTTGAAAACATTACACATTTGAGCTAATGTGTTGTGTTGTCGTAATTTGGGGAAGCCACTTCTCAAGCCGATAGGGACAAGAAATTGGTGAAACAGAAACATTGGAATCGTGCAGTCCTCCTCTCAATGTCCTTAAGAAAAGAAACTGTCCACTATATGTGGCTGCGGGTTTAAAACAGCTCTTGAAACTGACACATGATGATCCCCATGTTTGTGGACATATGAGCAGCAAGGTTTGATTAAGCTTGTCCCTAGACTGACAGGAAGTGAATGGGTAAAATGGTGGGTTTTATTAACTTATTCATTCTTCCCTGTTGAAGCTAATGGACATTGTTGTGGGTTTCAATTTTGCTGGTTGTTAAAGTTGTTGCAGTGATTCTTGAACATTGTACAGTACAGTTACCCGAGACAACGATTGCTTGAACAGAGAAGGGTATCCGAGAATCACAGGCTCAGCCAATGATTCGATGATCATATGACCTTGTGAAGCAAAAGATACGGAACTGAACTCAGATTATGGGTATTGCTTTGATTATTTTTTCTCAACTTCTGTGTATTGACATAAATCAAACCCTTTTGTTTCCTCACCTTTTAATAAAAGGTTATTATCTTCCATTCATTCATCTTGAGTGGAAATGGGTTTCTGCTGTTTCTTAGCCGCCCCTTCCTGCAACTTCTACTCTACCTGTAGTCCCGGCCTCTGATCTACGTTGGACGAGGAGAAATTTTGATGCCAATACTGTTATCTGAATCATTTTATTTTACCAAGAAATTTCGCTTACAGACCGAGAAATGCACACCAGACTGTCCCAGCCTAACAGCAAGATATAACATGATGTTGTACTACTCCTTATTCATCTAAAAATACATATAATATGCTTAAAATATGCCAATCGCAATATGGGGCCACACATAGACTATCAGCATCATTATGATCTTCCAAAGATTGCTTGAGCAAATGACAAGTTTTTTCGGGGTCTTCTTACTTGCACTAGAAACACTCATCCAGCTTCAGATGGCCCCATGTGATTTATTTATTTTCAGAGGAATAAATTGACCAATACTAACTCAGTCTACCTTTCCACTCACCCAACTTCCTCATCTTTTCTGAGAAAGTTGAGGTCAATAGAACTGTATTCACATACTTGAAACTTCTCGAGGGAAATGATTCTCATCTTTTCCTTTGAAATTGCATAAATAATACACAGAACAAGAATTTAGCTTTCGAAATGCCACTACAAAGTGTATGGAAAAGCAAAGGAACATTTGCGGAGTCAGGCACTACGAAGAGATGATTGAGAGGGTACAAGAAACCATGAATCGCATGGTGACAGCTGACAGGTGAGGCACTTGCACGAGAACCACAAGCTTGTTCGCGTTAGACGTCAAGCTTGTCGCTCCCATCAACGTATTCTTTCTTTTTCGTCACCTGTTTTATTCAGAAAAGATTATGCAGTAAGAAATGTCTCTTTAGATTCTGACTTGTAATAACAACATGATTCTCACCAAAACTTTTTTCGATAAGCTAGACGATCAGTGATTTTCCTGAAATATATTGCCACCGTTCGTATAAATGTGTTTTTGGAAGAACTAGTTGGTACATGAAGTATGATTACGGTATCACTGAGGTCATGAAATCGGACCTCGCTAATGCTACTTTATGTATAAAAAAATGTAACGCAATTATATGGAAAGATAATCGTGGTCCATTTCTGGTCCACATCACAAGTTCGTTGAAGCCTCCTACATGCGATGAAGAGTTAAAAGTATATTCTAATTCGCCGCCTCTCATCAACAACATGCCCTTTTCATAAAATCCACTGGAAGTCTTAATTGTTTACTGGAGCAGTTGGTATGGCAATTTGGACGAAAGACTAGTGGGAGCTAGGGACGCGTTAATTGGGATGATGAGATGCTCTTGTCTCGCGCTCTCGAGAAAATAAGTGTTAAAAGTAGTCACCATCAAGGTCACAAAATTATCATATTAATAAAAAAAGATTTAGGTCACTCATTTCTAGAACATCTAACAGCCTATATTAAATCAAAGAGTCTAGACCAAATACAATTAATAAATAGCTAAATTTGGAATTAAAAATTATAAAAAATTAACAATTCGATTTTCATATGATTTGAGAAGCAATATATATATATATAAATAAATAGTCCAAATAAAATAAAATAAATAATAATTGAAATTGAGGTTAGAATAGAAAAAAGAAGAATCCATATCAAATATAGTCTTAAAAAATCAAATTATTATAAAAATCAATATCTAAATAAAGAGTCCATATAAAATATTTAATCAAATATTATCATGACAAATATTATAGTGAGGCTAGCCACACTATTAACGTAAACCATCTTGCTAGTTTTAAACATACTAATTGAGTGTATGTGTGTTGCAACAGAGACAAAAATTGCATAAGATGATATCAAGTATACGCAAAAGTTATTGCTTATATCAATGGAGGCAATCACACGCTTGTCTTCCGCCCTCTTAGCGTAGCGGAGCAATGCATCCACTGACCATCCAATTGAACCATACTGCATTTAGAATTCATACCTGCAGCGAACAAACAACCCTCATAAAAGACGGGCACAACAACCAAGTAGATTAGGAGCCTAAAATTTACACAAGATTGTATTGTTGACTGGATAAAACATGACCTAGAAAGCAAAAAAGAACTCTTTAACCCGTCTCTTTATTGGTCGGGAAGGCTTGAAACTGTTATACCATGGCATTTTTGTGACACCAGGCCAGATTAAATCATAAGGTGTACCACAAAGCTCAAAAATTTTATTCAGCTGCTCTAGCTGCAGGAATAACATATAATCAAAAGGGAGATACAGTTCTGAATACAAGCATAACTCATGATGAGTGAACAAAATACTCCAAAAGAAAATTGGAAGTGAGTAAAGAAAGGGTTCGCAAAAAAGTAGAAAGTTAATGCACATGCCGATAAGTGACATATTATAATAGAAAAAACTTAACGCACATGCATATAAGCCACACATGTATGTGATCAATGCATCACGAATGTTCGTGATCATGCATCAAATCATTGGACAAACATAGTAGCATGATAGGTGGCAACTTATTTATCCATGGGGAAATTCAATGAAGTGAGGCTCAAGAAAACATGTATATGCACTGATCTAATGCAATTGGGAATAACTGAGAAATATAAAAAAGAGAAAAAAAAACTAACATGGGAATGTAATAAATGCTTTGATTATTTGTTTAATGATATCTCATTCTTTCCGGGCAATATTTGCTTCCCATTGAGAAGCTTTGCAAAAAATACAGCCCACTGACCACATGTCAACAGCTGGAACATACTTTATACTTTTGAGTAGCAACTCTGGAGGCTTGCAGCCACAATTCAAGGAAACAATCATAACAAATGTAAATGTAATAACAAACCTGTGAGAAGAAACAATACTTATACCACAAAGTGATCACACAGTTAGTAAGGTTTCCGTTGTGATCACTCAAGAATCATCTTGTAAGCGTGCACGTGTAACATATATATAATTAATAATATTGCGACGAGAGCATACATATGAAATCAGTAACACTGCAACGGGAGTCAGAATTTTAAGCAATATGAGGGAAGAAGTACTGAGGGAGCTGCCACACGATGCTGATTTCCTTACCACATGCCGCACTGTTGAGTCGCTTCGTCTCCACGTGCGTCGAGACCGCCATCACAAGTACCATGAGGAGCCGTCCGGCGCCCTTGCGCTGCAACTGCGATGGCTCGATATCGCCATCGGATGATCATCTTGCTATAGAGCAGCACCCATGTCAAGATGTAGACGACCTTGACTGAGCCCATCAACGCCTCTAGCATCGACGCCGACAGGATAGACAGGATAGAGCAGCACCCATGTCAAGATGTAGATAGAATAATTGTAGTCTAGATTTTGAATTTCAGATGATCAAGTGATATTCCACGAAATATCTGCAGTGGCATCATGGGTAGCGATCTTCAAGGTTTAACCATAATGTTCACCTAAAATCCTAAACCATTATCTAGATTAGAACATAAACCCAAGATAATACAAATTATCTGCCAATGGCATCATGAATATTAATCTTCTTCGAAATGAAACCTCAAATGCAGCCTAAATTAAATAGTAGATTCAGATAACTAGCTAACTATAACACAAAATGCCGAAAGCTATTAGATGGATGATCATCCATGTAGTGAAATTCAGAGTCATTTAGTAGCCCATGATGTCGATATCGCCGTCAAAGAGGTCAGGTAGAGAATTCACATCATCTATACCGAATCCCTTGAGATGGATGACTTTCATGCCCTCAAACACGACTTTGGCTTCAAAGGAGGCCATGTAGCATTTACTGAGAAGATTTTGTTGTTCTGTAACCCATGCAGGGGAGTCAAAAATAACAGATTGAATACTCATGATCTGTAGCACCTACACATTTGCAAGGAGAAAACATGCAAATTGAAGCATGTTGTGGATGTCAACTTTGCTTTCCAGTCTCACTCTTGAGATGGTTCACAACACGCCCAGTGGGATAAAGCTTCGGGTAGTAGTCGGAGTCGATTGTGCTATCCTGGCCTTCGCCACACTTGCCCTTTTGTGCAAAAGGATGAATTAGAGGAAGCTCTTTGCAATGTTCAGCTAAATAGGACAGATAGTACATACACGAACAAAACAATGGAACAACGGAACAACCCCAAGCTGTAATTACTTGGATATGCAATGTGGGCAGGGAAAGCACTTGAGAGAGCCAATAACCTCCTCCATGTCCTTCTTGCTTAAGAAACTCACATCGATAGCCATAATCTTCACGCTATGGATCGGACCTCGTAATCCCTTGCCAACATTCTGCAATATACAATTAAAATACCACACTAAGCTCAGCTAACATAAAGAAGAAGAAGAAGAATGAGAAATGAATTGAAATAAAGAAACTACCTCCTGAGCAGTAGGCTCGTCGTGGTTGTGGAAGATATCCCAGAAGCCCACCATGAGATAGCCTGAAGCAGTTAGTTTTGACGCACCAACGATGGTGGAGGACGCTCCCAGATGCACGTCACTGAGCAGACGCTCCAGGCACAGGGCCTCGTCCACAGTGAGCTCCTCAAGGCACTTATATTTCCACACCCTAAGCAGCACGAGCCAGCGGTAGGAGATGAGACGGATGCGACGGATACCCTGGATGTGTCTGAGCATGATGCTGCGCAACACATGGCGGCTAGAGAGCAAACCCTGCGGTCGCGTCTTTTCCATGCCAGCAGCACTCCTGCGGTAGGGGATCAGGGCAGCGGTGCACGGATCTGAAGGGATGGAGGGAGGAGAGATAGATCCAAAGAAAAGGCCTGGGCGGTGAGGAGGATCTAGAGAGGGCGACAGGGCGAGTGTGGAGGCGAGGCGGCAGAAGGGGAGCGGACGGGGATGAAAGAGAGAAAGGGTGGATCGGAGAGGGCATCGCTTGGGGAGGGGATCAGGGGAGAGGAGACGTGGGGCGGTTACGGGGATCGAGGGAGGAACCAAAGGGGAGCGAGCGCGACACGGAGATGGGAGCGAAGGAATCACCTAACAGAGCTAGGAGGAGGAGTTGTATGATGTCATGTTTGGTACGAGAACTACTACGTATTTTTTAAGTAGTAGAGATTAATAACCAAATTTTAGAAAACTGGACAACATAGAGTATAGTGCATCAGATTAAAAGGAATGAATGGAGCAACACTTATTGAAGTGGACATCTGGCACCGAGTGATGCAAGTCGAGCACGATCAACACACACAACACAAATAAGCGGCATCAAGCCATTGGCATGTGCGAGATATATTCTTGCACTTCAGTGGCCAGCGACAAAGCTCCTGATGGCATCAATGAGCTCCTGGGTCCGCTCCCTGGTGGCAGGGTCCATCTCAACGGCGTACTTGTTAAGGTAGAAGGCGTGGCTCATGTCGCGGTTGAGCAGCACCTCTACCTCCTTGTCGGCGGCGCGCAGAGCATTGCAGTACTCGACATTAGTGTCGCGGACGAGGTCGTTCTCGCGCACGACCACCAGCATGGGTGGCAGCAGCATGGTGTCCAGCAGCGGAGCCTGCGGTCCCATCGAGCACGTGAATGGGTGCTCCTTAGTGGCACCCTTCGGTAGAGCCATGGCGTTGAACTTGTCCAGCATGTCCAGCGAGAAGAACACCGAGTCCGGCCTCACCTCCAGCTCTGATCGGCTTCGCGTGGCGCGCATGAACCCCGGGTGGATCGGGATGGCACCGGCAACGCGGAGGGGTGACCAGCTGCCCTCGCCATCCTGGCCCACGCGCGTGGCGACGAGGTGGACGAGGTTGGCACCCGAGCTGCCCCCGATGAAGAACACCCGGGAAAAGTCGGTGGCGTCGCGGAGGAGCTCGGTCACCGGGTCGTCAACGGCGTCGGCGTTGGACAGCGCGATGGAGCGGAGCCGACGGAGCGCGGTGATGCCGGTGTCAATGTGTGCGGTCAGGCGGCGCTCTGGCACGAGCGGGAGCTCGATGGAGACCACAACGGCAGGGATGGTGCACGCGAGCTACGCGTAAAAGTGGTGGTACATAAGCCAGGACGGGTGGGAGATGCAGAAGCCGCCACCATGGAGATGCACGATGACGGCCAGGTGCCGGCCCTCGTCGCCCTCCACCTCGGGGAGGTACACTTGGAGGCTGGGCTCCCCTAGAAGGTCGTGGAGCGTGTGCCCATCGCGCAGGATGGCGTAGGGCACCACTGGTTGCATCAGAGGGAGGGCCTCGGGCGGGCCGATCCATGTGCGGTCGACGTTGCCGTCGCCCAGCACGCGTAGCCAGCCAGACACCTCGTCCACCACCTTGCGGTCTTCCCCCGCTTGCACCTGCACCTCCTACTGTGCCTCATTGGCAGTGTCCATTGTTGTTGTCGCTGTAGCTATGCTATACTACTCGGGGCACGCAAACGGGCAAGTGCTTGCAGCGTTGTATGAATATGACACGACGCGCACGATGGGAGATGATTGGATTGCATGGAGCGGCACGTGAGGTGGGTTTTTATAGGCAACGGGGTGAACTAGCCCGGGAGTGGCAAATACCAGGTGCAGCGTATTTGCACAAGAAGCAACAACACGAGGGATCCAATGGTTGCTACTGTGTGTGTGATGGCCTGGACCGTTGATTTTTTATCCTACGGTGCTATTGCATTTTCTTAATTTGCAGTTACAATAGCAAATGTATAGGATCCATGTTTGCCTGAGAGACAGGGGAGGGCATGGTTTGAACTTTTAAGACCGGACCATTGGCGCCAAACCAGCAAGTCCATCGGTTCTCAGGTTCACACGCCCGAGCAGGTACTATCCAATGGGTGAAATGGACCTCGACATTGTTGCAGCACTTCTATCCATGTATTGTACCTGTACGCCTACAGCCTACGTCTTTCTCTATCTACTCCTTCCCTATTCTCTCTCCTTTCTTCCCTCCCACCTTCTCTCCTTCCCTACGCACTTCTATCCATGTATTGTACCTTCTCTCAGGGACGCCACTAAGCTGCACCAAGCCACCAACCATCCACTGGAAACACCCGCCAAGCTCATGGAGCCACATCGCCTGGCAAGGCCACGAACCTCAGGTGGACGAGGATTTCCTGCATGCGTCATGGTGTCATGCTAGGCTTGTCACCACCTTTTCTAAACTGCACCATCATGTAAGGGTGCAAGTGGGGTGGACCATGCCGCTAACCTGCAAGGCTGGCCCATATCGCAAACCCACAAAACGCTGCACTCAACCCACGTCGCTTAAGCGGGTCTTTGCGGGCAGCCTGTAGGACCCAGCGGCATAGCAACACCAGCGAGACACGGAGCCGCAGCCGCCCCCGTGCCATCCGCCACTGCAATTGATATGAAACATTAATGGCAGAATTTGGAGAGCGATTAATCAAATAATAAGTTGTAGAAACAATGTTAGCCCAGAAAGCACACTTTTTTTTTCCAGAAGAATGTGATTCATAAACTTTGCCACACCATTCTACTGAGGGGTTCCTGGAATAGCCAAATGTCTTGCAAGACCATGATTAAAACAAAATTTATCAAACTCACCACTATAAAATTTCAATCCATTGTTGGTTCTAAGTTTCTTGATTTTTATGCCAGCTTGATTTCCCACCAAAGATTTCCACTTCTGGAACACTGAAAGGGCTTCATTCTTATGTTTCAAGAAATAAACCTAAATTTCACGAGAAAAAATCATTAATGAGTGTTATCATATACTCACATCCACCAAGAGAACGAATCTTAGACTTGTCACAAAGATCATAATGAATATAATAAAGAATTCCTTTAGTCTGATGAGTCACAATACTAAAATTGACCCTTTTTATTAGCCAAAAACTCAATACGCACATAAATCAAGTTTGACAATATTATCTAAAAGACTTTTTTTCATAGGAGATGCATACCTTTCTCACTTATATGACCCAAGAGCATATGCCAAAGCTTGTTGATGTGAGGATTTGATGGGATTTGATGCTATAGTAGAAACAACTGCAATACTTGTAACTGTAGATCCTTGCAAGGTTGTCTTTCAAAATCTTAATAACACTATTTTCACTAACATATTTATACACCAAAGATTCTATGGTGCCCAAAGAAATAAGATTCTTTTTTCATTCTGGGAACATAACGAGCATTTGTAAGAGTCCTAATAGTGCTATCATGGGTTTAATTTGAACATAACCAATTTCAGCAATTTTAAGTGGAGACTCATGACCAATCACAACTTCACCATTACCAATAGGATCATAAGTAGCGAACCACTCTTTACATTGACATATATGAAAAATGCAACCCGAATCAATAATCCAATTAGTTCAAGTCCTCAAATTAGAATTGTTGATTAAAGTATCTCCATCAGATCCATTTTCAATAAAACTAACCTCAACAGATTTTCTTCTTGAGTTATACTCTTTTCTTCCTTCATTTTCAACTTTAAGCACTAAAAAATATCATGATCTTCTTTCTTACAAAAATGACAAAGAAGTCTAGATATATGGTCTCTTGATTTAGATCTGGACTTTGATCTAGAAGAATTGCCTTTATGTGATGATTTATCTCAAACAATTTATCCTCATAATTAACTTGAACGAGAATCAACATCAATTTTTCTCCTTAGACAACAAAAATGATTTAACATTGTTAAAACTAAAGGTATCATTGTTGCCATAAAGCATAATTTTCTTGAAGTGTTTACAAGTAGCAGGTAAAGAGACAACCAGAAGAATAACCTTATCACCATCATCATCAATTTCCACCTCCAACTTCTTAAGATCAATGATGAGCGAATTAAATTTATTAAGATAAGACTAAATGGAGGTATCTTCTACCATACGAATCGTGTACAGATGTTCTTTGAGGTGTAATTTATTAGCGAGACTTTTCTTCATGTACAATATCACTAGCTTTTCCACAATGAGGCGACAACCGTCTTGTTAATGACTTCACGCAGAATATTTATAGACAAACTGAGTTGTATGGTTGAGAGTGCTTTTTTTATTCAATTCCTCCCATGTGTAGTATGTCATGTCCATTGGTTTTTCACCCAATGCCTTTCGAACGCCAACATATGTGAGAACAACTTTGATTTAAATATGTCGTATGGAGAAATTGGTATTGCCATTAAACTTCTCAATGTCAAATTTAGTGGATGACATGTTGGAGAAAAAATTGTAGATCAAAATATATGATAAGCTCTGAAGAAAAATACTTATTGGTACGGTGGTTGGGTGCGCGTAGCAAAAACAGTCAGAAATCAGAGTGTGCACAAATCCTGGTGCATTGTTCCGGGTGCACATAGCAATTTCAGCCAAAAAATAAGAACTGCCGAGATGACGTCACCGCTAAGGTTGGGATGACATCAGCAGTGAACAATACCATCAACAGTAGCGATGACAATTTAGGCCTACAGAAATTTGCTTTGACTGCATGCTAACATCTTATTTATTTATAAGAACACATTTGCTAGCCATCAATCGACAATCATGAAATTTTCAATGGATGGTGCTATCCTTAGAAGGATGCATAGGATGGTAGACTAGTCTAGTGTTGACGGTGGTAGACAAAGTGTCGATGTAGGACGTTAGAGATCAGAAGAGGAATATGTGTGGGGATATCACAGGAGAGAGGCGGTGGCTCAGAAAAAATATAAGAGGCAACCGATAGGAGATTTACAGTTTTGAGCCGTTCGATGGCTGTCGATGGTGAAGGCTAAAAAATCCATCCAATTGAGCAATAGCTCCTTTGTAAGAACAGGTTGAAAACTTAGTTGGTATCGATCTATTAAACCATTCAATATATTCCACCTAGACTCTAGAGTCACAAATACATATAATTTCCTAGTTGGCATATAAAAAGTTCACGGCAAAGCTTCGAATTGACATGATTCGACCCGACTTGCTAGCAACAAATTAAGTAGTCGAGTCGTCGCGCGGTCAGTAGTGCTAGTTCATACTCGTACTCGAGAAGATGCTTCTCGAATTTTTTGCAAGTTACATCAAGTGTGGACGGAGTCCTGGCGCGTCTTGTGGAACCAATTGCGGTTTCGGTCTAGTGGCTTCACACAAGTCCACACAGCACACGACATTCCTGGCCTCTACTGACTGCCCCGGCGCCCTCGCTGCTCTCTGCTCGACTGTTCCGACGTCTCGATCAGGAATTCTGCTAGAAATCGTGCTACGAATCGCTCTGAAACTTCCCTCTAAATCGTTGGCAACCGCGGCACAAGTCACACATAAGTACGGAACCCCTGCTGGCCCGCTGCCTATAAAGCCCCGCACCCCGCGCGTCGCTCCTTTCAACCCAACCATCTCCACAGCGCGCCCGCGTCAAGTCATACTCAAACAACGCCCCGCACACTTGGCCGACCGCGTGCCCCGCGAACAGTGCCTCACCTACAGAGTCAACAACGATGGCCACTGCCACCGAGTCCCAGCAGCATACGCAGGTGCAAGCGGCGGGCGGCCGCAAGGTGGTGGACGAGGTGTCCGGCTGGCTGCGCATGCTGGACGACGGCAGCGTCGACCGCACGTGGACCGGCCCGCCGGAGGCCCTCCCGCTGATGCAGCCCGTCCCACCCTACGCCGTCCCGCGCGACGGGCACACGCTCCACGAGCTCCCCGGGGAGCCCAACCTCCGGGTGTACCTCCCCGAGGTGCAGGGCGAGGGCGGCGCGCGCCTGCCCGTCATCGTGCAGCTCCACGGCGGCGGCTTCTGCATCTCGCACCCGTCGTGGCTCATGTACCACCACTTCTACGCGCGCCTCGCGTGCGCCGTGCCCGCCGTGGTGGTCGCTGTCGAGCTCCCGCTCGCGCCAGAGCGCCGCCTGCCAGCGCACATCGACACAGGCGTCGCCGCGCTCCGCCGGCTCCGCGCCATAGCGCTGTCCGAGGACGGCGCCCTTGACGACCCGGCCGCAGAGCTCCTCCGCGAGGCTGCCGACGAGTCCCGGGTGTTCCTCATCGGGGACAGCTCGGGCGGCAACCTAGTCCACCTCATCGCCGCGCGCGTGGGCGAGGACAGCGACGGCAGCTGGGCGCCTCTCCGCGTCGCCGGCGGCATCCCGATCCATCCCGGGTTCGTGCGCGCCACGCGGAGCCGGTCGGAGCTGGAGACCAAGGCGGACTCTGTGTTCTTCACGCTAGACATGCTCGACAAGTTCCTGGCCCTGGCGCTGCCGGAGGGCGCGACCAAGGACCACCCGTTCACGTGCCCGATGGGGCCGCAGGCGCCGCCGCTGGAGTCCGTGCCGCTGCCACCGCTGCTGGTGGTCGTGGCCGAGAATGACCTCATCCGCGACACCAACCTTGAGTACTGCGACGCGCTGAGCGCCGCCGGCAAGGAGGTGGAGGTGCTGGTCAACCGCGGCATGAGCCACTCCTTCTACCTCAACAAGTACGCCGTCGACATGGACGCCACCACCGGGGAGCGGGCTCGGGAGCTCATAGACGCCATCAGAAGCTTCGTCTCCCGCCACTGAAGTGCCAGAACAAATCCGCACGTGCTGTGCCTGTCCGACACTCAGCTGGACGTACGTGTGCGTGTTACGCCCATTAGTGTAGCCTTCGTCTTTGGGTTGGACCCTACTCGGTTCCTGTTAATCGCTGTCTACTTCAATAATGATGTGTTACTGCCATTGGATGGCACCCACATACTCTAGCATTCGTGCTGATCACCGTTATTGCCGTTGTAGGTGATTAGTTTACCTGCACTTAGTAGTTTATCCATACTTGTGTATCCATTAGACAGCGCGTGCTTTGTATTGTCCTCTGATTAAATTTCAGTTGTCACTATAAAAGATCCATGCATGGTTAGTATGGCCTTCTATAGAAAAAAGACGTTCTTTGCTTGTTAGATGTATTGAAAAAGATTGAAATTGGTGATTTTTTTTTTGCATGCGTGAATTTTCGCAGTTGCGTGGATCTAAAATGCTTAAGGGGTATTTTGATTCGACATCTTTTAAAAAGACCGGAAGTTTGTGGATACGCTTTTTTCATGGATAGTCATCCTTTTATGAAAGGCACATTTCTATAGCACCCTTAAACTGTTATAACTAATTTACAATTAATGATATTGTCTATTACACTAATTTAATTTAGCAGTCCACAATGAATCATGAGTACAGTAAACCTGAGGACCCATTTGAAATAATATGAGATTTTGTACCATTTGTACGGAATCTATATTAGTTTCTCTGAAATTGTCCCAAAAAAATCCAATGAAATTCAGTTCCAAACGGGCCGTTTTCTACCAAGTGAGCCCATGGACCATGGTGCAGCCCTCCTTCTCGATGTTCCTGTTCCCCGTGGCAGATTTTTTTTATATATTTCTAAAATAAAAATATATATGTCCGTTTTAAAAAATTACAAATTTAGACTCCTATCGCCTGACCTGTCACCAGAAAGGTTTAAAAATAAAAAATATTACGTTCCAATGCTCTCAAAATTCAAAAGACTATCAAAATAGTGATGAAAAATTCTAAATGTTTTTTGTGGTGTAGATGATGCTATCATCTAGCTCTCTAAAAATATTCAACTCAGACAATTACTTGTGCAATGAGAAATAAAAAAGAAAAAAATTTGGTCGCCCTTCCAACTAGCGGCATGTTTTGCAATTTTTCAAAACGGATGTATATCTTTGCAATTTTTTATTTAAAAATAAAAAATAAAAAACTTCTAGGATACGAGGTTAGAAAGTATATACAACCCTTGTTTTACAAGATTGAAGCAAGATACCAGGTTAGAAAATTTGTTTTCCTAGTGAGATGTGAAACGAGTAGTTTGTTCTCATACAACTCATGTTCAGCTTGCTCCAGGAGCAACGGAAGCAATCACCTGGAAGTGGGCTGCCAGCTGGGAATATTGAAGCACTCGACCAAAACAGATTATGCAAAATTGCAGGCTGCTTTGCTGATAATACATCCAAATAGCCACAATTGCGCTGGCGATTCAGCTAGTTCTAGTACATTCAATCTTGTGGATCAAGGTTGCAGGTTGGTGGGTGCAGATGATATATACTATACAGCTTAGTTCTCAGCAGTCCGCGGGTCAAGACCGGCCGGTGGAGAGGTGGCTGGCGCCAAGCGCGAATTCAAGGGTAAATGGACTAATGAAAGAGAAAGTTTTGGATGTTACATAGGGAGTGCCAAAACTACGATCTTTGAAAGATCTCGCGGTCCAATAAGATGTCTATCGGAACAAAGATGAGTTAGATAATGGAAAAACTGGAAGGGCGAGAGGGTACATATACAGTGCGGCAGGCGTCATATAGCAGCACATCATGCACTTTTGTCACGTATGGGATTGGCACGTCCCACCTCCTCAACACTTGCACAAGCAACAAGATTACGGCATCGCGCGGGACGCGCCGGACCAGGCGAGCGCGCGAGACGCGATCCACGCCTGGCACGGGCACGCAGCATGGCCCAAAAAGCGCCCACGCGGCGCCGGGTCCCTCTTGCCCGCGATCACGGTCCACACGCTGAGGTCACCCGGACGCCACCAGCTTTGTCCCGTCCCCCGCGCCGCTGCGCGATCCGCGAGACCAACCGGCAATAGCGACGTTTCCTCGAGCGCACCCGCGTCGGCTTCGGCGTGCACCGCCCCGTCGCGTCGCCAAGCATGGCGCAACAACGCTATCCTCGTCCTCTCTGCGGCCGGAGAACCAGAGCGAACCGCAGGACCGTGGGAAAACGCCAACCGGGCCCCACGCGCCGAATCTCCCACGCCCGCGCTCTTGCCTGAGCCGAACAAGCGCAAAGGTCAGGGTGCCCGTCGTCCGGATCCTGCAGCGGCTAATCTGCCAAACCTAGAATCAGGCTCTCATTGGCCGCGAGCTAGCCTGCCGCCTCTCTGTCCGTCGAGCTCAACTACACAAATTTGCTGCAGTTTGGATTAGATCGGCAGACATAATGCAAGTAGAATTACGCAACAAATTCCTTCACGGTCTCGCTAAGCGTGCAGAGATCTCACTTCCAACTTCCACGAATCGGAAACGTCAAGACCAACACAAACCGCTGCGTCCCTTGATTCCTGAAGCTTCGATTGGACTTGGTTGGTGCGAGTGGAATGCATGGGCTGTAGAATTCGATGATGTCTGCCGAACTGCGGCGGTTGATCTCATCTAAGTAACCGCCTCTGGCAGTTGTCTCGGTGCCCGTTGGGGAAGGCATGTATCCCAACGGACACCCCCTCATTCAGTATAAATGTAACACATACATCAATGAAAGAAAAAAGATTTTCTCTATTCGATTGTCTCCTATAGTTTACACTCTAACATGTTATCTGCACTTTGCCCGATTTCACTAATCGGCCACCCCACATGCTGATCTCTACTGTTTCTTGTAGAAGGCAGAAGAACAGTGACCACAAAAGAACAGAGGGGTCTACACGAGCACACCGACACACCTCAAGTGGAGATGTCGCCACCATCCTCTGCGATGCCGGCAACACCATGCCCCTCCCAGCCGCCCCAAGCGTCAAACCTATCGCGGCTGCTGGCACTCGTGGAGGTGCTCGGGCAATGCACCCACCATCCTCCTGCGGCACCCCTCTGCCCTCCGGCGACACAACACCCTCAGCCACAAGAGGTGCCCAGTGGCAGCCTCAATACCCGACAACGGCATATCTCCTTCGGGTGAAGCCATGGTGTCACGATCGACCAACGATTGGCCAGATCCGACCCATGCACGGTCTCTGCAAGATGGTGGCAGCGACGCCATGAAGTAGTTTCATAGAGAATAGATCAACCGCAACAACTCCCCCTTGTTCGATTCATCATTTATATATTGATCAATGAAGAACTTCTCTAAACACCCTATGGAAAAATATAAGGAGAAAAAATGATTATAATATGTCATTGAAAAACTTCATGAAAATCCAGTGAGAAAAATCTTAGAAGAAAATGATATGAATATATGCTTGTGTTAATATTATCTAATTAAAAACCTTATATGAGAAAATTAGATAATAAAACTCATAAAGGAAAAAGGGTGTAGAATACTATTCTATACCTACATCTAGGACCCAACCCACCCAACCGGACCCTCTCCAGCCCAACTGCACCACACACCCCGCCAGCCCAACACAACCCAACGAACCCCCACGCACACCACGTGTCCCTGCACTGCCCTGTGCACCCTTGCCCCGCGCCCGCCACGTGTCGCCCCTGCCCGGACCCCAACAACCCCGTGTCCCCGCTCATCGCGCATGGCCTCACACGCTCGGACCCCGCCCGCCATGTGTCCCTACCCTGCGTGCAACTACTGACCACTGGCGCATGAACCAACTACTTACAACTACTGAAATAAAACTACTAAACAAAATGACTAACACTACTGAATAAACTATTGATACTACTGGCAACTAATGATAACTACTGATACTACTAACACAAACTACTGAACAATTTTACTATAACTTTGAACTAATGAATAACTACTAAACAAAACTACTTACACTACTGAACAAACTAGTGATACTAGTTGTAACTACTGATACAAACTACTGAAGCAATTTTACAATAATTTAGAACTACTGAATATTGAATTACTAGTGACTATTGACACTACTGAACAGGTACTGACATAACTACTGACAACTACTAAAGCATCCGAATCATGGAAAACTACTCAAGAGTTATTAGATGACAACTACTGAAGAGAATAAAAACTATTGAACAACTATTGTGTTGGGTGGGCAACACAAAGGAACATGAGGACATGTCGCGGCATGGAACCGTGCAACATGTGGCAGCGTGGGCTGGTGTCACGTCCCAAAATGCTAATCACGTGATTAAGCATCCATAATCATCATGAAATTATGTTTATGCATATTCTCTTGACAATTTGAGTTTAAACATGTCTCAAAAGTACTTGGAGATAGTTCAGAGCCCTTTTGAAAAACCCTAAATGTCTTGGGGATTAAGAAGAATAGAAAAGGGGAATGGAATCAAGTTTTTAGCACAAGATTGCCCTCGCGGTTTGACCGGGATTGCCCATCGTCTGGCCGCTAGGGGGCAGCCACATGGGCTTCGCGTGGTCTGACCGACCCATCTCGTGGTTTGACCGTCACACCATAGAGGCTCCACTTAAGGACATAGACCAACTCTCTCACACTCACTCTTTCTCACACTCTCACTCTCACTCACTCCTTCACCCACACCAAGAGAGAGGGAGAGAATACCTCGATGTCCACGATGACTGGAGATCGACAGTGAGAGCTTCCTTGAGCTTCCTGAAGGCTCCCTCGAGCTCATCCCCTTTCATTGGAGGAGTTCCTATGCGTGTTCATCCACCTCAAGCCCCCACATCATCCCGGAGCCCGATCTCCAAATCGGAGCTACCCCGGAGTAAACCCCTCCAATAGAAAGCTTCTCTACGCTAAGGTGAGGCATCCCCTACTATTTCCCTATCGTTCACTGTCGAAGATTAGTTCCTGACAATATTTCCATTAATTAACTGGGTACCTTCGAGTGCAGGGATTAATCACGAGACGAGACACACGATGTGTATAGGTTCGAGCCTCCGATTGGAGTAATACCCTACGTCCTGTGGGGGTGCTGCTACTGTATATTGATGATCTCGAGTATAAGCAGTGTGGCTAAGACTATTACAAGGAGTAGATCAGATCTAATCTAACCTAGAGCTAAATTTGATGAGTAGCTCCTCTGCTCGGGTCTTGATGCTTGCCTCTCTCTCTCTTTCCTTTCCCCCAACCTTTCCACCTTATATATGGGTGAGGTACCAACTCCTATCCAGTCGTAGTCGATAGAAAGTTATCTTTCTTGACGTCTAAATAGATAGATCTATTTTAGATACTGATCGTTCCGAGTTGGGTAGCTAATCTAGACCTTCCTAGTATGTACTTCCTTGATTCCAGGTGTATCAGGTACCGCTGATTCAGTTCCGTGATATCTGGAGTTACCTAATATGTGTTGTAGATACCCTGCCTATGTATGATATACTCCTTATGCGCATATACCCTATAGTTAAATATTCGACAGTAGCCCCCTAACTCTACCTAGAATGAGGGGTTTTTATAAGTGCCCACTCGAGTGCCACCAAGTTTAAGCTTGGTCGAGTAAAGTGGATCAGGCTTATAGTCGAAAGAATTGAGTATGGACGGATCCTTACTCGAGTATCGAGTGGAAGCTCAGCCAGGTCAAGCGCCCTGCGACTAACCGCACTCGAGACTTGAAGAAAAAGATTAAAGAACTCAACCGATCGACACCCGACTCCGAGTAGAGTTAAAAAAAAAACCTTTCAAAATTTAAAACGATAAGTATAGGCGCATTTAACGCGGGCAGAAGGATGTGCAGATATTTGCATGTCGTCATCATTCCTCTTTTCCAGTCAAAGCGTTGTAAAGATGGGAGTGGTCGAAGAGATGATAATTTTTTGATTATTTACCCGTATGACCCGGACTTGTAGCGGCCATTCCTCGTCATTGCCACCAGTCTTCCTGCACAAGCCCATCAGCTTTCTCCGCCCCAGCACGCACCACCGCCAAAGAAATTTAGATCCATGTATCCCATTTCTTCTTCGAAGATCCCAGCTTCCTCTTCGCCGGAGAAGCAGTCAAACGTAGCAACCGCCAGTGCCTCGCCCGATCAGTACAACGAAGCACGGTACATGATCGAGGCCTGGACACTGTCGGAGGGTGAACTCCTATCGCAAGGATCCTGAGGGACCCCTTTTTGAGATTCGACCGGGGGGATGATTCTGAATATGTTTGCGGGAGAAATAGATGGGCGTAAATGGGATGGCAGGTGGGGTGGAATGATCTAATGCAGAGAGAAGTAAATGCACTGGAGGTTTTAGACAGGTTTGGGCTGCACTGAGCGTAATACCATACTCCTGTGTGGATTCTATAAATGCCCTAAGAATGTCTCTCAGAAATGTTGCTGGTTACAAGAATGTTTGTCTATCCTAGAGCTTCGGGCTTCTTGTTCTTCGGTGGTCTCAGCTTCTATGCTTGTACGAAGGTGTTCTTCGGTCTCTGAGCAAGTGTCTCTGAGTTCTCTAAAAGTTCGAGAGCCTGTCTTTGTCTGTGCCTGCCGGCTCCCTTAAATACTCGCCGGCGTTAGCGTGCCCCGAAGGGGAGGGCACGAGTTCCAAGGCACCATAAATGGAAAGGCAGTCATCATGGGCTCGCCAGCGCGAAGTGACGGGGAAATGCGCCCCCGCCCTATCTTCGGTCGTCATGATGGCGCTGGCAACGGGCGCAGTGGAGAGGGCCCACCGGGAAGCCGCAGAGCAGCCCGGCGTGCCCGCCCGGTCTTGTTCGTCTGACACAGCAGGGCGGCAGGCGGAGTGCCTCGGGCATTGCGATGTTATCCCGAGGCGCGCCGCATGATACGGGACGGGACCCGTGCATTAAATGTCCCCACACCCTTCTGCCAGAATGTGGTAGGGACTGACACCGAGCGTGGCAGGAGCAGTTGGAGGTGATAGGCCACGCGCCCTCTTAAATGCGGTATCGGGCCTTTCACAGGTTGACACCTCACCGCTGGACCCCTGTGGGGGCCACCGACGAAGGACTTCTTGGGCCGTCGGGGAACCGAGTGCTCGGGGGTCACTGTTCACCTCCCCGAGCACTCTCTCCCGGAAACGCCCTCTCTTGGTCCTAAGGGAACCGAGTGCTCGGGGGCCACTGTTCACGGCCATGAGCACTCTCTCCCGGAATTGACTATTCGGATCCTCGGGGAACCGAGTGCTCGGGGGCCGCTGTTCGCAGCCTCGAGCACTCTCTCCCGGAACTACCTTCCTTGGGTCCTCGGGGTACTCGGGTGCTCGGGGGCCACTGTTCGCGGCCCCGAGAACACCCTTCCCGGTACTCAGCTTTTCTGATCGTTGGGGGACTTGGGTGCTCAGGGGCTACTGTTCATGACCCCGAGCACTATCTTCCCGGTCACTTGGTCTTCGCAGATCATCGGGGGACACAGGTACTCGGGGACCACTGTTTATGGCCCCGAGCGCCCTCTCCCGGGACTTAGTCTTTTCGTACCTCGCGGGGATGAACCCCGCGGGAAGGCACCACGTGGCAGAATGCTGGCCTAGCCTCGGGATTCGGGGACCCCTGGTTCCTGATTCACCGACAGCAGCCCCCGGGCCCATCGGTAGGCGATGGCCCAGATACTGCGGATGGGGCCTTCATCGTCATCAAGGCCGAACCCAGCACCGACGCCACGTGGCGTGCTTTTAGGCGCTGGCCTCTCTAGCCCAGGCTTCTGGTACGGCCCAACAGGGAGCCGAACGGACGCGTGTCCAGCCGACTCCCAAGGCTTGTGATAACGAGGCAGGCAGCACGTGATAACGAGGCAGATGACACGCGTGGCAACCGCGCAGATCGAGGATAGTGCGCCTGGCAACCGTTGACAACCGCGCCGGCCGAGGGAGATTCGCCTGGCGCTCGCGTTGGTCGAGGAATTTTGCTTCGCCGAACGCGCCGTGGCAGGAGTCGTTTGAATTCCCGAAGATATAAAAGGGAGAGGGGAGCGAACTGCCCCCCTCTTTACACCATCTTTGCAATCAAGTCTTCGCCTTCTTCCTCCTTGCGCTCTAGAACTCTCGCCCTCTCTCCGGCCCGCAACACATCCTTCCTCTCCCACCGCTCCAGCACACCCCCCACCCAGAGACAATGCCGAGGGCAGGGGGCAGCCGCCGTGACAAAGGACCCGACAACATCCTGCCAGAGTCGCGATTCATCAACGAGGAGGGGGCGGAAAAGGTGCGGAAGATGATGGTGCCCGAAGGCCAGCCGGAGGCCTCGGTGGTGACACCGGCGAACTACCCGCCCACCACGGACCGGCTGGGGTGCGTCGTCATCTTCGTCTCCTTCGTGGCAGTTGGTCTGGTGCCGCCGTTCTCGACGTTCTTCCTCCAAATCCTCGACACCTTCAGAATTCAGATGGCGCACCTCAGCCCGAACTCGGTGGTCATTCTGGCAATCTTCGCGCATTTTTGCGAGATGTTCATCGGGGTGCCGCCGTCGGTGGCGCTGTTCCACCACTTCTTCATCCTGCGGCCGACCGGGAAGAAGAGAGGCTACTCCACCACGGACGTCGCCGGCTGCTGCAACTTCCAGCTGCGGGACGGCTTGACGGAGGTGTACATCCCCCAGGTGCTGCAGAGCAAGTGGGATGATTGGCGGCGCGACTGGATCTACGTCGACGTCAGCCGCCACGACTGCCTCACGCTATCGGAGGTGGTGGCAGAACCCCAGAGGTTGATCTGGGAGATGGTGCCAGCGGAGGATGAGTGGATGCGGCCGGTGCTGAACCGCATCGATGACCTGCGCCAGGCAGGGTTGACGTTGGTGATGGTGGTGGCGAACTACCTGCGCCGGCGCCTGGCGCCTCTGCGGGAGCAGGCCCGCCCCTGTTGGATGTACACCAGGCCCCAAGACATCACCAGGACCCAGATCGGCGAGGACTTGGACCTGGACGAGGCGGCGCTGGCGGGCTTGCTCTGGGTGGTGACCGGCGTGGAAGACCTGACTCGGGCGGTGCTACCCCGGGAGCAGTTGGCGCTCTACGCGGACCCGGGGCGGGTGGCGCTGCAAGCGACGCTGCCCGAGTTTGACGCCCAGGGTTTGGTTGACCGGCCAGGGCACCGGAACCCCGGGACCATCTAGATCCCTAAGGTGGACGAGGAGACCAGCGGCGCCCGAAGGACCGGCGGCGGTAGGGAGGCCACGGGCGGCTAGACGCAGACCGGCAGTAGGGGTGCCACGGGCGGCAGGCCGCAGGCCAGCCGTGGGGTTACCGCAGGCAGCAGTCACCAGGCCGGCGGAAGAAGTGCCACCGGTAGTGGAGCGGTGGCGGCACTGGGGGACAAAGGAAAGCGCCCCCGGACGTTCGTGCCCCAGCCATCATCCTCGTCGTCGCCGTTGCCTCCACGACAGCGGTCGTCGGCAGGTGGCGCAAAGGATGGATGCCGGGGCGGCCAGTCATCTGGCGCGGAGTCTGCGACGGAGGCGAGATCCGGGGCTCAGGAACCCGGAGACCAAGGCCAGCGCTGGAGCGGGTCTACAGCGAGTACCCAAGCGGGCCCGCCACCCGAGACGGGCTCTGCGGCGGAGGCAAGGCCCCAGGCGTCGGAGCCCAGAGACCAAGGCCGGCACGGGAGCACGTCTACAGCAAGTGCCCAAGCCAGCCCGCCGCTAGAGATGGGCTCTGCGACGGCCCCGCAGAGCCTCCCGCCGAAGAGAAGGAGGGCAGATTCCGGGCTGAAGCCGTTTGGCCCGGAGTTCAAGATCCCGGAATCGCGATGGCAATACCGAAGACCAAAGACTACGTAAGTTTCTTTCCCCCGAGCATGTTTCGCCCGTAGTGAGTTGGGGACTAACCTGTTTTTGCTTTCAGGCCACCCAAGGATGCCGCCGGGGACCAAAGGCGACCGGAAGCGCCAAGGCTGGCTTCCGCCCCAGAGCCGAGCGCGCCGGCCAAGCCGGAGCCGTAGGTGCCATTGTGCCCTGAGCCGAGGGCAGCGGCCGTGCTCGAGCCGCCGGTGCCGGCCGAGCCCGCCCCTAGTACTTCAAGGGCGGGGCAGATGGCTGCAGCGAGGGCGGCACCGTGAAGGCAGCAGTTGGGGACCCCGAGCGCCTCTGCAGAACCCCTCCCGGACGTGCTAGGAAGCACCCGGGAGGTGATCGAGCGGCTGGAGGTGGCCGTGGTAGGAGAACGAGCATAGCTTGAGTCCGAGTGTGCCGCCCTCGTTGAGGAGAGGGGGCGGCTAGAGGAGGTCAGCCGCCTTTTGGAGGCCCGCATCACCGCGGCCCGCGCCACCCATGAGAGGGAGCGGCGCGCGATGGACGCAGAGCGGGAGACCCTGGACGAAGTACGCGGGGAGGCCATCGCCGTGCAAGAGGAAGCCACCCGCCTGGGTGAGATATCGCAGCGGCGGGCCGCAGAGCTGCTCGCCAGGGAGCGGCTGGTGCGGGCTCGGGAGGATGCTATCCTGCCGCGTGAGAAGGCGGTGGAGGCCTCCCAGGTAGACTTAGCCCGCCAGAAGGACGAGCTCGAGCGGAGCCGCGCCGAAGTCCACCGTCAGGAGGAGGACGTCGTGATCCGCGAGACTGATGTCGGCATTACGGCGACGGCTCTGGATGCTCAGGTGGAGCAACTGACTCGCCGGGAAGCGGAGGCTGCCACAACGTCGGCGGCTTTAACTGGTCGGGAGGAGTAGGTCGCCAAGTGGGAGTCGGAGCTGACTGCCCGGGAGCAGGCCCTCTCTGCCCTCGCCGAGCAGGTGAAGCAGAAGCAAGCTGAAGTCCCGACGCCCAGCGTCGTCCCGACCAGCGCGGCCGAGGAGCTAAGCCTTGAGGAGCGGCTGCAGATCGCGAAGGACGAGCTCGAGACCATTACCGCCGAGCGGGCCAACGTGAAGCTGATGATGCAAGACATCCTTCGGCAAGCATGGTGGTCCGTGAGGGTGGCCGGGCTCGGGCGAGTCTATGTGGGCGAGAAGGGGATAGAGCGAGCAACCATCGGCCACATCGCCTTCGGCTTCGAGGAGATCAGCCGGCAACTCAAGGCGCTTCCCCGGGCCGTGCAGGAGTTAGCCGCCCGGGAAGGGCATGGTCTGGCCCAAGCGGTGGCCGAGCACGTCCTGGCTTGTTACCGAAGCCAGGACCCGAACTTCTCGCTGGAGCCAGCCCGGGAATTGGTGCTCGAGGCCGAGGAGGAGGCCGCCCAGGAGGCTGTTCGGGTAGTCGCCGCCGAGGTGGCAGCTTGCTTCATGCGGGAGCCACTGTCGCCGCCGAGCAGTGGCAGCAGCAGCGAGGACTCCTCGCCGCCTCCTGAGCCCGCCGACCTAGATTAGGCTTTTGTATTTTTCTTTTTCTTTAACTTGATGTAAATATGGGAGTGATCCCTCATAATAGCTATCCTTTTTTGAATATAATGGAAGCCTTTCCTTGGATCGCAACTCCAGTGTTCTCTTGATGCTTTGATGAAGTCTCTGCTCTTTTCACTTGATGTCCCGAGGAGTACTTAGTCGGACCGAGCCCGACCTCCCCCCCCCCCCCCCGAGAACGAAGTCGCCCCGACCACTCATCGCCTGAGTAGTGAGGCCTCTTCGTGCGTTCAGCCCCCGAGCCCTCGCGAGTTCACAGCGGCTAAGTCAAGAGACAAAGGCACGAACTTCCTTGCTCGGGAGATAGGTCGATCCAGCACGGAGCACGCCATGACCAGTGAACGCTTTCCCTCTTTGCGACCACTCAAACAAGCAGACCGGAGACACGTGCGGGCGGAAATGCGACCAAGAGTCCCCACGGTTTGGTAGTGCCCGGGCTAGGACGGATCGGACCAAGCACCGATGGCCCGCCCCCAGGGTCTAGGCTCCTGACCACTCTTTGCTCAAGCGGTAGGATTACCCAAGAACCACAGAGGCTCGGTAGTGCCCGGAGTACTTTTAAGCGGACCGAACACCACGACCACCATGAAGGACTTCGGTCAGACATTGCCGTTCGTACGGTACACCTTTCTACTGTTCGTTCTGTCGTTCTGGGAAAAGCAAACACGTGGGCAAGGTTTTGGGCGCGAGGATAGCTCGGGAACAATAGGTTTCTGAATGTAAATTCGTATGACTTTAACCACTCACCGGACAGCTGTCAGCTTTTTGGCCGATCGATTCAGGAGAGGTATGCGCTCCGAGCTTGGGGTGCCCGGGAACTTGGTTCCTTTGGTCGGGGCGCCCGAGCACTGGAAAGCGTGAGGGGGGAGCCTGAGGCCAGGCAATCCCGACCACTCATGCCCGAGCGGTAGGACCACCCGAGGACACCCTAGGCCTGAGCAGCGACCTGGGCACTGAGGTCCTCGCGGTCGAGCTGCTTTTATTCTCGGTTGTTGATCTGTAACTTAAGAAAATAGGAAAAGATTCTTTGTTTGGTGCGCTCTGTCAGTGCGGTACTCATTATAGACTGCTCTCATTTTTGACCCGAGAACTCTCGAATACCCAGATCGGCGAAGTATGCAGACAGAGGCATAACCCAAAGGTCTTACAGCTTGGTGGCGCCCGGGAAGGACTGACCAGGCTGAGCACCGACAGCCCGCCCCCGGGGTCTAGGCTCCCGACCACTCTTTGCTCGAGCGGTAGGATTACCCGAGAACCCCAGAGGCTCAGTGATGCTCGGGGTACTGCCATGACACCGAACACCACAGCCTACGACAACAGACTTAGGTCAGGCAGCAACTGCCTACGCGCATACCGATCGGGATTCTTTTATCAACGGGGAAAATGAGAGAGCAAGTTTTTCTCGCACAATCGAGCATCTCACCAGACAGATTAAACATATGGATTCCAGAAAAAGTAGAATTTGACATAAGAACTGGACATTGATAATATATATATTGACAATTTTGTACAAGACTGGGTGTGACTTACATGGTTAGTGGTAGCCCCCGGCCAACTTGGGCGGGGGGGGGGGGGGGGGGGGAAGCCCCCGGCCTGGTTGGCCCGAGCACATACATGCCGCCTACAGATAGAACTTACGCAGATGCTCGATGTTCCACGCATTTGGGAGCGGCTGCCCGTCCTCTGCAGCCAGCCGAAAAGAGCCTTCTCGCGGGACACCGATCACGATAAAGGGGCCTTCCCACATAGGGGACAGTTTATTCCTTCCTTCGCGCGATTGGACGCGTCGGAGAACTAGATCCCCCACCTCAAAAGATTGGGTCCGGATGTGACGTTGATGATAGCGCCGCAGGCTTTGCTGGTAGCGGACTGCTCGGACGGCGGCACGCCGCCGGCGCTCTTCCAAGTAGTTGACGTCGTCGCGCCTTCGCTGTTCCTGTTCACCTTCGGAGTAGGCATGCACCCGAGGGGAGGACCGCCTCAGCGCTGTACACGAGGAAGAAAGGAGTCTCCCCGGTGGCGCGACTTGGCGTGGTCCGATTGGCCCATAGCACAACAGGTAGCTCGTCGATCCACCCTTTCCCGTGCTTTGCAAGCACGTCGTAGTTCCGGGTTTTGAGCCCCTTCAGTATCTCAGCATTGGCGCGCTCGACCTGCCCATTGCTCGGAGGATGAACGACAGAGGTGAAGTAGAGTTTGATGCCGAGGTCCTCGCAGTAGTCCCCAAACAGGGCACTGGTGAACTGAGTGCCATTGTCGGTGATGATCCTGTTCGAGACGCCGAAGCGACTTGTGATACCGTGGATGAACTGAAGCACCGTATTCTTGGTAACCTTGACAACTGGAACTGCCTCCGGCCACTTGGTTAACTTGTCGATGGCGACGTAGAGGTACTCATAGCCCCCGATTGCTCGGGGGAATGGACCCAGAATGTCCAGCCCCCAGACCGCGAAGGGCCATGACAGGGGGATGGTGTGGAGAGCCTGAGCTGGCTGGTGAATCTGCTTTGCATGGAACTGGCACGTCCTGCAGCGCCGAACCAACTCGGAAGCATCCTGGAGAGCTGTAGGCCAGTAGAAACCTTGCCGGAAGGCCTTCCCGACCAGCGTGCGGAACGATGCATGGCCACCGCACTCGCCCTCGTGGATCTCAGTGAGAAGCTCACCGCCTTCTTCCCGGGTGATGCATTTCAGGAGGACACCGTCCGTGCCGCGTCGGTAGAGACCCCCGTCTACTATGGCATAACGTTTGGACTGCCGCGCAATTCTTTCAGTAGAGGCATCATCCCCGGGGTGGAACTTTTCTTTCAAGTACCCTCGGATCTCGTCCATCCACGAGGCATCTTGAGAACTGCCAGCAAGCGCAGTGCACTCGCCGGGCGGCGGCACCCTATCGGGGCTTCCCACCGAGGGCACCGCTGGGGTCCCCTAAACTAGGCTCGAGGTTTCCCCTTTGTCCTGGTTGGCAGGCAAGACGGAAGGCCGTGTGAGCCTTTCTTCGAAGACTCCGGCTGGGACGCGCGCACGGGAAGAGGCTAGGCGAGAAAGGTCATCGGCCAGAGCATTGTCGCGGCGAGAGATGTACCGCAGCTCTAGGCCGTCGAAGTGCCTCTCCAGCTTCCTGACTTCCGCCACGTACGCCGCCATTTGAGGATCCATGCACTGGTATTCTTTCGACACCTGGTTGACCACTAGCTGGGAGTCTCCCTTGACCAGGAGGCGACGAATCCTGAGGCTCACCGCGGCCTGGAGGCCGGCAATGAGGCCCTCATATTCTGCCATGTTGTTGGTTGCTCGGAACTGCAACTGCACGATGTATCGGAGTTCTTCACCCGTTGGGGAGGTGTGAACCACTCCGGCCCCCGCGCCTTTCAGCGTGAGGGAACCGTCGAAGTGCATAATCCAGTACCCGGGCTCATCGTGCCCGGGATAGGCGGAAATTTCTTCTTGGTCGATATCGGGGACAGGCGTCCACTCTGCCACAAAGTCAGAGAGCGCCTGGCTTTTGATCGCCTGGCGGCTGACAAAGTGCAGGTCAAACTTCGCCAGCTCCACCACCCACTTGACGATGCCCAAGTGCCTTCTCGGTTCCGGAGGATGGGCCTCAGCAGATACGTGGTAACCACCGAGACCTTGTGCGCCTGGAAGTAGTGGCGCAGCTTCCGGGAAGCGACGAGCACGGCATAGAGCAGCTTCTGGGCTTGGGGGTACCTTGTCTTGGCGTGTCGGAGGACTTCACTGACGAAGTACACCGGTCGCTGTACACGGTGGGCCCAGACTGCAGCTTCACCCGAGGGCCTGTTACAGCCCCCGAGCTCAACGGCGTGGTCGGGGCTGGCCGAGTGCTCGGGCTCGACTCCCTGGTCGGGAGGAGCCAAGTGCTCGGGCTCGACCCCCTGCTCGGGGGGAGCCGAGTGCTCGGGCTTGTCCCCCTGCTCGGGGGGATCCGCGAGGATTGGAGAGTGCCCGGGGGCGGTCGGGAGCTGGGACCCAGCACCTTGCCCCGAGCATTCATCGCGCTCCACCACCAGTACTATGCCCACGACCTGAGGAGTGGCCGAGACGTAGAGCAGTAGTGGCTCGCCCTCGGAGGGGGACACCAATACGGGCGGTGAGGTGAGATATTTCTTCAAGTCGCAGAAGGCCTGCTCGGCCTCCGACGTCCAGTTGAAGTGACCGGTCTTCTTCAGGAGTTTGAAGAGGGGGAGTCCTTGCTCCCCGAGCTTGGAGATGAAGCGCCCGAGGGCCGCCATGCAGCCGACGAGGCGCTGAACTTCCTTGAGTCGAGCGGGGGGTCGCATCTGCTCGATGGCTCGGATCTTCTCTGGGTTAGCCTCGATTCCTCAGCTAGAGACCAAGAAACCAAGGAGCTTGCCTGCGGGCACCCCGAAAACACACTTCTCGGGGTTGAGCTTCAAGCGGGTAGTGCGGAGACTGTTGAAAGTCTCCGCTAGATCTTCAAGCAGGGTGGCGCGGTCTCGGGATTTGACCACGAGATCGTCGATGTAAGCCTCGACGTTGCGGCCAACATGCGAGTCAAGGGTAATGCGCAAAGCACGCTGGAAAGATGACCCAGCGTTGCGCAAACCAAATGGCATCGATACATAGCAATAAGTCCCCACCGGAGTGGTAAAAGAAGTTTTTTCTTCATCCTCTATGGCCATGCAAATTTGGTGATAACCAGAGTTTGCATCTAAAAAACATAAAAGATCGCATCCCGCGGTTGCATCTACAATCTGATCTATACGGGGTAAAGGAAAAGGATCTTTTAGGCAAGCCTTGTTTAGGTCGGTGTAATCGATGCACATGCGGAGCCTGCCGTTGGCCTTCGGGATGATGACTGGGTTCACCAGTCACTCGGGGTGGAGGACTTCTTGGATGAAGCCGGCGTCAAGGAGCTTACTTACTTGCTCCCGGATGAACTCCTGGCGCTCGGGCGCCTGCCACCGGACTCTTTGCTTCACTGGCCGCGCGTTCGGGTGCACAGCCAGGTGGTGCTTGATCACCTCCCTAGGGATCCCGGGCATATCGGACGGCTGCCATGCAAACACGTCGACGTTAGCCCGGAGGAAGGCGACGAGCGCGCTTTCCTATTTGTCGCCCAGGTCACCGCCGATTCGGATGACCTGGGAAGCGTCTTCGCCCACCACGACCTCCTTCGTAGGAACGGAGGCGTCAGCAGCGAGTCGGGGTTTGCATGAAGAGGGTCTCGGGCCCCCTGGATGACCTTCGACCTCGGCCCGAGCTGAGACCAAGGCCGAGTATAACTGCTCGGCGCAGGAGACGGCACTGCCGGTCTCAGCGGACACGGAGATGGGGCCCGCTAGGCCCGGCATCTTGACCGTGAGGTACGCGTAGTGGGTGATCACCATGAACCGAGCGAGCGCCGGGTGCCCGAGGGGGAGTTCCACGACGTCGAAGATGACGTTCTCCGTCCGGAAGTTATCCCGGCTCCCGAATGTCACGGGCAGCTTGACCTGCCCGTGGGGCAGGGAGTGCTCGGGTGTCACCCTGTAAAAGGGGAGCGATGGCTTTAGGCGCCTGGAGGGCACCTGCAGCTTCTCGAAGGCTTCCCTGGAGAGGAGGTTCAGGCCTACACCCCCGTCGATCAGCACCTTGCTGACCTTTACGTTGCAGATGGTGGGGGACACTACCAGGGGTAGCCACCCCATGCCTGCAGTACTGGCGGGGTGGTCGGCCAAGCTGAATGTGATCGGGGCGTCCGACCACTTCAGGGGCCTTGCGGCCTCTTCGCTCGGTGTCGCCGAGCACACCTCGCGCCGCATGGTCTTGACGCTGCGGCGGGAGGAGGGCATGTACGCGCCTCCGTCGATGAAGGCGACTGTGTGCTCAGGCTCATGGTAGCCGAGCTCTTGGTTGTCGGGGGCGGCTCTGTCGTCGCCGCCCCTGCGGGGCTCCTCGCGGTCCCTCTGGGGCAGCTTGATGAGGCCTTTGACCGTGCGGCACTCCGTGAGGTCATGCCACTTGGTCTGGTGGATCTGGCACCACTTCCCTGGCTCGGGCCTCGTGGGAGCGGGGGTCCTTGCAGGAGCGGGAGCCCTTGCGGGAGCCGGAGCCCTAGGAGGAGCTCTGGGCGGAGCCCTTGTGGGCGCGGGCCGTCTATCGGCGGCCGCCCGGCGTGCTGGCAGCGGTCGGGTTCCTGGGTCGGCCCATGGGCAGGGCCTTGGGCCAGCTTGACGGGGACAGCCTCGCGCCTCCTTATCTTTTTCTTTTCCCTCCCCTGTCAAAGCGGGAAGGACCTGGTTGATCGGCGGCGGGATGCTCAGGCGCGGAACATGCCATGCTCGAGCCTCCGCCACCTTGGCGCACTTGTCACCCAGCGCGAAGAGTTCCGCGGTAGTTTCGACCTCGTGCATGCCCAGCTTCTCGAGCATCCACTCGTCACGGACACTCTGCCGGAACGCGACAATGATAGCGTGGGGGGTTATCCGCGGGATGGTGTTGTGGACCTGGCTGAAGCGCTGTATGAAGCGCCGCATCATCTCCCCCACCTGCTGTTTGACGGCGTGGAGGTCGCACTCCAGGCCGGGGCGAGTGAACGTGCCCTGAAAGTTTGCCACAAACTGATGGCAGAGATCTGGGGGTAAGTTCATAAGCCAAGAGCGGACAGAGCCCCTCAAGGCAACATGGAAATAGTTGGCCATCACCTTTTCACTGCCGCCAGCCGCTTGGACAGCAGTGTTGTAGATTTGGAGGAACTCGACGGGGTCGATGGACCCGTCGTACTTCTCCGGCAGTTCTGGCCGGAACTTGGTGGGCCATTTGACCCGGCGGAGCTCGCTGGTGAAGGCACGACAGCCTGTGCCGTACCCTGCTGTGCGAGCGGCGCCCTTGGGCGGTGAACGCCGGCGAGCCGGGATCCCCGGCCATCATGGGCCAGCAAGGAGGAGGCCTGGTCCTCGCCTTCGGCCTCATGCCGGGATTCCCGCTGGCGCTCGAGGGTAACGCGCGCGTCTTCAACGGCCGTCCGCTCGTTGAGGTGCAAGCGGAGGTCCTGAGCTCCGGTAGTGGCCAGGGGGGCGGCACTCCGCTTGGAGGCCCCTCGGCCAGTGCGACCGCCACCTGACGATGGGCCGGTCTTGGCTGCGCCGCGGTGGGAGGTAGCGCGAGAACTCTCGGCTAGCACCTGATGGTGAGCCGTGCCGACCAAGGCGGCCACCTCCTGGAGCCAGCGGCTTTCTGGGGTTTCCCCCACCGCCTGGACTAGCGGATGCCTGAGGAGAGCTTGCGCTGCAAGCAGTGCACTCCCAGGACTAGCCTCGCCGGAGGCGAGCCTGCGCCGTATCGGCGCCCGGCGTTGTCCAGACGTGGACCTGGCAGCAGGAGTTTCTGCCACCTGCTGAGGGTTAGGCGGTGTGCTGGCGACGGTGGCGGCGGCACTGCTGGGCCCAGCGCCATGGTTCCCCTGAGAGGGGAGCGTCGTGCGTGCGGACCGTGGCTGATGCTGAGAAGCAGCAACGACTAGGGCCTCCTGCGCGAGGGGCTCTATTTCCTCACTGGAGCTGGAGCCAGTGCGCCGGAGACGATGGCCACCTACCATTTTTTCTGCAGGAAAAAACAGACAAACAAATTCAGGGATGCAACCCCCCAACCTGGCGCGCCAGCTGTCGGAGGGTGAACTCCTATCGCAGGGATCCTGAGGGACCCCTTTTTGAGATTAGGCCGGGGGAATGATTCTGAATATGTTTGCGAGAGAAATATATGGGCGTAAATGCGAAGGCAGGTGGGGTGGAATGATCTAATGCAGAGAGAAGTAAATGCACTGGAGATTTTAGACAGGTTCGAGCCGCACTGAGCGTAATACCCTACTCCTGTGTGGATGCTATAAATGCCCTGAGAATGTCTCTCAGGAATGTTGCTGGTTACAAGAATGTTTGTCTATCCTAGAGCTTCGGTCTCCTTGTTCTTCGGTGGTCTCAGCTTCTATGCTTGTACAAAGGTGTTCTTCGGTCTTTGAGCAAGTGTCTCTGAGTTCTCTAAAAGTTCGAGAGCCTGTCTTTGTCCGTGCCCGCCGGCTCCCTTAAATACTCGCCGGCGGTAGCGTGCCCCGAAGGGGAGGGCATGAGTTCCAAGGCACCATAAATGGAAAGGCAGTCATCATGGGCTCGCCAGCGTGAAGTGACGGGGGGTTGAAAACGCGCCCCCCCCGCCCTGTCTTCGGTCGTCATGATGGCGCTGGCAACGGGCGCCGTGGAGAGGGCCCACCAGGTAGCCGTAGAGCAGCCCGGCGTGCCCGCCCAGTCTTGTTCGTCTGACACAGCAGGGCGGCAGGCGGAGTGCCTCGGGCCTTGCGATGTTATCCCGAGGCGCGCCGGATGACGCCGGATGGGACCCGTGCATTAAATGTCCCCACGCCCTTCTGCTAGAATGTGGCAGGGATTGACACCGAGCATGGCAGGAGCAGTTGGAGGTGACAGGCCACGTGCATCGGGCCTTTCACAGGCGGACACCTCACCGCTGGACCCCTGTGGGGGCCACCAACGAAGGACTTCTTGGGCCGTCGGGGAACCGAGTGCTCGGGGGTCACTGTTCACCTTCCCGAGCACTCTCTCCTGGAAACGCCCTCTCTTGGTCCTCGGGGAACCGAGTGCTCGGGGGCCACTGTTCATGGCCCCGAGCACTCTCTCCCGGAATTGACTGTTCGGATCCTCGGGGAACCGAGTGCTCGGGGGCCGCTGTTCGCAGGCCCGAGCACTCTCTCCCGGAACTACCTTCGTTGGGTCCTCGGGGTACTCAGGTGCTCGGGGGCCACTGTTCGTGGCCCCGAGCACACCCTTCCCGGTACTCGGCTTTTCTAGTTGTCGGGGGACTTGGGTGCTCGGGGGCCACTGTTCATGACCCAGAGCACTATCTTCCCGGTCACTTGGTCTTCGCAGATCATCGGGGAACAAGGGTACTCGGGGACCACTGTTCATGACCCCGAGCGCCCTCTCCCGGGACTTAATCTTTTCGTAACTCGCGGGGATGAACCCCGCGGGAAGGCGCCACGTGGCAGAATGTTGGCCTGGCCTCGGGATTCGGGGACCCCTGGTTCCTTATTCACCGATAGACACCCTCAGCGATGTAAGAGTCTTGGCTGGCGGAACTTGAAGCGAAATGAGTGGTGCTGCCATACAGCCTGGTTGAATGGAGGACGACATCTGGTGAGAGATTCCCTTCCTGCAAGATCGAGCACGAGTTAGTAGTTTTTGAATCTTTCTTCCATTGCAGATTCAACATCTCTCCTTCCAAATTTCTTTCAATGTGCTCGATCGATATCAAATTGATCTTCACCACTTGAACCCCAACTCCGTCTCCATGCTGAGTGGTTTTGTCCATTTGTGTGAGGCTTTCCTTGGCATTGAGCCAAGTTTAAATCTTTTTCAGTACTTTTATAAATTGAAGAGGATTGCAGAGAATAAATGTGTCAGGGGGTGTGGTTTCCAATTGAGGAATGGAATGAAGAATTCTTATATCTTGGTTCCTACTGCGCCAATAGAATTGGCATGCTGAGGCAATTTGTCCTAACTGGGTGGCATGTGGCTAGAGATTTTATTAGCAAGAGATTGAGCCCCTTGAAGGTGCGGACATGCCTAGCTTGGGACTACAACGGGGATGAGGATGCCTCCAGGGACGCGGCCCGATGTAAGGCTTAGTTAGCACTTTGCCCTTTTCCTTTTGCTATGACCTTCGAGCTTTGTCGAATAACCTTTCTTCTCTTTTTCAGCCCTCCTTGCGTAGGATGTCCATGCCCGGTTGAACAAGCTCTTCTCTTCCGAAGCACCAGAATGTGGCATTATGCCTTATTCCTTCATGAATCCTCGACCAGATGTAAGAATTTTCTTAATGGAAAAGTACGATCGATCATTGTCTATTTGATCTAACCTGTCTGTGTGACTACAGGCTCCAATCTTCCACTAAGAGCACATCCTTTTGAGCGAGGTCTTTGATCTCGATGACACTTCTTCTGCAGATGCTGTTGACAAGGGGAAAGGATCAGCCAATGAGGAGGCCGAGAGGTCTCTTCGATCCAACAGATCGTCCTTGTCTTCTCACTAGCTGCATGACCCGAGCCTAAGGGTGGCAATTTCCCCCGTCGGGTCGGGTCCCCGTGGGTTTCAGACACGACGGGGATGGGTTCGGGTGCAAAAAAAAAACCCTGCGAAGCTATCGGGTCGGTCAGGTCAGGGCCTTAACTCGGGTCGGGTTCAGGTTCGGATCTGTTTTTTCACCCGTGGGTGTCACCTGAAACCCTACCCACCCAACGCCCCCGCCTTCTCGCCCCGCCCCACTCTGCCCCACCCCGCTCGCCCGCCCCACCGCCGTCACATTGCCGGGTTTCGGGTTGCCCCGTCGGGTTTCGGGTCCCTGTCGGGGCCTAGGGTGGGGGTGGTTTTGTCCCTGATATTGATTTCGGGTTCGGGTCGGGTTTGGCGAGTCGGGTTTCGGGTTCGGGTCCATTCCAGCAAACCCAGTGGGGGCAGACCTGTTGCCATCCCTACCCGAGCCCTGTCAAGCACAAGCGAAGGAGCCAACGGGTACTGAAATCAAAATTCTCATTATCTTCTTATTTCCTTATTGGTGATAGTTGGATTCAACTGTACTAGCGAGGAGGCCGCAAAACTTATTGAAAGGGTTCAGCCGGTGGTCCCAGCCTTCGTCGATTCGTTAAGGCTTAGCCTAACTAGTGATGATAGTGAGGGGAGTCCCTCGCACTGTTGATCCATTTGGCTCTGACACTTTTAAAACATATTTTATGATTTGAGAACGCCCGCAACAATACTACATTTCGCCAGTCTATTATGCTTGTCTGTTATTCCCTTGTTGATGAAATAGGATTAGCATAAGTAGATGCAATAACTGATAGGTATGTGTTGTCATCATTCTCAAGACCATACGATTATGCATTTGTCAACACCTGAAATCTTACTAGATAAGCCATTAGATGTGTCGCCCTCGAACACTCAAGAAGACAATAATAATGAGGAAAAGACTAATACAAAACTAGAAAAAGAAAAAGCATATCAAATTTTCTGCAAACTTTTATCAATTTGCGCATTCAATCACCATACAAACATGATCTCAATAGAGAGCACACGCGAGGTAGACTAGGACTTCATAACCCTTTTGGCCATTAGGCGTGAGATGTCTGACAATCTCTGTGCCATTATGCCTCCTGAGGTATAGTTGTTCGTCATCAACCCAACACATGCCTCCATTGGTTCTATTTAATGTGATCAACGCAGAGCCAGATAAAATTTTGCAAAAAATATATAAAAGAAATATGGTATTGCGATGTAGCCCCCGACTTTATGGTCGAGGAAGAAATTACTCGATCAGAGAGTAGAAAAGGACATACCTGTACCATTGATCGGAGAGTAGTGTTATAGCTCTCAAATATGTACTCGATGATGGAGTCAGATCAAGAGTAAAGCTCATTCTCGACTATGTACTCAATGACAGAGTCAGACGAAGAGTAAGGCTTGTTCTTGATTGAATACTCGAGAGTGCAAGCCCCCGAGCATCATGGTTTTAACTGCAATGTGGCTACCGAGTAAACTCGAACCACCGAGTAGGTGGGCATTAAAAGACCCCACTCCCATTTTTGCTCGTTTTCATCGCAACCTTGATTTGATGCGTCGTAATGGCCACCCATCCCTCTTTGCTGAGACAAGACAAGCCATAATGCCATCATGACATTGTCGACTTCTGCTGAACGCGCTACGCGCCCGAGGCGATGCCATCGTTTTGGATCTTGACGGTTACGTTTACACAGTACGACCCGTTTCCCCCGCTATAAATAGAGGGGACTCAATGATGTTTGTCCATAATTTCCTTTGTTTCCTTTGCCCATTGCCTCCTAGGACTCATAGAGCTCGAAGCCATGGCCTCTACTCCATCTCCGCCTCTTGAGCCAATCCTAGAAGTCCTATCCCCTAGGCCTCTTGCCATGGTACTTCCTGAGGTCATCATCATCACTTCCTCTGATCACGAGAACTCGAGTGGCAGGCCTAAGCAGGAGAGGGGTGAAGCACCCACCGTAGATCATCATCATCCCCTCACTCAGTGTGTTCGCAGTTACATCAAAACCTATGCTTCAGGCCAGATGGCGTAGCACTCCACACTAGAGAGGAATGAGGATGGTGGTGATCTTGACCGGATCATCGACCAAGCTATCATCAAGGTCTTCAGTGGTGGAGCCCTCGAGTCATCGCCGGCTAAGGAGGCATGGTCGCCTTCTCCGTCGACAACCGCTAGATCGCCTTTGTGCCACGTAGAAGACCACTTGGCATCATCGGCGCTGGTCAGCAGCTCCAGCAAGGTCTTCCCCTCAGCCACTTTTCCTGGTCCTTATGTTGGTCGACGGCTGGTTGCTAGAGTGATTAGCTGCTGCACGAGGGAGGAGTATAAAAGGTCCATACACTTCTAAACTTTTGGAGGTTGTGGATCTTCATTATTTGCAAGAGCTAGGCGGATCCTTTCTGCCAATTTTACACTAGCCACACGGATTAGAGGGAAAAAGAAAAGATTATGTAATCGAGTAGCTAACCAAATCGAATGTAATCGAATTATGTATAACCTACCTTTTCTATGAATGAAACTTTCGGAGTTGATCGATGTTCCACGAGTGCTCGAGTATCTCGCCGTTTAGAGTAGATAGCCGTACTGATCCAGGTCGAGTGACTTCGACTACTATGTAAGGTCCTTTCCACTTACGCGATAACTTGTGGCGCTGGGCCTATTTCTGCACCTTTCGTAGGATGAGATCCCCAGCAACGAGTTTCCTAGGTTGAATTCTCTGGCTTTGATATCTACGCAATGCTTGCTGATACTTTCCTGCTCAAGTAGATGCTCGATCTCAATACTCCTCGAGTAAATTTATGTCATCCACTCGTAATTGCTCCTGCCCTTCTTTGGAGTAACTTTCCACTCGTGGTGATCCAAACTATAACTTAGTCGGGAGCACTGCTTCCGCTCCATAAACCAAGAAGAACAGAGTTTCACCGGTGGCTCTATTGGTCAAAGTACGAACGACCCATAGTACCGAGGGAAGTTCTTTTACCCAGCGTTTCGAGTAGTCTTTTAGCCTATCGAAGACCCGAGTTTTGATGCCCTGTAAGACTATACCATTAGCACGCTTAACTTGACCAGTACTCTGCGGGTGAGCTGCTGAGGCGAAATAAGTTTTGATTATGAATTCTTCGCAGAATGCAACAAAGGTCCCGCTTATGAACTGGCTACCGTTTTACATAATTATCCGATGTGGAATGCTGAATCAAGTAATTATGCTCCTCATGAACTTCTTGGCCGCTTCTGCGGTTATTTTTCCTACTGGTTCGGCCTCTATCCACTTGGTGAACATGTCGATAGCCACGGATAGGAACTTGTAACCACCTTGGGCCCTTGGGAACGGTCCCGACATATCCAAGCCCCAGACAGAGAAAGACTAAGAAAGAGGAATTGTTTGCATAGCTTGGACTGGTCGAGTTGTCTGCCTTCCAAAAAATTGGCAGCTCTCACACCTTTTGACCAACTCGGAAGAATCCTGGAGGGTAGTCGGCCAATTGAATCCCTAACGGAAAACTTTTCCGACCAAGGTGCGAGAAGATGCATGATTACCACACATGACTCCATGGATATCGAGCAATATTTTACTACCCTCTTCCTGAGTGATGCACTTTATCAAGATTTTGTTACTCCCCTTTCGATAGAGCTTGCCATTTACCAAAACGTAGATCTTGGATTTACGAGCAATTTTCTCTACAGACGCATCATCATCAGGGATGTCTCGACCCTCGAGATAGGCTTGGTATGGAGTCATCAAAGTTGGGTTGCATTCGAGTAGTGCATCATCCGTGACTGCGGGTTCTGCCTCGCTAACCTGGCTAGACTGCTACTCGGGTTAGGCAGCATCCGTTCGCTAAACTGTCTGGACAGATGGTTTAAGGAGTTTCTCAATGAAGAGCCCTATGGGTATCGGTGCTCGAGAAGAAGCGAGTCTAGCAAGTTCATCCACACCAGAGTTATCACTCCTTCTGATGTGCGTTACTACTAGCCCTTTGAACTTTTTCTCAAACTTTCGTACCTCGAGTACGTAAGCCACCATGTTATTGTCCGAGCACTGGTACTCCTTTTGAACTTAGTTCACGACTAGCTATGAGTCCCCTTTCACAAGAAGTCATTTAATTCCAAGCGATGCAGCTATCCGGAGCCCGTTTACCAGTCTTTCATGTTCTGTAACATTTTTTAAAGCTTTAAAGTTTAATTGAACAACATACCTGAGTTCATCATCCATTGTACATTTGAGTACAACACTAGCCCCCGCGCCTTGGAGCGTGAGCAATCCATCAAAGAAGAGCATCTAGTGATCTTCGACCGTGTTTGGCCTTGTTTCTTCAATGCTTGTCCATTCGGCAATGAAAACCCCTAACACTCCGGATTTCACTCTTGTGCGTGGTGCGTAGCTGATGTCGAACTCATTTAGCTCTATCGCCCATTGTGTGATTCGTCCAGTAGCTTCCCGATTGCATATTATATCCTTCAGCGGGCACGTTGTCATGATGGTGATCTTGTGCGCTTAAAAGTAGTGCCATAATTTTCAGGAAAACATCAAGACTGCATATATCAGTTTCTATACTTGTGGCTATCGTAGCTTAGCATCGTGTAAAATCTCACTCACGTAATAAACAGGTTTCTAGACCTTGGCCTTTTTCTTAGGACATTCCCATTCGACCACAAATACCGTGCTTACAACTTGTGGGGTAGCTGCAATATACAAAAAGAGCTCCTCTTTTTCATTAGGCAATGTAAGGATTAATGGAGACGATAAGTACCTTTTTAAGTCCTAGAAGGTGCGCTCTGCTTCTTCTGTCCACTCAAACCGGTCTTGTTTCTTCAAAAGCTTGAAGAAAGGCATCTTTCGCTTGCCCATCCTAGAAATAAATCAACTAAGAGCAGCAATGCAACATGTCAGTTTCTGGATCTCCTTCAGTGTTCGAGGTGATTGCATCTGGTCGGGAGCCTCAATTTTGCATGGGTTGGCCTCAATGTCACGATTTGACACCAGGAAGCCGAGAAGCTTGCCAGACAGCACACCAATCGTGCTTTTTGAAGGGTTGAGCATCATGCGATACTTCTTGAGGCTGTTTCCTTGAGATCGTCAACCAATGTGTTTCCGATTTTTTATTTGACTACAACATCATCGACGTATGCTTCTACATTGCACCCGATTTGGGGTTATAGACAGTTTTGAATACACCTTTGATACATAGCACCAGCGTTTTTTAAATCAAAAGGCATATTTACATAGTAAAATACACCAAAGGGAGTAGTAAAAAACTCTAATCGGTCCCTATTCCATTTAGACCTGAGTTCAACCCTAGATAGAGCTTCTCCATGGGGTATTTTGAGTTTAGCTCGGTGAATGTTGTCCAAATCACCTTAGAAGCACTCCACTAGTCCCATAGAGTATTTCGGTACCCTTCACGGTCGAAGGCATCACCAGAACCTTCGTCGACGGCCTTCAAAAGGTGCTATCGGTAGAATCTCACGGTCTGACTGCCACTAGGGTCAGGTCTCACTACTAGAGGTTAAAACCTTCTACACGCTGGCGCTCTGACCGCCACACCAGTCTGACCATCAGCCACTTAAAGCTATATGTACATAGGTTGTCTTATCTAGGGTTTCAACCTAAGAAAATATAAATAACTAAGAACAGTATACCAAATAGTAGCAAAGAGCTATAAAAAGCCTACTAAAAGAAAGTACTCGTTGCTACGGTCGTATGAGCGCAAGAATCGCCTAAAAAAGAGCTCATATGAAAAAGTTATAAAGGTTTAAAGTTACAAGGGTCATTCTGTAAAAAGGTAGGGGCTATTTAGTAGAAAAGGTCTAGGGCTTATTTGTAAAATTTTAGGGACTTATATGTAAATAAATAAAACTATAAGGGGTAAATATAGAAAAACAAGGGTATTTTGTGAAAATAGAAAAGTTTAGGGACCTAAATGCAAAATTACCTAATTAAAAATCAGAAAACCAAGGTTGAAACCGACCGAGGGGGTAAAATGATCTGATATTGAAGCTTTGGGGGAGTAAACTGAATGATTTTATACTTTAGGGGGTTATCCGGACTACGCCAATTCTTTGGGGGAGTAAAATAAACTTCTTCCAACTTCGATACACTAATTGTTTGGTGTTCTTTTGTAAACATTTTTGAAACATGACACTCTATCAATGTTCAAGCATGCATCATATACATACTTTTTCATCGTTTGATTATTTATGTAATGCATTCTTGATTCGTTTAGAGAGCGTTACGCCGACGGTCCAACAAGTAAAGGTGACACTGAGCTATCTGAGTTCTATGAGTGTTGTGCGAGCAGCATCAGGCAACCGCCAAAGAAGCATGGCAAGCATCTAAGCATATTGCCCCCTTTTAGTTGAATTGAATGAAGTCTAAATTGATAAATTATAGTTGATGTATGTTTGCATGTTTAGTGATGTCGATGTCGGGTTTTTATGGGTAGAACCTATATTGGTTTGCATCGCCTCTATCTTGAGTTGTTGATTACCCATATCCTTGTAGCCTTGATAACTTTTTTGGTGTCTAATTTAAGAGTTATTTGAAATGCTTAGCAATGCTTAGGTCCTCGGTAAAAGACGAGAAATGGTTCAACTGTTGTTCGCGAGCTTAGGTCTTACTTATTGTTTACAAACACAATGACAATTATGTGAGTTGTATGAGATGTGAGGATGATTTGAGATGTGGGCGTTGCTATGGGTATTTTCTTCATCGGAGGAGTTCCTCGGTGTAGTTCAGAAAGGGAGCCTGGGTGCCATAGACCGCTTGCATCGTTTAAACACCGTCCATTGGTGCCGTTGGCTTTAACACTTTTCGTACAACCACATATTCGGATAATAGACGAATGGGCTGAGTACCATACACCGTGCTGATGCTTGCCTTGCAGCTCTATGTCGTGTAAGAAAAATATAGGAGAAGTAAGGTGGTGGGGAGCCAGAGGTGTCCGGGACACACTCATGGTAACCCCGGTGCCATAGGGGCATATGCAAGTTTGTAGTTCTAGGTATGGGAAAGGTTGTCTCGGGGGCCAAGATGATGGACCCGGGTCGTGTCGATAAAATTTTACCCCTACAGGGTGTAAAAACAATTTGAATTTCCGCGAGAGTTTCCGGAATTGGGGGCGTTTGGTATGGTTTCTTAGGCATGGTTGGTGATGGTTTGGTTCACATGAGATGGTTTCATTTACATTTATGTGCAAGTAGTTTGTTCAGGGTAGGAAGATATTTTTGGTTAATTATAGGTGCTCACACATAAGTGGTAAGGTTGCTTATGCATAGGAGTTTACTTAACCTTGTGGCCTACTTCTTGCTAATGACTAAAATGCATAATCCTTGAAGTCGAGTTATGTATATGTACCCATTATGGATTAAGTCTTACGAGTACCTTTATACTCAAGCTGCTCTTTTAGGTTCTGCCAGTGAGAAGGACCTCATGTTTGGCTACTTCACGCGCGCCGATGTAGGTGGCGGGAATGATTAGTGTAAACTACTCGTGTGGCGTGCTTTTGTGTGGAGCCTAAGGGTATATGGCTTCACCTAGCTTTTGTTGGTTCTTAGATGTTAATCTTCCGCTACGTAGTTTCTAGTTGGTTAGAAGGTATTTGTTTTTTATCCTTCTAGCTCCCTTTTGATGTAAATTGTTGTAAATGGTTAAATGCTTTAGAACTTGTAATATAATCTAATAACTCGCTCTTTCTTAAGCTTTGTTGTAATGCTATATGTTGGGAAGCCATGTGTTCCGATCTTGGGCACAAAACACGTGCCGGGACTACCGGGATGGTATTCCAGTCAATCATCGTGGACGTGACTAAGTAAATGGTCATCCTAGTGATTAACTATAATTTACATCAAATACTATTTGGCCCACTTCAATATTCCACTTCATCCGATCATACATATTGTATTGTTTTTCTCTTTATGAGTTTTACTCTCATGTTTTCTCATATAAGGTTTTTAATGAGGCAATATCAGCACAAGCATATATGCCATATCATTTTCTCCTATGTTTTCCTTGCTGGGTTTTTTAAGGAGTTTTTTCGATGGCATATTACAATCATTTTTCTCCTCAAATGTTTCCCACATGGTTTTTGGAGGAGTTATTTGTTGATCAATATACGGATGATGAATCGATCAAGAGGAGTGTTGTGGTTGATCTCATCTAAGCAATTGCCTCTGGCAATTGTCTTGGTGCCTGTTGTGGAAGGGATGTATCCCAACAGACACCTCCTCATCCTGTATAAATGTAACACATACATCAATGAAAGAAACAAGATTTTCTCTATTCGATTGACTCCTATCATTTACACAAGAATTAAGCATGGAAATGAGCCGAGCTGAGCTCGGCTCGGGTTGGCTCAGCTCGAACGAGCTCGCCGAGACAGGAACGACTCAGTTTGATGACCAAGCTGACAAATGGGCTTGGATCGGGCTCGTTGCTGGCTTGAGCCAGCTCAGCTAGCTCACAAGCCAAAGGTAATTTGTGTTGTGCTTGGGGTAATTTGATTGCGGATAAGGTCTTACCACTTCAGCGTGACCGGTCTTGGAGTGTGCATGCGCAGCATGGATGGGACATGCATGTATAAGCTGTGAGAGCTCTCAGTGATGTTCACAATGGCGTGGTCATCGCCGACGACCTTGTCTAGGTGGCCAACGATGAGGGGAGTGGCTCCTTGGACAAGCGTTAGCAACTCCTCAATGAACTACACCTCGCATTGGAGCTTGTCCATGTCGATGGGCACTTGCTCCTCTAGGGAATGGAGCTAGTTATGTAGATCCATGTCATTGTTGACCTTTGTCGATGCCACTGAGGCACACCGCACAGTCCTTGCTGATGACACACGCTACAGGGGACGCAACCACTAGTTCATCAAACCACACCACAGGGAGCACCTCCTCAATGACCATCATTGGCACCGGTGGAACTTTGTGTGGCAGTGTTGTAGCAGCTACGATGCCCCCTGTGGCAAGTCCCACACGTGGTGGTCATGTAGCAGTGCCTGGTGGTCTTCCTCGAGATCCAGAAGGTCACCAAGGGCGATGGTGTGGAACGCCAAAAGGAGGAAGCGATGGATGTAGCCGAGCAGGAGGAGGAGGTGGAGCAGTTGCTTCGGGAGCACCAGCTTCGAGTAGCTGCTTTGGATGCCGGCAGGATGAAGGGGCTCGTGTCTTCTCTTGGGTGTGTCTATCTGTGTCTGTGTGACTATGTCTAGGGGGAAGGTGAGGCGAGGCGATGTGATGTGCCGTCGGCTAGCGGGAGCGCAGGGCACTGAGTGAGGAGGCGATGGTCAGTCAGCGGTGGTAGTACTCCCCGCTCCCGCGCCATAGCCACCGCTCCCCATGTGCACTTGCCTCTAGCCTGGCCTCATTAAACAACCAATGTGGTGGCTGGCAGGAGGGATCTGGGGCTTGGGTTTAGTGAGTGGCTGACTAGGAGGGAGGTGGTGGTGGGTGGGAGAGCAACAAAGCATGGAGGGGGGGGGGAGGAGAGGAGCTAGGGCCGTGCTGCAATCCACTGGAGTTGAGATATGGGCATGGTCACATGGGCATCTCCGTGTCTGTTCCTTGGGCGAGTGGGCGGCCTGGGAAATGAAGTTACTCGTGTTTGACCTAGCTGGATCTCATTCAAGTTTGGTTTTTGAATTCTTTGAGTTTCTATTTTGTCCTAGCTGGATCTTTTGGGTTGAGCTTTGTGTTTCTAATGTGTTTCTGTGTTTTATGTTGCGCTTTCTTCTGAGGTGTGTTAGGTGACAAAATAGGAGAAGGCCATCTATTTCAAAAAAAATTATTGAGGCGCCTATTTACCCCCCTCCAGTCACCATTCTCGGTCCTACAATTGGTATCAAAGCCGATTTGATCACTTGTTGACTTTAACCAACTTTGTGATCCGTAGGCAACATGGAGAGAAGTGGAAAGATTCTGCTGTTTGATGGCCATGATTTTTTGTACTGGAAGGTGCGTATGGAGGCTTATCTTCTAAGCCATGAAAGTGCAATATGGGAAGTAGTTGATTCCAACTATGAGATCCCTACTGCTCGCACGACTCAGGTTCAAATCGAACAGTATGATGCCAACAACAAGGTGAGAACTATTTTGTTCACTAGCCTGAGTCAGAATGAGTTTAATAGGGTCCAACACCTCCGTACTACCCGAAAAATCTAGAATACTCTAAGTATCTTTGATGAAGACACTAATCAGATTAAGGCCAGATGTCAAAGCACATATAACCAAGAATACCAAATATTTGTGAAAGGCCCTGGAGAGTCTTTGGATGCGATGTTTGCTCCCTTTGATAGGATTGTTAGCAATCTTTGATCAACTGGTGTTTTGCCCTAGTCTAATCATGAAAGAGTTATCAAGCTTCTCTATGCTCTTGACCGTAGCATATGAGAAGTGAAGATTTGGAGCATTGAAGAGTCTCTAAGTTACGACACGTTGACTTATGATGAGCTCTTCAGCAATCTCAAGTCCATCGAGAAAACCAAAGTGGCTCGGATCGGTTTCGAAAATCTCTTGTCTTACCTTATGCTAATTGTGTAGAAGTTCACTCGCTTCTACAACAATAACCGAGACCATAGGAGGGGTGGTTCTCTTGTCTGCTTTGAGTGTGGTGACACTACCGACTTTAAGACAGACTACCCCAAGCTCAAGAAGAGGGAGGACGGTCACCATGACTACAAAAAGCACAAGAAGAAGAACAAGATTCCCTTCTTCAAGAAGAACCACGACAAGATGGCCAAGAAGGTGGCCAAGGCGGCTTCTAGGGCATTCATGGCGGCTTTTAGCGACATCAACACCTCTTCCACTGAGTAGTAGAGCTTGAAGGAGGATGAACTATAAGCAAAGAACAAGAAGAAGATCAAGGACTTCACTGGCCTCTACTTCATGGTGGAGAACAACAATGATGACAGCGACCCCGAGTTAGATCCTTCTGAGGTATTGTCTTCCTACAACCAGCTTTCCATTCAAGTTGATACCTTGAATGATGCTCTTGTTAGTTAGGATAGGTTACTTAAGAAAGTTTTGCGTGAGTTGAAGAATCTTAGGCCTAAGTATAAGTTTGTCTCTACTGAACTTGCATTGCTTAGGTCTAGGCCTGATGTTGAGAAGTATGAGAGTTGTCTGATTATCATAGATGAACTTGCCGAGCTTCATAATACGCATGCTCAAGTTGCCAGTCATCTTGAGAGTGCCGAGAAGAAGCTCCTTGAGGAGGAATCTAGGTCTACTCTCTTAAGTGCTTATAAGAATTACACTTTGCTTGCAAATGATGTTGGACTGAAATACAAGTGCTTGAAGGAGCTATAGTTTATATTGGAGAGTGTTAGGAGCTCTAAGGATGTGTAGCAAAATAGTTCCACCTGCACTATCTTTCAAGACAAACTCGGCTGGGTTAGAGGGCAAGTTTAAAAGCTTTTGACTGAGAATGAGTGTCTCCTTTCTTTGGTGGAGAAGTGCTTAGAGAGCAAAGAGAAAATGAATTTGATCTTGGCCAAGACCAAGATGTGTGCTAACAAGGTGGGTTTGGCTCTTAGGTTTGGTTTTGAGAGGGTGGCTTACAGTAGGGAGAGTAAAACTGTGTTCACCACACATAGTACCATGGAAGCTGAGAAGCTCAAAATCAATGCCACACCACAACCCATCAAGAAACACATTTCTCAACCCATGAAGAAGAAATCCATACCACAACCTAAGGTAGCTCCACAACCTAAGATGAGAGAGCCTGTGAGAGAGCCCCGAGTGACCGGCAGATGAGTTCCTAAGAGACCCTACCAGTGCCCCTACTGCCAGAGAGAGGATCACTTGGTTGGGTTTTGCTTTCGCCGTAAAAGAGATGAGCGGCGTAGTGGAAGTGGAGCACCCGGGACGTGTACCTCTCTTCTGTTGGTGTAAATGAGTCTTTTTCTCGCTTTCATTCACGAGTCCCTAGCGCTTTTTAGTCTCTTCCTAGAGGTGTTGCTTGGCATGGATTTTGCCATGACTCATATGTTTTGGTCCACGTGTAACAGGCTTTGAGTCCCAGTGATTTGGCAAACCATATTTTTCTCATCGTGGTACTCGCCCTTAGCGCACTAGACCTATTTTACCTTCCCCTGCTTTTACCACTTCAGGGTGGATGACCCAGTACTGAATTCCCAAGAGATTTTTTACTAACCCCAGTACTTAGCCATCCACCTATTATTCTTTTAATATGTAGGTGGTGGGCGGAGGCCTGGAGAATAAGTGGCTCATTGACTCTGTTTGTTCATGCCACATGATCGGAGATTCATCATGGTTCTCCAGCTTCACCCCCGTGAAGCAACACGAGTATATCACATTCGAGGATGATCAGAAAGGAAGGGTGAAAGCCAAAGGTATGATAAGGGTGAATGAGAGTTTCAGTCTGAAGGATGTAGCTTTGGTGAAGCATCTGGGATACATCCTTCTCTCTGTATCTCAGTTGTTGGATGAAGACTTGGAAGTGCAATTCAAATACGATACTTCTCGAGTTCTCGATTCTTCTGCCGCTTTGATTTGCAAGATTTCTCGAGTTGGTAGAGTTTTTGGTGCTGATTTTTCTAAGTCTCTTGGTTTTTCTCGTTGTTTGATACCTCGACCTTCTTCCAAGCTCTAGATGTAGCATAGGAGATTAGGACACATGAGCTTTGATTTACTTACTCGTTTGAGTGCCCTAGGCTTGATCCGAGGATTGCTCAAACTCAAGTTTAAGAAGAATCTTGGTTGTGCTCCTTATCGGCATGGCAAGATGGTTGTTGCCTCCCACCCACCAATAAATCTGGTGATGACTGAATGGCTGGGATAACTTCTCCATATGTACACTGTTGGTCCTTCTCGGGTTCGTTCGACGGGAAGTGGTAAATTCTTATAATTGTTGATGACTTCTCTCGCTACTCTTGGGTCTTCTTTCTTGTGAGCAAGGATGAAGTGTTTTCACATTTTCGGAGCTTGGCTTTGAGATTGTTCAAAGAACTCCCTGGTGCATTGAAAGCAATTTGCAGTGATAATAACACCGAGTTTAAGAACTATCTCTTTGATGCTTCCTATCTTGAGCATGGCATTGAGCATCAATTTTCTACCCCATGCGCTCCTTAACAGAATGGTGTGGTTGAGAGAAAGAATCACACTTTGGTGGAGATGGCTAGAACGATGCTCGATAAGCATAAGACTCCTAGGAAGTTTTTGGATGGGACCATTAGCACGGCGTGCTGCATCTCCAACCAAATTTTCTTGCGCTCGATCTTGAATTTGACTTCTTATGAGTTGCGTTTTCAGAGGAGGCCAAAGGTTTAGAGTTTTTGGGTATCGGTGCTTTATCCTTGTCAATCTTGAAAAGTTTGAGTCGCGTTCTTCTGATGGCTTTTTCGTAGGGTATTCTCTTCATAGTCATGCTTAGACGGTTTACAATCTTGACACCAACACAATCATAGAATCATGTGATGTGACTTTTAATGAGTCAACCTCCTGTGCTAGTTCTATCTTTTAGTGTGCTCTCTTTTTTCTACTCTCTCTTTTTTTTTGTACTCTCCCCTTTTTTGCACTCTTTGCTTCTCTTTTTGTTGGCACTATTTACTTCTTGCTTGCTTTCTCCTTTTTTTTTGCAAATGTGACACACTCAAAACCCTTTGACTAACTTTTCTAGGTCCAAAGAGGTATGTGGGTCACAAACTTTTTCGAATGGCAGGGGTAATAAGGTAATAAAAAGATACTCTCTCTCTATCTTTCTCTGAACTTTAGCTTCCTTAGTTTATGCTATCGAGTTGCTACTCGAACTTTGTTGGACAATGCACGATATGAAGAGTTCATGGGGATGTTCGAGAATAACTAGAAATAGATAAAATCTAACTAGATTGTGAAGGCAAATCCGAGTGGGAGGTCGAATCCGACTGGGTGGTCTAATCAAAATAAAAGTTCGAATCCGACTAGTGGTTGAAGCGAAAGATGCTCGAACCCGACTAGTGGTCAAAGCGACTAGTGCTCGAACACAAGTATTTGGTCAACTCGACTAGTGGTTGAACCCGAGTAGGCGGTCAAAATGACTAGTGGTCGAAGCAACTAGTGATCGATCCAGAGTAGGTGGTCGAAAAGACTAGTGATCAAACCCGACTAGTGATCGAAACGTCTAGTGGTCAAACCCGAGTAGATGATCGAAGCGACTAGTGATCGAACTCGAGTAGGCGGTCGAAACGACTAGTGATCAATCCTGAAATACTCAACAACTTAAACAACAAAGACTCAACACTAAGAACTAGAACACGATGACTCGACCAAAAACAAAGACACCGACAATGGACTCGAACTCAACAACATGAAAACTGAAATCAAAATTGTAAAAGGCATAAAGTGATTTGGACAATAAAAAACGAAGCTCTCAATCCTTTTTTGGGGCAATTTTCTAGACTTTTGGTAATAGAGCACGGCGAAACAAAATGGGATAACTGAGATTACGTAATGGGCAACCGAAGCTCTGATATCACTTGATAGGGAATGGGGGTGCCCAATCTTCTGAAAGATAATGAGATAAATCGATTTGGTAGAGTTCTGACGTTGATGATTTAAAGACTTTGATCAAAACAAATCGAGAACCTTCGCAACCGTTACACCACTACTCCGTAGTTATCAATTGTGCCAAGACACGATTGACCTCACCAAGAAGGTTTTTTCCTGCAAGTGAATTGAGAATACAAGCAAGAATATGTAGATACAATATGAATATTGCTAATTACCAATGAAGTACTCGAATTAGGGCTTTACAAATCGATATACGATGAAACTGTCTAAAACATGATAATCTAAGCAAAATTTAAGCCTAAACTATGATGACTAATATATATTTATAGGAGGAACACGAGGAAGTCTTCCTAGAGTTGTGCAGTCATTAGAAGAGACGTACACAATCTGGACTCCGATCTCAACACGCTTACAAGACTCAACAAGGCTCAAAACAATGATGCATCACCTTATTTCATTAACCATGACTAACTATACATAATTTTCGGTAAATGCTAGATCCATTAGAAAGGGCTCGTCATAAGCTTTATAGCAAGTCCAAGATCGCCTCAATCGGACTTCGTATGCGGGAGTTATGGTCGTTTTACTGACGTACTGTCCTAAGATTTCGAGTAGACTTTAGAGTTAGACTAGGACTCGACTTTGACTTTGAGTAGACTTAGACTTCTAGTGATGATGTCTAGGTAAGCTTGTGATGCTTCTTCTATATTCCTAAGCATTAAACATCACAAAAATTTAGCAATGATCTATCTAAGAAAGTATGAACATCGAGGAATTAGTTCACTGGTGGTTTACTCATCAGGCACGAGCTCTTGTAATTGGTCCTTGTATGTTTATGGATTATTAACAGTGTTGCTTTTATCCAAAGAAGCCATGTTCTCATCACATCGGCGGAAAATCGTCAGCACCAACCAGACCCTGACATCACAGAACAAAAGCCCACGTGGACGCCAAACCGATAACACCAGAAGCCAAAACCCTACCTATGCATCTGCCGGAGAAAGACGCCACAAAAGACAATCACCAGAGAGACGCCGAAAGAAGAAAAAAAACCCATCGATAACGACACCAAAAGAGAACAACACCGTAAACTGACAAGATCTACCTCTAAATCTACTACTATAAACTCTACAAACTACGTCCGAGGCAGATCTATAGAAATTCCCACACCTCTTACTTGGGAGGCAGCCAGAGGTGAGAGTTCCGACGAGATCAACACCAAAGAGCAAAAACGCTTTTTCTCGCCTATGTCTACTGTGGCGAGAGACTTATCCTTTCTCCAGAATAGCGGAGGTTGGCTGGCTGTACAATTGTCCTTTTGACGTGCCGAGCAACTGAACTTATCGTTCTTTCTTTTTTTCCGTTCTTTCCTATGAAGGACCAATAAAACTTATCAGTGGTAACTTTTTGGCTCAGGAGCCAGTAAACAATCTGCGGTTTGCTGTTAATGATACGATATTCGTTGGAAGTATCTTTTTTTACTGTGCCAGCCGTTGCTGCCTGGCAAACAAATTTTTTGTCATGGTTTACTAGTTCGTACAAAGAAAACAAAAAGGAAAATTATTACTGAGCATCAGATTGAGTCGACAACGGCATGTCTAGGTTCAAAGATCTTTTCACGGCTAGGCTTATTTTCATGGTTGGCGAAATAGATTGTCGCAGACGAAAGCGTTACTTGGCATCAGAGTGAAGAGTGAGAACGATGTTTTTCTTTTTCTATGAAACTGACGACGACTTATTGGTGCCTCAATTGGAATTTCATCAACGATTAGTTCGTGGCCTGATGTGAACAGCAGAACCATCTATCATTGAAGTTACTGCATATATAGGGTTGGTTCCGAAACATTTGTGCTCGTCCTTCCTAGTTTACTTGTTGGCTGTCAATTTATGGGTGTTGGTTGTTCGTAACTGTGGTTATGCGGTTGTGCTTGTTCGCTCGGAGTAAAGCTTGTACGTGACAAAATAAGTTTAAATATATCTTAATTTATATATAATGAGTTGATAAGTTTGTTGATTTGGTTTGTTGAGTTTTGTATTGTCTGAGTTGTGCGGAGGGTCTGCAAAATTCTTTGGATAGTCTGCAGTTTTGAAGTAAATTGGGATATGCGGAGAGTCTGCATATTTTCTCAGAGAGTCCATATTTTTGTGGAGAGTTCCCAGTTGAGCAAAATTTGAATTTTTATTAGAATGTGCTTTGAGTTAATTTGAGTTTTCAATTGAACATTTGATTATGGACTAACTGCATATGGAGTTGGAGATATGTGTTTACTTGTCTCATGATATGCAGCGATGGACGCAACTTGGCAGTCGACGGCGGGTGATCGTGGCCAAGTGGGGTGCTTGGTGCCGGATAATTAAGAAGGTCAGGCCGAGTCAAGGGTGATCCTAGCGGTACATGTGGATGTCAAGTAAAACTTAGAAAACAGATGAAGTCGGTGTGTTGATAAAGTCAAGCGAAAGAAATGCCAGTGTAAGTGATAAGGTGGCCCAAGGGATCGAGAGTGGGAGAGACTTACCGGTGGTCAGGAATGCAAGACGAAGTACACGCATCGATGTCAGAGCGCTTGTTTAATATGTAAGCAAGTGGCGTATCATGCTTTGAGAAATGTGTAGATGGTTTCGTGGTTTGATCTCAAAACCGTAAGAGGACTGGAGAAGTACATAGCACCATTGTGAAGCTTGCGTTGAGGTGAAGCTAAGTCATGAAGGCATCATGGCAATGCGATGAATGGAGAAGAAACTAGACCAAAATATCCTTGGTGGTAGGTAGAAGTGTACTACATGAGAGGGATATTTGGGAAAAAAGTTAGGAAACTTAAGGATCAAGTTTTCTAGACCTATAAATAAAGGGGTAGCACTAGAGAGAGCCTTGAACCAGCTATTTGATCCTCTTGTGTCACCTATATGAGAGTATTGTGTTAGGGTTTTAGTGGAGATGAGGATGAGTATTTAACCTATGTAATATGTGAGAGTTTTTAGAGAAAAATCTTTGTAATACGCTAAAATAGGGCAGACCTATTTGAGTACTGAAGTTTACTTTGTTACATATGCCTGAATTTCTCTCATTCTAGTTTTCCTTTATTGGTTCCCTTACCTTGTGTGTAAGCTTTTTCTTTTTAGTGCTGATTTTTGTTTTTCTTTTTAGCTGAAATTTCAACACCTTGAGAGATTATTTTTCTTGATGCTGAAGTCATAAAATTCACATACACATGCATATGTGACAGGGTCTCAAATTTCCTTGCATTTAGATCATCACCTAGAAGATCTTCTTCACCTAATATTCATCTCTTGATCGTTAAGTGATCTTTTCTCAAGATTCAACCTTTATGTAAGGATGAGTCATGTATTGGTTTATTATAAAACCTAGTGTTTGATTCCAACCATAAGACTCACCTTTTGTTAAATCTTCAAGTTTGGTTTTTGATCTTTCTCGTAATCTTCAGACTCTTCAGTCCAATCTCTGAAGTCTCTGAAAAATCCGGACTCTGGTCCCATCTCCGGAGTCTCTTGACTTTCTGGGTAGGTGTAGTTTTTCTATTGTATTGCATTCTGTTGTAATTCTCTTTTAGAGGTGTGTTGGGTGATCGAATAGGAGAAGATCATCAATTTCGTAAGAAATTTGTTGAGGCGCCTATTCACACCTCCTATAGTCACCACTCTTGATCCTATAATTGGTATCAGAGCCAGTTTCATCACTTGTTGACCCTAACCAACTTTGTGATCCATAGGCGACATGGAGAGAAGTAGGAAGATTCTGCTGTTTGATGGCCATGATTTTTCATACTGGAAGATGTGTATGGAGGCTTATCTTCTAAGCCATGGAGGTGCAATATGAGAAGTAATTGATTCCAACTATGAGATCCCTGCTGCTCGCCCAACTCAAGTTCAAATAGAATAGTATGAGGTCAAAAATAAGGTTAGAAATATTTTGTTCACTAGCCTGAGTTAGAATAAGTTTGATACGGTCCAACACCTCCATACTACCTGAGAAATCTGGACTACTCTAAGTGTCTTTCATGAAGACACTAATCAGATTTAGGCCAGACGCCAAAGCACATATAACCAATAATACCAAATGTTTGTGCAAGGGTCCTACCCACCAGTCAATCTGGTGATGGCTGAACGATCGGAAGAACTTCTCCATATAGACACTGTTGGTCCTTCTCGGGTTCATTTGGCGAGTGGGAAGTGGTATGTTCTTGTTATTATTGATGATTTCTCTCGCTACTCTTGGGTCTTCTTTCTTGTGAGCAAGGATGAAGTGTTCTCACACTTTCGAGACTTAGATTTGAGATTGTTCAAGGAACTCTCTGGTGCATTGAAAGCAATTTATAGTGATAATAGCATTGAGTTCAAGGACTATCTCTTTGATACTTTCTGTCTTGATCATGGCATTGAGTATTAATTTTCTGCTCCACGTGTTTCTTAGCAGAATAGTGTGGTGAGAGGAAGAACTGCACTTTAGTGGAGATGACTAGGATGATGCTCGATGAGCATAGGACTCCTAGGAGGTTTTGGGCTAAGGCTATTAGCACAGCATGCGACATCTCCAATTGGATTTTCTTGCGCTTGAGCTTGAATTTGACTTCTTATGAGTTGCGCTTTGGGAGGAAGCCAAATGTTTCACATTTGAGAGTTTTCAGTTGTCGTTGCTTCATCCTAAAGCATGGCAATCCTGACAAGTTTGGATTGCATTTTTCCGATGGTATTTTCTTAGGGTGTTCTCTTCATGGTCATTTTTACAGGGTCTTTAATCTTGACACTAACACCATTATGAAGTCATGTGATGTGATCTTTGATGAATCAACCTCCTTTGCTAGTTATGTCTTTGAGTGTGCAGATGAATAGGAGATGAGCAGGAGCATCTTTGTAGATGATGACCTTCTAGCTATCGGTGATGATGAGGATGATCCACTACTTCCTTTGACCACACCTGCTTCAGAGTATGTGCTCTTGTGAGAGCATATGCTCTTTTGTGTCGCAAAGGCATAATTTATTTTAGCTTTGTGAAAAATTGGATATCTTGGATCGTATGTTGGGTTAATAAAATAAATGATCAAGTTTTAAGCTAAAATTATATCCAATACGGTAGCTTAAGGCTTCATATGGTTCGGGTATTTGCATAGCCTATTGGGTTGAACTTGTTTGCGCAGTTTGAACTTGACATAGCACTGATTTCTCTAATTTTTACACTGATCATGAAACTGTAGATGCTTTTGTGGTTGCATCATTTATATAATTGACATGAACTCAGTTCGCTCCTAGTGCTTATGACATGAACTCAGTTCAAGACTTTGTGCGCCTTTGAGTTATATTGTTTACTTCTTATAGTGCTTTGACATTTCTAGTCATTGCAAGTACTTTGTGATATATATGCGAAACTTTGTAGGTTTGTATTTCATTGGCATATCTTTGACATTGTCTTATATCCTTGATATTTGCATTGCCAAATGGAGAGATCATATGCTCAAAGATGAGAATATACATAAATATGCTTCAAAGGGGAGAAAAGAGAAAATTTGCAACAAACCTCAAAGAAAAATAAAAAATATGCATTCATCAAGGGAAGCATTTGTTTTTGAGTTTTTTCTCTTTTTTTTAGGTTTTGGCTTGTTCTTGTTTCTTTTCGTCCTTTTGCAATCTTTCTTATGCTAAGTGACATATTTTTATTCTTTTTCGGGTTTTGGTCACTTGGATATGCTTCATCTCTTTAAACCTAAATCTTTGTGTTTTGATGTGTTGTCAATACACTCATCAAGAGGGGATTAAGAAACTAAGTTGAAATGTGCCTTGGTATATATGTGATGAGTGATTGACAAGGTTGCCGATTTGGTTTGCTGAGTTTCAGATTGCCTGTATTGTGCGGACATTTTCTTGGAGAGTCTACATTTTGTGTAGGTGATAGATGCAACTTGGCGGTCGACGGCGGGTGATCGGGCCAAGTAGGGTGTTTGGTGCCAGACGATCAAGAAGTTCAGACAGAGTCAATGGTGATCTTAGCAGTACATGTGGAGGTTAAGCAAAGTTTGAAAGATAGATGAAGATGGCGTGTTAACAAAGTCAAGTGAAAGCGATGTTGGTGTAAGTGATAAGGCAGTCCGAGGGATCAGAAACGGAAGAGACTTATCGGTGGTTAGGATCGCAAGATGGAGTACACGCGTCGACATTAGAGCGCTTGCTTAATGTGTAAGCAAACGATGTGTCACACTTTGAGAAACGTTCAGAGGGTTTCGCGGTTTAGCCTCAAAACTGTAGGAGGACTAAAGTAGTACGTGGCACTATCTCGAAGCTTGCATCGAGGCAAAGTTAAGTCGTGAAACTCTGGTTCAATCTCTGGACTCTCCGGTCCCATCTGCGGAGTCTCCGAACTTTCTGAGTAGGGATATTTTTTTCGATACGTATTTATGTTGCGTTTGTTGTGATTCTTTTTTAAGATGTATTGGATGATCGAATAGGAGAATATTATTAATTTTGTAAAAAAATTATCAAAATATTTATTCACCATCTCAGAGATGGCCACTTTCGATTCTACGTTACGCTTTTGATAGAAGCAGGAGACGCCCCTTTTGGCCTTTTTGTCAAAAAAAAAAAAAGTTACTACTGCATTAGAGGTTAAGAACTAATAATTGATGTTTCTATCCCGCTTGCCGACCCATCATCTGCAATTGAACCGTAACAATACTGTATAAGGTACTGTTAACGCTGCAAGTATGCATGGCACTACGCCCGTGCATAGAGATGGTACCACAGGCGTGAGCTATTGTGCGTCCGGCTCGCACAGCCTAGCTGAACAAAACCAGCAGCTCGGCGCCACCAGATTGGAACTAGCGGCCGTGCGACCCCATCCGCCAAGGTACGATTTGCTAAGATTTTCCGGTGCGGTTGATGGGTGCGTTTCGGTTCGGCGCCGGTTTCCGTACCTCCTCCGGCCTTTACTGCTGCGGCGGAACGGAAGGCACTTTCGGATGGTGTCAGCTCAGCCAGGCCCAGAGAGGGAACCGGCTGGCACTGACGGGTGTCCGGCCGGTGTGGCAGATGAATGGACGACATGGACCGTGCAGCATGCTTCCAAAGTCATGGGTACCGGCAAAAAATTTCCCCTTAAGGGTGCTGCACGAATACATGTGTGTGCTCGTTAGTGCTCACAGCACTACATACACGCGTGTGGTCGTTAGTGCTAGGGGTACCCATGTGTCGGTTACGTATGAATAGCACTCGTCTATACTCCTCTGAGGTTAAAAGTAAAGGTGTAACCCAAAAGTTAATGCGTTTGGGTAAAGTGATACTACTATATGCTAGAAAACTCAAATGTGGTCTGAAATCTGAACTAGCTAGCAAGTGATACTACTGTATGCTAGAAAACTCAATTGTTGTCTAAAGTCTGAACTAGTTTGCAGAGAAATAAATTTTATAGGATTCGGTTTTAAAAAACTCTCTTTATTATGACGATATATATCCATTCTTCATTTCTCCTACTTAGTTCAGCTGTTAAATTAAAAAAATAGATGTATATATAGGATCTCACATATGTCTTCTAAATAGAATTATATAAAATTTACTTTCAGCTACTAAGATCTTGTTTGGCAGGGCATTGCTACAATCTTATGATATTGGTCTCCTGCGGGCTCGGCGTGTCTATGAATATGTGGCTCCATCCTCACATCACATGCAGAGGCATGTGAAGGCCACAGCCCACAGTAGCATGGCTTGCTCTGCTTGAGCACCACACACCTCATTCACTGGCCATGGCATAGCAAGGAGCCAAGGAGTGAGCTCCCTGCACCTGCAGCCATGGCAACTGCGGCAGTGGATAGGGATGGAGATGGAGCACAAAAGAAGAGGAAGCTGGGAGGCTTCAAGACAATGCCATTCATACTCGGTGAGTAGGGCGACATTGGCCATCGATCTGAGGATTCTGAACGAGTTAGGGAAACAATATCAGTTCATGGTCTAATGACTTGTTCGTTGCAGCGAACGACGTTTGCGACCGATTTGCCACGGCCGGCTTCGGCGCCAACATGATCACGTACCTGACGCAGCAGCTGAACCTGCCGCTGGTGGAGGCGTCCAACACGCTCACCAACTTCAGCGGCACGTCCAGTCTCACGCCCATCCTCGGCGCGCTGGCAGCGGACTCCTTCGCGGGCCGCTTCTGGACCATCATCGCCGGCTCCGTGTTCTACCAGCTCGGCATGCTCGGCCTCGTCGTGTCCGCGCTCCTCCCGTCACTCCGCCCGCCGCCGTGCTCCACTCCCGGCACCCCCACGTGCCGGCGCGCCTCCGGGTGGCAGCTCGCCGTGCTGTACCTCTCCCTGTTGTGCACGTCCCTTGGATCCGGCGGGCTCCGGCCGTGCGTCGTGGCGTTTGGCACCGACCAGTTCGATCAGGAGCTGGAGAAGCAGCAGAAGCAGGGAGGTGCTGAGGCCGCGGAGGTGGCGGCGGTAGCGGAGCAGAAGAGGCGGTACTTCAACCTTTACTTCTTCACGATGGGAATCGCTGCCCTGCTGGCGCTGACGGTGGTGGTGTACATCCAGGACAACGTGGGGTGGGGGTGGGGGTTCGGGATCCCGGCAATCGCTATGTTCGTCTCCATCGTAGTGTTCGTAGTCGGGTACCCTCTGTACGTCCGGCTCAAGCCCGGAGGCAGCCCCTTCACGCGGCTCGCGCAGGTCGCCGCTTCCGCGTTCAAGAAGCGCAACGCCGCCGTGCCCAAGGACCCCGGCATGCTGTACCAGAATAAGGAGCTCGACGCGCTCATCTCCACCAACGGCAGGCTCCTGCACACCAACCAGCTCACGTAAGTTTTATCTTTCTGGCGCCCTGCACGTGATGTGTTTTACATTAGCGTATGCGCACATGAATGGTACTAGACATGTCGGCCACTTCTGATGGTAGCTACTGTATGATTTAGCATGTCATACAAACTCTTCGACTAATGTAGCAAATTGTGCACGCACGAGTGTGAAGTTAATTTCTGACATTTGCTAGCTGTCCCTTGCTGAATTAAGGTTCTTGGACCGAGCGGCGATCGTGACGGCGGGGGACATCTCCGGCTCCGGGAAGCCGGACCTGTGGCGCCTGTCAACGGTGCACCGCGTGGAGGAGCTCAAGTCCATCGTCCGCATTCTGCCCATCTGGTCGGCCGGCATCATGGTCGCCACAATCGACTCGCACAACGGTTCCTTCACCATCATGCAGGCGCGCACCATGGACCGCCACATCACCCGGAACTTCGAGATCCCGCCGGCAACCATGTCCATCTTCACGACCGCGGCGTTGCTCGTCACCCTCGCGCTCTACGACCGCCTGTTCGTGCCCTTGGTACGCCGCGTCACGGGCCTGCCATCCGGGATCACATACTTGCAGCGCATGGCCATCGGGCTGGCCATCTCCATCCTCGGCGTCGCCACGGCCGCGCTCGTAGAGACCAAGCGCCGCGGCGTCGCGGCCGACCACGGGCTCCTGGACAACCCGAAAGCCATCGTCCCGCTCAGCGTGTTCTGGCTGGTGCCGCAGTTCGCAATCCACGGCATCGCCGGCGCCTTCTCGTCGGTGGGGCACATGGAGTTCCTGTACGACCAGGCCCCCGAGAGCATGCGCAGCACCGCCGCCGCATTTTTCTGGCTCGCCAGCTCCCTCGGGCACTACATGGGCACGGTGCTCGTCACCGCGGTGCAGCGCGCCACGCGGTGCCGCGGCGAGTGGCTCCAGGACAACATCAACCGGGGCAGGATCGACAACTACTACTGGCTCGTCACCTGCCTCATGGTCCTCAACCTTGGTTACTACCTCCTCTGCTTCCATTTCTACAACATGAAGCCACTGGAAATAGCGGCTGAACAAGGCGATCATGGCAGGGAGTGTGAGCTCTCACCTCTCAAGAAGAATGGCGCCGGTACCGGCGGTATGGTGTAGGGTGGATGTTGTTAATAACGGAACAGCTAAATAACATTCGAAAGAAATTTGGGGGTGAAATCATTTGAATTTGTAGCCACGAGATTTGTGAGGAGATTCGTGCTCACCAGCAACGCAGTCGTCTTCTCCGGCGAGATTAGGTTTTGGGCCGGGTTGGGGTTTGGGTTTGGGATTTGGTGAGCACCTTGCTTTAGATGGATGACCGGAGGAGGTCGGCCGACCGGCGATGGTGGCGGGTTGTGGGCGGGACGGCGAGGCGGCCCTGGTGGAAGGCGATGGTTGTGGGCGTGTCGAGCTCACAATGGTTAGGGGATGAGGCGATCGAGTGCCGCGGATCTAGTGGCAATGGCACCGCCGAAGCTGGCCAGGGTGGTGGCAGAGGCGGGGGACACATATCCATGACCGTTGAGGTGGAAAATGATGCAAGGGGGTTGAGTTGGAAAATGATGCGAGGGGGTTGAGGTGGAGGAGGGTAGCCAGCGGAGGTGTCGCCGCTCCGACGCTGGTAAAGTTGCGGGGTGCTTGGAGGCCGACTGCACCGTGATGTAGTTGGGGAAAAGTCAGAGGATCCGCCGTCCATGGCATCCAACAATGCAGCTGCATCCATCCTTTGTAGTTGTGTTTCCACGCAGCCCAATTCGGTCCAACAGCATGGCGCCGCATCGCACGCCCGTAGAAGGAGCGACAGGGGTATCCGGTTGGAGGATTTCTTGCAGAGATCGACAACCCGTAGCACTGGGGAGAAGACGTAGTGGAGGTCACCGGGGAGGAGGTTCCCGGAGAGTGCCAAGAACTGGATCGCTAGGAGCGCATCGTCTGCGGGGGTGAGCTATCCTGGCACGAGGCTAGGGACGAGGGAGAGGGAGCTTAACTTGAATAGCCGCTTGAGCATGGCATGATTGCATCCGCCGAGGTCATCCTCGATGGCACCAAGCTTCGATTCGTGCCGCTTGAGGTCGTTTGGTCGATTCTCATAGGCAAGGCTGCTCCTTCCACGCTGTCATTCCTTCCGGCGTCCGCGAGCCATCCAAGAGCAGCGTCTGTGCTGTTGGGTCGAATTGGGCCACATAGAAATGCAGAAAGAAAGGAGTCGAAGCAAGCGTTGAGCATAGTCGTTCGATACCGGGAATGGCGGATTGGAGGCCGACTACATCGTGACATAGTTGGTGCAAAGTTAGAAGATCCAGTTCCGATGGAGCGTGGTGTCATGACCTCTAAAGATGGCACTGGATAGAGATCGCGAGCGGGAAGGGAGTGATTGTTGTCAGCTGGGACCATCTTGTAAGTGAAGGTTGTATTGGTCCCCCGCGTTGTCAGAGAGGGTGAGTGTACCGGTTGACGCTGTTATAAGCCAACCGAGGAGCTCTGGCTTAGACATGGTTGAACTCGTAAGAAGGATGAGGACGTCTCTCTGATGATCCTGCGGATCTCTCCCTCTCTCATTCTTCTTTGATTCATCTCTATCTTCTTCCAGTTCTAGATCTAACATCTGGGTTCAGAGCCATCTTCCCACCACCATTGTCGACACTATAAAAAACTATTTTTTAGACACCTAAGATATTGTTTCACATACGGTTTATTTGAAAAACCGCCTGAACAGTTGACAAGGATCTCCTGCGGTTACGGACCGTCTGTAAAAATAAATTTTCACAAAAGGTTCCTTATGTGAATCGCCTGTGATAATCAATCATTATGTGAACTGTCTCTAGAAATGATCATCCATTAAAAAATTTATAATTTTTTCATATCAAGTCAGATGAGGAAAAACTCTATATGAAAATTGTAGCCCTTGATAAGATCTACAAACTTGTAGTTGACATTTTTTTATTTGAAGTCATGTAGAGGTCCAAATAATCATTTTAAGTTTTAAACGATTATTTAGACATCTAAATGATTTTAAATGAAAAACTTTTCAACTAAAAAGTTATAGATCTCGTCGAGCGCTACAATTTTCATATAAAATTTGTTCTCATCCGATTTTGTATAAAAAAATTATAAATTTTTTAAGATAAACTGTCACTCATTTCTACATACAGTTCCTTATATGAACTGCCTGTAATAATTGATGGTCATTTCTACATGCAGTTAAGTGAATTGACTGTGTAAATAAGTGATAGCTTATTTTAAAAAATTATAACTTTTACATATGAAGTCGGATGAGGATAAACTTCATATGAAAATTATAGCCCTTAACGAGATCTACAATTTTATAGTTGAAAAGTTTTTCATTTGAAGTCATTTAGATGCACAAATAATCATTTGAAGTTTTGGATAGAAAATAACAAAAGAATTATATGTGCTAATATGGTCAGTAGTAGTTCTGTGGTGGAATGGTGAAGAGAGTTCGCACGAAAAAATGTGTGACTTGTGACCGCGGGGGTGCTGGTAGATTAAAAAAATTACTTTTTTCGGTTAAAAAAATATCGATTCAGGGACCGATTATCACAGACGATTCGCTTAAGGAACCGTATATAGAAATAAATTTTCCACAAGCGATCCGCTTAATAAACCGCTTGTGAAAACCTAGATTTTCACATACGGTCTCTTTTGCGCATATAAAAATCGTTCATTTCTACATGCTTCAATCACAAGCGGGTACACTAAATATCTATGAAAACGAGTTATCACCAGTCTCTAAAAATAATTTTTTATAGTGCGATCTGGTTCAGCAAATTGACGAGAAAACTTTTCTGCAACCTGGCGTCCTCCAGGGATGCAGATCCTAATCTATATTTGAAGCCTCGGTATTCTTCTCGGCAGCAGCAACAGTTTGATGCGATGGAGGCGCAACTGTCGCGGTTCCAGCGGTTCCTGACGCACTGGGAAGAAGATCGGCAGTAGCATGAAGAGGACCGCGCCGAGCAGAAGGCATGTACTTGGCTGACGCAGGAGCGTCTCGAGGCGATCCAACAATCATTCGAAATGTGGAAGCCGGGCTCGAAGCGCATGTCCAAGACCTCCATCAAGAAGTGGATACCCTGCGTGCTCAAGTGAAGATGATCGAGGATCACCCGGTGTTGGCCACTCCGACGACGCGCAGGCCTCGGGGGCATATCTGCAACAACGGCTGCGCTACCATCATCAGTGTTGGGTCCGCTACCCAAGGACGGTTGTCCGGGCCAATCAGCCACCATGAGGATCCAGATCACCAGAGGCCGGTTCATGGGGGTGTCACCACCTGCATGCCACCTCCGGTCACAGGTACGCAGCCCACTTCCGACGCTAAGTGCTCCTCATTTCGCATCACATATCAATTGCTCGTCTGATTCATCCTTTTAGACTAGTGGTCCTCCGATTAAACTTGATTTTCCTTGTTTTGATGGCACACACCCTCAATTCTGGCTTACTCGATGCGAGGATTATTGAGTTGTATGGCTTGCCCAATGAGCAATGGGTTCATCTCGCCTCATATCATTTCTCGGGATCAGCTGCTACGTGGTTGCAAGGGCAGCATAGAGCTCAATCGTGGGAGGAAGTTTGCACTCGTTTTGTGGACCGATTCGGTCAGGAACAATATGAGGATCATATCAAGCAGCTGTTCGAGATTCGTCAGACTAACTAGGTGACCGAATATCATGAAACCTTCGAGCCGCTGATGCATTTGATATTGGAGCACAACCCGGCATTGGACGTGGTGTTCCTCACCACTCGGTTCATTGATGGTCTTCGCGATGATATCAGGTCAGCAATTTTGCTTCACCGCCCACGTGATTTGGATACTGTGTGTTCCTTAGTGATCCTGTAGGAGAGTGTTGCTTCGTTCTCACGAGCACAGATGGATCGGGCCTTAGTTTCATTCTCTGCACCTCGTGTCGTCAATCGGGTCCCAGCTCTGTTCTCACGAGCACAGATGGACGGTCTCCTGTTGAAGTTTCTGTAGTCGATAAGCGTGGTCTATACAGTTTCACGGGATTCTGACAGACGACCTCCCGATGATCGATTGACAGCACTGCATGCTTACAGAAGAGCCCGCGGTTCATGTTTCAAATGTGGCGAGAAATGGGGTCTGCAACATCAGTGCTTGTCTGAGGTTCAGTTGCACGTGTCCAAAGAACTCTTGGAGTTGCTTCAGAGCCGAATGAATACGTGTTTCTTCCTCTTTCTACTTCTTCTTTAAACTTGAGTCTTCTTTTTAAAAAGGACTCCCACCGTATTTTATCATAAAAGATATCTTCTCTTCTCCAACAACATGTCGTTCATGGGGACTGAACATAAAAGTACAAGGTAAGAAATCAAATTAAAATGTGCCTTTGTTTGCATACGATGAGTCATTGATAATATTGGATTTGAAATGATTTTTATTGGTATGAGCATATTTGTGTGTGATCTTATTTATGGATAACTAAAGTTTGAATTGGAGTGGGCTGTTTCAGAGTCTAGAAAATTACGTCTCATCGGAACATCCATTGTGTGAGTTTTTGACCATATCGGATAGTCCGGTGTTGCGGTAAAGTGAGTACCGGAGTATTTTCAGTGCTGAAGCGGAAATAGAAGCAAACACCGAATGGTTCGGCGATGAACTTAGAGAGCGTTGAAGTATTTTCTGCAAAGAGGAGATTTTTGGTGCCAAGTTTGAATATGTATGTCGGATGGTCCGGTGCTGAGATTGTGAATACCGAAGTATGCGCCGGACCTTTTGTTGCATAGAGGTGGCAGAGGGGTGTTCGGTGGATTGGTACACGCTGGATTATCCAGTGACGGATATGAGATCACCAGAAGTTTCCACTGGACCTTTTCTTGCAGAGAGCAAAATTTTCCCGAACAGATAATGCTACACTCACCGAATAGTCCATTGTTCAGGAGCAAAACACACTAGAACATCCGGTGTTCACGTTTTCTACAGGATGTGTTCTGAGTTGAAGTTTTTGATTTTGTACTAACCTTGAGATGTTTTGGAGTGTGGAAAAATGTGTTTACTTATTTTACATTGTGCATGTGACAGATGCAACTTGGCGATCGATGGCGGGTGATCGGAGCTAAGCGGGTGCTTGGTGCCAGACGATCAAGGAGGGCTGGACGGAGTCAAGGGTGATTCTTGCTGTACATATGGAGGTCAAGCAAAACATGAAATAGAGGATGAAGACGGCGTGTTGACAAAATCAAGTAAAAGGGATATCGGTGTAAGTGACAAGGCGACCCGAGAGATCAAAAGCCGGAGAGACTTGCCAGTGATCAAGATCGCAAGACGGATGACATGTGTCATCATCGAGTGCTTGATTTAGGAGGAAGCAAGTGGCGACTAGTTCCACTTTGAGAAGCGTGCTAGGGTTTCACGGTTTGACCTCAAAATAATGGGAGGACTGGAGGAGTACGTGTCACCATCATAAAGCTTGCGTCGAGGTGAAGCTAAGTTGTGAAGGCACCAAAGCCATCCAATGAATAGAGAAGAAAATGGACAAAAATACCCTCAGTGGTAGGTAGGAGTGTAATACAAGAGGGATATTTTGAAAAAAAAAAAGCTAGAAAACTTAAGGATCAAGTTTCCTAAAACTATAAATAGAGGAATAGAACTATGAGAGAGGGTGAACTAGCCACTTGAATCTATTTTGCCACTCATTTGAGAACCTAGTGCTAGGGTTTTAGAGGAGAGGAAGGATGAGTGTTTAGCCATGTATTAAGTGAGAATTTTGAGTAAAAAATCTTTGTAATTCATCTAAAATAGAGCTGACCATTCCGAGTAATCCATCTAAAATAGGGCTGACCATTTTGAGTAATGAAGTCTATATTTTTGCATATGCTTGAATTTCCCTCCTTCTAATTTCTCTCTATTGGTTCCCTTGCAAGTTTCTAAGTTTTCGGTGTTTTGTCGTGATTTTTGTTTTGGTATTTGGGCTGAATTTTTAGCACCTTGTGAAGTTATTCTTCTTGTTGCTAGAGTAATAAAAATCACATACGAGTGTATACTCATAGGTCTTGAACTCCCTTGCCTCTAGATCATTAACTTAGAGAATTTCTTCAACCGGTGACCTTATCTTTGATTTTTGAATATTTCTTCTCAAGTTCCAAATTTTGTGTAGGGATAAGTTATGGATTGGTTTGCTATAGAACCTAGAGTTCAATTTCAACCATGAGACCCACCTTTGATTGGATGTTCAAGTTTGGTTTTTAAATTCTTTAAGTTTCTGTTCTGTTCTAGTCGAATCTTTTGGGTCTAGTCGAATATTTTGGGTTGAGCTTTGTGTTTTCGTTGTGTTTCTGTGTTTTGTGTTACGCTTTGTTATGAGGTGTGTTGGATGAAAAAATAAGAGAAGACCATCTATTTCAAAAAAAAATTGTTGATGCACCTATTCACCCCCCTCTAATCGCCATTCTCGGTCCTACACAAGGAGAGGTAGGACACCACCAAAGACCACCAAGGTGCTAACCCCATCAGTCATTCCCATCGCCAAACCCATGCAAATGTATGCATGGCTGCCATGACCGAGCACATCGTGTGCACCCACCAGCTCTGCAGCTGGATGGAATGATGTCCATCCGACCACCATCGACATAATAGCTTGGGTTGGCACGGAGGCCCAAGCCGGCGCGGAGGCATTCCAACAATGGCGTAGCGAGGATGCTGACGCACCCCAGGGAGTTATGGCCGAGGCTGTAGCCAGACAGGCTGCGCTCTAATGGTCATAGGCGCTCGAGCCTAGGGGCACTCATGCGTGGTCCTGGCCCCTAGACACCTCCTGTGACGATGCACATAGCACCTTCATCGAGCCAGTTCCCTCTAAGAGCCTGGTCGCTCGACGACCCCGACGGCCTCCTCGCGCGGAAGTAGGATCAGGTGAGACCATCGGCCCTGGGGGTGTAGATCCTACCTACATGGTTGGCACCGACCACAAGCTCCGGAACCACTAGAAGGGTATTGGTGCATCCTGTATGGACCCAGATGTCGCCACAATATAGACGGCTATCGAACCCTCATAGCTTTCCGAGAAGATTACCACAAGAGAAAAAAGCAGATCACAGGAAACCTAGGGGTCGCAAGCCTGCAGTGGGTCACCAACTAGGCAGCCGGGCCTTACCGAGTGCCCCTCGGCATGCTATGCAGCCCTTGGCTCCACCGCCAATGGTGGAATACCCCAGTGATGAGGGATGAGTCACGAAAGGCCCTAGCCATAAACAAAGTCCGGCAAGCCTCCAATGTAGGGGGCCTCGCCTGAGCCTCCAGAGTGGTTTGGGCCCCTCCCCTGTCGTGTTTGACACTCATGGGATTGGCCGTGGCGAAGAGGTGCAGGGCTCCGACAATATGGCTCCGAGTGCTCCAGATGACCCATGCAGCCTAGACCCTTTAGCAGGTAGGCTAGGCAGGAGAAGCCAACCCTTTCGCCGCCTTTAAGCTTCAAAGCTCTTCCTAGCCTTCAACATTACTGTGGAGGCCTCATTTTGGCAAAGGTACGCCCGCTTATGGCCACCTGGCAATAGCTTACCAAGCCAGTTAGTATTTATACAACAAAGTTAGCGTACTCTAAAAGTGGCTAGCTTATCTGATTGAAAGTCTCTATGATAGATATCTGCTAGGTAGCAACAGAATATCGTAAGACTTAAGTTTTATCTCTGTTCAACAATAAACAGTAAAACCTAAGTTATATATATAGTCAAAACTTAAGTTATACCTTCGTTGAAATAACACATAGAGATTAAAAATCTCCCCACCAATGGCTCAGTCTCGGTGGTGGAGACATCTTAAAATCCTCCCCACCGATGGCCTAGCATTGGTGGTGTGGACATCTTAAAAACCTTCTCACCGATGGCATAGCCTCAGTGGCAAGGACATCTTAAAAACCTCCCCATTGTTGGCTTAGCCTCGGTGACGGAGATATCTTAAAAACCTCCCCACCAATGGTCTAGATGTTGTAGCTGAGACATCTTAAAAAACCTCCCCATCGATAGCTTAGCCTTGGTAGCGGGGACATTTAAAAAACCTCCCCCACTGATGGTATGACCTCAGTAGTGGAGATACCTTAAAAACCTTGAAAACCCTCCGACAGGTCGTAGGTGAAAGCCTCGATATCATAGAGGTATAAAGAAACCATATGGCAGGTTGTAGGCGAAAGCCCCGATGTCGTAGGGGTACTGGAAACCCTCCGATAGGTTGTAGGCGTAAACTCTGATGTCATAGAGGTAAAAAAACCCTCCGGCAAGTCATAGGCAAAAGCCCCAATGCCGGTAGAGGTATTGGAAACCCTCCGACAGGTCGTATGCGTAAGCCCCGATGTCGTAGAGGTACAAAGAAACCCTCCGACAGGTCATAGGCGAAAGCCCCTATACCGTAGAGGTACTAAAAACCATCTGACAGATCGTAGGTGAAAGCCCTGATGTCATAGTGGTACAAAGAAACACTCTGGCAGAACGTAGGCGAAAGTCTCGATGTTGTAGAGATACTGGAAACCCTTTGATAGGTCGTAGGCGTAAGCCCCGATGTCATAGAGGTACAAAGAAACCCTCCAGCAGGTCATAGGCGAAAGCCATGATGTGGTAGAGGTGTTGACAACCCTCTGATATGTTGTAGGTGAAAGCCACGATGCTGTAGAGGTACAAAGAAACCCACCAACAGGTCGTAGGCGAAAGTCACGATACCGTAGAGGTACTGAAAATCCTTCGGCAGGTCGTAGGCGAAAGCCCCGGTGCCATAGTGGAGACACCTTAAAAAAAAACTCTCCACCAATGGCTTAGCCTTGGTGGTGGGGACATCTTAAAAACCTTCCCCATAGATGGCATGATCTTAGTATCGAAGATACCTTAAAAACCTTTAAAACCCTCTAGCAGGTCGTAGGCGATAGCCCCGATATCATAGATGTACAAAGAAATCATCCGGCAGGTCATTGGCGAAAGCCCCGATACTGTGGAGGTCCTAGAAACCCTTGGACAGGTCGTATGCGTAAGCCCCGATGTCGTAAATGTACAAAGAAACCCTCCAACAGGTCATAGGAGAAAGCCCCGATATCGTAGAGGTACAAAGAAACCCTTCAGCAGGTCATAGGCGAAAGCCCTGATGCCGTAGAGGTACTGGAAACTCTCCGACAGGTTGTAGGCATAAGCCCCGATGTTGTAGAGGTACAAAAAACCCTCCGGTAGGTCGTAGGCGAAAGCCCCGATTTTGTAGAGGTACTGGAAACCCTTTGACAGGTTGTAGGCGAAAGCCCCAATGCCGTAGAGGTACAAAGAAATCCTCCGACAGGTCATAGGCGAAATCCCTGATGCCATAGAGGTACAAAGAAACCCTCCGATAGGTCATAGGAAAAATCCCCGATGCCATAGAGGTACTAGATACCCTCTGACAGGTGGTAGGAGTAAGCACTGATGTTGTAGAGGTACAAAGAAACCCTCCAGCAGATCGTAGGCGAAAGCAACGATGCCATAGAGGTACTAAAAACCATATGACAGGTCATAGGTGAAAACCCTGATATCGTAGGGGTACAAAGAAACCGTCAGGCAGGTCATAGGCGAAAGCCACGATGCCGTAGAGGTACTACAAATCCTCTGATAGGTCATAGGCGTAAGCCCCAATGGCGTATAGGTGCTAAAAATTCTCTAACATGTCATAGGCGAAAACCCTGATACCTTAGTGGTACTAAAAACCCTCTAAGAGGTTGTAAGCATAAGCCCTGATGACGTAGAGTTACTAAAAACTCTCTAACAGGTCGTAGGCATAAGCCCTAATGTCGTAGAGTTACTTAAAACCCTTTGACAGGTTGTAGGCGAAAGCCCCGATACTATAGAGGTAGTGAAAACCCTCTGACAAGTCGTAGGTGAAAGCCCTGATGTCGTAGAGGTACTGAAAACCCTCCGACAAGTTATAAGCATAATCCCCGATGTTGTAGATGTACAAAGATACCCTCTGGCATGTCCAAGGCGTAAGCCCTAATGCCATAGAGGTACGAAAAATCCTTCGACAAGTTGAAGGCATAACATTGATGTCATAGAGGCACAAAACCCTCTGGTAACTCGAAGGCGCTGACCAAGTACCAAAGAGGTTGCCTCAGCCTCACCATTGGCTTCAACTCTGACGAAACTTCCACCGGGCTAAGGGCCAAGTGGGTCACAGACTGCCTCCCTTGGTCTAGCCATCGATTTCACCTCCTCCAACTACCGCCGGGCTCGAATAGATTGCTTTGAATAAAAAATCTGGAACAAATTTGGAGAGCAATTTGTACCGGCATCGAATAGAAGAATGTTTGTATCATGCTGGAACCTAGTGGCGGCCAGGACTAAGGGGGCTGCAAACTGCCTTCCTCAGCCTTAATCGTCAGCTTTGCCTGCATCCACGACCACTAGGTTCCGAAACTACCTCACCTCCGTCAAATAACTCGTCTCATAGCCCCACTATCGGCTACACCTCCTCCACCTGGAACGACGAGGTCAATATCCCTCGCCGAAGGCATCGGTGTCCAAACCCTCTGCACGTCGATGACACCTACCTCGGTTGTGTTGAGGTCTAAACCTGTGTAAGACTTCATCACTCTAGTTGCCCCTAAAAAACTAAAAAAAATACATACAATCGCATTCTCTGGCTGCTAACAACCGCAACGTGCAAAGGGGCCGGGGAAGGTGAGGCATTGGAGCTTAGGTGCACACAAAAAAACATGTCTGGCTGCATGCCCAAAGGATCGCCATACACTTCGACCAAAGAAAAAAAATACTAAGAGGACCCAAGGACTTAGTTATAGTAATAAATTTCATATAAAAAAATTCTTACATGCCTTCCCGAGTTCCTAATAGATTACTTGGGACCAAAAGCACTGACAAAGGATGGGGAAGAAAACTATAAGCCCTAACAGCGATGCATGAAGCAATGTATGCGATGAATCTGTGGCCAACTACTGCGGAGGCTGATGCAGTAGCTAGCCCAACGCTATCAGAGGACGAGGATGTGGACGAAGTGGACTCCTCCACGGCCTTCTCTCCCTCCTCCAAGGCCTTCTTCTTCTCTGCCTGGGCTACCTCTTTATTCACTTTTGCCTTCTCTTCCCCGTCGATCTCCTTCTCTAAAAGATCCCAGTCGGCTTCCTCTCCATCATCAGAGATATCGATAATCTCAACTAGAGCGACCAATCAGACTGGAGATCGAGATGGAGTGGCGGGGGTCGCTCTCTCTGCAAGGATGGAAGCATGATGATTGCAAGCTCGAACCTTGCAAGCATGCCTATGGGACCACTCGCCCCTAGAGGCACCACGACGAGTAGAACTAGTGCCGGCACTAGAGGTGACCCCACCCCAGTCAAGCCAATCGATATCATCAACATCTCCAATGATGAGGATGCCATGATCGAGCCAAAGAAGAATCGCTCCCCTACACAGCAATGAAGGATCAACTAGGTAGACCCCAGCTTTTATAGCTAGGCCAATCATTTGCGTACGCCTAGGGAAGGAAACAGAACCGCCATGGGTGACATCCCGTAGCCTTCCCAATTATTATTCTGAGGGGCTACGGCCACATCCTGATCAAATTAGCGCACATGCGGCAACTCCCTGCGACAACGCCTAGTTTTTTGCATACACATTCCATCGCATTTATTATTTAAATCCCTTTGGAGCATGCAAGGGCAACCTGCATAAGACCCTAGGAGAATTGGTGCATTACCTCGTCATATGCATTGATGTTACCACGCACTATTAATTACTTGTGCCAAAAAATGGGGAGAATATCTTGCCTCTACATACGATCTCCATTATGACTGTTCAAATGGCAAAAAGGCTCGCCATCAGAGAAGCTGAAGAGCTTTCTTTGACCACCACTGGGCTTCAAATGGCCTTCGGCTCTAATGCCTCTACGCCTCTGGCCTTAGCATGAGCTCTAGAGTGCATTGCCTCCGTTCGAACCTCAACAGCCTTCAGCTCCAATGCCTCTACGCCTTCAGCCTCAGCATGGGCTCTAGAGCGCATTGCCTCTGTTCGAACATTGATGGCATTCGGCACCAATATCTCTACGCCTCTAGCCTCAGCATGGGCTCCAGAGTGCATTATCTCCGTTCGAACCTTGATAGCCTTTGACTCCAATGTCTACTACGTTTCCAATCTCAGCATAGGCTCTGGTGCATGTAGATCGAAGCAAACCCCCATGGCCCTTGGCTCCGACATCGGCTTGACCTTAGGCGACCCTCGCCAGGCTCTGAACTACATCATCCCCGCTGAGCTTTAGATAAACCAAGTCGATATCTCTGACTCTCATCATTGGGCTTTGGACCACGCAGTTTCCTCCGAGTTATGCCATCTCCATCTAGCTTTATCACCATCGCTTACGTCCTTCACCAAGAGGCTCTTCAATGGATAGAAGTTATATTAGGATATTTTGACTAAAGGAGGCTAGGCTGAAGCTAGTTCATTCTACATCTGCTCACCCCTCCACACCTTGGGGCCAACATATGAGGGGGTACTGCTGGGAAAAATATCCTAGCCCATAGATGATACTAAGGGGATGCCATCAAGAGCTTCTCCGGAGCTCTTGGGCTTTGGACTCCCTGCAGAAGCTAAGGCTTCTAGAGGCCGTGAACCCCTCAGACCATCACCTCTCACGACAGGGGATGAAGCTGGCCTCTGAAGAGAATATCAGCGAAAGGAGAACACAAAAGGCAATTGGTGTGACATGAAGTGACCAGTAGTTAATACCGGTGCAAGTGGTGACCACCCTGACCTCCCAATGTAAGTGGAGGCCACGCTGGCACCCGGGACAGTGCGGCACCACAATTAACGACCAGCTGGGTACCACGTCCCTAGGACCACTTGCACTACTGTATTTTCCATACTAGATAATGTCTTTTGAGCAGGGTAAAATTATTCTACATAGGCCCAGACGGTGCGGTTCGATCGGCCCTAGGTCCTTGAGGTGTAGTGATAGCTTGTATCACTATCTCTGTAAGGGTATACAAATATATTTACATCCTAAATGGCACTATAAATACAGACCCTTCGTCACTAGATTGGGGAGACCGATCTTTTTACTATCAACACGTCTTTGGTTCTCCCTCTCTCCACTTCTTCCCCAAACTTGAGTTTCCTCTCTAGAAGAGACTCTCGCCTCACTTTGTTCGTGAAAGATATCTTCTCTTCCCCAATATTGATCAAGAAGAAGGTGCTCTGATGACTATATCCAAATTGGCAGTGCAAGGGGCTGAGGGACCTAGAACTGTCCGACTTTGGGGCATGATTGAAAACAAGGAAATATCGATTCTAGTTGATTCCGATAGCTCTCAGAATTTCATTAATGAGATTCTGGCTGCTCAGTTACAACATCGACATACTGATATTTCACCCAGTGCAGTGAGTATAGCTGATGGTGGGATTTTGATGTACACCAATGAGTTATCTGAATGTGATTGGTGGATTCAAGGATTCGCATTCACTACCAGATTCTGAAGCTTGGGGGTTATGATGCAGTTTTGGGCATGGAATGGTTTGAACTACATGACCTGATGGTCACTGAGTAAAAGCACAAATCTTTATCATTTCAGTACAAGGGCTCTATGATTTCTCTCCAAGGTGTTCAACCAAAATTACTGACTTGTTCGGATGTTTCTGGTTTCAATTTGACCAAATGGGTGGAACATAATGCTGTTTAGGCGCTTCTTCATCTCAGTGAGACCACACCTGATTCCTCTTTGACAACAGTTTTGCCAACCCAGTTTCAGACTATTGTCAATACATTTTCAGATGTGTTTGATGAGCTGACGTAGCTACCTCCTCATTGACCTTGGGATCACAATATTCCTTTACCGCTAGGAACTAAACCAGTTAGTGTTCACCCATATCGCAATACTTCAGCACAAAAGATGGGATTTTAGCAGCAGGTCACTGACATGCTCAAAGAAGGCTTGATCAAACCCAGTTCCAGGCCATTCTCTTCTCCGGTTCTGCTGGTTAAGAAGAAAGACGGATCATGGCATTTTTGCGTCGATTTCAGACATCTATATGCTATCACAGTCAAAAACAAATACCCACTTCCGATTATTGACGAACTCTTGGATGAACTGACAAATGCTCAGTGGTTCACACAGCTGGACTTACGTGCTGGATATCACCAATTCCGGTTGATTGAATAAGATGAGTTTAAAACAACATCTTGGACACATCAGGGCCATTATGAGTTCCGAGTTATGCTATTTGGCTGATGTAATGTGCCGGCAACCTTTCAGTTAGCTATGAACGACATTTTGGCACCACTCTAACGGGTCTATGTCTTAGTCTTTATTGACGATATCTTGTTATACAATCCGACAGTGGAGAAACATGAGAAGGATGTTATGGCTATCTTAGTGTTACTTAGGCAAAATGGTTTGGAATTTAAATTATCTAAATGCGTTTTCACCACCCAATAGATATCATATTTGGGGCATATCATATTTGCAAAAGGGGTTTTGCCGGGGGACAAGATTGCCGAGGTCCGGAATTGGCCACAACCACAGAATGTCAAAGAGCTCCATAGCTTTCTGGGATTGGCCAACTACTATCGGAAGTTTGTTTGCTATTATGGATCCATTAGTAAGCCTCTCATGGATTTACTGAACAAGAATTCCATTTTTGCATGGACTATAGTAGAATAAGTGGCATTCCAGGAATTGAAGCATCATCTCACTCATGCTCCAGTGCTCACGTTGCCGAATTTCAACAAGTGTTTTGTCATTGAAATGGATGAAAGCGAGAAAGGCATTGGTGTTGTGCTTATGCAGGAGTATCATCCTATTTCGTTCTTGAGCAAGGCTCTCTGTCTGAAGAACCAGAGCTTGTCAGTCTACAAAAAAGAATGTCTCGCTCTGTTGATGGCTATTGATCGTTGGCGTTCGTACCTGCAGCACGCAGAATTCACAATTCGCATTGGCCACAAGAGTCTAATTCATTTATCGGAGCAAAGACTGCATACTCCGATCCAACACAAAGCCTTCACGCAGCTGCTGGGACTGAATTTCAGTATTCCGTACAAGCAAGACACTTTTAACAAAGTGGCCGATGCCCTCTCGCAAACCTCATGATTCTTCCCCAGAACTACAGGCTACTACTGTATGCTGTCCAACTTGGTTAGAGGCCATCCAAACGAGCTATCAATACGATCCATACGCCACTAATATTTTGACTACTTTGGCCGCTCTTGGTGGTTCTCACCCTGAGTTTCAGTTAACTGCCGGGGTCCTTCGTTATAAGGGACGGGTCTAGATTGGAGTCGAATCAGATATTCAACAACACATCATTGAAGCAGTATACAACAATGCATTGGGTGGTCATTCATGGTTCTATGCTACATATCACTTATGAAGCGGCTATTTGCCTGGAAAGGTACAAAATCTCACATTCGCACCTTTGTTCATTAGTGTGTTCACTACAATAGAAATTGTCATCAGGGCCGTCTCAAAAACACCATCAGTGGTGATTTTTGAACTCATAGACTATTAGTGCCGGTTCACATAATGAGTATCAGTGCCGGTCCATAACAAAGAACCGGTACTGATACTCAGACTACTGGTGCTGGTTTGTCCCCACAAACTGGCATTGATATGGAGATTACCAGTGCCGGCTTTTGTCATGAGCTGGCACTGATGACCCCTCCCTTTGTACAGAGTCTAGCTCCTTGGTTGAGCAACCACCTTGATGTCCTTTACCCCTCTCCAATAGCTATATCCAAGTGAGCATGGCAGAGGAAAATAAGTTCCTGAGTATACTTAAGGCAATTTGTATAACCAATCAAATAATACAATATAATCAATCAAATAAATCACAATATGTATGTTTCCAAACCATCACTGCAATTTAGAAAGCTGAGTGCTAAATACAGAAATAATTCTATCATGTCCTATCATAATTTTATCATGTCACTTATACTAACTTCACATGATAACAATCGGTCCATATATGCCTGCAGCTAGGTCGTCAAAAAATCATGGAATAATGCACTTTCCAGAAAGGATCCGTAATCTTCTGCATTCTTTTGCGTGTTTCTTTTGGGGGTAATGCTTTGAACCCAAGGTTCACATGCCTTGAGGTACTTCAGTAACTTAAACGGCCAAATTTACATTTATACTGAGTTAGTTACAATATCTCCCATTATAGTAAATTAATAAAAATAAACAAGAGAAAGAAAGGTTTCAGAAGGTCTTGTGATAACTGTCTAGTGCTAGTTACATGAGTGTGGGATTATCATATTTTCGCTAATGGGAATGCCAGAACCCCTGGTCACCAACCAATCTCCCTAATAAAAAATGATGGTTCATGTCGGTGAGTCGCTATTAGAATAAGAGTCCATTTTGATGTCTAGGCAAACTCCATATCAAGGCATACTGCAATCCTTAGAACTATAAATAAAGGGTTTTGGTGCCCTAATTGTCAACAAACAACTACTCTCAACATTTGCACAATGCAATTCTTTGAAAAGAGTTAACACAGCATAGTGTAACATATTTTAGGCACAAAAATTAAGTTAAATAACAAATTTGGAAAAATGTAAATATTATTATTTTTTGACATGCCATCATTAACTATCTACAATATATAGCAAGAGACAAGGGTACAACTCCATTTTAATTGAAGTGTGAAAGTGGCACCATCAGCTCTTGCAGTGAAGTAAAGATCATTGTAATTTATTTGTAAGTTAGAGCTGCTTGAACACAAAACAAACGAACAAATTGCATTGTTCATTTCAAAAAATAAAGGCTCCGCTGGAAGCATGACAATAGTACTCACACAGGTTATTTACTAACTCCATATACATTATTAGGGAACCAAAGAATCTAACATATCACCACCACTCCGATCAGCACAAATCATAGGTTAGCAGTCCATTAAATTTCACAAAACAATTGAACTCGGACCTTCTATTTCACTTCGATGCCTAGTCGCTAATTAGGAGTAATGCTAGAAACTAAAAGACTGAGTATGAGGTAACATAGATCTAAAGGGAACGACAACGATGGTGGATTACCTTGCCCATGCACTTCTCGAGGTGGGGTGCAAAGCGGCTGGCAATGACGGGGTGGCTACAGTTCATGCACTCGAGGACATCGGTAGCGACGGCCTGGTGCATCTAGCCGAACATATCAAGCATGCCCTTGCTCTCGTTGTTGCCCTCGTTGGCACCGAACCCAGGGTGGAGGTCGCCGGTGGTGGAGGCGGCCATGCTTATGGCCCAGACATGGAGCTCCTCCTCCTCGGCACCTTGTAGTGAAAATGACCCTATTAGGCCAGAATTGTGATTTTGATGATTAATGACAACATAGTCATTGAGACTAACATTTTTGTCAATAATATATGTTAGTAGATCTTATAGAGGCAATACATCAAGAAGCCACCGTAACCGGAACAAAGTTTGATTGAATTGAAAACTTAGGAAGATTTGCCCCACCAGAAGGTCCGGTGCAGAGGAGTTTGCACTCACCGGAGCATTGTGTCCAGAGGCAAAGTGAAGGCTGATGACTTCACAGGAAGGTTTGGTGCTCTATGTGTTAAAGTCATCGGAGTATTTTTGACAAAGAGGGAGAAGGCTGAGGACCTCACTGGATGGTTCGGTGCCTGGTTTGTGCACACTGGAGTATAGCACCAGAGCATTTCTTGCAGAGGCGACTGCAAGTGCTGAAGAATGAAGATCAACTGACTGGATAGTTCGGTGATTATAGAGATAGTTGCACCAGAGCATTTCTAAGGAAACAAAGAGAAGGTTTAACTCACGGATGATTCGGTGTGAATGGAATGAACACCAGATGAATGCACCAAAGCATTTTACACAGAGAGGTTGCAAAGGCTCGAATGGCTTAAGATAACTCACGGAAGGTTCAGTGATGGATTTGAAGGCACACTGGAGTGTACGGTGTTCACAGAGGCTTTGAGTAGAAGTCCAACAACTAGTTTATGAGGTTGTACTCATCGGATGATCTGGTGTTAGTACTAATGTCCTCACCAGATCATCCGGTGTTAACAACTTTTCTGAGCCATTAGGAAAATAGCTAGTTGGCGGGTTTGAGGCTATAAATACCCCTCCACTCAATAATTTGAAGGTGTTCCATGCTGCTGGAGTCAAGAGGAAGCTCATATACACTTGAGAAGACATCCAAGCCACCAAAGCGATTAAAGTGATCATCCAAGGCGATTAAGCACAAGATTAGAGAGTGTTTAGTGCTTATAGGCCTAGAGTGAGTTGTAGCTAGGTGCTGCAGCTTGAAGAAGGGATCAAGGAGTGATTCTATCTTGTACCGAGTGGTACGTCGGCGCCTTGGAATATTGGTGACTCACCGACATCTTGGGCCTTGATGGCTCAAGCTTTTTGACCATCTGACTTGGTGTGGAGCGGTGGCAAGACACATGTACGGGGATGCAGAGACTTTTGTCTTGGTGGATTAAGCTCCGAAGTGATCATGACAACAAGTGATCGAAAGAGTGGCTAGTGGTGAGATCTTTCCTTGGTGGCTTGGTGGCTCGTTGTGCTTGAGACCTTGTCTTGGTGACTTGATAGCTCAAGAGCCATGACCGAAAGAGACTTGGCGACCGGGAGCATATCCTTGGTGGAGCTCCAACATGGACTAGGGGTGACATTCATGCCATCGATACAATGGGATAAAAATTCCTTGTGCCGAGTTTATCTCTCTACCTTATTTACGTTTCTATATTTACATACTTGTAATTTATCTTGCTAGAGTAGGTTCCAATCATCATGAGTGGTGGAGTAGACACACTAGATAAATCTAGAGGACATTTTAGATAGAAATTGAGATATATTTATTTTGTGAAGTTTTGAAGCCAATTGGTTTAGGTTTTGAAGTATCCTAATTCACCACCTCTTAGGACATCATCGTTCCTCACAATTAGTATCAGAGCCTCGTGCTCTTGATAGGATTAACATACTAGAGTTGTGACGTCCGGGGTTGGGATGGTTACCCATAACGCTCCACTTTTTAATGGCACTAACTTTTTCCGTTGGAAAATTAATTCCAATGTCTTGTTATTTGCAAGCTAAAGGCTTAGATGTTTGGAGAGTCACCAAGGAAGGGATGAGACCTTACATCACCAACAAGGCAATTAGATGCATTGGTGAAGAGTATCCTTTTATCATCTTTAAATGTTGATGCATTTAATCATGCTTATTCTCTCACCAATGTACATGATATTTGGAATAGTCTTATTGAAATATATGAAGGCACAAAGGATATGCGCAATGAAAAATATCATGTGCTTGTTACTAAGCTCAATAGCATCAAACAATTTGTCCATGAAAATGCTTATGACATACTCACGTTTGAATATTCTTGTCAATGAGATCAATTGGCTAGGTTTGATGCCAATTGACGATGATCAAGTGGTGAGAAGAATACTTCAAGCTCTTCTTCCAAAGTACAAGTTGATAGTCTCTATCATCTACAACAACAACGATATCAAGAAGATGGCTCTAAGTCAAGTGCTTGGCAAGATCACCGCCTATGAGATAACTATGAATATAGGGGTGGAAGCCTCTTCCTCATTCGACGCTAAGAACCTTGCCCTCATAAGAAAGCAAGCACCATGCCCACACATGAAGGCGAAGACGAGGAGGCAAGAGCAAGAGTCAAGCTCAAGCGAAGATAATAGAGATGAAGATGAAGATGAAGAGAGCAATGAAGATGATGAGCAATGTAAATCAAGTGATGAAGAAATAGACTCCGAAGTCGCCAAGGCCATCTCTCAAGTGGAGAACATCAAGAAGATCAATGACAAGATTGATCATCGAATCTCCATAAAAGACTTGGTCACAACTATTGATCACATCAAGAAGGAGAAGAAGACCAAGAGAAAGAGGGAGACAGGGGGAAGAGTCAAAGCTTTTACAAACATGGGAAGATGGGTGAGTGAAGATGAAGATTCAAGTTCAAGTGATGAGAGCTTAGCCACCCACTCCTCCAAGAGAAGATCTTTCTCAAGGTCGTCATCATGCAAGCCATCATCATACAAGTACCTTATGACCAAAGGTATGGAAAGTGATTTAAGTGATGATGAATTCAATGAGGATTCTCTCTTATATGATGAACTCTTTCATTTGATCGATGAGCAACAAAGGGCTCTTAAGAAACAATCAAAAGAGCTTAAGAAATTCAATATATTTAATGACATTCATGCTACATTTATTTCTAATTATGAATAATTATTGAGAAATTTTAATTTTCTAAACAAAGAGTATGATGAGCTTAAGGTAAAATTTGAGTGCATTGAATCTCAATCTAAGGCCTCTTTAGAGAAATCTACCTCCCTATTTAATTTTAATCCTAAGGTAGATGCTTGCACTTCTTGTGATGATTTAATTGATATATCATGCTCACCCCTTTGCAATGAGATATGTATTCAAAATGTTCTTGTAGAACCATCTAATGAACTCATTGCACAATAAAATGATGAGCTTAAGCAAGAAGTGGAAAAGCTCAAGAAAAACTTGGCAAGATTAAAGGGCAATAACTATATCCAACCTCCTCAAGATAACCATGCAACCATGGTGAAGAAGCTTACGGAGGAGTCCACCATGACATGCTTCAAATGTCATCAAGAATGCCACAAGCCCTTCCAATACAAGAAAGTCAAGAATTCCACAAGCCCTTCCAATACAAGAAAGTCAAGAAGGAGATCAAGGAGAAGAATAAAGCAATGAACCTCTCTAACAAGACCTCCTCCTTCTACACCAATCTCAACTACGAGATCAAGGCTAAGATCAACCACTACAAGCTCAAGAAGAAGGACAATAGCAAGGTGGTTGCACACAAGGTCAGGAGAAAGGAATGGTGGTGGAATCAACCCATTTGGGTGTCCAAGAAGGTTGTCACCAACATGAAGGGGACCCAATCGGTTTGGGTTCCAAAGAAGACTTGAAGCCCAAGGCGGCTATGAGAATTTGAAGACTTGGCTCACAAGATAAAGTGAAGGTTCAAGCAAAGAAGTCAAGTGTATAAGATTAGGCGCTTTGATGAAGATCATGATCATCATATACCCAAATCTCCATCCAAAAGTAATGAGGTAACGGTAGCTAGACTTTTGTTTATATTTTGAAACATTGCTTTGTCTAGGATTGCATGTGCATATTTCAATTCATTGAAGTGCCAAGTGTTGGTTTTCATATGGTAGGTTGCTTGTGTTTCTCTGCTTCTTATGAGCAACCTACATAGTTTATTAGTTATAAGTTTCTTTCATGGCACTAGTTACGCAATTAGTATCTTTTATGTGCTATGAACCAATTTATATGGTACCCTCCCTATTGTTATTAATAACAAGTGCATATGTCTCGCAAGTATTCAAAACTTATATACACATATTTAGGGAGAGTATATCCTATGGGTTGTGATTTTGAGATGTTCCTGGAGATATGAAATGTTTAAATGCTTTAATTAGTATCATTCTCAAATCTTTTATTCATTTAAGATACCTCCATGCATAATATAGCTTAAACTTCCTATCTTGACATATTGTCTAGTTGTGTATATGTTTCTTTCTCATCATATGTATGCACACAAATAGGAGGATTTTAGACTATATTATGTGATTTTTATAAATTGTGATCTATGTGCTTTCATAGCCTACAACTAGTATTATTCATTTGTACTAATATCCATACAAATGGTATTCTTTTAATTGGATCATGATTTGTGAAGTTCTCTCCCATGTACTCTAATGTTTTCCATTTGAGTTCAACATGTGCATATAGCCTTTTGGGAAGTTATTGATAAAGGGAGAGAATTTTGACGACCAAAGCAAGATGCAAGTTTGCAAGATGAACAATGAGGAGAAGATTGTAGCAACTAGCAAGATGTCTAGAAATGTCGAAGTTGACAAAGGAGGAGGAGAAGAAGAATATCTTGCATGGGTCGACACATAAAGAAGCCACCACAGCTAGTACAAAGTTGGACTGAATTGGAGAAGTCCCAGGGAGATAGTGGCGATGGAGAAAGGGGGGCCACAACAAAAGGGGACTAAGTGGTAAGAACATACATCCAAGTAATGTGATAAGACATTGTGCTCGCTTATGATCTTTACATTTGGTATCATTCATTATTTGCCACTTGTTTTTGTTATGTTGTCATTAATCACCAAAAAGAGGGGAGATTGTAGCGAAAATGGCCCTATTAAGCTATGATTATGATTTGGTGATTAATGACAACATAGTCAATGGGACTACATGTTAGTAGGTCTCATGGATGCAATACATGAAGAAGCCACCATAGCCGGGACAAAGTTGGACTGAATTGGAGAAGTCCCAGGAAGATTTGCCTCACCAGATGGTCCGGTGCTCTGGGTGTTAAACTTACCGAAGCATATTAGACAAAGGGGGAGAAAGGGCTGAAGACCTCACCGGAAGATCCGATCATTAGCATATGTACACACCGGAGCATTTCTACTAGAGAAGGTTGCAACCATTGAAGTTGAAGATCAAAGCACCGGATAGTCCAATAATCAATGTGTTGCACACACCAGACAATGAACAGTACAAGAAAGAGTTCACCGGAAGGTCCGGTGTATATGTTGTACACACCGGAGCCTTAACACCGGACTAATTTACACAAAGAGGGTGCTAAGTGTTGAAAAATGAAGTTCAAGGCATCGGATATTCCGGTGATGAAGAGATGTACATTTGATGCTCTCACCGGAGCAATTTACACAGAGAAGAAGAAAATGCTCGGTGGCTCAGGATAACTCATCGGATAGTCCTGTGATGGAGATGAATTATATACCAGAGTGTTCAGTGTTCATAAAGGCTTGAGTGGGGGTTCCTACGGCTAGTTTGTGGGAGTGTACTCACCGGATGATCCAGTGTTAGTACTATTGTTCTCACCGGATCATCTGGTGTTAACAACTTTTCTGAGCCATTGGGTTAACAGCGAGTGTGTGGGTTTGGGTTATAAATACCCCTCCACTCAGTCATTTGAGGTTGTTGGAGTCTAGAGAAGTCCAAAAATATATGAGAAATCATCCAAGCCACCAAAGTTCTTAAAGTGATCATTCAAGGCGATTAAGCATAAAATTAGTAAGTGATTAGTGCTTATAGGACTAGAGAGAGTGTTTTTGGGTTATTGCTGGCTAGAGAGTGGATCAAGGAGTGATCTAACCTTGTACCAAGTGGTATGCTGGCACCTTGAAGTCTTGGTGACTCACCGGCAAGCTTGTTGACCCTTTGACTTGTTGTGGAGCGGCGGCAAGGCGATTATGCGGGGACAAGGAGACCCTTGCCTTTGTGGCTCAAGCTCCGAAGTGATCACGGCAGCAAGAGATCAGAAGAGAGGCTTGATGTGAGGCCTTGCTTTAGTGGCTTGGTGGCTCATCCGGGTTGAAACCTTATCTTTGTAACTTGGTGGCTCAATAGCCACGACCAGGTGCCGTCCGGGAGCATATTCTTGGTGGAGCTCCAACGTAGACTAGGGGTGACATTTATGCCATCGATACCACGAGATAAAAATCCTTGTATCGAGTTTGGTCTCTCTACCTTATTTACGTGCATTTACATTTTTGCAATTCACCTTCATAGATAGGTTGCAAGCTCTTTTGATTGGTAGAGTAGACGCACTAGATAAACCTATAACACATTTAGATATAAATTGATACAAGTTTATCTTGTGTGGTTTTTGGAGTCGAATAGATTCTAAGTATCCTAATTCATCCCCTCTTAGGACGTCACTGATCCCTTCACCCGGAAAGAGCTTCCTGGCTACCATTCACGATGGTGAAAGCACGGGAAAAGAGAGGGGGACACATGGAGTCGATTTTGCAAGGAGTTCGAGCGATGGAGGGGGGAGGCAAGGTCGAGCTTGGCAGTCGAGGCAGCGACACCTTTTCTTCACGCGTGCTTGTGCCGACGAGGTTCCTGGGTGAGAAACCAAGTTGAAATGTGACTTGGTTTATGTGTGATGAGTGATTGATAAAGTTGTCGTTTTGGTTTGTCATGTTTCAGATTGCTTGAGCTTGGTTCGCTTGAAATTCGATTATGTCCAGAATCCAGAAGTTCAGTCCAGAATCCGAAACGTCCGACCCAATCAGAACCTGGAACTCCCAGTCACAATTCAGAACTTCCGAGTGAACCAGAATCCAGAAATTCTGGGTTTAATCTGGAACTTCTGAATTGATGTGAAAGCTGAGATAGAGAAGAGTCATTCGGAGCTCAATCCAGAATTTCTGGAATCTCGAACTTCTAGATGAATAGTGATTTCAGCTCTAATGAATAGTGTTTTTAGCTTTGAATTTCTTCTCTGCATTGGATTTTTTGTGAAGTGCTTTGAATTGATTTGAGGTTTCAATTGAGAATTTTGATTATGGTCTAACTAGAGTTGGAGTTGGAGATATGTGGTTGCTTGGCTCATGATATGTAGGTAATGGGAGTACCTTGGCGGCCGATAGTGGGATGATCAGTGCCAAGCGGAGTGCTTGGTGCCGGAGATTCGAGGAGGCCGGACGGAGTCAAAGGTGATCCTAGCTATACATGTGAAGGTCAAGTAAAGCATTGAAGATGGATAGAGATAGTGTGTTAACAAAGTCAAGCGAAAGGAATGCTGGTACAAGTGACAAGGTGGCCCGAGGGATCGAGAGCGGGAGAGACTTGCCGACGGTCAAGATCACAAGATGGAGTACATTTGTCGACATTGAGGTTAAGAAAATGCCAGTGAGTTACGCTATGAGAAGCGTGCAATGGGTTTCGCTGTTTGGCCTCAAAACTGTGGAAAGAATGGAAGTGTACATGGTGCCATTGTGAAGCGTGCGTCGAGGTGAAGCTAAGTCATGAAGGCGCCATAGTCATTCAATGGATGGAGGAGAAAATGGACAAAAATACCCTCGGTGGTAGATAAGAATGTACTACAAGAGAGGAGTATTTTGGAAACAAGCTAGGAAACTTAGGGGTCAAGAAACCTAGGCTATAAATAGAAGGGGAGGGCTAGTTGAGCTCCTTGAACCAGCCACTTGAGCCCCTTGTGCCATACATATGAGAGCATTGTGCTAGGGTTTTAGAGGAGAGAGAGGAGTTCTTAGCCTATGTATTAGGTGTAAAATTTTGTCTGAAAAACTCTGTAATCCGTCTAAAATAGGGTTGACCTCTGCAAAAAGTAAAATTAATGTTTTTGCATGTGCTTTGAATTCCCCTCCTACTAGTTTCCCTATGTTGATTCCCTTGCATTTTTGCAAGTTTTTAATTCCCGGTTGCGATTTTCGTTTTCGTGCTTGAGCTGAAAATTTTTGCCTTGATGGAGTTGTTCTTCTTGTTGCTAGAGGCATAAATTCGCGCACAAATGTACACAATTAGGTATTGAATTCCCTTACCTCTTATCTATCGACTTGGAGATCATCTTCTCCTAGTGTTCATCTTTTGATCTTTGGGTGATTCTTCTCAAGTTTCAAGATTTGTGTGGGGATGAGTCATGGATTAGTTTACTGCCGAACCTACTATTCGATTCTAACCATGAGACCCACCTTCTGTTGGATTTGCATGTGTGAATTTTGAATTTCGAGCCGCTGTTATGTCCAACACGAAACTTCCAGATTGAAGTGTCACTTTGTGACAGAGAACCCTAACTCGGAAGTTCATCTGGAACTTCCGGAACCCGGATATTCCAGATTTCACCAGGAAGTTCTAGTGAATAGTGTTTTCAGCACTGAATTCCTGCTTTTCGTAGGATCTTTCGGTGTCCTTTGAGTGCATCTTTTTGTCGAGTTTCCGCTGCTTTTTTGTTGCGCCTTGTTGTGATTCTCTTGTGAGGTGCATTGGGTGACAAAATAGGAAAAGGCAGGCCATCTATTTCAAAAATTTTGTTAAGGTGCCTATTCACCCACCTCTAATCATCATTCTTGTTCCTACACAAGGTGTGAGATGCAGTGCGTGGCAACCGTGAGAGAGGAGCTGTGAAGTAGGGGCGATGTGGACGGCGACTTTACTAGTGGTACGGTGCAGTAGTAGAGGAGTTAGGCGGGCAGTGTTGTTACAGCTCGGTGACGGGATCCAACGGTTGCAGTGCTTGGGCACGGGTGTGAGCGGTGGGAGCGAGAGGAAGAAGAAAGGACGTCACTGATCCCTTCACCCGGAAAGGGCTTCCTAGCTAGGCCAAAGGGCCAAAGGGCGAGCTGGGCAGTGGGAAAGAAGAGAGAGAGAGAGAGAGAGAGAGAGAGAGAGAGAGAGAGAGAGAGAGAGAGAGAGAGAGAGAGAGAGAGAGAGAGAGAGAAAGAGAGATAGTGGGTCGGGGATAAGGAGTTGGGCCAGATTGAGCCTAAGGAGGGGGAGAAAAGGGAAAATGTTTTGAATTTTGTTTGGATTACTTTCTGATTTTTTATTTCAAAATTTGCTAGAATTTTGGGATGTTACGGGACATACGTACCACAAAATAAACGAGAAAGGTTTTTGCCGGTCTGTGCTTCTCGGTCCTTGGAAAAGCCCTGAATGAGGCTGGGCCTTCCCCCTGTTGAATGGTGAAGAAGCATCCAAGCAGCTCGTCACGCCACTTGACACCAATGTCCCTAGCCCCAACAGCGGCACCCGTGCAAGACAGACCCATCAGGAGCGATAAATCCTCATGTGTGGGCGCCATCTCACTACACGGGAGGTGAAACGTGTGCGTCTCTAGACACCACCTGTCGACAAGAGCCGCGAGCAAGGCTCGGCCATTGCTAAACCGCGTGGCCACCTCCGAGCCCCCAACCAACGTGTCCACCTCCAACAGCTGACATAGCGAAAGTACCCCAGTAGCACACAACCTACAAATATCATAGTTAGCAACATATACGGAAAACAAGTTGTGTACAACATTATATTGAAATGGTACAAATCTCAGGATCCAGCGCGTGTCAAACCTCATGAACTCCTCTGGCACACGGGGTCATAGTAGCGGGAGCTCCTCAACATGGACCGCTATGTGGTACGAATGGTGCTTAAGGTTGAGTTGAGGGTCAAGCAACTACAGCTATGCCATACCTGCTTACTGCACAAGTTATTTACAATTTTATAAGAACCAAACACAGAGGTAAGGAGTAAGCGTCCAATATATAACATAATTGATTGTTCAAAGCGTACACAAATATGTTAACAAATACCAACTTAACACTTACAACCTCAAACGTACTAGCAATCTCAGTACTACAATAGTAAACTATAATGTTGTGCACATGAATATCCATCACAACACAAATTACAACATATAACTCGACAAAGCCCACGATCGACAACCAAGAGGACATCTCCCATCTGCAGCTGAGCCGAAAGGACCTGCTTTAACAGGGTTAACACTTGGGACACCAATGGTGCATTTCTTGTAAGTGTGCCTAGTTCTGTTGCACTATTTCACGCGATGCTCGGCCTCTGCTTTGTCCATGCCATTACGGAGCCTCATAGTTCTGTGTTGTCCCTTCTTCTACTTCATCTTATCGGGATCAGGGATGAAGACACAATCGGGCCCAGGTTCCTTCATGAAAGATCCATAAATCCTGAAACCATAGACCTCATGGTTCTAAGTGTTGAACGGAGCTTCCTTCTTAAAGTAGTTGAAGACGTACCTCCGAGTCTTCATCCCCATCACAGCATATGCGGCAATCACATGTGAGCATGGCCTCTGTAGTAGCATCAGCTTGTAGCAGATGCAAACACACCTGTCATTAAAGATGGTGCACTCTTGGATAACTCTCTTATGCTTGCCCCTCCTCCTTCCTTTGTCCCTGCATAGAACTTTGTATATGTGTTGTGCAGTTTCCATGATCTTCATCCAGTGCATCTTTGCCTTCTCCGTCTTATCTTCCATGTACTTAGTCATCTTCGTCCCATAAATTAGACAAGTATCATTTAGCGTCGGGTGCGCTATTGCATAGCGATCCCTAAAATACTTGCAGGTCCTTTGAAGTATGAACTCTACAATCCCCACCAGCGGTAACCCCCTCACGCCTTTAATCACCTAGCAGTAAACATATGCTAAATTTGTAGTCATAATTCCATACGTAGTCCCGTTTGTGTCATAGAGAAGAGCCCACTCGTCCACTCATTCTCAATCTACTCGCTAAATGACATGGTAGATAACTTGTTACCACACGTGATTCCAACTTCATTGTCCATTGGTACAGTCACAAGAGGTGCTGGTTCACCCTTTGGTCCCCTCATGGGCCTTCTTGCATGCTCATGTGTTTTCTTCTTCGTCAGCTCATCTTGAATTGGCGGAAGAGATTCTTGTTCTTGAATTGGCGGTAGAAGTTTGTACCCAAATGCCGTATACACTACCTACTCTGCACATCTGGTCACACATGTCCAATCAAGCCATCGCCTATTCCATTTTGCAGATCATGAATTGCTACGAGCATCCCAGCATGCTGGTCATGTATACGGGACACGTTTGGCTGAGCACCAACAATTATCATCCTTACATGGTATAGGAACCAATATCAACTGTTGGTATTCTCACTCTCCACAAATGCAAAGGTCAACCTAGAACTTGGTTGTTCTCATCAACCCCAATAGCAGTCAAGATCTGTCCCCTTGAAGCCATGCACCTGCCACAAGCAACCTTCTTTCATGCACTTGACATCATATTCCTTCTTGCTTTACTTAACAACATAAAATTACCATCGAAGCGATGCCGTCCATTAAGTCACAGCATCCTTCGTAGCTAGATTGATAGGATACCTAGCACCCTCGGTCATCTCATTCTATGTATACTTCCAGGGCACCTGATTCCCCTCATTCACCATAAGGTTGTAAAGTTGGGATTGTTCCAGTCCATGGGAACATGAGTGTCATCCTCGTCATCTGAGATGTCATACTTAGGAGATTCGTCAGCCATCCCACTCAATCTGTTCAATTATAGTAGGGATTCATTCCCCCTCGTCTGCCTCACCGGTCAGTTCAGTCGGATAATCCGATAAATGTGCACCATTCGAAGTGACATCCTCATCACACTCTTCCTCATCACCCTCCTCCTATGTGTACCCTCTACCCTGCATCTCTCCAACTACCTCCTTATTCTTCCATTGCACAAGCAACATAGGAGGCTAATCTCCGTGCACAACATCCTGCATGTACCTCTTCCACACTTCATCTTCCCTAAGTGGATACACCTCCAAATACACACCCTTTCTCATATGGTTGCCCACTAATGGTCATCTCTTGAACCTCGCAATCTATTTTCAAACCCCGCACCAACCAGGCATACAAGTGTCATTGTCCCTATAAAAAATCCTAAGCTACCACTGGTCAGACATACTTGGCAACCATCGACAAAAACCGTAACATTATTGCGAGAGAATATAAAAAATTAAGTAAAACAATATCAATAATAATGCAAAATTCATTACATAGATAGTCCAACATGTAATCTATACTGCAAGAAATTATTTCCAGATCGCTACATCAAACACCTCTAAATCCTATATCTACTACTTCAGTTTTACGTACACTATGTCTAAATCCTGCATCTAGTACCTAACATATATCTAAATACTACATCTAATTACTCAAATATGAGTACAAACACGATCTAGTCTTAAACTGTGTCTAACCTTAATTCTAAACCTAGATCTACATTCTAACCTATGTCTAGTGGCTATCCTACCAGGTTTATAAAAAATCCTAGATATAACCTCTAACCTATGTTAAAATCTAGCACTAGTGGCTATCCTACGGGGTTTGTAAAAAACAGAGAAAACAAAAATACCTCTTTACTTCGATAGAGCATCGCCGCAAATTTTCTCCTCTCCTCCCCTCCCTCTCTCGGTTGAGTTCAAAGCAAATGGGGCGCTGACGTTGATAGGGCCGCGCCGACTGAATTATATATCTAAAAAATCTCATTCACTATTCGGACGAGACCTTTTGGTGGATCCACAGATATCGCAACAATGAAGAACTCGCCCACAAGACCTTAGGGAAAATGTGTGTGTGAGAGACCAGAGCCGAGCACTGTTTGGCCCAAGTGTATTTTTTTCGCCCAGATAACATGTAAGCTCAGCCCAGTTAGCATGTTTGACTGCACTAGTCCCGGTTTCTTTTTCTTCTTTTCGTTTTTTGTTTTTCGTGCATTTCCCTTTTCTTATTTACTCATTTTTTAAAGTATTTTCTTAGTCTTTGACTTTGCTTAGTTCATGGTTCTTTTAATAAAAATATATTCGCCATTTCATTTTTCAAATCTTCTTTGTTTATTTGTTTATTTTAGATGTCTTTAATTACTTTCATGGTATAATTTTTAAGTGTGTTCGTGCTACATTTCATCGTCCCATTAATATTTTTTAGATTTTCTCATGATATGTTGAATTATTTCCGTGGTACAATTGCATTGTTTCAGTTGTAGAATTCGATTGTTCCCTACTATTGCATTGTCGCGTAATGCAATTAGATTGTTCCTCTGATACCTGTAAGATGTTCTCATGACATGTTTTGAATAATTCCCATGGTATGCTTTTAATTGTTCCTACATAAAATCCATTGTGTTTTGTGGTATAATTGATTAATACATTTTCTTTTTCGGTGCCTTTATGGTATATCTTTGAATAATAGTCATGGTGTGATACATAAACAGTCTAATTTAAACAGCAGGTTGCGGTTACAACTAACTACCAGGCCCAATCTAAATAATCGTGGGCGGATAGAATAATGGGTTGGAAGTAGCTAACCAGTAGATTCCCCCCCCGGGGGGGGGGGGTGGACACACACTGTTTTCTGTCCTCCCACGCGACTAGAACGGCTCCCGCCCGTCTTCGCCGTCCCTCGGCTTACTGACTTCTAACTTTTCCTCACCAAGATTTCTCACTGCTGTCTCAAGTGAAAAGAAAATTATCACTGCCGCCCATAAGAATTCACGCTGCCGCCCAAGGGGTTTTTTTTTTTTTTTTGAGAACGTGCCTGAGCAAAGCCACCGCCCAAGTTAGTAGTAACCGAAGCCCTCCCTGCCAGGGTCCCCACTCAGCCTGTCGTCTCCGTCCCCAAAATCTTGCTGGCTTCTGCTGCCTCCCCCAGACATTTCCCCGCGAGTGACAGACCCCAACTCAACTCTTGCAGTGCCGGTTCCGATGGCGGATCCGTCCAGGAGCCCCGACTGGTCAAGCCTCCTAGTTGACATCCTCGTAGCCGTCCTGCGCCGCCTGGACGCCCCGTCAACCCTCACGTACGCCGCTGTCTGCGTCGCATGGCGCGCCGCGGCGTCTTCCGACGTGCCGGGGGGGGGGGGGGGCACGATCACCACGCTGCGCTGCGTCCTCAACGCCGAGAACACCTCCTTCCCTATGGTGCCCTTCCCCCACGCTGCTGCGGCGCCTCCCACGGCTGGATCGTCGCCTCCAATGAGCGCTCCAACCTCGTGCTCTACAGCCCCTTCGCGCCGCCGTCCGTGGCCATCTTCATCTGTCAGCACACTCGGAATACCTATTCCTGGGCCGACAACAGACAGAAGAACTGAAGAAGGAAAGAGGCGCTCTGAACCTGACGAGCCTGACGTCTGACGACAAAAGCACGGCGTCTGAACCTGGCGCGAGGAAGACTGAGCTGGACAAGGTGCGGGCTCGGCGTGAGCGACGTCCGAACGTGCGTGTGTCTGGACCCGAGTAGGTGTGATAGCTGTAAGTGAGCCCGAGGCCAGCTGTATTGCGCGGGAATATAAGCGCTGAGAGGATGAGGGAAGAATTCAAGTTAGAACAGAACAGCTATTGCTGCCTTCCGAACCTCCTAATGCTACTGCTGTTCTTCGCCTAGATCTCCTGCTCCTCCTCCTAATCCTCCAATCGTTCTCTGATTCTTCTACCTAGCTCCCGGTTGCTAACAATTGGTACTCAGAGCACGACCTAGAGACCCACGAGCACTTTCACCCGGTTCCAATGCAGGTTAGGAGCAATGGATCCAAGCACCAAAGCCATCATTGATGAGATGAACAAGCGTTTCGCCGAGTTCGATCTCAAGTGGGAGAAGAGATTCATGGAGCAAGACTAAAAGAAGGATGAACGCGTAGAGGCGCTGGAGGCGATGACCACAGATCGAGTCCACTGTCGATTGTTGGTCCGACCGCGCGGTGGCTGCAATCAGCAGAACGCCACCTGGGGCATGCGAGTTGGGGGACTTGTGTCGGATGATTAGAGTCTGTTTCAGTCATGATCAGCATGAGTCCTTAATTGGTCAGCTATTCCACATCAAGCAGTCAGGGTCGGTCACAGATTATGTGAAAAAATTCTCCCAATTAGTTGATCAACTAGATGCATATCAGGATGTGACCGATCCTTTATATTACACCATGTGATTCTTAGATGGTCTGCGAGATGATATTAAATCTTCAGTTGCTATTCAGCATCCCTCGAATATGGATTTTGCTTGTACACTAGCGTTGTTGCAAGAGGAGATGTCCGAAGGTGGCAGACGCCGAGAGTTCAAGAAGCCGAACGTGCCTTATTTCACCAAGCCAATCTCAAGGGGGGCCTCAACTGCTGCCACCTCCTAAATAAAAAATATACATGTTTGACGGTCTGATACAAGCACAGGACCGATGCAATCTAGATGCAGCCCGAGCCCAGACTCCAGAAGAGAAGTTCGCAGCTCTTGTTGTGAATGACGGCGAATAAACGACGAAGAACACAAGATCAAATCACAGCGGAGACACAAGATTTAACGTGGAAAACCCCTCCAATTCGAAGGGGAAAAAACCACGGGCGCCAGCCAGCAAACACTCCTCACTATTATCAAGAGTCGGGTTACAACGCCGTGCGGCGGCTTACAAGAGAATGAATGAATCAGTCGCAGTGGAACCCTAGCGACGGGTATATGTACCGTACCGCGGGGGGCCAGCCCCCCGCACCCCCCCAAGTGAAGGAGGGCGGGCCTCCGCTTCGCTCCATCAGAAGTCGGCCTTTGTCTTGGGCAATGAATTTGGAACATCTTCAACAGCTCTGTGTGTCGAAGAGCTCAGGTTTTGTGTCAAAGGTGCACGGAGAAATGGAGCAAGGATCACCGGTGTGCTGCCACAGTACCTCTACACACTATTGAAGAGGTCTAGGAATTGTTCAATTGTTAAGACATGAATGACAATCCTGAGGTGGAGGAACCAGTGGAAGGTACCTAGATGTCCATATCAAGAGATGTTGTCAGTGGCACCACTTCACCCCGAACTCTAAAGCTGTCCGGCAATATTAAGAATGTGGAGTTATTTGTACTTGTGGATTCAGGCAGCTCACACTCTTTAGTTAGCCAACATATAGCTGACAGATTGCAACATATTAAAAAGATGACAAAACCTATAAAGGTTCAAGTAGCAAATGGTCATTCTTCTTTGTGATCAGAAGCTTATTCAGACCATGTGGTTCCTTGAAGGGTATGAGTTTCAGTCAGCGCTCAAGGTCTTCCAATTACAAGTTTATGATTTCATTGTTGGTATGGATTGGCTCGAGGCATATAGCCCCATGAAGGTGGATTGGAGTCCGAAGAAGATGCAAATTCCCTACAAAAACACTCACATTACTCTTCAAGGGGCCTTAGAAGAAGTCCCGGCTTGTACTGTTGTCCAGGTGTGCAGCATCCAATTATTGCAGGATTCAGAACAGGCATTAACCCAGGACTTGCTTGAAGACATCCAAACACTGATCTCCAAATATGCTTTAGTGTGGACTGCCCTCAAAGGTCTACCTCCCTCAAGAGCATGTGACCAACGTATTCCACTGATTGAAGGTGCAAGGCCAGTTAATGTAAGACCCTACCGTTATGCTTGAACCTTGAAGTCTGAAATTGAGAAACATATCGCTTAGATGCTTGACAGTGGAGTTATACGACCCAGCGGCAATGCATTTTCATCTTCAGTGGTCTTAGTGAAGAAAAAGGATGACACTCGAAGGTTTTGTATCGATTATCAACATCTCAACACCTTCACATTGAAGTCAGAGTACCCAGTACCTATAATCGATCAGCTATTGGATGAACTTTCAGGGGTGTATTGGTTCTCTAATCTGGATCTACGGGCTGGATATCAGCAAATATGATTAGCACCTGCAGAGGAGCACAAAACAACATTCCAAATGCACCATGATCATTTTAAATTTAAGGTCACAACTTTTGGTCTCTCGGGAGTCCCAGCTACCTTCCTTGAAGTTATGGATGTCACACTAGAACATCTACTCCGCAAGTGTACTACTTTTCTTCGATGATTCCTTGGTGTACAACCCCACGTGGAGCTCTCACCTGTAGCACATGGACAAGGTCCTGCAGCTGCTTCAAAAAGATAAGTGGAAAATCAAAATGAGTAAGTGTTCTTCTGCTCTGTGAGCAACAACTGTAATCCTGAAGTTCCTGCTCATTTTTTCAAATTCAGTTAGAGTAGCACATGATTTCAGGGCCTTGACGCGCATGGCGTGCATGGCGGAATGCGCGAGATTAGCTCGGCTGCTTCCTACCTTTTATTTGCTTTCCAGTTTTAGCGTAGCCTGTGTATAAATACAAGGAAAACGCTGTCACAGTAGTGCAGCACCAAAAATCCCAGTGTCCAATTCTCTGATCTTGCGAGTTCTTGAGAGTTCGTGCTGATCGGTTCATCCTCGCCGGAGTTCCGATCATCGCCGGAGAGAAGTTCCGGCTGACATTTGGTATCAGAGCCGTGACGAGGAGGGATGGACCACCATTCCGCTCCGCCGTGCAGTGGCCGTGAAGGGTGACGAGGTCGCCGTGTCTCGCCCTCGCCAGCGCCGCGAGGTCGTGATCCACCGCACCGTCGGGGAGACATCCGCCGCCGGGACTCAGTTCCCCATGCTCACACGCACCAACTACTAGGAGTGGGCGATGTTGATGCAGTTGAACTTGGAGGCGGCAGGGTGGTGGTACGTCGTCGAGCCGGAGGAAGGCGAGGAGATCGTGTACCGCCATGACCGGCTGGCGCTCGCCGCGATCCTGCGTTCCGTGCCACCCGACATGCTGGCCGGTCTCCGTGAAAGGAGGACGGCAGCGGCAGCGTGGGCGGCGATCAAGCAGATCCACGTCGGGGTCCAGCGGGTGCGCGAGGCCAACGCGCAGCAGCTCCGCCGCGAGTTCAGCGCCCTGGTGTGGAAGGAGGCGGAGAACGCGGAAGATTTCGCGAACTGCATCACCAGGCTCGCTGCTGATCTGCGACTTCTCGGTGACAACATCACTGATGCCAAGGTAGTGCGGAAGATGCTGCAGGTCGTGCCAGAGCATCTTGCTTAGGTGGCGATCTCCATCGAAACCCTGCTCGACATCAACAACATCTCCATCGAGGAGGTGACCGGCAGGTTGCGCGCCGTCGAGCAACGGCGCAAGCCAGCTCCCATCCTCGACAACCAGGGCCGGCTGCTTCTCTGTGAAGAGGAGTGGCTCACCAGGCTTAAGCTCCGCGAGTCCGAGGAGAAGGGCAGTTGGAGCAGCTCCAGCGGCGCCGGCGGCAAAAAGCGCGGCGGCCACGGGCGTGGCCATGGGCGCGGCAAGGGCGAGAGCTCCGGCTCCGCGTCGTGCGACGGCAACAAGGCCCAGTCCGGTGGTGGACAAGCTCCCAACCGTGACCAGTGCAAGCGCTGCGGCAAGTATGGCCACTGGGCCAAGGACTGCCGCAGCAAGCCCAAGGGCGAAGCCCACATCGCACAGGCTGAAGGGGACTCGGAGCCCACGCTGTTGATGTCCCGAGCCATTGTCTTCCCCAATGCACTGCCGCCACAACGCGCCACCGCAGCTCCATCTTCGTCCGAGCACCGGCCCCTGCACGTCGTCGAGGGGAAGGTCTTCGCGATGGCGAGACGGAGCACGATGACAGCCTCTGGTACCTCGACAGCGGGGCGACCAACCACATGTCGGGCTGCCGGGACTCCTTCATCGACATCGACACGGCGATCCGCGGAACCGTCAAGTTTGGCGACGGATCGAAGGTCGCAATTGAGGGATCCGGCACCGGGCTGTTCGAGGGCAAGACCGGCGAGCACCTCCCGTTCACGGGGGTGTACTTCATCCCGAGGCTGACCACCAACATCATCAGCCTCGGCCAACTCGACAAAGGCGGCTGCGACGTCCACACCAAGCATGGGGTCCTTCGGATCCGCGATGACAAGGGCCAGCTGATCGCGCGAGTCCAGCGCTCGGCGAACCAGCTGTACCTGCTGCGCGTGAAGATTGGGCGGCCGCTCTGCCTGGCCGCGCATGCTAGCGACAGCACGTGGCTGTGGCACGAGCGCTACGGCCATCTGCACTTTGACGCCATGCGCAAGCTCGAGCAGCGGGGCATGGTGCACGGGCTACCCCACGTCGAGCACGTCCACCAGCTCTGCGCCAACTGCGTCACCACCAAGCTGAAGAGGAGTCAGTTCCCATCACAGGCAAAGCGGTGGGCGGAGGGGCTGCTAGACCTGGTCCATGGCGACCTGTGTGGCCCTATCACGCCAGCGACACCCGGCGGCAAGCAGTACTTCCATCTGCTGGTTGATGACCGAAGCATGACCGAAGCAGGTACATGTGGGTGGCGTTGCTCGCCACCAAGAGCGACACGCTCACCGCCGTCAAAAAATTCTAGGCGAAGGTGGAGGTGGAGACAGGCCAGCGTCTGCGTGTTCTGCGCACTGACAACGGGGGTGAGTTCACCTCTGTTGAGTTCGAGGAGTACTGCACCGAGCACGGCGTCGAGCGGCAGCACACGACGCCGTACACGCCGCAGTAGAATGGCGTCGTCGAGCGGCGGAACCAGACTGTCGTCACCATGGCGCGCAGTCTGCTGAAGAGCCGGAACATGCCAGCGATGTTCTGGGGCGAGGCGGTCGCCATCGCCATCTTCCTGCTGAACCGGGCGCCCACCAAGGCCGTCGACGGCATGACGCCGTATGAGGCCTGTCACGGGCGCAGGCCGGATGTCCACTTCCTGCGCACGTTTGGGTGCGTGGCGTACGTCAAGGCGACGAAGCCACACCTGAAGAAGCTCGACGACCGCGGCACTCCAGTTGTCTTCCTCGGCTACGAGCCAAGCGCCAAGGCGTGGTGCTTCTACGACCCGGCGATGTGTCGCGTCGTCGTGTCCAGGGACACTGTCTTTGACGAGCCGACGTCCTGGAGCTGGAAGGACGAGGGCGAGGACCTGGAGGCCGGTGCGGACCTCGTCGTGGAGTACCACGCGATGGAGCTGGGCGCCGGGCGCGTCGACGCCGACACCACTGCGGGCTCACTAGAGCCCTCGGTGACACCAGCCCCTGCAGCAAGCCCCAGTGCTCCCGTGGCGGGCACACCAGTGATGTCGCCTGCGGCACCGACTCCTCCTCCCGCGACTCCAGTACCGGCACCGACTCCTCCTCCCGCAACTCCAGTACCGGCATCGACTCCACTGCCCCAACCGGAGTTCGTCTCGCCACCTCTGAATGCGGAGGAATACTGGGACGCTGACAACGACGACGTCGAGCCGAGGTATCGCACCATCGACAACGTCCTTGGAGCGGCGTCACCGCCTGGCTTCGCTTCACGACAGGTAGCTGCTGAGCTCCATCTGCATATCGAGGAGGAGCCAGCCACCTTCGTCGAGGCCGAGAAGCACCAGTCCTGGCGTCGCGCCATGATTGAGGAGATGGACTCCATCGAGAGCAACCGAACCTGGCGTCTGGTGCCCCTTCCGCCCGGTCACCGGCCGATCGGGCTGAAGTGGGTGTACAAGGTGAAGAAGGACGCCGCTGGCGAGGTGATTAAGCACAAGGCGTGGCTCGTGGCGAAGGGCTACGTCCAGCAGCCGGGCGTGGACTTCGACGAGGTCTTCACGCCCGTGGCCCGCATCGGTCAGTGCGGCTGCTGCTGGCACTCGCCGCCCAGGAGGGGTGGCCGGTGCACCACATGGACGTGAAGTCCGCGTTCCTCAACGGGGAGCTAGTCGAGGAGGTCTACGTCAAGCAGCCTCCTGGCTTCACCGTCGTCGGCCACGAGGACAAGGTGCTGCGCCTGGACAAGGCGCTCTACGGACTACATCAGGCACTACGCGCGTGGAACGCCAAGCTCGACGAGACGCTGGTGGCGCTTGGCTTCAGCCACAGCGCGTCGGAGCACGCTGTCTACGCTCGCGGCGAGGGCGCTTCTCGGCTACTGGTGGGGGTCTACGTCGACGACCTCATCATCACCGGGAACGACGCCAGCGAGATCGCGAAGTTCAAGCGGGAGATGAGCGCCAGGTTCAAGATGAGTGATCTGGGCTTACTCTGCTTTTATCTTGGCATTGAGGTGCGTCAGGGGGGCGACGGGATCACGCTGTCTCAGGCGGCGTACGCGCGTAAGATTCTGGAGTGCGCGGGCATGGCGAGCTGTAACCCGTGCCATACTCCCATGGAGCCCCGCCTGAAGCTGTCGAAGACCAGTACGGCAGCGCCGGTGGACGCCACTGAGTACCGGGGCCTCGTCGGCTGCCTCCAGTACCTGGTGCATACCAGGCCGGACATCGCCTTCGCCGTCGGCTACGTCAGCCGGTTCATGGAGAACCCCACCACCGAGCACCTCAACGCGGTGAAGCGGATCCTACGCTACATCGCGGGCACGATCGACTATGGCTGCTACAACAGGCGCGGTGACAAGGAGCTGAAGCTAATCAGGTACAGCGACGCCGACATGGACGGCGACATTGATACTAGGAAGAGCACCACCGCGCGTGCTGTTCTTCCTCGGCTCCTGTCCTGTGACTTGGCAGTCCCAGAAGCAAAAGGTCATCGCTCTCTCTTCCTGCGAAGCTAAATACATTGCGGGGACGACGACGGCCTGTCACGGCATCTGGCTGGCGCAGCTCTTGGCTGAATTGAAGAGCAAGCAGCGCGCCACTTTTCTGTTGAAGATGGATAGCCAATCTGCTATAGCTCTCAGTAAGAATCATGTCTTTCATGATCGAAGCAAGCACATAGATGTCAGATATCATTTCATTCGAGAGTGCATTGGTGACAGGAGGATGGACATTGAGCATGTACGCACTGAGGAGCAGCTGGCTGACATCCTGACGAAGCCGCTGTCGCGTGATCGTTTCTGCAAACTCTGTGTGCAGCTGGGCGTTGTCAAGATCGGCAAGGAACCTCAGGCTTAGGGGGTGAAATGTGAGCAACAACTGTAATCCTGAAGTTCCTGCTCATTTTTTCAAATTCAGTTAGAGTAGCGCATGATTTCAGGGCCTTGACGCGCATGGCGTGCATGGCGGAATGCGCGAGATTAGCTCGGCTGCTTCCTACCTTTTATTTGCTTTCCAGTTTTAGCGTAGCATGTGTATAAATACAAGGAAAACGTTGTCACGGTAGTGCAGCACCAAAAATTCCAGTGTCCAATTCTCTGATCTTGCGAGTTCTTGAGAGTTCGTGGTGATCGGTTCATCCTCGCCGGAGTTCCGATCATCGCCGGAGAGAAGTTCGGGCTGACATGCTCCACAGAAGATCAATTAGCTCGGTCATGTTATTCGCAAGCAAGGTGTAGCTATAGATGAATCCGAAATTGACGCAATCAAAACTTGGCTAGAGCCTACCAATGTGAAAGAATTGAGGAGCTTTCTATGGTTGTCAGGTTACTACAGGAAGTCCGTCTGAAACTACAGAATTATCAGCAAATGTCTTTTAGATCTTCTCCAGAAACACACCCCTTTTCTATGGACCACTGATCACCAAAATGCCTTCCAGATATTGAAGCAATCTCTATGTACTGCACTGTGTTGGCCATTCCCATTTTTTTGAGCCATTCAACATTGAGATAGATGCATGTGACATTGGAGTGGGAGAAATACTTCTACAGGATGGTCACCCCATTGCCTTTGTCAGCAAAGCTTTGGGATCTCGCACACGTGGCCTCTCTACTTACAAAAAGGAATATTTGGTTGTTCTCATTGCAGTGGACAAATGGTGTTCCTATTTATAGAATAGCGAATTCACCATATTCCCAGACCAGTGCAGTTTGTCCCCTCTCAATGAGCAACACCTGAATACACCCTAGCAACAGAAGGTTTTCTCCAAGCTTTTGGGATTGCGCTACCTCATTGTGTACAAGAAGGGCTCTGACAACTGGGTAGCCGATGCCCTCTCACGTCATCCCCAACCACCTGAATCCATATTCTCCATATCTATGTGTTACTCGCAATGGCTAGAAGATGTGGTCAAGGCCTATGATATTGATGCCCGAGCTCTTCAGCTCCTTACTGAATTGTCAGTCCGACAACAGAGTAGCAAGTTCCAGCTCCAATTAGGTATAATTCGCTACAAGAATCGTGTCTGATTGGGGCATAGTAAGCAATCACAACAGCAAGTAACGAGTGCCTTGCACGACAGTGCTATCAGGGGGCATTCTGGATTTCTAGTCACCTACCACCGTATCAAGCAGTTGTTCTTCTCTGAAGGTATGAAATCCAACATTCAACAATTTGTCTCCTCTTGTGCTATTTGCCAGCAAGAAAAACCAGACTGAGCAAGCTACCCAGGACTTCTCCGACCGTTGCCAATTCCCATCCAGTCATGGCACACGATCTAGATGGATTTCATCGAAGGGCTTCAATGCTCTGGATTAGCTATTTTCATTCTTTTGGTGGTGGACAAGTTCTCACAGCATGCACACTTTCTACCACTTCTGCATCCTTTTATTATATCTGACCATGACCGAGTGTTCACAAGTGTCTTTTGGCAAGAATTATTTCAAATCACAGGCACCCAATTGCGTATGAGTATATCATATCATCTGCAAAACTGACAGTCATATGGAGTGTGTTAATCAATGCCTAGAAACCTTCCTTCACTATTTTACACAAGCACTCCATCTCGCTGCGCCGGTGTGCACAAACGAATGGGAGAGTAGGTCTCTGGAACCCATCGCTCTTGGGATCCTATACCGAGAGAGGGTGAATAAGGTTCTTGGGAGAGCTCGACACGACTGCTCATGGTCTACTTCATTTATATCATCATGTTCTACTTCCTCTACGTCCTCTTCATCGTTATCTGCTACATCACCATCATGGGGCCTCTGCATCTCATGCTACCGCTATATACATTCACTGCAACCCATCTTATATTAGAGAGCTTGTCGGATAGCTTAACGGAGTTGGTCAGAGCATTTGTCGGAAAGCACCCGAGTACCCCGAGGACCCAAGGAAGTTAGCGTCGGGAAGAGAGTGCTCGGAGCCGTGAACAGTGGCCCCCGAGCACTCAAGTCCCCCGACGACCAGAAAAGCCGAGTACCGGGAAGGGTGTGCTCGGGGCTGCGAATAGTAGCCCCCGAGCACCCGAGTACCCCGTGGACCCAAGGAAGTTAGTTCCGGGAGAGAGTGCTTGGGGCTGTGAGCAGTGGCCCTCAAGCACTCGGTTTCCCGAGGACCCGAACAGCCAATTCCGGGAGAGAGTGCTCAGGGCCGTGAATAGTGGCTCCCGAGCACTTGGTTTCCCAAGGACCAAGAAAGGGCATATCCGGGAGAGAGTGCTCGGGGCTGTGAACAGTGACCCCCGAGCACTCGATTCCCCGATGGCCTCAGAAGTCCTTTGCCGGTGGCCCCCATAGAGGTCCAGCAGTGAGGTGTCAACCAGTGAAAGGCCCGATGCCGCATTTAAGAGGGCGCGTGGCCTGTCACTTCCAACTGCTCCTGCCACGCTCGGTGTCAGTCCCTGCCACGGCCTGGCAGGGACGCGTAGGGACATTTAATACGCGGGTCCCATCCCACGTCATCTGGCGCGCCTCAGGATAACATCGCGAAGCCCAAGGCGCCCCGCTTGCCACCCTGTTGTGTCAGACCCGCTCTGACCGAACGGGCATGCCGGAATGCTCGGTGGCTGCCCGGTGGGCCCTCCCCGCGGCGGCCATTGCAGAACGACATGATGACGAATAGACCGGACGGAGGCGCGTTTTCAACCCTTCCGGTCACTTCGCGCAGCAGCCCATGATGGTTGTTTTTCCATTTATGGCACCTTGGAGCTCATGCCCTCCCTTTCTGGGCACGCTACCACCGGTGAGTATTTAAGGGGGGATCGAAGTAAGAAAAAGAAAGACACAGACAAGGAGGAAGCTGAGGAAGAAGACAGAGGTCTAGTACAAGCACAGAAGCTGAGATCACTGACGAACAAGGAGCCCGAAGCTCTAGGATAGACAAATATTCTTGTAGCTAGCAACATCTCTGAGAGACATTCTATGTGGGAAGGCCCCTTTACCGTGATCGGTGTCCCACGACAAGGCTCATTTCGGCTGGATGCGGAGGATGCGCAGCCGCTCCCAAACGCGTGGAACATCGAGCATCTACGCAAGTTCTATCCTTAGGTGGACATGTTTGTGCTCAGGCCAACCAGGCCGGGGGTCCCCCCCCCCTCGCCCAAGTTGGCCGGGGGCTACCACCAACCATGTAAGTCACCCAACCTTGTACAAAATTGTCAATATATATTCTCATTTTCTAGTTCTTATTTCAAATTTTATTTTCTCTCTGGAATCCATATGTTTAATCTGTCTGATGAGATGCTCGATTGTGCGAGAAAAACATGCTCTCTCATTTTTCCTGTTGATAAAAGAATCCCGATCGGTATGCGCGCAGGCAGTTGCCACTGACCTAAGTCTGTTGTGGTAGGTTGTGGTGTTCGGTGCCATGGCAGTGCCCCGAGCATCACCGAGCCTCTGGGGTTCTCGGGTAATCCTACCGCTTGAGCAAAGAGTGGTCGGGAGCCTAGACCCCAGGGGCGGGCTATCGGTGCTCGGTCTGGTTAGTCCTTCCCGGACGCCACCGAACCATAGGACCTCTGGGTTATGCCTCTGTCTGTATACTTCGCCGGTCCGGGTATTCGAGAGGTCTCGGGTAAAAAACGAGAGCAATTTATAATGGGTACCGCACTAACAGAGCGCACCAAACAACGAATCTTTTCCTATTTTCTAAAGCTTACAAATCAACAACCGAGAATAAAAGCAGCTCGACCGCAAGGGCCTCCGTGCCCAGGGCGCTGCTCAAGCCTATGTGGTCCTCGGGCAGTCCTACTGCTCAGGCACGAGTGGTCGGGACCGCCTGGCCCCAGGCACCCTCTCATGCTTTCCGGTGCTCGGGCGCTCCGTCCAAGAGAACCAAGTTCCCGGGCACCCCGAGCTCGGAGCCCATACCCCTCCTGGATCGGTCAGTCGAAAGGCTGACAACTGTCTGGTGAGTGGCTAAAGTCATACGAATTTACATTCTTACTTATTTAGCAATCTATTGTTCCCGAGCTATCCTCGGGACCCTCGCATTCTAATCTGTTTGGCGAGATGGTCTCCTCGCGCACAAAACCCTGCCCACGTGTTCGCTTTTTCCGGAACGACAGAACGGACAGTAGTCGGGTGTACCGTACGAAGGCGATGTCTGACTGAAGTCCTTCATGGTGGTCATGGTGTTCGGCCAGCTTGGCAGTACCCCGGGCACTACCGAGCCTCTGGGGTTCTCGAGTAATCCTACTGCTTGAGCAAAGAGTGGTCGGGAGCCTAGACCCTCGGGGCGGGCTGTCAGTGCTCGGTCCCGTCCGTCCTAGCCTGGACACCACTAAACTGTGGGGACTCTTGGTCGCATTTCCGCCCGCACGTGTCTTTGGTCTGCTTGTTTGAGTGGTCGCAAAGTGGAAAAGTGTTCACTGGTCGTGGCGTGTTCCATGCTGGATCGACCTATCTCTCAAGCAAGGAAGTTTGTGCCTTTGTCTTGACTTAGCCGCTGCAAACTCGCGAGGGCCCGGGGGTTTAACGTGTGGAGTTGTCTCATTACTTGGACGATGAGTGGTCGGGGCGACTTCGTTCTCGGGGGGGAAGGTCGGGCTCGGTCCGGCTAAGTACTCCTCGGAACATCAAGTGAAAAGCGAAAATACTTCATCAAGCATCAAGACAAACATTGGAGTTGCGATCCCAAAGAAAGGCTTCCATTATATTCAAAAAAGAAGAATCATTCGGAGGGATCACTCCCATATTTACAACAAGTTAAAAAACAAAAAACAAAAGCCTAATCTAGGTCGGCGGGCTCTGAAGGCGGCGAGGAGTCTTCGCTGCTGCTGCTGCTGCTCGGTACCAGCGGCGACTCCCGCGTGAAGCAAGCTGCCACCTCGGCGGTGACGCCCCGGACAGCCTCCCGGGTGGCTCATTCCTCAGCCTCAACCACCCCCTGTCGGATTGGCTCCAGCGAGAAGTTGGGGTCTCGACTTCGGTAGCAGGCCAGGACGTGCTCGACCACCGCTTGAGCCAGAGCGCGCCCCTCCCGGGAGGCCAACTCCTGCATAGCCCGGGGAAGAGCCTTCAGTCGCCAGCTGATCTCCTCGAAGCCGAGGGCGATGTGGCCGATGGTCTCTAGATCCATTCCCTTCTCGCCCACGTTGACTCGCCCGAGCCCGGCCACCCTCACGGACCTCCGTGCTTGCCGAAGAATGTCTCGCATCATCAGCTTGACGTTGGCCCGCTCGGCGACGACGGTCTCAAGCTCGTCCTTCGCGATCTGCAGCCGCTCCTCGAGGCTAATCCCCTCGGCCACGCTGGTCGGGACACCGCTGGTCGTCGGGTCTTCGGCTTGGCCCCACTTTACCTGCTCGGCGAGGGCAACAAGGGCTTGCTCTCAGGCGTCCAGCTTAGCCTCCCATTTGGCGACCTAGTCCTCCCGAGCAGTTAGGGCCGCCGACGCCGTGGCAGCCTCTTCTTTGCGCAGGGTAAGCTGCTCGTCCCGGGCGTCCTGAGCCGTCGTCGTGATTTCGACGTCAGTCTTGCGGACCGCCACCTCCTCCTCCTGACGGAGGACTTCGGTGCGACTCTGCTCGAGTTCGTCGTTACGACGGGCTAAGTCTGCCCGGGTGGTCTCCACAGCCTTCTCGCGTTGCACGATAGCCTCCTCCCGAGCACGGACCAGACGCTCCCTAGCGAGCAATTCTGCGACCCGCCGCCGTGACATCTCCCCCAAGCGGTTTGCCTCCTCCTGCTCGGTGACGGCCTCCTCACGCACCTCCCGCTCCTCGGCCACTGCGCGCATCGCCCTCTCATGGGTTGCGCGGGACGAGGCGATGCGGGCCTCCAAAAGTCGGCCGACCTCCTCCAAGCGCCCCCTCACCTCGACGAGGGCGGCGCGGTCCGTCTCGAGCTGCACTCGCTCCCCCGCCACGATCGCCTCCAGCCGCTCGATCACCTCCCGGGCGCTTCCTAGCACGTCCGGGAGGGGTTCTGCGGCCTGGCTGGACGACGGCCGGACGCTGGGTCCCCTGCGAGCCCTCTCTGCAGAGGCGCTCGGGGTCCCCAATTGCTGCCATGATGGCGCCGCCCTCGCCATGGCCATTTGCCCCGCCCTCGAAGTGCTCGGGGTGAGCTCGGCCGACACCGGCTGCTTGGGCGCGGCCGCTACCCTCGGCTCAGGGCAGGGCGGCGCCTGAGGCTCTGGGTCGGCCGGCGCGCTCGGCTTAGGGGTAGGAGCCGGCCTTGGCGCCTCCGGTCACCTTTGGTCCCCGACGGCGTCTTTGGGCGGTCTGAAAATAGAAAAAAGGTTAGTCCCCTAACTTACATCCGGGCAAAGTGCGCTCAGGAAAAGGAGAACACTCACGTCGATTTCGGTCCGCGCTACTGCCACCGAGACTCTGGGATCTTGAACTCCGGGCCCTGCGGCTTCGGCCCGGGGTCCGCCTTCCTCCTCTTCGGTGGGGGGCTCTGTCCCATTTGCTCCACAGCACTTGGGAGATGTACAGCTCCGTCAAGCCGTCCCGCAGCCGGAAGTTGCAGCAACCGGCGACGTCCGCGGTGGAGGAGCCTCTCTTCTTTCCGGTCGACCGCAGCACGAAGAAATGGCTGAACAGCGCCACCAACGGCGGCACCCCCACGAACATCTCCCAGAAATGCGCGAAGATGGCCAAGATGACCACCGAGTTCGGACTCAGGTGCGCCAGCTGGATCCCGAACGTGTCGAGGATCTGAAGGAAGAATGTCAAGAATGGCGGCACCAGCCCGACCGCCATGAAGGAGACGAAGACAACGACGCGCTCCGACCGGTCCGTGACGGGTGGGAAGCTCACTGGCCTCACCACCGACGCCTCCCGCTAGCCTTCGGGCACCATCAGCTTGCGCACCTTCTCCGCCCCCTCCTCGTTGACAATCCTCGACTCCGGCAGTATGCTGTCAGGCCCCTTGTCACGGCGGCTCCTTCCTGCCCTCGGCATTGTTTCGGGGTGGGGAGTGTGCTGGAACGGTGGGGAAAGAGAGTGTGCTGCGGGCCAAATGGAGGGCTAGAGCTCTCGAGCGCAAGGAAGAAGAAGGCAAGAAGGTTTGATCGCGGAGATGGGGTAAAGGGGCAACAGTTCGCTCCCCTCTTTCTTTTATATCCTAAGGATTTCAAACGACACCTGCCGCGGCGCGTTCGGTGAGACAAATTTCCTCGGTCGGCGCGGGCGCCAGGCGAATCTCCCTCGATCTGCGCGGTTGTCAGGCGCACTACCCTCGATCTGCGCAGTTGCCACGCGCGCCGCCTGCCTCGTTATCACGCGCCTCGGGAGTTGGCTGGACGCGTATCCGTCCGGCTCCCCGCTGCGCCGTACCAGAAGCCTGGGCCTGAGAGACCAGTGCCTGAGGACGTGCCACGTGGCGTCGGTGCTGGGCTCGGCCTCAATGAAGACGAGGGCCCCATCCGCAGTCTCTGGGCCATCGCCTGCCAATGGGCCCGGGGGCTGCTGTCGGTGACACAGGAACTAGGGGTCCCCGAGTCCCGAGGCCGGATTAGCAGTTTGCCACTTGGCGCCCTCCCACGGGGATCATCGCCGCGAGGTGCGAGAAGACTAAGTCCCAGGAGAGGGTGCTCGGGACCATGAACAGTGGTCCCCGAGTACTCGAGTTCCCCGATGACCCGAGAAGACCAAGCGCCGGGAAGAGAGTGCTCGGGGCCGTGAACAGTGGCCCCCGAGCACTCAAGTCCCCCGACGATCAGAAAAGCCGAGTACCGGGATGGGTGTGCTCGGGGCTGCGAACAGTGGCCCCTGAGCACCCTGAGGACCCAAGGAAGTTAGCACCGGGAAGAGAGTGCTCGGGGCCGTGAACAGTGGCCCCCGAGCACTCAAGTCCCCCGACGACCAGAAAAGCCGAGTACCGGGAAGGGTGTGCTCGAAGCTGCGAACAGTGGCCCCCAAGCACCCGAGTACCCCGAGGACCCAAGGAAGTTAGTTCCGGGAGAGAGTGCTCAGAGCCGTGAATAGTGGCCCCCAAGCACTTGGTTCTCCGAGGACCAAGAAAGGGCATATCCGGGAGAGAGTGCTCGGGGCTGTGAACAGTGACCCCTGAGCACTCGGTTCCCCGACGGCCTCAGAAGTCCTACGCTAGTGGCCCCCACAGAAGTCCAGCGGTGAGGTGTCAACCAGTGAAAGGCCCGATGCCGCATTTAAGAGGGCGCGTGGCCTGTCACTTCCAACTGCTCCTGCCACGCTCGGTGTCAGTCCCTACCACAGTCTGGCAGGGAGGCGTGGGGACATTTAATGCACGGGTCCCATCCCGCTTCATCCGGCGCACCTCGGGATAACATCGCGAAGCCCAAGGTGCCCCGCGCTGCCACCCTGATGTGTCAGACCCGCTCTGACCGAACGGGCACGCCGTCTGCTCGGTGGCTGCCCGGTGGGCCCTCCCCGCGGCGCCCGTTGCAGAACGACATGATGACGAACAGACCGAACGGAGGCGCATTTTCATCCCTCCCCGTCACTTCGCGCAGCAGCCCATGATGGTTGTTTTTCCATTTATGGCGCCTTGGAGCTCGTGCCCTCCCTTTCTGGGCACGCTACCGCCGGCGAGTATTTAAGGGGGGATCGGAGTAAGAAAAAGAAAGAGAGAGACAAGGAGGAAGCCGAGGAAGAAGACAGAGGTCCAGTACAAGCACAGAAGCTGAGATCACCGACGAACAAGGAGCCCGAAGCTCTAGGATAGACAAATATTCTTGTAACCAGCAACATCTCTGAGAGACATTCTCAGAGCATTTATTGCACACACACAGGAATAGGGTATTACGCTCAGTGCGGCCCGAACCTGTCTAAAAACCTCCAGTGCATTTACTGCATTCTACATTCGATCCTTCCATCCCACCGGCATCGCATTTACGCACATTTATTTCACCCGCAAAACAGATTCAAAATCATCCCCCCGGCCGAATCTCAAAAGGGGTCCCTCCGGATCCCTGCTTGAGGAGTTCACCCTCCGACAAGAGGGATGGCCAAGAAGGAAAAAGGATTTTGAAATTGATTGAGGGGTAAATTTATTTGAATTTATATTTGGATTTGGATTTGGGTTTGACATGAGTTCACCCTCCGACAAGAGGGATGGCCAAGAAGGAAAAAGGATTTTGAAATTGATTGAGGGGTAAATTTATTTGAATTTAGATTTGGATTTGCATTTGGGTTTGACATTAATTCAAATAGGAGTATTTGAATTAAGATTTGGATTTGAAGCTCTAAGATTTATGAGGGGATTTGAGTTAAATTTGAAATTTAACTGAATTGAATCAAATACTAGATTTGAATTTGAGAGACATTCAAATTCAAATCTCCACTCAAGAACCATAAAAACAATTAAAACAAATGCATATGATTAAAATTATTGTAGGGGTTAAACTAGAAAATAATTTGGTGCTCTTTGAAATAGTTATCCAAAATAACATATTTGAATACACACATACAAGGATATATATTTTCAAATATATATTTCCTTGATTTTAATTTATTTTGGATAATTGGATTTTTTTTTAAAATGAGTAAATGTTGCTCGGGATGGTACAACTGCGACCCGTATTATATTAGAAAGCTTGTCGGATAGCTTATCGGAGTTGGTTGGAGCCTTGTAGAAAAGCTTACCGGACCTTGTCGGAGAGCTTGTCGGACCTAGTCGGAGCTCCTTGATTGCATTTGTTCTGGTTCACGTTATATTTAGAAATTAAATTAAATTTAAAAGTGTGTTTTTTTCTAATAGCTCATACATCTGTTTCGTTGGCACATGACATTTCGTGCTTGAAATTTCTCGGACTGCAATATGAACATTTATTATCCAAATACTCTTAGGTTACATAAATTTCTTTTTGTAATTCTGATTGTTGGCTCATTTGTCTTGGTCGAAAATTTGGAATTTGTCAGCTGTAAGTGAAAGATATTTTACTGGAAGATGATAATCAATGGATACAGTTCTTCGATCAGTACTAGTGAAAATATTTGATTATCCAATTAGACGGCTCTCCGCTTTTTCACTTTTAAAATTCACGTTTTTGAATTCTTTTTGTGGAAATTGGTGGGACTAGAGGTGGTTTTGAGGGGATGAGGTGGTACCGTCTGATAGCAGAGTAGTGGACGACTGTGGAATCGCCACTTGGCATCTTATTATGTTCTATAGACATTATTGTTCTTGACAATGTCTTTGACAAACTTCTGTAAGAAGATAATTTCTCCAAAAGCTATTGTAATAGGATATGGTAAAGAAACTGTTGCATAGTACGATGTTCTTAGCATATCCGTCGAACTACCAGTGGCCCGCGTTAATAGCACAACTATACTCACTACATCAGACGCGAAGCTATAATACTCCACTCGAGTGCACGGGCACCAAGGAAAAAAAATTTAAATCTCAGGTATCAGTAATTCAATTTCACTTAATGTGCATCACATAATTCTAACCATATGCACCATCTAGATCTAAATACGTTGAAGTGTGCACTCGGATCTTCAAAGCTCTAGCTTCACCCATGTGCTACATTATATTTCTTCAGCATTTTTAATTTGTAAATGTCACGTTATGGTGTTGCACTTTGTCTCAAAATGATTTAGTGATGATCTTGAAGGATTAGGATAATTTTCTTTAGTTTAAGATGCTTCAGACTTTTAGTGACATGGGTGGTGAAAGTGAAAATACATGAATGATCCATAGTGCCATTTACTAAGATATTGCCACGCGCTCGTGCCACAACATGTATTTTAAAATTGTATATGTTACTTTGGTCTCTATTTCTTTTGATTATTGTGCTGTTTCAGTTGTTGTAGATGTATACTGTTGAGATAATGGGTTCATAACCATCAGCAGCAACATGCTCTCCTTTCTGACAGACACATATATGACATGCTTGCGCTCAAGGTGGCCCGCACATTTGTGAAGCTAGACTAATCATATTCATCAAATTTGATTAAACCACTCCGTACTATACTAATGAGAAAATAAGGAATATTATGGAACTACTTTCAATGTCAGTTGTCCTCATATTGGATTGTTCATGAGAGTACCACCATTTACTAAAAAAGGGTATAAAAGCATGATATCTAGAGAAGCCTATTGACCTTGGCTAACAATTTATGCTCATTCTGTTTAGCTGTACGTATAATTGTAGATGATTTTGAGCCATCTCTTCTTCATATTTATTTCATGAAAAATATAACATTTAATTTATATTTTTATCCTAAACATGTTATGTTACCTAATTCATAATATTTGTATTTGTGAAAAATTGTTCTTTCTAGACGATGAATAGATAAACTTTATCTTACTTGTTAGTTGAGGGAAAGAAAATGAGCTACTATTTTGATGCGTCCAAAATCTGGATCACTTTTTTGGTCATTGGATTTATACGGAGAGTAAGAAGATGTTTTATTGGACGTTGATGTAAGTTTAAGTCACATCATGATAGATTGTGAAGAAATCCTTTTGATGTTTTTTGATGAATTGGAAGAAAGAAAACAGTGAATCAAAAAATGCATTTACAATTTGTGCAAGAAGCTCGTGTTTGGAGCTTGGTGTCGGCGAGTACATGGCGACCGATGTCCTCCTCCTACAGTTTTCATCGTGAAGCCCTATTACCATGCTGTTGCTGCGTCACCACATTACAAACTTAGCTCTCAGTAATAATATGGTCCTTCTTGCCAGAGGTCTAGATAATAGCTTCTCACGTCCACTTCGTCACGACCAACGCTAAGTTATCGTCCATTGTCTGCTCGTCATGGCCTCATGAATACACAGCCTCCCGTGGAGATCAGATCGACACAAAATGGCCAATGATGTTAGTTTCTTCTTCTTCTGTTATTAGATGCACATGGTCCTATTTTAGAGTTGTATTATATTACTATTGCTATATGTATCTATCTGTATCAAATCAATATTTCGTAATACATGGATTCCAGATATGTTACATGTAATATGTGCCGTTATAATCAAGGCCAACGACAATCAACGGCATGGATCTTTCTCTTCTTCCACCGATTAACATGGTAATTTTGTCACCTTAAGAGCGAATATGGAGGCTCGTTTTAACACTAATAGCAAGGTGATTAGCGTGGCTAGTCTTGGTGCAATATTTTATCACGATTACATTTGATTAATTATATTTTACGTAGACTCTTTATTTAGATATTTGATTTTTTTTTTCTAAGACTATATTTGATACGGATCCCTTTTTTTCTATTCTAACCCCAATTTTAATTATTGTTGATTTTATTTTATTTGGACTCTTTATTTAGATATTTGCTTCCCCAACCGTATGAAAATCGAACTGCTTATTTTCTATAATATTAATTCCGAATTTAGCTATTTATTAATCATATTGATATAAACTTTTTGATTTAATCTAGACTGTTAGATGTTCATAACAATGATTGGTCTATATTTTTTTTCTTTTTTAATTAATATAGTAATTTTGTGGCCTTAAACATAAACGTGATGGCTTCTTTTGCATCTCAAATATTAAGATAATAGATAGACATGATCAGCTCTGTTTATACCTATTAATTATATCCTGCTCTAGCTCTAATAATTCAATTTCACGTACGCGATTGCGTGTATGAAACCATAAAAAATAGCACACCCAGGATTCAGGAGTCGTCGTCTATTCAAGTTCACATTATCATTTTTTCAACTGATTTGTCAGTTTTCATCCCTAGTTTCCCGATATAAGCAATCTCTGCTGTGAAACAAGTCTCTTTTCAAAAATATTACCTAGCTCTTTCTTTCAGCTGGTTGTAACGTGTGAGTCTTCTGCTGGCGCGTGATAGGATCAGCGTACTCCACTAATTGAAGTGAACAACGATCCGGACATGGCCACAACTATACTTAACTATCATGATTGCTTTTCGCAGCATGATCATGATCGTCACACAGATGGATCTTTGACAGTATGCTTACAATACTAGCTCCAAGATACCGATCCCTTTCGAACTTGCAATCCTTGTGCATGTGCAGCTGAGACTAATTAGTTATTAACAACACCCATCCTCAATAATTACCCTCTAATCATCTTACACCATTCCACCGGTGGCCGCGGCGCCACCATTTTTATGGACATAGGAGAGCTCACACTCTTTATCATGGTCACCATATTCTTCCGCCACCTCCAGTGGCTTCATGGCGTAGAAATGGAAGCAGATGAGGTAGTAGCAAAGGTTGAGCACCATGATGCAGGTGACGAGCCAGTAGTAGTTGTCGATCCTGCCCCGGTTGATGTTGTCCTGGAGCCACTCGGCGCGACCTCGGGTGGCGTGCTGCACCGCCGTGACGAGCACCGTGCCCATGAAGTTCCCGAGGGAGCCGGCGAGCCAGAAGAGCGCGACGGCGGAGCTGCGCATGCTCTCGGGCGCCTGGTCGTACAGGAACTCCATGTGCCCCACCGACGAGAAGGCGTCGCCGATGCCGTGGATGGCGAACTGCGGCACCAGCCAGAACACGCTGAGCGGGACGACCGCGGCTGGGTTGTCCACGAGCCCGTGTTCGGCCGCGGCGCCGCGGCGCTTGGTCTCGACGAGCGCGGCCGAGCCGACGCTGACGATGGAGATGGCCAGTCCGATGGCCATGCGCTGGAAGTAGGTTATCCCGGACTGCAGGCCCGTGACACGGCGCGCCAGAGGCACGAAGGCTCGGTCATAGAAAGCCAGGGTGACGAGCATGGCCGTGGTTGAGAAGATGGACAAGGTCGCCGGCGGGATCTCGAAGTGACTCGTGATGTGGCGTTCCATGGTGCGCGCCTGCATGATGGTGAAGGTGTAGTTGTGCGAGCCGGCGGTGGCGAGCATGATGCCGGCCGACCAGATGGGCAGCAAGCGGATGATGGACTTGAGCTCCTCCACGCGGTGCACCGACGACAGACGCCACAGGTCCAGCTGCCCGGAGTCCGAGATGTCGCCCGGTGTCACGATCGCCGCCCGGTCGAAGAACCTTAATTCACATAGGAAGAGCTTCGTAAGTTAACTTCACATGCCGACAGCAGCAGGTCTCAGATCAAGAAATAGGAGTTGATGTAATTTTTTATTTAATTATATCCGTTAAGATTCAAACTCGAGACATATAATCTTCGTATCATATTAAATTGTACACACAATCATAATACCAAATTAAGTTACATACACTGACTAATTCATCTAGAAACTAAGTTGATAAGAAAGATAAACAATTTACTAATACTTAAACGACTATGCTAGTGAGAGTGTGATATTGGGCAGCGAGCGTAGCAATGAATCTAGAGTACAAATAAATGTAAAAAAGAGGTATGTTAAAGCAGTGCGCGCTCTTGCTTTAAACTTGCGGTTGCATTCCCCTTTTGTGCACTGATAGTGTAACCACCACAAAAAGTCGCTGACGTGTCTAGTAACATTCAGGTACGCAGGCGCCAACGTAAAACACATCACGTGCACACTATCTTACGGCCTTATTACGGGCTTGAAGAGAGCACGTCAAAACATACGGAGCACGACAGATCAAAGAAATGCACTTACGTGAGCTGGTTGGTGTGCAGGAGCCTGCCGTTGGTTGAGATGAGCGCGTCAAGCTCCTGGTCCTGGTACAGCATGCCGGGGTCCTCCGGCACGGCGGCGTTGCGCTTCTTGAACGCGGCGACGACGACCTGCGCGAGCCGCATGAACGGGCTGCCCCCGGGCTTGAGCAGCACGTAGAGCGGGTACCCGACCAGGAACACCACGATGGAGAGGAACATGCCAATGGCCGGAATCCCGAACCCCCACCCCCACCCCACGTTCTCCTGGATGTAGACCACCACCGTCACCGCCAGCAGCACGGCGAACCCCATCGTGAAGAAGTAGAGGTTGAAGTACCGCCGCTTCCGCTCCACCACCGCCACCGCCTCGGCGCCGCCCTGTTGCTTCTGCTGCTCAAACTGGTCGGCGCCGAACGCCACGACGCACGGCCGGATCCCGCCGGAGCCGAGTGAGGTGCACAGAAGGGAGAGTTGGAGTACTGAGAGCTGCAACCCGGAGGCGCGCTGGCACGGGGTGGTCGGCGGGGAACACGGCGGCGGGCGAAGCGAAGGGAGGAGCGCGGACACGACGAGGCCGACCATGCCGATCTGGTAGAATATGGAGCCAGCGATGATGGTCCAGAAGCGGCCGGCGAAGGAGTCGGCGGCGAGCGCGCCGAGGATGGGCGTGAAGCCGGACGTACCGCCGAAGTTGGTGAGTGTGTTGGAGGCCTCAACCAGCGGCAGGTGCAGCTGCTGCGTCAGGTACGTGATCAGGTTGGCGCCGAACCCGGCCATGGCAAACCGGTCGAAGATCTCGCTTGCTGCAATAGACAAGCCATGAGAACATCAGCAAATCCGCAAGCCAGAAACTGCACGTAGAATCTAATTCGCTGTATCGTCAAGATTGGTCTTTTTTTGGTTCTCCAACTCGTTTGTTATCAAATCTACCGTCATCCAGGTTACGTTTATGGTGTGAAGGTATAATTGAGAAAGAAAAAAATGTCAGGGTGATCATTTTGCTAACAACAAAATGTAAACGAATAAAGAATCCAAAAACAAACAAACAGGACAAAGTTAATGACAACGGCAAGGCACTGGATGTAGATTTACAAGAACAGGAAAGCGTACGTCTTCGTGCAATGAAATCATATAAAATTGTGAAACCTGCTTAGTAGACCTCGCAATCTTCGCTAGACGTGTACAGCTAGCTTTGGACACTTGTTTTCTTGATTTGTTCAGAGTCTACACTACACAGATGGCTAATGTTCATGCAAGTATAGTACTCTGCTCACCTAGTATGAGTGGCATGGTCCTGAAGCCTCCCTTCTTCCTCTTCTTCTGCTCTCCATCTCCAGCCCTGTCCACCGTCGGCGTTGTGGTCGCCATCGCCGCAGAGAACTCGCTCCTTGCTGCAGTGAGTAAGTGAGACGTTGGTGGTGCTCAAGCAGAGCAGGGCATATACCAGTGTGAGCTTCACATGCCCATATATGTGATGTGAGGATGGAGCCACACATATATAGACGCGCCGAGCCTGCAGGAGACAAACATCACCGCACTGCCCACGGGAGACCTGATAGCAAGTTCAGACCACAACTGAACACATTTGGTTGTATCGGATTGATAATAATAATAATAATAATAATAATAATAATAATAATAATAATAATAATAATAATAATAATAATAATAAAGTGGACGATTGTTTATGAAATCAATTGTGTGATCAAGTCAGTGTTTGTAACACCCAGCTCATTGGCATGCAGGGGCCCAACCGCCCAAGTGGTTTGGTATGACAGTGGGTTTATCCCATATTACAAATTTATATAAAGCGGATTGTGATAGCATACTATGTATCTCTTCTCTCAAACGCATCACCATACATACCCATTTTATAGTAGCATGAATAAATATGTAAACGAGGTGCTATATATACATAGCTCGTCTCACGTGATACAATGGTTGGGCATAGAGCTGGTATGAAATTAGAGCATCAACCCCTACTACATGTGTACATATGCATGTGAGACCTTCGCGATGGGGTATCCATGATGTATCAAATGAGTGACAATAACACCTAGCCCTCTAGCATGGGGCCACATGATCCAAGCAGTGTAATGTGCTGATATAGTTATGTTGGAAGTTCAAAGCGTGTTATGCTAACATTAAACATTTAATGTATGTAGGTCGAACATATCATTTCGGAGTTACTTTTTTACATGAAGTGAGTGAAAAAAACTTAAGCAAGATGCTACACATACAACGTGTAGCAGAAGTGTGCATTCAGCTTGTTGGTGAAAGCAACTGTCTTTCACGAAGAAGGTATGGCGAGAGTCAAACTCACTAGAGCGACTCAAGTTTAGAGAAGTAGTGGAGAGGAAAAGGATGCCTAGGGTAGTTCTTAGAAACTTTCGTCCCTAGCAATGTGTGTCCATGGTCAGTATATATATTGCCTTCCTGAGCGTATGGTTACAGACATGCCCCTACTAGCGGTAGAGATACGAGCTACTACTGGTACAACCGAGTTACAGGGCTAGTTTAGTAATACATTACTCAACCCAGAGGCCAAAATATCGACAATGCTGATGACACCGCCCAACTATCGTAGTCACAGTGGCGGTGAGCGGCCACTGTGCATGGTCAGTCGTCAAATACGACGCCAGTCTTGTTTGGTGTGTTAGGGTGGCCACCCCTTGCACCAGCGTGTCAGGACGGCCGCCACTTGACTGGTCATGAAATGCTAGTCACATCATGGCAGATACCACGTGGTCGGTGGGCCCGCCCCTGCTGGTCTTAATGAGGGACCCCTCGCCCCTCCCCAAGACTCCATGGGTCTATGGCTTCTAGTGGTTAGCTGCCTCTGGGCCTTCGGAAGGCCCTGAATGCTTGGGTCACCAGGACCGCTCCGGAGCCTAGGGGTTCTGGAACGGTCCTCAGTGTGATGGTATTCGATCCTAAGCGGGTAGAGTCAAGGGGCAACTGGGGTCCTTGATAGTGACCCCCAATAGTAGCCCCTCGCGAGAATGGCCAATGGAGCGGCCATCCCCGTGGTCCCCGGAGCAAGGTTTCTGGCAATCCTTGGCTCCATTGCTATAGGGCCCACGACCCTCTGGTTGTTTTGAGCCGTTTAAAGCGCCAACCCAATGGTCAAGTTGAACGTCTAACGTCACCTACGAGAGAGGGCATTAAATGCAACCTGCAGTTAGCGGTGATGTCACGTCCTGGTGGCGGTAGTGGGACACATGGTGTCTTGGCACTGGAGGATCATGGGGAGCAGTTACGACTCCCCATGATCCTGAGTCAAGGAGCAGGGCATGCGCACGCGCCCTGAGGAGGCAATAACCCCTCTCTTAGCTTTATAAGGTAGGGGTCCCGACCAAGCAGCGGCCTTATCTGGCAATCCTGTTTCTAGCCATCTTCATTTTAGTGAGCACACGCTCGTCGGACCTATCTTCCATCACCGTCAAGTGCCCTCACCGCCTCCAAGGATCCTTCATGGCTCGCTCTAGTGCTCGCGACAGAGCCAGTTCCCTGGCCGGGGGGGGGGGGCTACATCAGGGGACCCTATCGTCGTGTCGCCAACTTCGCATCCGCCTCTAGTCGCATAGAAATGGCATCCACCACTGTCAGAGGATTAACTCCTGTCGCAAGGATCCCGAGAGACCCCTTTTTAGAGATTCGACCGGGGGGATGATCCTGAATAAGTTCGTCGGAGAAATAAATGGGAATGAATGCAACGGCCGGTGGTGGGGGTGTTGACCTAGTGTAAGAAGCAGTAAATGCACCAGAATTTAGACAGGTTCGGGCCGCACGGGGGCATAATACTCTACTCTTGTATGGATGCTATAACTGTCCTGAGGAAGTCACTCAAGGATGTTGCTGGTTACAAGAATATGGGCCTATCTAAGAGCTTGGAGCTCCTTGTTCTTCGGCTGGAACTGGGCTCTGTCTTGCTATTCTTCGTCTCTTGTTCTGTCTCTCGTCGTTGGTCTGGTCCGTCGTCTCCGGTTCCTCTTCTCTCTTTTTTTTTGTCGTTCCTGCTTCTGTGTTGCCGGCTATTTTAAGTACCCGCCGGCCGAGATATGCCCCGAACGGGAAGGAGGGGGCACGAGTTCCAAGATGACATGAATGGAAAGGGTGTCATCATTTCTTCTGGGCGAAGTGACCGGGGTGGAAAATGCGTCGCACTCCCGGTCACCCGTCACCATAAATGCCCTGGCAACGGGCGCCGTGGAGAGGGCCCACCGGGCAGCCGTAGAGCAACCCGGCATGCCCGCCCTGTCTTGTTCCCCTGCCACAGCAGTGCGGCAGACGGAACGCCTTGATCCTTACGACGTTATCCCGAGGCAAGCTGGATGGCGCGGGATGAGACCCGTGCAATTAATGACCCCACGCCTCTCTGCCAAAGCATGGCAGGAACTGACGCTGAGCGCGGTGGGAGCAGTTGGAGGCGACAGGCCACGCACGCTCATTAAATGCGGCCTCGGGCCTTTGACTGATTGACACCTCATCGGTGGGCCCCTCGGGGGCTTTTCTAGGTCGTCGGGGTACCGAGTGCTCGGGGGTATTGTTCATATCCCCGAGCACTCTCTCCCAAGAATGCCTATCCTTGTCTTTGGAGTGTCGGGTGCTCGGGGGTACTATTCACCTCCCCGAGCACTCTTGCATGGACCCTCGGGGAACCGAGTGCTCGGGGGCTGCCACGTGCAGCCCCGAGCACTCTCTCCCGAGTACTCTTGTACGGACCCTCGGGAAACTGAGTGCTCGGGGGCCGCCGCTCGCGGCCCCGAGCACTCTCTCCCGGAACTTAGCTCTTCTAATCGTCGGGGGACTAGGGTGCTCGGGGGTGACCGTGCACCTCCCCGAGCACTTTCTTCCCGGTACTTAGACTCCATGGATCATCGGGGAACTGGGGTACTCGGGGACCACTAACTGTGGCCCCGAGCACCTTCTCCCGGGACTTGAGCTTTTCTCATCCTATAGGAGAGACCTCGCAGGATGGCGCCATGTGGCGGATGGCTGGCCTGGCCTCGGGATTCAGGGACCCCTTGTTCCTGATACAGCGACAACCACCGTCAGCAAGAGCACGTTGGCGACGAGCAGGGCCACTGATGTGCGCGTGCCAACAGAGACCATGGTAGCATCGGTTCCTCTGCCACTGCCCGGGCCATTACTGGGCATGGAGCTCCATCACCACAGCAAGAAGTACCCCTGGCAGACCAGTGCTCTGGGGGCGTCCACCATCACCAAGGCCAAGCTCAACCAGATGGTTAAGGAGGGGAAGATCTCCTCAAGATCCATCGCTGGGGTCCCTTGTGAGAAATGGTTTCGGCGCCATGAGGCCATGAGACCATGGTCTTCGTGGCCTTCTTCGATTCCAGCCTTGGTTTCCCAGCTGTGCTGCTTCATGAAGGGGTTCTTCACCACTTTTATGTGGAGCTCCCCTAACTCTTGGCCAACACTATCACCCGCCTGGCTATCTTTGAATAGGCCATGAGGGCGGAGGGTTGTGAGGGATGAGCGGAGCTTTTCGCCGCCATCCATGAGGTCAGGTACCAGTCGAAGATCTGAACGAAGGACGGAGAGATAATGACCCTTCGCTTCAGCAGCATGAAGTTCCAGCTCCAGTAGGAGTACCGAGAAGCATTACCGTTGAAGGCCATCAACGAACAGTTGTACATCGGGTGATCGAAGGGGTGATTCTACTACGATGTAGGCTCTGGGTCCCGCCTCCCCTCTACCAATCGAGACATCCATCACGTCCAATCGTGGTGGTGGACATCTTGAGGCTCAGCTGGCCTCGAGGGTAGTGCTCCTTCGAAGGGTTGCACGGAAGATGAGCATATGTGACCTCATAGATGAGTTCACGATGTTGCACGTCAGGCCCCTCCGAGTGGATTGGGATCATGTGTAGTGAACATGGCCCTTTTAGGGCATGTACATGATTTTGTTGAGTAATGACAACATATTCAATGGGACTAACATATTTGTTAAGTGTATGCCTTAGTATATCTCATGAATGTAATACACGAAGAAGCCACCAAAGCCAAACTCAAGAATAATTGAATTGGTCGAGTTCAGGAAAGATTACACTCACAGGATGGTCTAGCGCTCAGAAAGAAGAACACACCGGATGGTCCGGTGCTCAGTTAAGTGTACACACCAAAGTGTTTGACTCACAGAAGAAAAGTGAAGACCTCATCGGATAGTCCGATGCTTAGCAAGTATGCACACTGGAGCATTTTCCAAGAGAAGTGTAGATCTTCAGAGGAATGGTTTGAACTCACCGGATGGTTCGGTGTTCAGAAGATGAATACACCGGAAGCTTCATTAGAGGATTTCCCAAGAGATTTTCAAAGGTGTGAGAAGTTGTACACACCGGATGGTTCAATGATCAGAGGGGTTATACACACTAGACTATTGCACAGTGAGAAGTGGCTTGGTCAGGCTTAAGTATACACATCGAATGGTCTGGTGATGTATTTGAAGATTATACCAGAACATCTGGTATCCACAAATGTGTTTGAGTGGGGTTTCAATGGCTAGTTCATACTGTTGTACACACCAGATGGTCCGATGTTGATTCTACTATTAGTGTTGGATCATTCGATGTTTACAGTTTGTTTGAACCTTCAAAGCAATAGCTAGTTCACGAGGTTGATGCTATAAATACCCCCCCCCACTTGGCCATTTGAGTGTGCTGGAGTCCAGAGAATCTCATATACACTTGAGAAGACATCTAAGCCACCAAAGTGCTTAAAGTGATCATCCAAGGCAATGAAGCACAAGATTAGAGAGTGATTAGTGCTAATAAGTCTAGAGAGAGTTGTTGCTAGGTGTTGCTACCTAGAGAATTGATCAAGGAGTAATCCTACATTATATCAAGTGGTACGCTGGCACCTTGGAGTCTTGTTAATTAATCGGCACAGCGAACCTTGGTGGCTCATGCTTGTTGACCCTTTGACTTGGTGTGAAGCGGCGGCAAGACTCTTGTACGGGGACACTGAGACCCTTGGCTTGGTGGCTTAAGCTCTGAAGTGAAGACTGCAGCAAGTGACGGGAAGGGTTATGATCAGGTGCCGTCCGAGAGCTATAGCCTAGGTGGCTGCCCCAATGTGAACTAGGGGTAGTGTTTGTGCCATTGATACCATAGGATAAAAATCTCTTGTGCTGAGTTTGCTCTCTCTACCATCTTTACGTTTTCGCATTTACATTCTTGCAACTTACCTTTATGTATTTACATTCCTAGAGTAGTTTTCTAGGACTGGCTATAGTTTGTAAACCTTTTGAATGGTAAAGTAAACACATTAGATAAACTAGAGTGTATTTAGATATAAATTGATATAGGTTTTAAGTGCCCTAATTCACCACCCCCTCTTAGTACGTTACCAATCCCTTCAATTGGTATCAAAGCCGGTGCTCACACCTTTCAATTGAATTAGTTAGGCTTCACTGCCTAGTGAGCTGTGACATCTAGGGCATGAATGGATACCAGTAGTGCTCCACATTTTGATGGCACTCTCTTCCCCCGTTGAAAAATTCTAATGAGTTGTTATTTGCAAGCTAAAGGTTTAGATATTTGGATAGCCATCGAGGACGGGATGGAGCAATGTCCCACAAACAAGGAGAGACAATTTGATGCTTTAGCGAAGAGTATCATTTTATCATTTTTAAGCATTAATGTATTTAATCGAGTTTATTCTCTCACCAATGCTCATGATATTTGGACTAATATCATTGAAATACATAAAGACATAAAGAATATGCGCAATAAGAAATATCATGTGCTAGTCACTAAACTCAATAGCATCAAACAAGTTGCCCATGAAAGTGCTAATGACATGTACTTTATATTTGAATATTCTTATCAATGAGATCGATGGGCTAGATTTGATGCTAATTAGAGATGATCGAGTGTTGAGAAGAATATTTCAAGCTCTACTTCTAAAGTACAAGTTGATAGTCTCTATCATCTACGACAACAACGATATTTGCAAGATGACTTCAAGCCAAGTTCTCGGTAAGATCACCATCCATGAGATGATCATGAACATGGAGGTTGAAGCTTCCTCCTCATCGAGCACCAAGAACATTGCCCTCACATGCAAACAAGATCCTTGCCCATACATGAAAGAGAAGATGAGAAGGTAAGAGCAAGAGTCAAGCTTAAGCGAAGATGATGCTAATGAAGATGAAGAGAGTGATGAAGAAGATGAGCAAAGCTATTCAAGTGATCAAGAAATGGATCCCAAGATTGTCAAGCTCATCTCAATATTGGAGAAAGGCCTAAGAGGATCAACACCAAGATTAATCATCCAATCTCCATGAAAGACTTGGTCAACACAATTGATCGTATCAAGAAGAAGAAGAAGACCAAGAACAAGAGGGAGATGAGGGGAAGAGGCAAAGTATTTGTAAGCAAGAAAGATGGGTGAGTGAAGATAAAGATTCAAGCTCAAGTGATGAGAGCTTCACCATCTACTCCTTCAAGAAAAGTTCTTCATCAAGGTTGTGATCATTTAAGTCATCATCACACAAGTGTCTTATGACCAAAGGTATGGAAAATGATGTAAGTGGTGATAAATCCAATGAGGATTCACCCTCTCAAGAAGAACTTCTTGAATTGATCAATGAGTAAGAAAGGGGCTTAAAGAAATAAGCTAAAGAACTTAGGAATTCAATGCCCTTAATGACATTCATGCTTCTTTTGTTTCTAATTATAATCAGTTATTGAGCAAATTTGAATTACTAAACAAGAAGCATGAAGAGCTTAAGGTAAAACCTGAGGGCATTGAATCTTAACCTAAGACCTCTTTGAAGCAATATACCTCTCTCTTTAATTTCAATTCTAAGGTAGATGATTCCACTTCTTCTGATAATTTAATTGATCTATCTAGCTCATCTATTTGTAATAAGGCATGTGTTGAGAATATTGTTGTAGAATCATATAATGAAGTCGTTACACAAGAGAATGATAGGCTTAAACAAGAAGTGGAGAAGCTCAAGAAGGACATGGTAAGATTAAAGGGCAAGAATCATGTCCAACGTACTCAAGATAACTGTGACAACATGGTGAATAAGCTTGTGGAGAGATCCACTGTGACATGCTTCAAGTGTCATCAAGAAGGCCACAAGTCTTTCCAATGCAAACAAGTCAAAAAGGAGACTAAGGAAAAGAAGAAGATGATGAATCTCTCCAACAAGATCTCCAACATCTACACCAAACCCAACTACAAGATTAAGACCAAGAGCAATCACTACAAGCTCAAGAAGAAGGGCCATGACAAGGTGGTTGCACACATAGTTAGGAGAAAGGATCGGGGGTGGAAACAACCCATTTGCATTCTCCAAGATTACATGTGTATATTTCAATTAATTACAATATCTAGTATAGGTTTATTATATGGTAGGTTGCTTGTGTTTATCTCTATCTCCTGAGTTAAACTACATGGTTTATTAGTTGTAGATTATTTACATGATATTTTTGTACAATTGGTATCATTTATGTGTTATGAGTCCAATCTATAGGATAAATACTACATTATTATCAATAATAAGTGCATGTCTCTCACAAGTATTTAACACTTGTATGCACACATTTAGGGGGAGCATATCCTATGGGTTGTGATTTTGGACCTTGATGCATGTTGTAGAGGGTTTTGCCTTGACACAACTGAATCCGATGCCTTCAAGGTGCGGAAGGTTTTGGATCTCGATGCATGTGATGGAGGGTTTGGACTTCAACACGACAGAGGCCGATGCCTTCATGGTGCGGAGAGTTTTGGACCTCGACGCTTGTGGAAAAGGGTTTGGACCTCGACGCAACTGAGGTCAATGCATTCGAGGTGCGAAGGGTTTTGGACCTCGATGCGTGTGGCAGAGGGTTTGGGCCTCGACGCATATGGTAGAGGTTGGGCCTCAACGTGACTGAGGTCAATGCCTTCGAGGTGCGAAGGGTTTTGGACATTGACACATGTGGTAGAGGGTTTAGACCTCGACGCGACCAAGGTCAGAGGGTTTTGGACCTCGACACATGTGGCAGAGGGTTTGGGCTTGACACAACCGAGGCTGATGCCTTCAAGGTGCAGAGGGTCTTGGACCTTGACGCATGTGGCAGAGGGTTTGGACCTCGATATAACCGGGGTCGATGCTTTCGAGGTGCACAAGGTTTGGGCCTTGACGCATGTGACAAAGGGTTTGACCTCAACACAACTGAGGCTGATGCCTTCGAGGTGAGGATGGTTTGGATCTCAACGCATGTGGCAGAGGGTTTTTGACCTCAATACAACCAAGGCTGTAATGTGACCTATGGGTTTATTGATGCCATTGTTGTGGGCTTTTTGCTTGTTGTGCGATATGCAACACTATTGAGTAGAAATTTAAGTTTTTGCGATTACTACTATTAGCGAACAACAATTGCAGCATAAAATATAACTGGCTTGAACAGCTAATCTTAGCACATGCCAACCTAAGCCTTTAGTACATCATGTAAAGGTCAAAATTAAATAGCGATGTTGAACTGGAGAGGGCAATGGTGAGGCGTACCTTTGAGTCATGCCACGCACATTGCATGTCCTGGTTTATTGGGTGGGGGGGGGGGGGTTGGAGCCTGAACGTGACCAAGGCCTAAGGCCTTCGAGGTCTAGGTAGCTTGGAAAGACATGGGTAATGTTTCGTGTATTACAAAATGTGGCCAATGGTTTGGCCCAGGTACATTGCTACTTCCATATATCAACTCCCTCCTTACATATATCAGGGGAGGTTTTCTACATGTAGTATTTGCGGAGTGCCTTCGTATTCTAAGTGTGCTCGAGGGGGGTCCCTTCTATGTCCGCCAAGCGATAAGAGGTAGGGGCCTTCTCATTTGTTCCGTAGTTTCCCTAGAGCCAGTGCACGCCGGAGGACTAAATCTCCAGGCGCGAAGGTTCGCGGCGCAACCTTGGGATTATACCATGCCTTGGTCTCGGTGATGTAGAGATCGAGATTCTGGATAGCATAGAGCCTTGTTTCCTCAATGAGGTCGAGGGAGAGTTCCCTTTCTCCCGTGGTCTCCGGGAGTTGTACTCGGAGGGAGCACCCATTGATCTCTGTTGGAGTCATAGCCTCAACGCCAAATAAGAGGTGGAAGGGGCCGAAGCCGGTGGGATGCGTGACTGTGGTGTGGAGGGACCACATGACCTTTGGTGGCTCTTAAACCCATAGGCCATTAGCGAGCTGAGGAGGCGTCGGTTAAGGTCTGAGAGAATGTTGCCTACCATAGCATACCGTAGGTTTGTTGTGGCACAGAGGAATGGGCCGATAAAATCCTTTCCCCAACATGCCAAGGGATAGATGGGAGCGATTGGTTATAGAGGAGTCGAAGGCCAGAGGCTTTGGTGCCCCATCCACTAACATTCTTTGCAGGTGAGGATGAGTTCCTCGGCATCAGTCATGACATTGGGCCAGTATAGCCCTTGGCGAAGTGCCTTGCTGGTGAGGGTTCGAGGCGCGAGGTGGCTGCCGTAGAGGCCTTTGTGGATTTGCTGAAGGAGGTCAGCCCCCTGATCTCTGGCAACATAGCGAAGGAGGGGGTGTAGACTCCGGCCTTTTAGAGGGCTCCATCCACCAGGAGGTAGCCCCTAGCACGTTGCCTGGTGTAGCGAAGCTCGATAGGATCATCAGGCTCCTCTATTCCATTTAGGAAAGAGAGGAGTGTGGCCTCCAATTTGGGGGTGTAAGGCCATCTCCAGTGGAAGCACCATCGGGCTCGGGTGCGGCATCCACGTCGGATGCGGTGCCGCCTGAGGCGAAGAGCACTCTCCAGCGGAAGTGCTATCGGGCGGAACATGGATGCGGAGAGGGGAAGGGAGACGGCAAAACTACGAAGGGATGCCGCATCACTGTGCGTGAGGAAAGTTGGGCGCCATTCGGGACTCCCGTGGTGGGATGAAAGGGGAGCTGGAGGCCGCGTGTGGTTGGGAGGCGGGCGACGTCGGTGGCCGGCACAAGTGAGAAGAAGCAGGCGACGCGGCCGAAGAAGCGGCGTCCCCGGCTGAGGAAGATTGGGCGGCGACGGATCTGGCGGGTGCTCTCCTAGGATCCCCCCCCCCCCCCGTCGGTGTGCTCCGCCGCAGTGGCAGGTTCACAGTCGTCTCCTAGCCTCTGGTACGTGTTCCTCTGAGTTGGAATCAGTAGCCGTAGTGGGGGGGAAGGGGGTTTGGTAGGTGGGATGTGCGATGTGCCGGAGGTCGTCGCCGTTGGACGCAAGGGGTGGAGAGGTTCGGGGTTGGGGAGGAGTTTGGGGAGGACGGATCTGCCGCCAGGTCGTTGAGGGCATTGCATCATTTTTGATCGGTGTTCTTGGCAAGAAGGAGGAGATCCCGCTGTTGGGTTGGAGTAGCTTGTGGGAAGGGTTGATTGGATTGGAGGTCAGAGGTGGGTAGATTGGATTGGAGGTCCTGGCGGTATGTGCATTGGGATGCTTCGGTGTTCTTGGCAGGCATGCCGAGCTCCCTCCCTCGTGGTCGAATTGCTGCTGCAAAGACTACCTTCCATTTGAAAACGGTCGCCTTGTGTGATGGGTACCATCCCCTGGTTTGATGCAGAGAGAATTACCTAGCTTCTTATTACATTGTTCAATGCATTTTGTGAATATTGCAACCTGTGAGTACCAACTGATGATGGTGTTCTTACTACATTCTTCATTTCCCTACTGTCATTCATATATGGAATTGCGTGGAACACATATCTGTCCATGTTTGTGTTATAGTTCATATGAACAATGTCTTTGTCTGTGCTTGTTGGTGACTGTCCAATCCCATGGTTTTTGTTAGTTGGGGACTTGCCAATTTAGGAGGTACTATTATATGTCATATGAACATAATTAGTTGCAATGGTGCAAATGTTCACATTATAGGATATGAACGAAACTGAATTGAAAATAGTGATTTGCAAAGGTGCATTTGCTACTGACTATAGGAAAATAAGTACTGTGGTTTAGGAAATTAAGTAGATAGATAAAACATGGATCATTGCTTCCATGCACTGTGGTATGATATAGATCATATAAGTTTTTGTAGTTAGCTGAACATGGTGCCATACTAAGGGTTTACTCCAATTTGTCTTTGAATTTCGACACTATGCTCGTTGATGAATGGCCTGGTTCTAGATGGACGCTCCGAGCTTGTGGCTCTTCTATCCATGCTCCAGGACAATGTGCAGGAGGCAACGCAAGCCTTGAAGAAGGTAGCCTTGGACAATTTGACCGCGGACAGCTGCCCCGCGGCCATGGATATGAATCGGGCTCTACTTGAGGTTGAGAGCATAGCGCAAGACTTGGAACAGGTTGTGTTTCAGGTTCAAGATGCTTTGATCAGCGCTAGCGAACCTGAGCACTCAGGCACTGTTACCAGCCGTTGAGGAAGCCGCAAGATCAATGGCCACTGACGAAGATGACGTACTTCCCGATGACTGGAGCTCCGAAACCGTGTTGTGCCTTGAGTCCGAGGAGGACATTTCCATTGAGTCAGATCGATCATGGAGGCTGTAGGATGCTAGGTTGATTAGTGGCGACTATAAGCCGAAACATATATTTGTGTGTACTGTCAACTTGTTTGCAATAATGTTTTTAGACATGTTATGGAGCTCCTCTAATTGATCTGGAATGCAACATGTTGCAATTGTTCTATACATGGTCTCTGTATGTGCTTATTTGTAAGTGTGCAGGGACTCCATGGAGTATGCAGACTTCCTTCGAGGGGACAATGATGCTATTACATGGGACGATGTAGTACCCCTGACCCAAGAAGGCTTAAGCAGCACACAGCCCCCGGCGCCTGTGGTGCAGAGTCAAGATGCACCGACGGAGTTCGCCACTGCAAGTGGCCGTGGGCAGAGCTACTCCATGAAGGAAGATCTACTGCTTGTATCATCATGGCTAAACATTAGCATGGATCCCGTGGTGGGTTCGAACCAAAGTTTAGGCGCTTTTTGGCAGCGGATCGAGTCTTACTTCCACGACAACAAAGACTTCCCGTCAACTCGCAATAAGAAGTCATTGCAAGGGAGGTGGACATTCATCAATGGCATGGTCCAGAAGTTCTACGGTCACTACGCTCGGGCAATGCATGCTAGACGCAGTGGTACCACGGAGGGGGAGACGGTAAGATGTTTTATGCTGTCCTCCGTAGTTGGTTCTCTTCATTTGCTGCTTAGATATGAGTCCATTCGGTCATGACGATTTGTAGCTGCGCTACTTATCTGATGCCCGATTTACATACTTTTTTGGTAGGAGTGAATACCTAATCTATGTCTTATTGGGACATACTAGTGCTGCATCTTTATGTATCAATTAATTTGACATGTCCAAAAAGAAATGGTGAAGATGTTTTCTATCTGCGATGTTCCAATCATCATGTGCCTTCTGGCACACAATTGTACGGTTAGAGATTAAATGTGTTAATGAATATGTTGCCAATATCACGTATTCATTGGAACACAAATGTCCAATGGGAAATAAACTTGAAGGTCAGCTATGCCATGATATATTTGGAAAAAAAGATTTGCTGATCACAGATGTCATTATTTTTACAATCGTCATGACCTTCCAATGAACCATGCATGAAATGTTTACACAACTGGATTGCTTACGATTTGGTTTCTGTATGTGCTGATCTGAGGTCATGACATACATCATAGAGCAGCTCCTAAGCAAACTGATTTGACATTCACATATTGTTATGACAAGCGTTGCAAACTTATTTCAGATTGTGGAGGCGTGCAAAATGTTCCAGGCCGTGGAGCATAAAGAGTTCACGTTGCTTCCTTGTTGGCGTGAATTGAGGCACCATCCAAAGTGGCAGTCCGAGGTGTCGCGAAAGAAGCAGAAGACGTTCGGCGGAGGTGAAGCTAGGAGCCCTTCTTCCACTCATAACGTGCAATCGTCACCAGTTGCAGGTGCCCCGGAGGAAGCAGCATGCGAAGGCGTGGCAAGAGCTAGACGTCCTACTGGAAGGACCTGGTCCAAAGAAGTGGCTCGAGGTTCAACCTCGTCGAACTCTGCTTCGGCCCCAATGAAGGACATTTTTGACAGGCAATTTTGTTTGAAGGAAAAAATTGAGAAGGATAGGGCGAAGAGGTTTGCAGAGATGATGAATGTAGACCGGCAGCGCCTTCGGCTAGAGGAGGAGTGCATGCAACTAGAGAAGGTGAAGGATGAGATGAGGATAATGAACATGGATCTTTCGCAAATGGATGATGACCAAAAAGAGTATTACAAAAGTCTTCGCCAGAGTATTATTGCTGCTAGGCGGCCCTCCTCTGGTTCTTTGTTTTGAGACTTAATGTTAGCTAAACATTCGTACGGTACCTTTTATGTTTGTGTGTTTGTTTGAGACTTAAGGTTTGCTAAACATTCGTATGGTACATGTCCTGGTTCTGAGTTTGTTTGAGACGTTATGTATTGCTTGCTAAGTTCAACATTCTTATCCCATTATGCAATGCTTCATAGATTTAATTCATGTTACCACAATGCGAGAAATACAGTACGAGACACATTACAATGCACGAACCGTACAATCCAGTACCCATACGCCACTACATGGAATGCAGTAACTAAGGGAATCCTAATGTTACCATGACACTATCAGTCACCTCCGTGTAACTGCCACAGATGTTCGACTAGATCATCCCTGAGATGAAGATGGTACTGCTTGCTTCGAATAGCATTGTAACGTTGGCTCAACGCCATCAATGGTGGGGTGATGTCATGAGAAGGCTGGACGTCCTCACCTGCTCCCTCGTACATGTACTCCACATCTTCGTCTTCACGCTCGTCTTCGATTATCATGTTGTGCATGATTATGCATGCGGTCATGATGGAGGACAGAGTTTCCTCATCCCATAACCTCGTGGCCACCCTGACAATGGGAAACCGCGACTGGAGGACTCCGAAGGCGCACTCCACATCCTTACGAGCCGCCGCTTGTTGTACGACGAAGTGTTGGCGCTTCCTGCCGACAGGCACCGGAATGGACTTCACAAACGTGGCCCATTCTGGGTAAATTCCGTCAGCAAGGTAGTACCCCATGGTGTAATGGTGACCATTGATGGTGTAATTAACCTTTGGGGCCTCACCGGTGGCAAGGTCGTCGAGGAGATGCGACCGGTGTAGGACATTGATGTCGTTCAGCGAACCAGACATGCCGAAAAAGGCATGCCAGATCCACAGGTCGTGCGACGCTACCACCTCGAGAATGATCGTCGGAGCATTGACATGCCCAGTATAAGACCCTGCCCACGCCGTGGGGCAGTTCTTCCACCTCCAATGCATACAATCAACACTTCCTAGCATCCCGGGGAACCCTCTGCGCGAGTTGATGGCAAGCAAATGCGCCGTGTCCTCCTCATTAGGAGATCAAATGTACTCATCGCCAAATGCCTCAACGACAGCATGGACGAAACGACGCATGCTCTCAATGATGGTGCTCTCCCCTAGACGAAGGCACTCATCTAGAGAATCGGCCGGTGCATCGTAGGCTAGCATACGAAATGCCGCAGTCACTTTTTGCAATGCGGGTAGCCCAAGCTCGCCAGCTGCGTTTCTCCTCTGCTGAAACCAGGGGTCCTTCTCTTCTGCCGCCGCAACAATCTTCAGGAAGATGTCGCGTTTCATCCGGAACCTGCACCAACATACATGATTACGAACAACATGCAAATTTTTAAAACATAGCCCTTGCGAATGTGGAGCGTGGCTGTTTGTAACAATACCTGCGCCAGAATATGTAGTCGAGGTACATGGGGGGATCCGCAAAGTAGTCGTTGAACAACCTCATATGGCCCTCCAGCCGGTAACGGTTGATGCGCTTCCGACCTCGCACTGAGCCGCCCCATGGTCGCCTCTCCGATTCCTCCAGGTCGGCTTGCCAGGCTCTCATACCCTCCATGAACAAATCATCTTCCTCATCGGACGAGTCGTTGGACGAGAAACACAGCTCCCTCAGGTATTCCTTCCAGGCTTGGCGAGGATCCATTTCGGTGGCTTGCAATTCTAACACTACTCCGGCCTCTTATTTATAGTGCTTCGCTCAACCTTCTGAAGGAAGCAACCTCACTTACTTCCACAGGAAGCCACTACTCCGAAACCTTCCTCTACAAGCCAAGTTGTCTTTCGCAGCAAGCTGGAAGAATTACCATGATCATAACCATACATATATTTACGAATATATTTATGAATGTTAAAAAAACAATGCTGGTATGGCGGTTAAGGCTGTTGGAGAAATATCATTTAAAAACAGGAAAGAGAAAATAGAGGACGAGATATAAGGTTCCTGCTGGAGATGGAAGGAATGAGGGAGGCTAGAATAGTGATAGGGGATGCTGTAATAGTGTTTTAGTGGATCCGATTTTAGGGTACCTGCTGGAGATGGCCTAATGGAGAGGGTGGTAGTGGCAGCCTAGTCGGGGGGTACCCGTCGTTGAGTTGTGGAGGACTTTGAAGAAGGACCCCTCTAGAAGGGCTCCGCTCCCAGCGATAGCTTTTGCTAGGGCATCAGCCTCTTAGTTATCCATGTGTTGTATGCTTCACACTGAGATGCCACAGAAGGATACCCCGGCTTTGTGTATGGCTTCGAGGTACTTCACAAGGTCTGAATGCCAAGCCTAGAAGCTCTTATCAACATGCTCGACGACAATCTAAGAGTCTGCCTTGACGAGGAGCCTGGCGGCTCCTAAGGCACAGGACTTCCGGAGGTCCAAGAGGATGGCTTCATATTCGGCGATGTTGTTGGTTGTCATGAATTCCAAACGGGCAATGAACGCGGCTCCCCAGCCGGTCGGGGAGATGAGAACTGCTCCGACCCCAGTGTCAGTGGACTCATATGCCCTGTCAGTGTATATAATCCATATATCTTGGGGCGAGGTTGCTGGGGAGCCTTGCGTTGGGGGGAGTCCATTCGGCGATGAAGTCAGCAAGGATCTGCAACTTGATAGCCGACCGAGCCACAAACTTCACCGCAAAGGGTGCTAATTCCACAACCCACTTGCTTATATGTCATGTCGCCTCGCAATTATGTAACATGTCACCCAACGGGTACGAGGTTGGTATGGTGATATCATGGGCGAGGAAGTAATATCGGAGCTTATGTGAGGCCATCAGGAGTGCATATGCTATCTTCTCGAGCTCGGTATAGCATGTTTTGGCCCCAGCTAGGGCTTCCAAAATAGAATAGACCGCCCTTTGCCCAGAGCGTCCCTCACTCTGCTCCTCCTGCACGAGTACCACACTTACATCGGAGGCAGAGGCAGATAAGTACAAGAGGAGCCCTTCGCTAGGAAGGGGTATAGCTAGTGTCTTGAGCTTGGAGAGGTGGGTGTTGAGGACCTCAAAGGTGGCCTGGCACTCGCCGTCCATCTAAAAGGTTTGGAGTCCCTCAGTGATTTGAAGAAGGGAAGGTTCTGCTCGGCAGATTTGGTGAGGAAACGGTTGAGGGCTGTGAGGCACCCGGCCAAGCGCTGGACCCCCTTCTCATCGGTGGGGGTGACATTTCTATGATGGCACATGTTTTACCAAGGTTGGCCTCAATGCCTCTCCTGGAGACCAGATACCCCAGTAGTCTGCCAACTTTTGTGCCAAATACACACTCCTCCGAGTTGAGCCACATGCCTGTAGTCCGGAGGCTATCAAATGTTTCTTGAAGGCCAGCAATGTGGTCAGCCTATAGCTTGCTTTTCACGATGATGTCATCCACGTAGGCCTCCATGTTGTGGCCCAACTGTTGCTCCAGGATTTTGCGCAATAGGTAGGAGAAGGTGGCTCCGGCATTTCGAAGACCAAAAGGCATCCGAACGTAATAATACACCCCAAATGGGGTAATGAAACTAGTCTTGCCCTCGTCCTCTGCGACCATCCATACCTGGTGGTATTCAGAGTCCACGAGCTGGTTGATGCGAGGGAGTGGGTACGGATCTTGGGGGCAGGCTTTGCTGAGTGCTATGAAGTCGATGCACATATGCCACTTCCCATTGGGCTTAATGACCAGGACAGGGTTTGATAGCCACTCAGAGTAGATGACCTCACGGATGACACCAGATTTTAGCAGTTTTTGGACTTCCTCCTTAGCGACCTCTGCCCATTCGGAGGATAGCTTATAGAGCACCTAGCGCATGGGCTTTGCTCATGGGTCGACTCGGAGGGTGTGCTCGATGATGCGGTGGTCGATGCTGGGGAGGTCTTGTGGAGACCACGCGAAGACATCGATGTTGTCATGTAGGACGGTTAGGAGCCGAGCTTCCTGCTCCAAAGCGAGGTCCGCCCCGATCTGAAAAGTTCAGTTGGGGTAGCCCGAACATGATAGAACTTGCCTGACGTCCCTCTCCGGCTTCGGCCTCAGGGCGCCTTGGTGTCCAAGGTATGTCAAATGGGGTTCTTCGAGGGGCTCCTTGGCTACATTGTGAACATGACGGCTGTTGAGTGGGGCAGGGTGCCCATACTCGATGCGCCTAGCCAGGTCTGGATTGCCATGGATGGAGATCAGCCCCTGAGGACTAGGTACCTTCATGAAGAGGTAGTTATGATTGGGAATTGCACCAAGCTTGTTTAGAGTCCCTCAGCCTAGGATGACGTTGTACACATAGGGCACATCCACCAGTTCAAATGTGATTATCTCGGTACGCAAAGTGGGAGCCCCGACAAAGGTGACTGGAAGTTCTATTTGGCCCATGGTGTCCAGGGAGGGCCCCATTAAACCCTTGAAGGGGCCTCTGGGCTAGAGTGAGCCGGTCTCACAGGATGCGAAGCTGATCAAAGGCATGCATGAAGAGAAGATCGGGGAAGCTTCCCCCATTGACCAGTACCCTCCGGACTTCGATGTCAACAATGTTGACTACGATGATAAGGGCATCAGTGTGCGGGAATTTCACCCCATCAGCATTATCGAGGGTGAAAGTCATGTGGGCCTCGGCCCATCCGTGGTCTTGACAATGAACATGGGTTTCCCCGACATGGTTAATACCATGCTTGTAGTCCTGCCTTTGCCTCTCCGAGGAGCCCTCGGAGGCTCCCCCTCTAGTTATGGGTAGGACCACATTTCTAATCCGGTTCCCTCTCTCGTCATGCTGCATCGCGAGTGCGAAGGTGGAGGAGGCAAGGCCAACTGAGGAGGGTTTGGCAAGGACAAGAGATCTACCTGATAGCCCGTTGCAGGCCTATGGCCTCTAGCCCACTCATCTCTGGACCCATCTCCCATCACGTGCACGGCCTACCACTCAAGGTATTCCCCTTGGAATATTACAAGGGTTCAGTAGTCCTTCGTGTTGTGGGCTCACCTGGCCCCGTGCAGGGTGCATTAGTACCCCTCTTCGGGCTGTTGGCTGGGGTCGTGTTGCCGCCCAGGGACCGCGCCGAGGCTCCCGCGATGGCATCCCCTAGCCTGAGGTGGGTTCAGAGCCCCTCGGACGCGGTTAATGTTGTGGATGCCGTGTCATGGGCGTTGTCAGGGCCTGCGCCCTTTAGAGCCCTCGGCCTCCTCAGAGCCCCTTTTCATTGGAATATATGGAGGGGCTCGGGAGGACCGTACTTGCGAAGTTGATCTTGCAGGTTCGATGGAGGGGTCTAAGATGTCCTTCGTGGTATCATGATGGAGCCACTCCTCCATGGCTCGAGCGTATTTCTCAAACTTGCACATGTGGGCATTCATTGTGCACACCGGGCGCCAGTGCAACCCATCGAAGAGTGGTCCGGAGGCCAAGCCCTGGGTCACCATGTCTATGACTGACGACTCTGACATGCCCTTTATCTGGGCCTTAGTTTGGGCGAACCTTCGAAAGTAATCCCGGAGGGTTTCTCTCAGTTGTTGCCTGACGGTGAACAGGCCTTAGGCTGCTAGAGGTGACTAGCTCAATGAAGGTCCCCTGGAAGTTGTTACAGAAGGCGTCCCAGAGCTGGAACCAGGTGTAAATGGACACCGGCTCCAACACCCAAAACCACAGGAGGGCTACTCCCTCCAAGGCGAGTGGGAGATACTTGGCCATGATGGTCTACCCGCCTCCGTTGGCCTCGATGGCAAGAGCATACGAGCGGACAAACTTCTCTGGGTCCGAATCGCCCCTAGATTTGGGATGTTTGGGGTCTGAAACCCGTCTAGGAAGGGCACGGCTTGCAGGCCCTCATGCAGGGGTGAGTCTAGAGTCAAGGAATGGAGCTTCACCCCTGAAGAACTCGGGGCTCAACCGCATGCGGATTGTTCGAGGGTGGCGCTCGAGGGCGATGAGGGGCACATGTGACGCCCTCGGTGACTCCCGAAGCTCGGAGCCCTATGGCGTTGGCCGTTACAGGGGTGACCTCAGCTACAACTGTGGTCAGATGCATGACCTGAAAAGGGCCAGCTGTAGCTCTTCCAGTTGGGCCCGAAGGGCCACCACATGTGCATGTTGGCTAGTGGCGGCGGCTTGTACAACTGCGATCTCAGCTGCAACCCCTTGAGGTGCCACAATGTTGTCATCATGCTGCTATTGTAAGGTCTCTGAACCGATAGGGTCCACAGCATAAGCCACAGTCGGGACCATGGCCACACCGGCGATGGTCATGGCGCCCTTGTTCCGCCCGAGCGTGGACTCATCGTCGCTCTCGGTTGGGGTGTTAGTAATGACGTAGTGCGCATTTGGCCACGGCTACCATGTGGATTTTCGCGCATGTGTGGCCATGGAGCTAGCCGCTCGGGCCGCCACCTAGGTGGTCTTTTTCTTCAGTAGAATCCTACCTCTCCTAGTGCTTCTACGCTCCTCACGGACAGTGCCAGCTGTTGTTGAAAAAAATTATCTTCCACGAACAAGGTGTGGTGAGAGTCAAACTCACTAGAGCGACTCAAGCTTAGAGAAGTAGTGGGGAGAAAAAGTATGCCTTTGTAGTTCTTAGAAATTTTCATCCCTGGCACCGTGTGCCCATGGTCAGTATATACATTGCCTTTTTGAGCGTATGGTTACAAACATGCCTCTACCAGCGATAGAGATATGAGCTACTACTGGTACAACTGGGCTACATGGCCAGTTTAGTAATACATCGCCCAGGACAGAGGCAAAAATATCGACCACGCAGATGACACCACCCAACCGTGGCAGTCACAATACCGGCGAGCGGTGCTTGGTCGGTCACCAAATATGGCACCAATCTTGTCCGGTGTGTCAGGACAGTAACCACTTGCACTAGTGCGTTAGGGCGGCCACCACTTGACTGGTCATTAAATGCTAATCATATCATGGTAGATATCACGTGGTCGGTGGGCCCACCCCTGCTAGTCTTACTGGGGGGTCCTCGCCCCTCCCCGAGCCTCCGGGGGTCCATAGCCTCCAGTGATAACGACCTTCGAGCCTTGAAAGGCCCCGAAGGCTTGGGTCACCAAGACCACTCCGAAGCCTAGGTGTTCCAGAGGGGTCCTGAGCATGATGGTCTTCGGTCCTAAGCGGGAGGAGTAAAGGGGGACAATCCTTGATGGCGAACCTCCAACAGAGCTATTTTGGCATGTGCTACGAACCGCGGTTGGGCTCTTTTAGCGTGTGCCATCCGATTGTACTGAATTAGAAAGTGAGTTTCTAGAATGCTCCAGATATGCCATATGTTCTAAAAAGGTTGTTCTTTTCCCAAAGGTGCCTTTCTAAACCACCATCTTTAGAGTAGACAGCACTAGGATGCATATATACTATATACTAAAGCGTTCGGAACTCGGCGAGCTCCCAGGAGTCCAGCTACTGTAGTTTCCTGTAGCACTTCCCCGCGATGTGGTCCTCGGTCCCCTCGCTAGCTTCCACCTCGCGTGAAGTCCAGTTCCACTGCTTCCCCCCTGGCGAACCCCAGATGCCGTATATTCTCCAAATCAGATGCTTAGTGCCAAGCTTTTTTGGATTACTTGAAGATAGCCTGCTCATGTGTATGCATTTAAAAACTCCATACTTGGAATGAAGCTGAGCCTGGAGTTTGTTGATTAAAAAAAATCATGCAACCTTCCTTATATTTCCATATTGTAAATGATTACAACAAAAAATACAGACGACTCATGAGTATAGGAATTCCTATTTTTGGGGAATAGCTATGAACACTTGAACAGAGAAAATCCATATGTGTTTGATGCTCTGTTACTAAATAAATGTTTATAATATCATGCCATTTTCGTTCCTCTAGGCATCAAAAAATCTAATCCCATTTGTTTCATCTTTTTTTGACAAGTACTGCTGTTATGCCACTACTCCAAAACTAGAATAGTTTGCTGTGACTACTTCAATGCAGTTTTGTTAGGTTATAAAAGTTTCTGTAGCTCTTTTTTTTCGTTATCTACTACCAATTATTATGCTGTCTATTATGTGCAAGCATTATGAACACTGTCATTTACTGTTCCAAAATGAAGTTCTCTCTTACAAATTTTTACCTGCCAACAGTGGGCCAGGTTCGTTCTTCTCTTTACGTTTTGCTTATTGTCAGTTTGTCATCCAGCAATGGTAAGCCGCCCGTTTGTTTTGCAGTAGCTCATATATTCTCCAAATCAGATGCTCAGTGCCGAACTTTTTTGGATTACTTGAAGACAGCCTGCTCGTGTCTATGCATTTAAAAACTCCATGCTTGGAATGAAGTTGATCCTGGCGTTTGTTGATTAAAAAATTCATACAGCCTTCCTTATATTTCCATATTGTGAATGATTACAATAGAAAATACAGACGACACAATTACCTCTACGCGCGCAGCGAAGCACACGAATCTGCCTAGTATATATAAAAAGCAACGGAGAACTTGTTCTTTCTCTATGCTTTGCTCGTGGAGTTGCCGTCAATTGCTGTTTACCTGTACAATGTAAAGCTCAAGTGGGTTAGAAACTTAGAATCGAGCCACGAGCCCACGACAAGCCAATCTAACTCGGCCGGTCCTGAACACGGACTCAAGCCCGGTTCCATGCGGTCAGGGCCAGTGCCAGCCCGAGCGCTTCCCCGCTAAACTACACGTACGTCCTCCTCCAGCCATCCTTGTCGTCTATTCATCTGCCACATCGGCCGGACAGCCGTTGGCGCCAGCCAGTTCCCATTTCTGGGCCTGGCTGAGCTAACACCGCCCGAAAGCGCCTCCGGTCCTGGAGGGTTTCGCGGTGGTGAAGACCAGAAGGGTGATACACTGGTACAGAGACCGGCGCCGAACCGAGACGCATCCATCAACCGCGCCGGGAAAACGAAACAAACTGGACGTTGCCGGATGGGGACGCGCGGCCGCTGCGTTGCCATCTGCGTGGAGGCCGTGTCACGGGGGAGGGTGGTGGACTGGTGTGGTGACATGTGGACCTACGCGGTGTCAGCCTGACACACTAAAGTCATGGCGCGCTGTGGTACCATCCTATGTACAGCCACTCGAAGCAACCACAGATTTGATCGCATCTGCATTCTGAACTTAAAAAAAAAAAACTGCTTAAGTGCAACTATGCCCACAGTCTGAAAACTGAACAGTATCTTGGCAGTGATAACAGTTCAATTGCCATGCCTAGTTAGTACTAGTACATGTTGTAATTTCATCTTAAAGAAACAACTTGCAGATAATGTGCCGGCAATTTTGACCACCTCACAGAAATCTCAAGCAGGACCGAAACAGCACCTCTTATGCTGTTATGCAGTAACTTAAAGATAGATTGTTCTGCAGTCCGCAACAGGTCTTGAACTACTCACTGAAATTCCAACCTGAGAAACCAAAAAATCATTCTCAAATTGATTCAAAAAAGGTAAACATCGTTCTCACACTTCAATCTGATGCTGAATCACGCTTTCGTCCGCGACAATACAGGAAAACCATGACAAGGAAACCTAATCATGAAAAGATCTTTGAACTCCCAGTGAACGGCGTAAATATGCCGTTCACGCTTCAATCAGATTCTCATCTATAAGTTTCTTGTTTGTCTTCGTCGTGCTCATTGGTAAACCATCATAAGGAACCAGGGATCCTGGATGCCAGGCACTAGCGGTGGTGTACAGTAGAAAAAATGCTGCCAAAGAATGTTGTATGATTAACTGCAATCGTCAGATTGTTTCTTGGCGGCTAGGCAAAAAAATTAGTACTCATAAGTTCTATTGTTATTCAATTGCTCGTATCCACACTAAAGCGCACGCTGACACGCTGATTGAAATATCAGTGCCTGCATTTCCACATGTGCCGACATTACGAATTCTGTCAGAACAAGCGATGAAAATATGTTAATCACCCGTATGACAAGATTGACCGACTCACCATCACGAGCAAGCTAGCCGATTCATTAAAGAAACAATCCTTGCAAAAAGGAAGATAAAGAAACAGTGGGCCATGTTGAGTCATAAGACGTACAAATCTAGTTCCACTCAAACTTCTGTTTGCTTGTTATACTCGATCACATAGCTCATATGTGGCTTCGTGGATGTATACATGCACCCTGCAGTAGGCTAACTGGTTTTTTCCGCTATCAGTCCCCATGATGGATGATCATCGATTCGGATGTTGCAATCACTGGACGCTCGAAAAATGAGTCGCTTTAAGACTGTATCAGCCATCTGTTGGGTTTGAATGTTTTCCTTTCTTGGAAGCGAGCGGTGCACGCCTGGCGAGATTGCGGAGAATTTGGGGTGTAATTCTTCTCCCGCCTCGTCTGTCGATCTTGTTCTAAGTCCTAACTGCAGCGAATTTGTGTCGTGTCGTGTCGTGTCGATTGGGCTCAAAATGTCCAACAGGCTCCCAGATAAGTTTGGTTTGTTGCCCATAATGCATCGATCGGCATTGCTAGTCCCGCGGCCATAACGCATCGATCGGCATTTCTAGGTTTGGCAGGTCGGTCGCTCGAGGCATGGTCATCACTCGTCAGAAAACTGGACGTTTGTTTTGTCCGACCTCCACTCCAACCAGGTATCAGGACCTGGTGGTGAGGATGATGGTCATGTGGTGGCTATCTCATGATCCGGTCAACTTGCATCTTCTTGTGCTCAGCATCGTATCTTCTTCTGGTAGCATTATATTATTAACGGATCCTGACATGATTTGTGGTCCGCGTACTTCTAATCAAGCTAGCAATCATTCACCGATCCAGAGATAACCAATGGAGATGGATCCATTAGAGTGTATGTCCAATTTTCCTGTCAAAGGTACTAGTGTACTACTGCTGCTACTAGTGCGTGACTGCATGAGTCACAGCAGGTGCGCGACAGCGACAATGCAATACCGGCAGGAAGGCTGGCGCGCTGGACCAATCCGTCCGTTGCCTGTCATGCATCCATCTCGATCGATCGGCCGGTCCCGACGTCCCGTTCACAGGCTCTCAATCATTAGAACCGGACGCGCGCCTACTTCGCGCTTTACAAGTGTATACAGGGTGAGCGTCGCAAGCTTCAGGTGCGGTGCGGTCTGTCTGGTCTCTGCCTCTCTGGTGCATGCGTGCCGTCCCACCCAGATCCAGTATCCGGACATCCGGACCTTCCCGTTTGTTCGGCTCCGGCGCGAGCGCGGACGTGGCGGATTCGGCACGCCGGGCTCGGTTGGCGTTTTTGCCCGGTCCCGCAGTTCGCCCCGTCTGCGGCCGCAAAGAGAAGGGTGGGGTACGTTGCTGCGCCGTGAGTGGCGGTTGGTGCGCGTGGAGGCGAGAGGCGGACGGGGCGGTGCACGCCCGAATCCTCCGCGCCTTGACCGTGCGGTGCGCGGACGCGGGTGCACCCGAGGAGACGTCGCTGTTGCCGGTTGGGCTCACGGATCGCGCGCGGGCGCGGGGGCGGGGGCGGGAGCGCAACAAAATTGGTGGCGTCCGGCGTGACCTCATCGCGCGGTGTGTGGCCGCGGGCAGGCGGGATCCGGCACCGGCGGTGGGGGCGTTTTTTCGGCCGTGCGACCCGTGTGCCGGTCGCGGATCGCGTAGAGTGGCCCGGCGTGCCCCCACGCGTTGCCGTAATCTCGTTGCAGGTGTCGGCGAGGTGGGACATGCAAAAATCCCATACGTGACATGAATACATGATACGTGGTTGGAACTTGAGAGGGTGGCGGACGGAAGGCCGAAAGGGCAATGCTATTGAATGGCTTTTTTGGAGATCAGAACCGTGCTCGACTTGGGGCTTTGGTCGACTGCTGGCTCGTTGCGTATGGGGCGTGCCTGACGAACACTGTAGGGGGTTCGGCATTTGAATGCTACGTCTTGTCAAACACTGTTACAGAGTCGTGGCTGCCTAACACTGTGGCACAAGTAGTTCCTTTCACCATATGTAGCAGTGTCAGTGTCGGTCTGTCGGATACGATATCCTGTCATGCACAGTGACGGATGGTTAGAGAACATAACAACATACAATATCCTCTATTACCGGCACAAATGGCTCGAGGGGAATAAAAAGAGTCTTCCACAGTGACTGTACGGAAACTAACAATATACAATATCCTCTATTACCGGTTGCTGGTTACGATTAAATAGCGACCATGAACATGCCATTTTGAAGTCTGGAAGAATTAGCTTACTGAAATTCGGTCGATCAATTTCGGTACTAGCGCCAAGGATCTTTCCAATTCAAGGGTTGTATGATAAATTGGCCACCACCACCACCAAGTGATGCCCAAGTTGTTTTAGGCATGACCAACATTTACCTTAGCAACATTAGATTTGAATCTAAATATACGCTTGGTCCTTCGAAAAGGACCCATTCAACGTATACGAAGTGGATACTATACTAGTCTTCTAAATGCAAACGAGATAGATACTATAATATACAACATTGTGTTAGTGCAAGGGCGGATCCACAGGGCTAAAACATCCTTACCTCCGGAGCTCTCTTGAGCCCTCCTATAATTTTTTATATGAAAATAGAAGAAGAAGAGAAGAAGAGGAGAATGAGAAAGAAGAGAGAGAAAAAAAAAGAAGAGGTTGAGTCTCTCAAATTTTTTGTTTTGAATTCATCACTGGTGCGGTGGTAGAATGCGAGTTGGGCATATTGCTTAAAATATCTCCGAATCGGTTAAAAATCTCTCCAAATCGCTGAGGAGGGAGGGGTTTTTCTTTTTAATCGGAAATCGCTGAGGGGTTCCTGTAAAAAGTAATAGTACAATGCGAGCTCGCCATGGAGCACGGCCCTATTTGGGACCTCAGCACGCTGGGCCAGGCCATGGGCCGTTTGACGGATCATATCTCGTTTCGAGCGCGTCTAGCTTGATTTCGAATGCAATAGTCTGGGCCTTTATTTTTTGAAATAAACAATTTCCGCTACGTAACGGTTAGGACTATTTTCAACGCAAACGACTAGAAAAAGACAATATATTATCTTAATATTTAAAGAAAAAAAGCATCACTTCACTCTTAAGATCATAAAATTACTATATTAATAAAAAATGATATAGATCACTTATTATTATAAACATTTAACGGTCTATAATAAACAAAAGAGTCCATATCAAATACGATTAATAAATAGGTAAATTCGGAATAAAAAATTATAGAAAATTAACAGTCCAATTTTCATATGATTTGAGAAGCAAAATATCTAAATAAAAAGTCCAAATAAAATAAAATAAAATAAACAATAATTGAAATTAAGGTTAGAATAGAAAAAAGAAGTATCCATATAAAATATAGTCTTATAAAAAATTAAATTATTATAAAAATCAAATATTTAAATAATGAGTCCAAAAAATATAATGAATCAAATGCTATCATGACAAAAAATTATAGCGAAGCTAATCATGCTATTAGCGAGGCACATTTTGCTGGTTTCCGCTATGCCCACATATTGTTTTCATCATCAAAATATCTCTATCTTTCAGCGTTAGTCTTCTACTAGCTCGTGATAAGATCGGCGTACTCAATTTAATTCAAGTGAACGGAGATCCGGACATGCCACAATATATAGTGGAGTATCATGGTTGCGTTGAACTGCATGATCATGATCATCACACACTTGGATCCTCCCGTGACAGTATGCTTACAACACTAATCCCTTTACAACTTGTAGTCCTTGTGGCATGAACAGCTGAATAACTAGTTATTCGCAACATCCACCAAGCATAGTTACCCTCTAATCAATCTTACGCCATCCCGACGCCCGTCGCCAGGGACTTTTTTCTGGGGAGAGGGGAGCTCACTCTGCTTGTCACGATCACCAGGTTCATCCGCCACCTCCAGGGGCTTCAAGGTGCAGTAATGGAAGCAGAGAAGGTGGTGGCCCAAGTTGAGCACCATGATGAATGTGATGAGCCAGTAGTAGCTGTCGATCCTGCCCCGGTTGATGTTGTCCCGGAGCCAGTCGCCGCGGCCCAGCGTGGCGCGCTGCACCACCGTGACGAGCACCGTGCTCAGGTGGTTCCCGAAGGAGCCGCAGAGCCAGAATAACGCGACGGCCGTGCTGCACATACTCTCGGGCGCCTGGTCGTACAGGAATTCCATCTGCCCAACCGACGCGAAGGCGTCGGCGACGGCGCCGTGGATGGTGTACTGCCTACTGCGAAACCAGCCAGAACACGCTCATCGGGACGATGGCTTTCCGGTTGTCCAGGAACCCGTGGTCGGCCGCGACGCCGCGGCGCTTGGTCTCTACGAGCGCAGCCGAGCCGACGCCCAGTATGGCGATGGTCAGCCCGATTCCCATGCGCTGGAAGTAGGTGATCCCGAACGGCTGGCCCGTGACGCGGGGCGCCAGGGGCACGAACACGCTGTCGTAGAGGATGATGCTGACGAGTTCTAAGTCACTTTTGTATGTACTATAAAAATAATAATATTTTTAATTTGATCTAAATTTGAATAGGCTCGTCTGAGGCTTAGCCCAGGGCTGGTTCTGCCCCTGCTGACGAGCATGGTCCCGATTGTGAAGATAGACAAGGTCGCTGGCGGGATCTACAAGTTCCGAGTGATGTGGCGCTCCGCCTGCATGATGGTGAAGGAGCCGTTGTGCGAGCAGGCGGTAGCGAGGATGATGCTTGCTGACCAGATGGACAGCATGTGGGCGATGGACTTGAGCTCCTCACGGTGCACTGTCGACAATGGTGACCAGAGAGGGTAAAAAATGTCTTAGTAATTTCTTTTGAAATAGATATTTTTATCTTATTTTGTCACTTAACGCACCTTAAAAATGGATAAAAAAAAGTGCAACGTAAAACACAAAAATCACAACGGAAACAGAAGAACCCGAAAGTTCCGAATTGAACAGAATAGCGTTTCAAAAAATTTAAATCTAAAATTGAAAATCCAATTAATGGTGGGTCTCATGATTGGAATCGAATACTATGTTCTAGGGTATACTAATCTATGACTCATCCTCACATAATACTTGGATCTTGAGAAGAAACATCCAAAGATAAAAAATAAAATAAACATCGGGTGAAGAAAGTCTTCAAGTTGATAGATAAGAGGCAAATGAATTTAACATCCAATTGTGTATATTTGTATGTGAATTTTATACCTCTAGCAATGAGAAGAACCACTCCAACAAGGTGAAAATTTCAGTTTAAGTACGAAAACGAAATTGTAACTTAATGATGAAAAATTTGCAAACTCGCAAGGGAACCAATAGAGAAAAATTAGAAGGAGGTGAATCCAAATATGAGAAGGAAAATAAACTTCATTACTTTCAAATGTCAATCCTATTTTCGGCAGATTACAAAGATTTTTTTTCTCAAAAACTCTTACCTAGTACATCGACTAAGCACTCATCTTACTCTCATCTAAAACCCTATCACAAGGCTCTCATAAGGATGACTCAAGGGACTCAAGTGGCTAGTTCAAAGGGCTTAACTTGGCCTCCTCCTCTATTTATAGCATAGGTTCATTGACCCCAAAATTTACTAACTTGTTCCCAAAATACTCCTCTCTGTAGTACACTCATACGTACTACCGAGAGTATTTTAATTCATTTTCTTCTCCATCTATCGGACAGTTGAGGTGTCTTCATGACTTAGTTTTGTCTCAACGCAAACTTCGTGATGATGCCACGTGCACTTCTATTCTTCCCATGATTTTGAGGCTAAACCACCAACCCCTTGCACGCTTCTCAAAGCGTGACTCATTGTCACTTGCTTGACATCAAGCAAGCGTCCCGATGTAGACACATGTGCTCCATCTTGTGATCTTGATCGCTGGCATGTCTCTCCCGCTCTGGATCCTCGGGCCATATTGTCACTTGCACTGATATCCCTTTCGCCTGACTTTATCAACACACCGTCTCCATCCACCTTCCATGATTTGCTTGACCTCCACATGTACAGCTAGGATCACTCTCGACTCCGCCCGACCTCCTCGATCGTCCAGCACCAAGCACCCCGCTTGGCTCCGATCGTCCCGCCATTGGCTGCCGAGTTGCATCCATCACCTGCACAATATAAGACAAGCAAACACATATCTTCAACTCCATTACGAGTTAATCAAAATAAAAATCCTCAATTGATCACCACATCACAAACAAATCGTGAACGTCAGATGATACAACGTACACATGTCATGAGCGTCGGACCATTCGGCGTGCTCAACCTCTCCAGAGTTATTCTGCAACCTCTCTGCAGGAACTACTCCGGTGAAACATCTAGCGTGTGTACTGCTCAAGCGTCGAACCATCCGGGAAGTATAAGTCACCAAGAGCCGATTTTCAGCCTCTCTGCAAGAAATGCTCTGGCGTGTATACCACCCAAGCCAAAGACCTCAAAAGTCCAATAAAAGAACAAATGCTCCCCTTTAATGAATGCACATTTTCACATATTTTCTCCCCCTTTGATCATGCAAGATTCTTCTTTGGCTTAGTGCATATTATTCTCCCCCTTTAGCAACGCAAATATCAAGAACAAAACACCATGCAAAGCATGATCATGCAATCCTAATGAGTATTCACAAGTATACCACAAAGTATCTGCAAATGTTAGAGACATCAAAGGGTTATAGAAAGTAGAATGTGGAGCTCACAAACTCAACAAGACTCAAAAAGATACAACATCACAAGAACATAAAACTAGACAAGCTAAACGGGAGAATTATTGGCACATTTAAGTTCACATAGCTAAATCATGTTAAAAGTGGCCACCACATAAGCATCCACTCGTGCTGAGGTAATACAAGCATTAAGAACAACTAACTTCAATGTTAAACTAGGCAAACAAGCAATTATGATAATAGGCTTTGCAAACACTCACATATGAAACCAAGACTTAATTAGATCAAGTGATTAAAAGATGTAACATTGATGCACATTTCTTTATTTTTCTTTTTATCCTCAAGTTGCCTCTTATCCAAGCGAAGTATCGTGCGACTGGGTACAACAAATATCTCGAGGCTTCAAGACAACCATATTGGATTATATTTTAGCACAAGAAACTTGATTTCTCAATATTATTCAAATTTGCATAAATTATTAAGTTTTTATAGGATCAAGTCAAGTAGTGCATTTGCGACATAAGGAACACATATTCTCTCAAGGTTCTACCATGAGCTAAACATTTGACAAAAATAGAAAATATAGTGCAATGTTCCCCAAACTACTATTTTGATCCAAGGTGCCTAGAACAAGATATTCATCAAGTTAGCCTTAACACAAGCATTGACTAAGCCAAAGCAATTAGAAACATAGTGATTAAAAATTTAGTATTTTATAGCCTACATGATTCATAAAATTACTAAATTTCATTTTTAGGAAAGCTAGCTTGCTTAAAATATTTCATGTCAAAGCATCAAGATGAGTCTAAGATTAAAAAGTTACTCTGCACAACTACTCAATTTAGTCTAAATTCAAGTCTAGCAATAGAAAATACTAAAGACATACAAGTCAAAACTCAACTACTATGATTATCTTACAAGATGATATGCAATACAAATACAATAAAAGTAAGATAGAATATATACAACTGCAACTTTCTCTCACACAATGTCATAGGGATGGCACACTCCAAGCTCTCCCCTCAAATATGCAAATCTTGTTACATCTAGAGGCTTGGTGAAAATATTGGTAAGCTGGTGTTGGGTATCAATGTACCTCAAGTCAATATCTCCCTTCTCATTATGGTTTCTCAAGAAATAGAATTTTACATCTATATGTTTGGTTCTGGAGTGTTGGGCTGGGTTATTAGCTAAACTGATGGCACTGGTGTTGTCACACAAAACTGGCACACTCTTAAAATCTAACCCAAAATCCCTCATGGTAGCAACATCCACAAAATCTTAGAGCAACAACTAGTGGCATCAACATATTCAGCTTTAGTAGTTGACTATGCAACACTAGACTATTTGCGAAAAAACCAACAAATAAGAGAGGTACCAAGAAATGATAAGTATCGGAGGTACTCTTCCTATCAATTCTACAGCCATCAAAATTTGTATCCGAAAAATCACAAAGAGAGAGAAGAAGAAGATGCAAAAAACCAAAAATCATGCTCAAGGGTGTGTTTGAGATACCTCAATATGGTTTCACCACTTGGCGGTGAGATGTCCTTGTTGACGCATGAAAGTGGCCACACAAGGAGATGACAAAGTGTATATTGGGTCTTGTCGTCGTCAGGTACAGGAGGGAGCCAATCATGCTCATGTCGAGGTCTACCTCCTCCCCATCTTCATCCAGATCAAGCATAGTCAAGGTAGTTATCGGTGTCATTAGGGCCATTGCATCGTTCATGTTGAACTTCTTCAGCAAATCCTTGTTGTACTTTGTCTGGTGGACGAATGTATCTTGTTTGCATTGCTTGATTTGCAGCCTAAGGAAGAAGTTAAGCTCACCCATCATCGACATTTTAAATTCCCTACTTATAGTATCTGCAAACTTGGCCACAAGTACATGAGAAAAGGCACAAAAATGATATCATCCACGTATATTTAAACAAGAAGGAAATCATTACCATGCCTAAAAGTAAACAAAGTTTTATCCACCGACCTCATCATATACCCATGCTCAAGCCCTAGGCGCCTGCTTAAGCCCATATAACGCTTTCTAAAGCTTGTATACTCTATATGAGTATTTGAAGTGCTCAAAACCTTTGCTTAACATAGACATTTTATTTTATAAAACCATTTAGGAAAGCAATTTTGACATCTATTTGATACAACTTAAAACCTTGGGATGTCGCAAATACAAGGAGGATCCTAATGGCTTCTAGCCTAGCTACCGGTATAAAGTCTCTCCAAAGTCTATTTCCTATATTTGAGAGAAACCCTGAGCCACAAATATAGCTTTGTTTCTAACAACTAACCTATACTCTCCCTATTTATTCTTGAAGACCTATTTGGTTCCTATGGTATGAATGTTAGGGGGTAGCTCTACAAGGACCTAAACTTGATTTCTCTCAAAGTTTTCTAGTTCTTCATGCATGACATTGATCAAATTTGAATTAGAAAGAGTATGTCCAAAATCATAGGACTCGAAAGAAGCAACAAAAGCAGAATCAATAAAATGAGCATATTGAGCAGATTTAGATCTCGTTACCCTGTCACCAAGGTCGCCAATCATCAGCTATAGGGGATGTCTTCGCTGAATGTGTCGAAGAGCCTCACGTTCTAAGATGATCTCCCCCTCAATTGCTGTTGGTGTAGGCTTGAAAGCAGCTGTAGTGAAAGTAAAGGTTGCAGGACCCTCTACTGGTGTAGAAGAAGCAGGAGCCAGCTCGTGAGCAAATGTGATGGAAGGAAGTAGTGGATCATCCTCATCATCATCGAGAGCTGAAATGTCGCCATCTATAAAGATGCTTTCGCCAATCTCTTTGTTACCTCCACAATTGAAAGCAGAACTAACACACGTGGTTGATTTATCAAAAGTCACATCACAAGATTCTATAATGGTGTTAGTTTTAAGATTATAAACCCTGTAAGAATGATCATGAAGGGAATACTACAAGAAAATTCTATCGGAAGAACACGACTTGAACTTGTCAAGATTGTCACGCTTTAGGATGAGCATCGATAGTAAAAAAACTCTCAAATGTGAAACCTTCGGCTTCCTCCCAAAGTGCAATTCATAGGAAGTCAAAATCAAAATCGAGTGTAAGAAAATCCGATTAGAGATATAGCAAGTTGTGTTAATAGCCCCTGCCCAAAACTTTGTAGGAGTCATATGCTCATCGAGCATCATCCTAACCATCTCCACCAAAGTGAGATTCTTCCTCTCAACCACGCCATTCTGCTGAGCAACGCGTGAGGCATAAAATTGATGCTCAATGACATGTTCAAGACAGAAAGCATAAAAGAAATAGTTCTTAAACTTAGTGCTATTGTCGCGAATTGTTTTCAATGCACTAGGGAGTTCCTTGAATAATCTCAAATCCAAACTCCAAAAGTGTGAGAATACTTCATCCTTTCTCACAAGAAAGAAAACCCAAAAATAGTAAGAGAAATCATCAATAATGACAAGTACATACCACTTCCCACCTGTCGGACGAACCCGAGAAGAACTAACAGTGTTTATATGGAGAAGTTCTCCTGATCATTCATTCATCACCAGATTAACTGGTGAATGAAAGCGGCAACCATCTTGCCATGCTGATACAGCGCATAAACAAGGTTTTTCTCAAACTTGAGCTTGGGCAATCCTCAGATCAAGCCTAGGTCACTCAAACGAGAAAGTAAATCAAAACTCATGTGCCCTAGTCTCCTATACCACATCCAAAGCTCAAAAGATGATTGAGCAATTAAGCACCGAGAAGAACCAACAGACTCAGAAAAATCAGCACCAAAAACTCTCCCAACTATGAAAATCCAACAAATCAAAGCGCCCAAAGAATCAAGAACTCGAGAAGTATCACGTTTGAAACGCACTTCTAAGTCCTCATCCAACAACAAAGATACAGAAAGCAAATTGTATCTCAGATGCTCCATCAAAGCCATATCTTTGAGAGTAAAACTCTCATTCACATTTACCATATCTTTGGCTTTCACCCTCCCTTTCTGATCATCCCCAAAAGTGATGTACTCGTGTCTCTTCATCTGGGTGAGGCTGGAGAACCATGATGAATCTTTGGTCAAATTGCACGAACAACCGGAGTTGATGAGTCATTTGTTCTCTAGACCTAAGCCTGCCACCTACATATGAGAAGAATAATAGATGGATAGCTCAATACTGGGGTTAGATAAAAACCTCTTGGGAATTCAGTACTGGGTCATCCGCCATGAAGCAGTAGAAGCAGGTGCGTGCAAATCAATACTAATGCGCTAAGGGTGAGTGCCACGATAAGGAAAATATGGTCCGTCAAAATGCTGCAACTCAAAGCCTCTTATACGTGAACCAAAGTCATATGAATCATGGTAAGATCCACGCTGGGCACCACCTTTAGGAGGAAGCTAAGGAGCACTCGAGACTTGTGAGTAAGAACAAGAAAAAGGCTCATGTACACAAAATGAGGGGCAATACATGTCCTGAATACTCCACTCCCACTCATGTCGCTCATCCCTCCTACAGCCAAAGCAAAACCCAACAAGGTGATCTTCTCTCTAGTAGTAGGTGCAATGGTAGCGTCTCTCAGGAACTTGACTACCAGTCACTCTAGACTCTCTCATAGGGGCCCTCATCTTGGGTTGTGGAGATGTCTTGGATTGTGGTGTGGCTTTTTTCTCTGTGGGTTGTGGAGTGGGTTTCTTGCTGGGTTGTGTTGTGGCATTGATAAACAGTCTTACCAACCCCATTGTAAGCCACCCTCTTGAAACCCAATCCCAAGGCTAATTCCGCTTTATCAGCACATATCTTGGTCTTGGCCAAGATCAAATATATTTTGCCCTTACCTTCTGAGCATTTGTCACAAGAGAAAAGGAGGTACTCATTCTCGGCCATGAGCTTCTCAACTTGCCCTCTAACCCAGTTGACCTTATTCTTTAGGATGATGCGAGTGGAATAGTTTAGCTGCACATCCTTAGAACTCTCAGCACTCTCCAATTTATACTATAGCTCCTCTATGCGCTTGGCTTCCACATCAACATCCTTTGAGAGTAAAGACCAATTCTTTCAAATGGCTAAGAGAGTAGGTCTAGATTTCTCCTCGAGGAGCTTCTTCTCAGTAGTCTCAAGCTAACTGATGACTTGAGCATGTGAAATCTGAAGCTCGGCAAGCTCACTCATGACCACAAGACAACTATCACATTCATCATCATTGGCCCTAGACTTAAGCAACTCAAGCTTAGAAGATGAACACTCTGGTCTATACTTGAGTTCCTTAACCTCACGAACCACTTTCTTAAGCAATATATCATGGCTAACAAACGCATCATTCAAGGTATCAACCTGACTACAAAGCTGTTCGTAGGAGGCTAATACTTCAGAAGAATCAAGCTTAGGGTCGCTATCGTTGTCGTCCTCCATGAAGCAATGGTCAGTGAAGTCCTTGGCCTTCTTGTTTTTCATGGGCTGCTCTTCCTCCTCCGAGCTCTCCTCCAAGCTTGAAGAATTGGCAACGTCACTGAGCGCCACCACAAACACCCTTGAAGCTGTCTTGGCCGCCTTCTTGGCCAACTTGTCGCAGTTCTTGAAGAAGTACTTCTTGTACTTCTCTCTTCTTGAATTTGGGACAATCTTACTTGAATTGGGTGGTGTCACCACACTCAAAGCAGGTCCAAGAAGCACCCCTTCTCTGGTCTCAGTGGTTGTTGTAGAAATGGGTGAACTTCTTCATAATCAGTGAAACATCCTCATCATCAAGCACATCCACCTGCTCCTCTATGATAGAGACCAAGGAAGACAAAGTAAATCCACTCAGTGAAGTGTTAGCATAAGAAAAACTAGCGCCAGTCTGATTGTCACCATTAGATCCGGAAACCAATGCCATATTCTGATAAGGGGGTTTGTGAGACCTATCCAAGCCACCTTGGCTATCTCGATGGACTTAAGCTTGCTGAAGAGTCATCACAAGTCAATATGTCATAACTTGGTGACCTTTCAATGCTCGAGATCTTCACTTACCATATCAAGAGCATAGAGAAGCTCGATTGCCCTCTTATAATGAGAGTAAGGCAAAACACCAATGGATCTAAGGTTGCTAATAGTTCCATCAAATCTAGCAAACATAGCATCCAAAGATTCACCGGGTCCTTGCACAAACATTTGATATTTTTGGTTGTATGTACTTTGACGTCTAGCCTTAATCTGATTAGTGTCTTCATGAAAGACACTTAGAGTAGACCAGATCTCCCAGGCAGTACAAAGGTGCTGAACCTTATCAAGCTCATTCTGACTCAGGCTTGTGAATAAAATATTTCTCGCCTTGTTGTTAGCCTCATACAGTTCAATTTCAACCTAAGTCGTCCAGATAGTAGGCATCTCATAGTTGGAATCAACTATTTCCCATATTATACTTTCTTGGCTTAGAAGACAAGCCTCCATGTGCACTTTTCAGTACAAAAAATCATGACCATCAAATAGTGGAATCTTACCACTTCTCTCCATTGTCGTCTACGGATCACAAAGCTGGTTAAGGTCAACATGTGATCAAACCAGCTTTGAAACCAATTGTAGGACCGAGAATGGTGACTATAGGGGGTGAATAGGCGTCTCAACAATTTCTTTCGAAAAAGATATCCTTCTCCTATTTTGTCACCCAAAACACATTAAAAATGGATCACAACAAAGTGCAACACAAGACACAAAAATTATAGTGCAAATAGAAGAACCTAGAAGTTCCGAGTTGAACAGAACAACATTTCAAAAATTTAAAATCCAAAATTGAAAATCCAATCAATGGTGGGTCTCATGATTAGAATTGAACACTAGATTCCACAGCATACCAATCCATGACTCATCTCCACACAAGGCTTGGATCTTGAGAAGAAACACCCAAAGATCAAAAAGATAAATACGGGTAAAGAAAGTCTCCAAGTCGATAGATAAGAGGCAAGTGAGTTCAATACCCAATTGTGTATGTTTGTATGCGATTTTATGCCTCTAGCAATGAGAAGAACCAATCCAATAAGGTGAGAAATTTCAGCTTAAGCATAAAAACGAATTGCAACCGAAGGATGAAAAACTTGCAAACTCGCAAGTGAACCAATAGATGAAAACTAGAAGGAGGTGAATCCAAGCATGAGAATAAAAATAAACTTCATTACTTCCAAAGGTTAGCCTTATTTTTGGCATATTACAAAGATTTTCCTATCAAAACATCTCACTTAGTACATCGACTAAACACTCATCTTCCTCTCCTCTAAAACCCTAGAACAAGGCCTTCATAAGGATGACTCAAGGGACTCAAGTGGCTAGTTCAAAGGGCTCAACTAGCCCTCCTCTTCTATTTATAGCCTAGGTTCCTTGACCCCCTATATTTCCTATCTTGTTCCTAAAATACCCATATATTGTAATACACTCATATCTACCACAGAGAGCATTTTAGCCTATTTTTTCCTCCATCCATCGGATGACCAAGGCGCCTTCATGACTTAGCTTCACCTCGACGTAAGTTTTGCGATGATGTCACACGCACTTACATTCTTCTCACAGTTTTGAGGCAAAACCTTGAAGCCCCTTGCGCGCTTCTCAAAACGTGACTCACTGTCACTTGCTTGACTCCAAGCAAGCTACCCGATGTCGACACGTGTACTCTATCTTATGATCTTGACCGCCGGTAAGTCTCTCGCGCTCCTGATTCTCAGGCCACCTTGTCACTTACACCGAGATCTATTTCACTTGACTTTGTTAATACACCGTCTCCATCTATCTTCCATACTTTGCTTAACCTCCACTTGTATAGCTAGGATCACCCTTGACTCCGTCCGGCCAGCTTGATTGTCCGGCAGCAAGCACCATGCTTGGCCCCAATTATTCCGTCGTCGGTCACCAAGTTGTATTCATCACCTGCATAACATAAGATAAATAAACACATATCTTCAACTCAATTATGGGTTAATCAAAATCAAAATCCTCAGTTGATCAACACATCACAAACAAATCGTGAACGCCGGATGATCCAACATACACATCTCCTGAGCGTCGGACCATCTCGCGTGCTCAACCTCTCTAGACTTGTTCTACAACCTCTTTATAGAAAATACTCTAGCAAAGCATCCGACATGTACTGCTCGAGCGTCGGGCCCTCCAACGAGTATAAGTCACCAAGAGCCGATTTCCATCCCCTCTGCAAGAAATGCTCCAGCGTGTATACTGCTCAAGCGCTGGACCATCCGGTGGGTACACCAATTTTTGCTTCTAAGTTAGAAATGCTCCGACGTGAATCACATCTGAACGTTGGATCTTTCGGCGTGTTCAATTTCCAGAGCGCCGGACCATCCAACATTTACAATTTTCCTAAAATCATAGACAAACATGCCAACTCTATTTTTCTCTACAACTCTGGTTAGTCATGATCGTATTTATTGTACATAGACAAGTTATGCAATCTCAAAAATCCATAAACAAAAATAATAACCTCATCAATCACTCATCATATATAAACCAAAGTATATTTTCACTTGGTTTCTTATGCTCCACACGTTCGACTATTGGGAGTCGAAGACTTCATTCAGCGTCACGATCGCCGCCAGCTAGTCCAAGAACCTTAATGATTAGACCATCTTCAACAATATTCTCTTCATTTTATTCTCTTCTTGATTCCTCTCTCCGTTCTTATTCCTTTTATTTTTCCTCATCTCTAATTGCTTCCCTTTGAAGGGTTCGCGAAGGAAAAGGAGAGAGAATACTGAGGTGAAGAAAATAACTTTAAGAATCTCTTTGTAAAGGGAAGTGTGAAGAGAAACCGTTAGAGTACTAAAAGAACTAGAATCTCTTCGCAAAGAAACGAGACTCGCGAAAGAAACCATAGGAGATGACCTTATTGGGACAGCTATTAGATGTCAGAAAATGTCTCATTACGAGCACAGGGTGGAATCTAGGACGACCTGCAAAGATAATGTTTAAAGCAATCACATCCTTAACTTGATTTCTCCACATCATTCAGGCGTTCATGCACGCAAACGCCAATGCAAGCCATGTCACGTGCACGCGATCTTACCTGAGCTAGTTGGTGTGCAGGAGCCTGCCTTTAGTGCAGATGAGGGCGTCGAGCTCCTTGTCCTAGTAGAGGTTGAAGTATCGTCGCTTCCGGTTCGCCCATGCCTCGGCGCCTTGCTGGTCGAACTGGTCCGCGCCGAACGCCACGACGCTGGGCTGGATCCCGCCGGTACCCTGCCGAGGCACATGCACAGCATGGAGAGGTACAGCACGGCGAGCTGTCTCCCGGAGGCACGCTGGCACGTGGTGGAGGAGGGAGGGGAACACGGCGGGGGGCGGAGCGAAGGGACGACCGTGGACATGACGAGGCCGAGGATGCTGATCTGGTAGAAGAGGGAGCCGACGACGACGCTCCAGCAGCGGCCAATGAAGGAGTCGGAGGCCAACGCGCTGAGGACGACCGTGAGGCTGGTGGTGCCGCCGAAGTTGGTGAGCGTGTTGGACGCGTCCACTAGCGGCAGGTGCAGCTGTGCCTCAGGTACGTGATCAGGTTGGCGTTAAAGCCGGCCGTGGCAAACCGGTCGCAGATCTCATTTGCTGCAACGGACTAGTCATGTGATCATCAGCAATTCAGCATGCAAGTTCAATACTCAGTACTCACCCATTATGAATGGCAGAGTCTTGTAGCCTCCCTGCTTCCATTTCTTCTGCTCTCCATCCTGTTCCACCTCCCCTGTGGTTGCCATGGCATCAGCCTACAGAGAACCCAGTCCTCCTCAGTCCTTGGTCCTTGATATCGTAAGTGAGGCATTTCTACATTGGTTATGCTCAACTGTTCAAGCAAAGCAGACCATGCTATTGTGGCCTTCACATGCCCCTACATGTGATTTTGTGGATGGAGCCACGGTTTTATACGCCGAGCCAGAAGGAGATATAGAAATCACAGTGGTGCTCAGGGGAGACCTGCTATCAAGTACAGGCCAATTGAATGTACTATTTGGCTGTACTAATTTACATTGATCTACTCTGCTCTGGACTTAATAGTGTAGAAATCAGTCTCATAATCCAGCCTTTAGTTGTCACAGAGTAGCTGATGGTACCCTTGTACTTTTTAGAGCTCTAGGGACGATGCCCCAGTCTCATTGCATTGCAACGGACCAAAAACCGTTCAGCATACCTTTAGCGGTCAGAAATTGAAAGCAAAACCAACTCCAGAAAGATGAGTTAATATGAAGATGAATATTCATATGATCATCTAGTTGAGTTAATAAATGGTTTTGATGATTTCATGAGCAAAGAAAGAGCAAGGTTTAAGGAATTGAAGAGAAGACACACCTCTCTTCAAGAATCCTATGAGAGCTAAAGATATATCATGAGGGGCTAAAAGAAACTCATGAGATGCTTAAGGAAGCTCATGACTCTCTTATTGCTCATAAAACCAACAAAACAAAAGTAGATATGAGCATATCTTACAATATTCTGAATGATTTATCTACTTCATATCTTATGTGTTCATCTACCTCGCATAATGATTTGTTTACCTTTCCTAAAGCTATATCTTGCAATGATGTCCTGATTATTGATGAAAGTATCATGTTAAAAGAAAATGTTGAAAAACTAAAAGAGCCTAACTTTATTTTGTAGGTGAACTACAAATCCGGTGGAAGACATTGGATGCTAGATAGTGGATGCACTCAACACATGACCAAAAATCAAAGGATATTCACTTCTATGAGCAATGATGGATCAGAATATGACAGAATCACATTTGGAGATAATAGTAAAGAAAAGATAAAAGTATTATGGAATATTGCTATCACATATGATTTGTCTATCTTAAATATCTTACTAGCTGAATCTCTAAATTTCAATTTGTTATATGTTGCTCAATTATGTGATCTTGATTTTTCAAGCACTTTTTCTCCAAATGATGTTATAATATCTATAATAAAGGTAATTTTCAAAGGTTTTAGATATGGTAATCTTTATCTAGTTGATTTCTCTTCTAATGATGTAAGCCTAAGCACATGTTTGTTTACAAAGTCATCAAAAGGTTGGCTTTGGCATAAAAGGTTTGGTCATGTTGGTATGAATCAACTAAATCGTTTGTTAAAGAATGATCTAGTTGTAGGGTTGAAGGATGTGAAATTTGAGAAGAACAAGCTATGTAGCGCTTGTCAAGCTGGAAAGGAAGTGAGAAACTCTCATCCGTACAAAAGCTCTATGTCAACCTCAAGACCTTTGGAATTATTACACATGGATTTATTCGGTCCAGCCACATATGTAAGTATTGGAGGTAATAGCTATTGTCTTGTCATCATTGATGATTTCTCTATATATACTTGGATATTCTTTTTACATGAAGACTATTGTATTTAACACCTTCAAAATCTTTGCTAAAAGGGATGAAAATGATTTCGAGTTCAAGGTCAAGAAAGTGAGAAGTGACAATAGCTCCGAATTCAAGAACACAAAGGTTGAGGATTTTTGTGAAGAAAAAGGTATAAAACATGAATTCTTGGTCAAATACACTCCGGAGCAAAATGGAGTAGTAGAAAGGAAGAATCGAATTTTTATTGATATGGCAAGATCAATGCTATCAGAATATGATGTTTCAGATAATTTTTGGGCTAAAGCTATCAATATTGCTTGTAATTCATCAAATAGATTATATTGTCACCAATTGTTAAAGAAGACTCCATATGAGCTCCTTATTGGAAGAAAACTAAACATTTCATATTTTCGGGTATTTAGATGCAAATGCTACATTCTATAGAAATGTACTCATTTATCAAAATTCCAAAGAAAATATGATGAAGATTTCTTACTTGGTTATTCTTCTCAAAGTAAAGCTTATCGTATCTACAATCAAAATTTTGGTTTGGTTGAAGAGACACATGATGTTAAGATGAAACTAATGGCTCTCAAGAAAATCAAGAAAATTTGGATGATGTAGGTAATAATGGTTTGAGAAATGCTATCAAGAATATATCAATAAGTGACATTAAGCCAAAAGAGGAAGATGAACAAGAGGATGATCTATCTACCACAATTCGGGATATTCCATCTAATTCCACTACAAATGATCAAGTTCAAGCTCATAATGTGGAAGACATGAATGATCAATCACAACAAGCTACCACTTCATCAACTCCATTACAAGTGCCGGTAGCTCATCCAAAGTTCACCATACCATTACCAAGGATCATCCCATTGATCAAATTGTTGGTGACCTTAGTAAGGGTGTTCAAACTCGTTCTCGTATTACTTTATTTTGTGAATACTATTCTTTTGTATCCTCTATTAAGCCTAACCATATAGAAGAAGCTCTAAATGATCCGGATTTGGTGAATACAATGCATGAAGAGTTAAATAACTTCACCCGCAATAATGAATGATAATTGGTACAAAGACCAAGAGATCATAATGTGATTGGCACAAAATGGGTTTTTTCGGAATAAGCAAGATGAAGAAGGAATTGTTATGAGAAACAAAGTAAGATTGGTCGCATAAGGATATAGTCAAGCCGAAGGTTTGAATTTCGGTGAAACTTTTACTCCCGTAGCTAGGCTTGAGGCTATTAGAATCTTACTTGCTTTTGCTTCATCTCATAATATCAAGTTATATCAAATGGATTTGAAAAGTGTCTTTTTGAATGGTAAAATTAGTGAACTTATCTTTATCGAGCAACCTCCTGGTTTTAAAGATCCTAAACAGCCAAATCATATATATAAACTCTCTAATGCTCTTTATGGCCTTAAACAAGCCCTACGGATGTGGTATGAGGGACTTAGAGATTTTCTTGTTCCAAAAGGCTTCAAAGTTAGAAAAGTTGATACTACTTTGTTCACTAAATCTATTACAAATAATTTCTTTATATGTCAAATTTATGTTGATGATATCATTTTTACATCTACTAACAAAGATTTTTGTGAGGAATTTGGGATGTCTAGGAAATTTGAAATGTTTATGATTGGAGAATTGAGTTTCTTTCTTGGACTTCAAATCAAGAAACTCAAAGATGGGACTTTTATTAGCCAATCAAAATATTTGAAGGATCTATTGAAAAAAATTGGTATGGAATATGCGAAGCCTATCAAGACTCCTATGGCAACAAATGGTCATCTTGATCTTCATGAGGGAGGTAAACAGGTAGATTTAAAGTTTTATAGATCCATGATAGGTAGTTTACTTTTATCTTACCGCATCTAGACATGATATCATATTTAGTGTGTGTATATGTGCAATGTTTCAATCATTTCCTAAAGAATGTCATTTGATGGTTGTTAAGCGTATTTTGAGATATTTGAAATACTCTCATAGTATAGGGTTTTGGTATCCAAAATGTTCTAAGTTTGAGCTAATCAGATATTCGGATTCCGATTAGGCGAGTTGTAAAGTAGATAGAAAGAGCACCTCCAGAAGTTGCCAATTTCTAGGTAGATCATTAGTTTCATGGTCTTCCAAGAAACAAAATCTCGTAGCACTATCTACCGCTAAAGAGGAATATGTTTCCGCGAGTAGTTGTTGTGCTCAATTGCTATGGATGAGGCAAACTATGTTAGATTATTAAGTTAATTTTAAAATAGTGTTTCTTTTGCGTGACAATGAAAGTGCCATGAAAATAGCAACAAATCTGGTCCAACACTCAATAACCAAACATATAGGTATTCGCCATTATTTTTTTAGGGATCATGTAAGCAAAGACGATAGCCTAGTAGATAGTGTGAGGACTGAGGACCAATTGACGGATATCTTCACTAAACCTTTAGATGAGAGTAGTTTTTGTAAATTGAGAAATGAGCTCAACGTCATTGACCTCTCAAATGTTGCTTGAAACAATGGGCATATAATGTTTGTGCATTTACATGTTCTAGTAATCATATAATAATTTACATGCACATATTGCTTATGGTTATTTACTTCTTGAACATGATAATTGCATATTTCAATTCAATCGTGCTTGATCATGCTTGATCCAAATGAAGATGTGAAGCCCTTGGCAACACCGATGGCTACCTCGATCATGCTTGATCCAGATGAAGATGGCTAGAAGGTGGACCAACAGGAGTACAGGAGGATGATCGGCTCTCTCCTGTACTTAACGGTGATAAGACCCGACATCCACTTCACCATGTGCTAGTGTGCTCGCTTCCAAGCTTCACCAAGGACGTCTCATTGCCAAGCGGTAAAATGCATTCAGAGGTACCTCAAGCACACTCTCGAATATGGGCTTTGGTTTTCTGCTTCTTTTTTATTTTCTCTTCGAGGTTTTTTGGATGCGGATTTTACTGGTTGTATAATTGACAGGAAAAGTATCTCTGGTACTTATCACTTCTTAGGTACTTCTCTTGTTTGTTGGTCTTCTCACAAATAGTCTAGTATTGTACAATCTACTGCTAAAGCTGAATATGTAGCCGCTGCTAGTTGTTGCTCATAGATTTTGTAGATGGTTGATACTTTGAGGGATTTTGGGTTGAATTTCAGGAGTATGCCAGTTTTGTGTGACAACACCAGTACCATAAGCTTAGCCAACAACCTAGTTCAACACTCTAGAATCAAACACATAGATTTGAGATTCCACTTTCTAAAAGACCACAATGAGAAAGATGACATTGAGTTGAGCTACATAGATACCCAACACCAGCTAGCCGATATATTCACCAAGCCTCTAGATGCTACAAGATTTAGCTATTTGAGAGGAGAGCTTGGTATGTGCTATCCCTATAGAATTATGTAAGGGGGAGTTGTCCTTTGTACACACTCTATCTTATTTTTGTTATATTTGCATTACATTTCATTATGTTAGATAATCATAATAGTTGAGCTTTGACTTGTATATCTTTAGCATTTTCAATTGCTAGACTTGAATTTGGACTAAGTTGAGTAATTGTGTGAAGCAATCTTTTAATCTTAGGTCACTCTTGATGTTTTGACATGATACATTTCAAGCAAGCTTGCTTTCCTTAAGGTAAAATTTGGCAATTTTATGAATCGTGTAGGCTATGAAATGCTATATTCTTGATCACCATATTCGTAATTACTTAGGCTTAGTCAATACTTGTGTTAAGGCTACTCTGATGAATATCTTGGTCTAGGTTTTCTTGGTTCACGATAGTGGATTGGGGAACATTGCACTATATTTTCTTTCTTTGTTAAATGTTTAGCTCATGAAAGAATCTTGGGGGAATATGTGTTCCTTGTGTCGCAAAGACACTATTTAACTTGATCTTGTGACCATCTTGATAACTTGTGCGAATCGAATAATCATGAAAAATCAAGTCTCTTGCGCTAAAATATGATCTAATATAGTTGTCTTGAGACCTCAAGGTGTTTGCTGTACCCAAGCGCGAAACTTTGCTTCGATAAGAGGCAACTTGAGGATAAAATGAAATTTAAAGAAATATGCTTAACTGTTTAATTCTTTTTAATCACTTGATCAATCTAACTCTTGGTTTCATATATGAGCGTTTGCAAAATCTATTGTCATAAATGCTTGTTTGCCTAGTTTGAGATTGAAGTTGGCTAGTTATTAATGCTTGTATTGACTCGGCGCAAGTAGATGCTTATGTGGTGGTCACTTTTTACATGATTTAGCTATGTGAACTTTAATGTGCCAACCAATTCTTCGGGTTTAGCTTATAAAGCTTCATGTTCTTGTGTCACTGTCTCTTTTTGAGCCTCTATGCGATTATGAGCTTCACTTTCTACTTTCCAGAGCCCTTTAACGTTTCTAATTTTTGAAAATGCTTTGCGGTATACTTGTGAAAGCTCATTAGGTATGCATATTCATGCATTGCATAATATTTTTGTCTTTGATGTTTGCATTGCCAAAGGGGGGAGAGCATATGCACAAAGATGAGAATATGCACAAATATGGTACAAAGGAGGAGAAATGAGAAAAATTGCAACAAACCTCAACAAAAAATGAAAAATGTGATTCATCAAGGGGGAGCATTTATTTTTGAGTTTTTGTTATTTTCTTACTCTTTTGAGGTTTTGGTTTGTCTTTACCTATCTTCGGCCTTTTGCAATCTATCTTATGCCAAGTGATTTATGTTTACTCTTTCTCGAGTTTTTGGTCACTTGGATGTGCTTCACTTCTTCTATCCCAAATCTTTGTGCTTTGAGGGTTGTCAATGCACTCATCAAAGAGGAGATTAAGAAACCAAGTGGAGAAATGTCTTGGTTTGCATGTGATGAGACATTGACAACTGTTGATGTGTCTTGAACTTGGTTCGCTTGTGTTTGTGGATGCTTATTCTTGTTTATGTCTAACTCGAGTTGGCGGTATTTGGAATTGGCGAATTCCTCTCTGTACATAGAAAAATTACACACACTGGATGTTCTAGTGTTCACTGGAAGTTCCGGTTTGGCCAGTGTATACTCGCTGGACTATTTCTTGCAAAGAGTAATTTTTTGTGCAAAATTGAAAATCAATGCACCGGAAGGTCCGGTGAGTATGGTGGCTACACCGGAGGGTATCACCGGAGTATTTTTAGTGCTGAAGCAAAAATGAAAGTAAACACCAGATGGTCTGGAGATGGACTTTGAGAGTGCTGGAGTATTTTTTGCAGATAGGAGATTTTCGGTGCCAAGTTTGATTATGTATACCGGATAGTTCGCTGCTGAGATTGTGAACACCGAAGAATGCACCATACCTTTTGTTGCAGAGAGGTTGTGTGACAGCCCAAAACCCTTAAACATGTAATTAAGCATTCATGAGCATCATGTTTAATTGTCTTGAGATTTATTTTATGCAAGTCAAATCAAACATAAATTGTTAACATTAGTTTTAAGTGATGCGTTGTGAAGCAACTCATAATATTGCTATATAACATAGGATTGGGAACAATTTAGAAATTAGTCTAGGACAAGTAAGGAATATTAATGAGTTTTCCTATTTTTTTGGAATTAAATTGGAGCTTAAAAATCTGTGTAATTTATAAAATGTTGCATCTTTGAAGAATTTTAGTGTAAATTTAGCTCGGGATTTTTTGGTCAAAAAATTTAAAATGGATTGCACGTGAATTATAGAATCCAGCAAAATTCATCCTTAAATTTCATGACGACTTTTAGACCACCAGAAAAATTTGAGAAAACAAATAAGAAAATATATACACTAATACAAACTAACACCAAATGTTAGCTAGCTTTCTTCTTTCTTGGTTGCTGTTCATGGCCACGGCTGTTCGTCCAACGACTTCCTCGCCGGCTGCCACCGAGCTTCCTTCCAGTGGATTCGGCCACCTTCTGGTCGGTGCCGTTTTCCTTGACTTTAAACCCAGCCGGCTATCTCTCTCTCCCTCACCTGCTCTCTCTCTCTCTCTCTAATATTTTCTTTCACAACAGAGCTGCACCCTTATTTCGCTCTCTTAGCCAAAGGAGCAGCAACCAAAGCACATCATATGCAGCATGCCATCTCTCTCTGCTCAGCCGAGCACAACACAGAGAGCAACAACAGCTCAATAGCAATAGCCATAGCTCTATCGTGCTCTCTCTCTCTCTCTCTCAACAAAACAACGAGCAGCTCCTCCCTCCTGCTCTCCCAACCACGCGCACCATCTTCCCCGAGCCTCGCTGCAGCAAGGCTCCACTGCCGCCCAGCAGAGTCCGTCGTTGCCCAACCACTCCGGACCTGCAGGAGCATGGAACAGCCCCACCAGACCGAGCTTCTTCTCAAGTCTGACACTCTCCACTCCGTGACTCACCGACGCGCCGCCGTGGTACAACCTTTCCCGGCCAACCGAGGGCTCAGTGAGCTTCTTCTCACCTCGGGTGAACCTTGGCGCGTGCTGGGTGGTCTTCGGCTCGATGCCGGCGTGGCCCACCGCGAGCATCCAAGCGCCATCGCGTTGTGTGCACGTCGTCGACCGCTCTTCGTTCAGGCTCGCCAGCCAACATCCATGCAGACGAGTTCCTCGTGCCGTTACCTCTCTGTTGACTTCCTTGCTTCGCCGAATTTCCATCGAGTCCTGGCCGGATTTAGTGCGCCCGGCCGTTCTTCATCAACTCCAGTGTTGAGCTCCGAGATTCCACCACCGACCCACTGCTCTAAGCCGCATCCATCCAAGGTGAACCGCTGGTGAGCTTCCCCTGTCCCTCGACCATCTGTGGCGTGCGCCTTTTGGTGCTGAGCCCATCGCTGGTGCGGCCCGCCTAGAGGGCCGAGCGCCGCCGGCTGTGCTCTGGCCGGGCCCAATGGACGATGAGCACACCATTGGATCTGCATGCTGGCATAGATAGTGTAGGAGCATTTAGCCGGGTCGGTTTCGCTGTCGTTTCGCCGTCGGCGTGCTTGACCGAGTTGTCATTGTTGATTGCCGCTATTTTCCGTCGATGGCCTCCTAGTCATCGCCGTCAACCATATGTGTCTTAGTCCGGTCCTCCGTGTCACGCTAGTGCTTTGGCTTCCCTCCATAGTCCACGCCATCGCGCCATTCGCTGCCGGCGATCCTGGGCAGAGCCGCCGGCCATGCCGAGCGTCGTGGCTCTGGCCTCTTGATTGGAGTCAACTAGCCCAGGCCCACAGTCATTTAAGTGGCTAGATAGGCCCCTGGTACAAAATATTTCGGGCCTTTTTAATTTGGAAGTCCGGAGAAAAAGCAAAATGGTTTTATTGTTGCCTTGATAAATCGGCCAAAACACTTAAAAATGCATAAAAAAATGTGTATAGCTCCAAAAATCATGAAACTAATTTTGTTAGGTTTGTATTATCATTATCTACATGTTAAAAATATTGGGATCTATGAAATATTTATTCAAATTTCATGGGTTAATAAAATAGTTTTGAACTTCATTAATCCATAATTAAATATTGGTAACTCCAAAATTGATGAAATCAATTTTTTAATCTTATTTTATTATCTACTCTTCATTAAAAATACTCACACTCACATTAAACATAGTTAAATTTCTAATTTGATTTGAGCTTAGTTTAAGCTTATGCTAATCCATAACTTATTAAATATTTAACAGTAAACCAAATTAAGGAAACGTTTGATGTTATAGTCTCATGCCATGATACATTGCATCTCCATGGTTGTCATACACTTTGAAGCATTTTTCTCTGCACAACATTCATGCTCATCATTGCATGCGTTTTTTTAGTGAACGAAGAACCGGAACGTGACGCGGGAGTGATCGAGGGTGACATTGAGGTGCACCACTTCTGTGAATTCTGTGTAGGTAGCATCAGACAGACCACGGAGCAGCAAGGCAAGCATTTAAGCATATTGCACCCTTTGTTCAATTGAATGAAGTCTAAAATTGATAAAATATGCTTATGTATGTCGCATGTTTAGTGAGTCAAGTGTCGGGCAAAAATGGGTAAAACCTATGTTGATTGCATGATCTCTACCTTGAATTATCGTCATCCATATCTTTGTAACCTTGAGCACATGATCGATGTCTAATTACAAGTTTATTTGATATGCTTAGCAACGCTTAGGTTCTCGGTAGAAGTCGAGCGACAGTACCGCTGTTGTTCGTGAGCATAGGGCTCACTTATGATGTTGAGATGGTTGGATGAGTGGTGAATATGAGACGAGATGTGGACGATGTTAGGAGTGTTTTCTTCTCAGGAGGAGTCCTCTGGGCAGTTTGGGAGAGAAACCCGGACACCGTAGACCGACTGCATCGTTTAAGGCCATTCGTCGGTGCAATTATCTCTAGCACTTACCTTACTCACCATATGCCGATCTAATGGTAAGGCGAGTCGAATACCTTTGTAGCTATGGTCATTTGGGCATGAACATCGACGGTGTGAGTGGGCGGGTTTGTAGAGGTATCTAGTTTCCTCCGGGAGTAGTTTTAGATATCTCCACATCGAGCAATGCATGATCTAAATGGTTTGGTTTATTGGGAAAGGTTGACACGAGTACCCCTTGTGTGGGCTTATGTGGAAATGTGAGCCGTAGATCCTCGAGTCGTGTGGGTCCAGGAGTATCCCCTACAGGGTATAAAATTTTTTGAAATGCCGCGCTCGGTCATGAGCATTCTTCTGTTCATTTGCATCGGTCATAGAGTTTCTGATTTTGGTTTGGTGGCTATGGTATGTTGGTATGAGGATGAGATGGTTCTTTACAGTTATTTTTATAATGTTCCATTTACATTTATGTTCATATAGAGATTTGTAGGGTAGTTTTGTCTATGGTTAAGTATAGGTGCTCACACATATATGTCTAGGTTGCTTATGTGCGCTAATTTACTTAACCTTGTGGCATTTCTCCTTGCTAATGGCTCAATGCATAATCCTTGAAGTCGGGCTATTTATATGTGCCCTATATAGATTAAGTCTTGCGAGTACCTTCGTACTTACATTGCTCTTTTAGATTCTGCTAGTGAGGAAGATATGGTGTTTGGCTACTTCACACGTGCCGATGTTGGCGACGGGCATGAGTAGTGCATCCTACTCTAAATGGCATGCTTTGGGGTGGAGCCTATGGGCATACAGTTTCACCTAGATTTTGTTGTTATTAGCTTTACTTTCTGCTGCGTAGTATCTCTGTAAACTTTTGTAAATGATGCTTCCCTAAAGGCTTGTAAGATAACTTTAATTACTCGCTCTTTCTTAAGCTTTGTTGTGATGACTTATGTTGGAAATATATGTGTTCCGATCTTGGATAAAAAACATGTGTTGGGACTACCGGGATAGTATTATGGTTAATCATGTAGGTTATGATTATGAATAATGATCCTCTTGATGATTAATTAGAATACTGTTTAGACAGTTCCTCACAGGTTGCAGAAGGGTAGATTGGTGGATTGGCACACACCGGATTATCCGGTGATGGTCATGAGCTCACCGGAAGCTTTCACCGGACCTTTTTCTTGCATAGAGCAAAATTTTCCTAGAATAGATTATGTTACACTCACCGGATGGTCTGGTGTTCTGGAGCAGAACACAACGGAACATCCGGTGTTCACATTTTCTACAGAATGTGCTCTGAGTTGAAGTTTTTGAATTTGTGCTAACCTGGAGATGTTTTGGAGTGTGGAGAAATGTGTTTGCTTGTTTCATAGTGTGCAGGTGACAGATGCAACTTGGTGGTCGACGGCGGGTGATCGGGGCTAAGCGGGTGCTTGGTGCTAGACGATCAAGGAGGACTGGGCGAAGTAAAGGTTGATCCTAGTTATACATATGAAGGTCAAGCAATGCATGAAACAGAGGATACAGATGGTTTGTTGACAAAATCAAGCGGAGGGGATACCGGTGCAAGTGACAAGGCAGCCCGAGGGATCGGGAGTGAGAGAGACTTGCCAGCGGTCAAGATCGCAAGACGGAGGGCACATGTCATCATCGGAGCACTTGTTTCAGGTGGAAGCAAGTGACGGCTAGTCATGCTTTGAGAAGCGTGCTAGGGTTTCGCGGTTTGGCCTAAAAACTGTGGACGGACTGGAGGAGCACATGGCACAATCGTGAAGCTTGCATTGAGGCAAAGCTAAGTCATAAAGGCACCGTGGCTGTCCGATGAATGGTGAAGAAAATAGATTAAAATGCCCTCAATGGTAGGTTGACTTTGTCAACACGCCATCTTCGGATCCGTAATACCCGGAGTTGTTGATCATTCATACGGTATACTCTGTTTGTATATGGTGTACTACCTATGTGTGTATACTTTATAGTTAGATATTTGACAAGATGCATAGGAAAAAAATGAATAGGGTAATTCTAAAGCTTGATTTTGAGAAAGCATATGATAAAATTAAATAGATGGTACGTTAAGAATGAAAGGATTCTAACTGATTTAGTGTAAATGGATTGAACAAGTAGTCAATGGGGGAGTGTAGGAGTTAAAATGAATAATGATTGAGGCTATTAATTTCCATAAGAATAAATTGTTTTATTATGGTGAGGCAAAGAATTATGAGAAAGATTATTCTATAATTTTTGGATGTGACATGGGTGACTACTCTTTTAGATATTTGGGAATTACTATGCATCATAAAAGGATAAGTAATAAGGATTGGAAAGAAGTGGAGGAGAAGTTTTAGAAGAAATTGAGTTGTTGAAAAAGCAAAAATACTTCAATTAGAGGCAGCCTTGTTCTTATGAACTTTGTCCTTAGCAATCTATATTTATATTATCTTTCTTTGAAGTGCTAGTGGCATTTTGAAAAAATTAGACTGTTCTAGATCTTCTTCTTTTTTTGGCAAAGTGACTAATATAAGAAGAAATATAGACTATCTAGATGGAGCATATTTGTACATCTAAGGATCAGGGGGACTGAGGATCCTAAACCTTGATACACAAAACAAGTTTGTTAATAAATGGTTGTTCAGATTAATCAATGAGGAACGTGTATGGCAAGATCTTCTTAGAAACAAGTACTTGAAAAATAAAATGATTTCTCATGTTGATAAGAAACCTGATGATTTACATTTCTGGACTGTCCTAATGAAGGTTAAATAGGAGTTTCTGGATCTAGGTTCTTTTAATCTGCAAAATGGAATTCAAATTTATTTCTGAGAAGATGTATGGCTTTGGCGTAGAACGCTTAAAGAGCATATCCTATCTTGTATAACATTGTTAGAAAGAAAGATGCACTGTAGCAGAAATGTTAAGTGCAGATCCCTTGGATGTGTCCTTTAGAAGGGTATTAGTGGCAAACAAATTAATTGCTTGGCATGAGTTGGTAGCAAAAATAGTGGACATATAACTCAATGATCAACCAGATACTTTTACATAGTCATTACACTAGCATGGGCAATTTTCTATCCAATCTATGCATCAAGCATTGATAAATAATGGTGTCATTCCACACAATCGCTACATTTGGAAACTCATACCCCCCTTAAAAGATAAAAGTTTTCTTATGGTACTTACAAACAGGTGTAATCCCTAACCAAAGATAAGTTAGTAAAGATACAATAGAAAGATTTTATTAAGTGTAGCTTTTGTAATGCTAATGAAATGACACAATACCTCTTTTTATTGTCAATTCGCTAGATTTATTTGGCGTGTAATTCAAATAGCATTTGGTTTTTCACCTCCTACTGGTATTTCTAATTTGTTTGGAATGTCGTTATATGCTGTCAAAAAAAAGTATCAGATTTTGGTTGGGCAAGTGCTATATGTTGAGTTATATGGCTAAATCGTAATGATACTGTTTTTGATAAAAACAAGACTTCACTCTCCTATGTATGTAATTTTTAGGGGTACTCATTGGACTCATTTATGGGCCTTGTTGAAAAAGGAGGAATGCCACCATATGTAAAATATGTGCTGTTTTTTGGAGACTACATGGATAGAAATCTTTGCAAAGCACAGATGGAAGTTCAGTACTTGAATATGTATTTAACATTTTCCTTTCCATGTTTTATTTTCCATTAGACTTTCTGCTTCATTATGGTGTTGTAGCTTATGGCTATAAATTTATAATAAACGACCATGTGTATCATGTGATGCATGTGCATCATGTGATGCAAAGGCTGGAATGATTTTTATTTCATCATCCAAAAAAATGTGTATTTCTTGAACTACCCATGCACTGTGTACTAGTGCTGGAGAGTTCTCAAAATCTCGACAATTTTACAGTAAGAAACTAAAAGAACAATGTTTTTAGAGTTGGTCGTCTCTAGCTCTAGAAGTTCAGCTGGAGCGGTGGGAAGATTGATAGTATTTGGTTATATCATATTGTTTTTATTTTAGACAAAAATAGATGTTTAAGTTATACATTTTTATTTATAAACTCTAAATCTTACATGGAGCTATGCTAAACAACCCTTTAATCGACCCCAACCCAGCTCTTCGAGATCGAAGCACGCTCTAAGCTACTTGAAGCTTCCACCCTGCTTCTTGGCGTCCTTAGTGCCAGTTTCATTGTAGAGCTCGTCGCCCTTCTCTCCGCTGACCATCTCCAATGGTTTATAGGTGTAGTACTTGACGCAGACGAAGTAGTAGATGAGGTTGAGCACCTCCAGAACCACGACGAGCCAGTAGTAGTTATCTAGCTTCCCTCGGTTGAGGTTGTCCTGGAGCCATTGCCCGCTTCGCTGCGTCTTCACATGCACGATGGTGACCAGCAGCGTGCCGAGGTAGCTCCCCATCGAGATGGTCAGCCAGTAGAGCGCCGCCGCGGTGCTCCGCATGCTCTCCGGCGCTTGGTCGTAGAGGAACTCCATGCGACCGACGTCCATGAAGGCGTTGGCGACGCCGTGGATGGCGTATTGCGGAAAAAGCCAGAAGACGCTCATCGGCAGGGTGGCCTTAGGGGAGTCGAGCAGTCCGCTCGCGGCGGCCACGGATTTGCGTTTCCGCTCGACGACCGCGGCCACCGCGTTGGACAGCATGGATATGGTCAATCCGACGCCCGTACGCTGGAGGTGGGTGATGCCGTTCGGCCGGCCGGTGAAGCGGCGGAACACGCGGACGAGCACGCGATCGTAGAAGGCCAGGGTGAGTAGCATGGCGAGGTTGGTGAAGATGAGCATGGAGGCCGGCGGGATCTTGAAGTGCGGTGTGATGTCGCGGTCCATGGTGCGGGCTTGCTGGATGGCGAAGCTGTGGTTGTGCGACGCTGAGGTCACCAGGATGATGCCAGCCGCCCAGATCGGCAACATGCGGATGATCGACTTGAGCTCCTCGATGCGGTGCACCGTCGACAGCCGCCACAGCTTCGGCTGGCCGGACGGCAGCACGTCGCCATCCATCACTATGGCCGCCTTATCAAGGAACCTAACGATAACAAGTTGTAAATTCGTGCAGCCGAAACATCAAATCACATTTCATTGCATGGCAGAAGCACTACGAGTTTAATTTACTTACTTTAGCTGATCGGTGTGGAGAAGACGTCCGGTGGTGGAGATGCCGGTGTCGAGCTCCTTGTCCTCGTACAGGAGGCTCGGGTCTGGCACGACGGCTTTCCGCTTCTTGAACGCTGAAGTAGCGACCTGCGCCAGCCGGACTAGGGGGCTGCCCCCTGGCGGCATCCTGATGTACAATGAGTAACCGGACACGAAGGCGATCACCGCCGCGAGCATGGCGATCGTGGGCACGCCAAGCCCCCACCCCCACCCGACGTTCTCCTGGATGTACACCACGACGGTCACGGCCGTGAGCTTCGCGAGCTCGACGCCGAAGAAGTAGAGGTTAAAGAAGCTCCACTTGGGCTTGGCACCCCGCTGCCCGTGCGCGTCCAGCTCGAGCTGGTCGGCGCCGAACGCCATGATGCAGGGGCGCGTGCCCCCTGTGCCGATGGACGTGAAGAGCAGCGAGGCGTAGAGCACAGCGATCTGCGAGGACGAAACGCGCTGGCAGTCGGCGGCGTGCTTAGCGCAGGGCGGCGGGTGGAGAGAGGGGAGCGCAGCGGAGAGGGTGAGGCAGACCATGCCGAGCTGGTAGATGATGGAGCCGAACGTGATGGTCCAGAAGCGGCCGGCGAAGGAGTCAGCAATGATACCGCCAATGAGCGGGGTGAGGTTGGCGGTGCCGTTGAAGTTGGTGATCAAGTTGGAGGCCTCGACGAGCGGCAGGTGCAGCTGCAGGGTGAGGTACGTGATCAGGTTCGTGCTGAACCCAACCGTCGCGAGGCGGTCGCAGAAGTCGTTCGCTGTTGTCGTGCCCAGGAATGCAAGAAATGTTAGCTGATGCTTCGATTGTAGATGGTAACTGTGAGATAATCAAAACTACTAAATTTGGTTTGATTGGGTTTTAGGACCATGATCTTTATTTTATTTAGCTCTGAAAATATCTTCATTTTCTTTTTTGGTCGAGTTGTCCTTTTTTTTGCCATGTACAATATTATTTTCATATCTCTTCTTCTTAAATGAATATCATAAATCCAATTTAATATGACTTCTCTTGGCATTAGGTTGGCTTTAAAGATATGCTACTGCTACAGAAAAAGATCATCGCTAATGGTTTAAAATTGGATTATTACCGCTGACTTATGAATCGGCAATGATAGTAAATATCATTGTCGGTCTAAGACTTGAACCGGCAGTGATAATACAAAGATCAATGCCGGTTCTAGCTTTAAATTGACAGCAATAATACAATTATCACTATCAGTTCAAAGCTAGAACCGACAGTGATAATCCCTCTACATGTGTAGAAATATTCTAACACAAACCCTTTAGCATGGAGATCCGTCTATCAAACTTAGAAAAAGACCTCATACCAAAATGTTCAATGTAGAGTATTTTATATGGAAAAATATCCGTTTTATATCTCGTTGTATCCGAGTGACAACAATACATCTAAATGTATGACGAAAACACTTAATCTTAAAGAAAATGTATTTTTTTCTACTCATTTAGACGTGTCTATTGCCATAATCTAGCTTGAATGAATGACAATATCTATATCTATATTTGTAGTGACAATATGTTTTTTTGCCATTCATTTAGATCTTCCTATTATCTCAATCAACTTCACATAAAATTTGCGTGTGCAGTGAAGACAATGATAGGAGATGAGGCCAAGGCATAGAGGCGGGCTCGAGATGACTACGGCTCAGTGGACCGCGGGCTCGACGATGATAGGCTCGACGAATGCAGGGTAGCTACGGCTTGAAGGACACGTTGAAGCCAGGCACCAGGGGTAAAGGCGGCTGCAGTGACGACGGTGACCATCATACCACTTTGACCGCCACTACCCCTCAAGAGCAGCTTTGATATATTGGAAGCAAAGTGAGATAGGGACGATTGAGAGAGACGGGCTTTATTTATAGAAGAATTATCACTGTCAGTTTGAACTATAAACGAGTAGTAATAATAATTAACACCGTTGGTCTGTCTTCTTCAATTATTATTCTGTCGGTTTGAATTAATGAACTGGTAGTGATAAATATGATCATTGTTGGTTATTAAAGGCACATATACCTTTTTAGGAACTGATAGTGATAACTTCTATCATTATCGGTTTTTGCTGGCTCGATTTTTTATGCGTGCTTAGAGCTTACGAACCGATAATGATAATATATCACTGCCGATTATTACTGCACTGACAATGAAAGGGTCCAGGGATGACCTTTTCTATGATAGTTTGCATACTTTAGTCTAATTCCAATCTAGTAGTTCAAAAATTGCGATAAGCGACAAAAAGAAAATCAGTAACTACTCTATTTGATCCTAAATATAAGTTTATTAGGACATTGATATGGTCTCTAATATGGCACTTTAACTAATAATACCTATAAAAACTTACTGTTTTAAATAGAAAGAGGTATAAGTTATGAAAAGTATTTTTTTATGATAAATCTAGTAACATCAAACTTATATTATCAATCTGTATGATATTTTAGCTATTTATAGTTAAAACTAAAATTATTTGACTTAGAATAACCTAAATAGACTTATAGTAAATAAACACTCATTAGTCCCTTACTTCAAATATATGGCACCTTAGAGTCTATTTGTTTTAGTTTTAAATTATAAAAAACAGTTACTAGATTGTAGATTTTGAAAAACTGAATTGTAAAAACTGAGAATCCAAAAATGCTTGGCATCCTAGATCATGGGGTCAGTTGGATGTTTAATTTGGTTGCATAATATCCGTAATACCTCGAATTTTTCAAGTATATATTTATGTCTATTTAACCTTTTCTTTCACTCTTTTCACATTTGATCCTAATTATATGATAATTGAGTTGTGTAGTTGTTGACCGAATGAACTGTTTTGACAAAATGGAATCACATCAATAAAAAAAATATATTGCTTCTACAATCCAGTTGCTATAACCAGCATGCAAAATATTAAATTGTGAAAAATTAGCCGCAGAAATTTAGGGTGAGAACACCAAACTGCAGGAACAGTGAAATTTTGAGGCATAGGTATTAATGCCTCAGACCAGTTAACTTATATGCCTAGCACCGAATTGTTCTGCTACTACTGCAATACCGACTAAGGAAGCCAAGGAACAGTAGGAAGGACGCAATTATAAGCAAGGGATTGAACCTAGAAGCAGTATTTTTCAAGTCTGATCTCGTGAAGGGCCATACAAGCACAACATTCGAGAGCTATCTAAAGCCAAAAAAATACAGCAATGTGCAACGAACTGCAATGGGCAACGAACTTAATATGATGAAACTAGCAAGATTAGCAGATTTTCCCTGGCGCTGAGCTCTCAATCCAATTAGCAGCACGCCGACTCCCATGAGTAACAAAAGGCACACTCCGGGGCCTTTTGTTTGCCCCTATCCACATGGATGGGCTAGAAATTGGAATTTTTTGTTCTTATATTTCGGAAATAAAAAGATTACAAAAATAAGCTTTTGTTTGAAAAAAAATGCAGAACTAGGCTAGGCACATGTCGGCCTTTCAACTGTCGATAGGTTAAAAAATAAACATATAACCTTCCAATAGGCAACATGTTTAAAAATAAAAAAATGTTGTGTTCCATTGTTTTCAAAATTCAAAACACTGTCAAATTAGTCATACAAAATTCAAAAAAAATTAATGGTGTAGAGGATACTATGATCTAGCTCTCTAAAAAATTCAAACAAAAATATGATCTGTACAATAAGAAACAAAAGATAAATTTTATTGTACATAGTCTGTGTACAATAAAATTTGTCTTATGTGTACAATAAAATTATCTTTTTTGTTTCTATAAGTAATTATTTGAGTTGAAATATTTTTTAGAGCTAGATAGTATCCTCTAGACTACCAAAATTTTTAGAATTTTTTACACTATTTCGATAGTATTTTGAATTTTAAGAGCAATGGAACACAATATTTTTTTTATTTTTAAACACGTCATCATTGGAAGGGCCATAGGTTTATTTTTAAAAAAACTATCACCCTTTAGACGGAAATCATGTGCCTATCGCCCACTGGAAGGGCGACCATAGCCTAATTCTGCAATTTGTTCAAACCGATGTCTATTTTTTGCAATATTTTTATTTTCAAAATCTCTACTACTTAAAAAACCTCTAATTAATTCGTTCGTCTATCCCACTCGTTCGTCTGACTCTTCGTCTACCCCCTTTTCTCTGTTCACCCTAAATCCAACGCCCTCGCGCGATATCCGCGTTCCTTTCGATCCCTACCCCCTCGTCCTCATCCCTTCCCCACACGCCAGCTCTCCTCCCTCTGGCCTCCGCTCCTCTCCTTCGACACCCACGCCGAGAGGCAACCCTGTCGCCTCTCGCGGTGCTAGATCTCGAGCTAAGATCAGATTTTGACGCAAGATCCGCGCTCATCGCCACCATGATCCCCGACAGCACTACCAACAACGAGGGCTCCGCCCCCTGGACGCCCATTGGTTGCATGCCTGCTGCCACAGTTGATCTCCTTCAAGCCCCCTTCTCCCTCACGCCCACCGCCTTTGTCGCCCCCGGTGCCTCCATCCATCGCCGCAACGCTGCGCTTCGCCACCGTCTTCGTGCCCCACAGCAGTAGGAGGGGCGACGCGGTCTGGGTAGGGGTGGTCGCATGGTACCTTGCTTCGATCGAGGCAATGCCAGTGTTGACCAAGAGCGTCACCGCCACAGCCATCTTCACTTCGCTAACCTCTCCACCCAGGTGGCCAGATCCGTAGGCGACAACATTCTATGAACTCGTGGTGGTTAGATTTGTCCATCGCCTTCATGCCACCTAGCAGCAAGAGGGGCGGCGCGGTCGAGACAGGGATGGTCGTGTGGTACCTTGGCTCGATAGAGGCAAGGCCAGTGCTGACCAAGAGGATCGTCGCCACCGCCATCTTCACCGTCACCAACCTCTCCACCCAGGTGGCTAGATCCGCAGGCGACATTATTCTATGATCTCGTGGTGGTTAGATCCGGTGGTGACGTTGTGGCCACCATCGCCTCTTGATCCACATGACCAACTCCATGGCCGAGGCCTCAGGCCCTGATCTCAGTTTCGATGAATTGGCCCAGGATTCTTGTTTGCATTTCATGTCCATGAGGCGTTTTTGGGATGGGGTGATCGTTGATGCAGGTTTTGGTTTGTGGATTAGGTGGATGAGATCGATAAGACTCTGTGCCTCTTGATGTCAGGGAGGTCGACAGTGAAGTTAGCGGCGAAGGTGGTCGAGGAGGAGCAGCAGCACGAGAACTACCCTGCGGAGGAGTCAAAGGATGAAACCCATAATACCATGGTGCCAGAGGCGGAGAACCACGCGAAAGAGGTGTCCATGGCTAAGCGAATGACAAGGAGGTCCTATCGTGGATGGATGACCGATGAGTACAAGTTCGAGTAAGGGCCTTCCGCATGCTTCGGCAAGGTCGTCAACGCCATGGTATCTACATGCATCGGTGCATACCCACCCAACCGACAATGGTATGGAACACGGCATTAGACATTTCTCTATATTATGTGTAAACGATATTGTTTCAGGAATTTTGTGTTCCTAAAATTTATTGTTCTCTCAATATTTTTCTCCTGTTTCCTCATTCGCAAAATTCCCAAGCAGTATTTCTTTTAGATCATGCTAGAGGTGTCATTGTTGTTGAAGGTGGGTGGGTAAGGTGTGCGTGCTTATCTACAAAAGTCTTTTGCAAGCCACGAATTCTTTAAGTTCAACAATGTTAGTTTCTCCTCATCTGTTTCATGAATTGTAGCTTGCATGCTTATTAGCTCTCCACAGTTACCGTCAGGTTCCATGGTCTCTTCTTGCAGTTAAGACTTTAGACTAGGAGCCTAGCTAATCAACTAAAATTAGTAAATGAATATTGTTTTCTATTACATGTACTGACCAATTTTTTATATGCCTCAGGTGTTAATATGATAGCAATTACAAAGCCATATGGTTGCAGTTATGATGTACCTTATCTTGCTTCTTGTCTTCTCTTTGTATGATTCATCAGTTAAATCATATCTACTTGCTCTCTTGATAAAATGAGTGTACTGTTGTACCACAGAAAATTGAGTTGTGGTGGTTAAAGAGGCATGGCATGCCTAAGAGAAGGAACTGAGACTAATGGTTGCACACACTCAAGATGCGTCAAGTACAAAATATTAACTCGAGAAGCCAATGTTTCGTCTATAAGATTGATCAAGATAATGGCCCTTCAGTGAGGCATTAGCACCTCTTACTCAAACATGAGGGGTCGCTACGAACCTAAGAGATGACAAAGTTGAAGAGTTTCTTCATTCAAGTTCTGTTATGAACTTATGGTCAGGCTAGATGATAAGGTAGTTCATGTCTCAATTTATTTTTCCTGTTAAGATTTGATGGGTTCCACGGATTGGGAATGAATAAAGTCGAATATGTACGGTAATGAGCCAGAGAACTGCTAACACTTCCATCTTTCCTCCAAATGCTTTGCTATCATGTAAGTTTCAACAATGGGCTCATCATTTAGCTTCATGTAAATTTCAGCTAGATTATATGCATCCTGATTATCAAATAATGGTATTGTGCCTAATTATTGTATTGTCCCTTATATTGTTGATTAACTTCCTTGAAAACAAAACAATTACAGTATATTTTGTTCATTTATGATTCCCTTGTGAGATTTTGAAGGATGCTCTGCGAGTAGAAAACTCGGCACTCTACTTGGTGTGGTGGCAACGATGGCATTGGAGAGATAAGGCTTGTGGGTGGGTGGTGTGGTGCACGGTGAGGCTGTGAAGGGGAGGCCCAAGGCCAATTGGGCATGTTGGGTGTGTCGATGAGGCGATGTTGAGGTGGGCGCGTTAGGCTTGAGCCCGAGGGGAACGTGGGAAGGGTTGAGGTGTTGAACCGCTAGGCTAGAGCCGGAGGGGAACTCAGTGAGGGACGGACCTCATGCATGTCGAAGGGCTTGAGGCATTGAGCTTAGGGAGGGCTTGATGACAGAGGTGCTTTCTTTAGCGAACGCTGGACAGTGTGAGACTGAAAATCCTTAGGAGTGTTTGGACATTATAGTGTAAGTAAGTCCCTTAATTTTTTTAATATTCCTACCATATTGGGTTTATTCTATTTTACTTACATGTTTACTTTATAAGATCAACGAGAGGATAGACACGAGTATATGCCTTTTGCAATTAATCATTTTCATTTGTATATTTTCATTACCCTGTTAATTTTAATTGGAAGGATGCGCATAACAGGGAACAATGAAATGAGTTGTCTATGGATATGTGCATCAGCACATTGAATTAGTTGGTTCGCTTAGTGTTGAAAAAATATTCTAGAATCCGTTGCAAAGCACGGACACTCAACTATAAGCAATAATTTATTCCTGAATGGTATTCAAATGCCTAACAATTTTGAAAAACTACTTTAAACTTGCCTTCAGGATAAATTCAGGGACTTGAAATGACTCAAATTTCCTATCTCCCAAGGAGTTTCGGCTCCCGTTGCAGCACAAGGGTGTTAGCTGCAGTGGGTTCTTCATTTTTTTTTCTTTGTTGCTTTCAGATACTTAATTAAGATTTTTCACACACGCTACAATTACATGTGTCATTTCTTCATCTATGTGCATGTCGGCATGTGGACATGTTAATTTTCCTGTACATATTTCTTCGTTAAACCAATCTACTTGTTTGTTGTGCCTTGTTTTTATGACAGTTGTTTGTTCGCTGCAGATATGAATTCCAAATGCAGTATGATGCAATTGGATGCCGGTAGATGCATTGTTTGGCTACGCTTAGAGGGCAAAAGACAAGCGTGTGATTGCCTCGATTGATGTAAACGATAGCTTTTGTATATGCATGATGTCATATTATGCAATTTTTGTTTCCGTTGTAATGTATGGGCACTCAACTAGTATAAAAATAAAAAAAATGCTCCTAAGAATTTGATCTAAATATTGATCAATCCACATAGATGGAACATATCGGCCCATTCGAATAAGACCTTAGGATAGTTGTGGTTTGTGTAGAATCCAACTTATGATATAAGTTGATTTGAGGTAAGTCCCAGATTCTACAGTCTCATAAGCTGGTAAAAAAGTCAATCATTTGACAACAATTTGGCTTTTTCCCGTGGAGATTGAAGATGTTGAGGTTCAAGCTGAACTGCTGAAACTGAAACTAAAGTTGGGCCAAAACCTCAATCTTGAGGATAAGTCCTATACATAAAAGCCCAAGCTTGGCAGGATTTCGGCCTAGTTTAATGGGCCCGATACAGAGGAAAGTGTACCGAATGGCGAAAACATGCTTCGTGTTCAATATCCCTTCTCAAAGTTTAGCTAACAAATAAAAACCTTTTTCTCAAAAAGGGGAAAAAATTGACAGATCAGATATTTAGGGCTGAAGGGTATCACTAGCTAACATATGAAGAAATACATGACGTCTCCTTATAGCCTTCAGGTCATTTTTGATATTAAAAAATAGCCAAAAACATGAGTATACAAGTAGAAACATTATTGATATACTGGCTGATAAGGTCGCTAGTGGTTGATTGGTTGGTACCACTGACAGCTACAGAGGGGCACTTCAGAATTCCACTACCCACGAAAGGAGATCCTTGATACTGTTCTACAGGCCGAGTTCTTCGATGTAAATCCAAAGCCGTCATTTTTAGCTGCCTATGTTCAAGCAAAATAGACTGGTTTGACTCAGAGGGAAAGCAACAAAACTGCTGCGGAAGGAAGGGTGTCATGTGTGCATAGACTGGCGTGCTCTGTGGCATCGTCCAGCAACGTGTTCAGACATGCAGCGTCCGTTCTCGTTGCAAAATCGAGAGGTGGCATGCTTGCCGCAGTGCAGGGATTAATGCTGAAAATGAAACATTTTGCAATTAGAGACAGCGGCGTTATTGTCCTTATCGGGCTCTAGATCATGGGTGTTGATATCAGAGCCGTAGTTTTGTGAGCCTGGCATACAGGATCAAGTCCCAGAGCCTGCCTTTGTCTATCAGCTGACCATGAAAAAAGAAGGGATCTAAAAGAAAAATCTAGTGGTGGAATACCACCAGGAATCGAAGGCAAAACATTAGTAAATCTGTGGGGGCAAAGAGGATCATATATGCGTACATACGAAGCTTAATCAGTAGCCCGTAATCAGCAGGTCAAAAGCATGAAGCACTACGAGAGTAACAGAAGCAGGAATTGAAGGGGTGATTCAGTTACCCAGAATGAAGGGCATGGTCCTGAACCCGCCCTCCCGCTTCACCGCCTTCTCCACCACCGCATCCTTGTCCTTTCCTCTGCCATCCTCAGCCATTGCTCTCCTCCTCCTGCTCCTCCTTCAAAGGAGAATCCTCACGGTCAGTGGAGAGCTACGAGCTACGGTTTGGCACTGGCTGCCACCTAACACTAGTTTTGCGTGCGAGGAATGGAGACGGAGATGTGTGCTTGTATGGCTTTTATAAAGGCGAATGGTTAAGATTGGGTTGGATATATGTCCCCACGAAAAAAGTCTCTGGGAATGGGAAAGCTTGCAGGCTCCACCACTGGGCCATGGTGATGTGACGCCACGCCAGGATCTCCACTCCATGCACAGCAGTCAGATCAAAATGCCATGACCCATAGTTGCCGAAAATAAATTCAAGATTTGTAGATATAGACATGTCTCTTAACAAAAATAAATGTACTTATTAACCCTGTGTCAGTCAATGGGATGTAGAACTGATAAATAACATCTTTAATGAAGAGGATGTTCAGCATATTAAGTGTATACCAATTAGAGAAAATATGGAAGATTTTCTTGCTTGCCACTATGACAATAGGGAAAGATTTTCAGTTAAATCAGCTTACATATTATTTATGAATGATAAATTTATCAAGAAAATTTACAAAGCAATTCAAGAATGGTAGAAAATACTTTTAAATGGAGTAACCTTTGGGAAATTAAAGTTCCAAACAAGGTGAAGTATTTTCTTGGAGATTCACCCATAATAGTCTTCCTCTTTTTCTGAATATCAAGGGAAGCGGTGTCGACATTGATACAAGATGTGTAATTTATGTACGTCTTGATGAAGATGGTGATCATCTTTTTCTTAAAATGTAAGAAAATTAAATAAATCTGGAGAGAATTACATCTAGAAGAGGTAAGACTAAAGCTATCCTGGTGTGGTTCTGCTTTGCAAGTGCTAGATGAGATATGGTTGTTGCATGAAGAGATAAGATTGAAAGTAATCACTTTATTTTGGTACCGGTGGTTTATACGAAATAAGGTAAATGCTGTGGAAACCCTCCCTTCGAATGATGAAGTGGTTTTCCAAGTGAATGCTTTTTTAAGAGAATTTATGGAGCTTGATGGTGCAGAGAAACGATCTGGGAAGAAGTCCATTCAATGCCATTGGAGACCTCCAGCAGACAACATGCTGAAGTTAAACACGGATGGTTCCTACTGTGAGAAATCTATATCTGGAGTATGGGGAGCTATTTTGAGAAATGAAGAAGGGAAACCTCTTTTGGCAGCAGCCGGAAGGGTCCATAATGTGCATGATGCGGCATAGTCTGAAGCAATTGCATGTGCTGAAGCACTGAAGCTGGCTAACCAATTTGGGGTAAGCCAAATCATTCTAGAAACAGATGCCGCAAACTTATGCTAAATCCTGTGCGATGATACTGTCGATTTAATGCTGTTGTAATATGTGAAGTTAAGAGATTATTGCATATTTATTTTGAGGCTTATGAAGTGATGTATTGTAAGAGAGTTTGTAATAGACTTAGCACATGAACTAGCCAAGTACGGCATTAGTTTAGAATTCTTTGCCCCTGTGATTTGGACAGAGAATTTCCCATCATTTATCTGTAACTTGACCTGCAGAAATTTAGCTGCTTATGATGTATAAGAATGGTCTTTTTTTAGTTTAAAAAAAATGCCATGAGGTGGTTACCATTTGGGAAGAACCACAAGGTGCTCCAGGTTATGTGAATCGCAGCGGTGGAGTCCGGATTTCATTCCTGGTTATTTTGAACCCTATATTATTTCAAATCTAATATATAAATATTTTTTTTAAATATTATATAAATATATGAAAATAAGTTCAAATATGACAATATGAAATAAGAGTCCGGTAGTTACTGAACGCAATCATATCCATGAATTTAGTGTCAACCTGCATAGTGAATCACATCATAGTAGTTTTATTTGACATCGATTTCTATTAGAAAAATACTTAAGTCTGTTTGGTAAAGCTCTTCCTGATTCAAAGTCTCTATAGAAAGTGATTCTCTGGGGAAGTAATTCTGTGGCTGAAAAATAATTCTCTAGTCATTCTGTAGAATAAACTATATGTAATAAGTGATTCTGTGAGGGAAGTGAATCAGGAGGAACTGTTTTTTTTCAGCTCCCTAACTTCTAATTCATTTCAAAAAATCACTCCTACGGATTCTATTCAAAGAGCTAAAAGCTGAAAACTACTGTTTGACAGAGCTCTCCCTAATTCCAGTCAGAAAGCTGCTCTGAAAGCTCTGCCAAACAAACTCTTAGATTCTAGAGAGTTCCATTACTTCGGTTTCCTCCTTCACCTCTTTGCTAGCTCCTATATAGATTTCCTCTTACTGTGACAAAACATAATTTCAGCACACATTTCATTCTTAGTTTATATTGTTGATGACCTTGAATACGTCTTTACCGCAACAATGAACCCCGTGGCCCGTGGGGAGTTTCCAAGCACCATCCAACGATGAACCGCAATACTTCTCTTGAACCACTAGAACCTGGTAGATTTGTTCAGAAGAAAGCCACCACTAGAACCTGCCGCTGCTGTCGACCCGCCGCGACGCTGCCGACGCGTTAGGGTTAGAGGTACTGCGTCCTGCGTCTTGCGCCTGCGCTTGCCTATCAGGGCTCGGGAGCACAGATGAGAGAGAGACGAGTGACGGAGTGGTCCAGGGGCTGAGGGCTATGGGCCTGTGGTCTGTGGACTTAGGAGCAGGGGGTGAAACGTGAAAGGGCTAAAGCAGGCCAGTTTTTTGTTTTTGTTAGTTGCTCTGGGCTATTAGACTGGGCTAAAATTTCGGATGGTCCTTGGACCACCTGGAACACTCTTTAGCTTTGCCACTGATTCTGAGAATCTAACTCGAAATGTGCAGTCAGCAAGGGTAATCATTTGGGCTTTAATTATGTGTTGGAAATAAGTCTACTTCACCGAAAATATTGAGGTTTATCGACATAATCCGCTCAACTGTAAAACCGGGTATACAAGTCATTGAAAGTATTTAATATTATCTAAATTACCCCTAGGTAGTTTTCAAGGCGGTTTCGCTCACATGGAGCATCTATTATATTAGTATTTAAGTGTTAAAAGAGTCACCATATTCTCTATTAAGGTTACAAAACTAGCATATTAATTAAAAAAAATCTAGATCACTCATTATTATGAACATCTAACGGTCTATAGACAAAACAAAAGAGTTCATATCAAATACGGTTAATAAATCGCTAAATTAAAAATTATAAAAAATTAGTAGTTCGATTTCCATACGACTTGGGAAGCAAAATATCTAAAATAAAGAGTTCAAATAAAATAAAATAAATAATAATTGAAATTGGGGTTAGAATAAAAAAAAGAAGGATCCATATTAAATATAATCTTAGAAAAAAATCAAATACCTAAATAAAGAGTCATGTAAAATGTAATTAATTAAAGGAAAAAGTTCATTTTACTCCCCAAAACTATTGCATTTGTCTGGATAACCTCCTAAACTTTAATACTATCTATTTAACTCCCTCGATTCATAAATCTAGCTTACTTTTGCACCCTTAGCTGTTTAGGAAGCCGGCTTTGCTAACCTGGACATAACGTTACCTGGTTTTTTGCCACATGATGGCCGCATCATTATCTTACTCCTCACTCTCTCTCTCTCTCTCTCTCTCTCTCTCTCTCTCTCTCTCTCTCTCTCTCTCTCTCTCTTCTCTTCTCTTCTCTTTCTTCCACCGCCCTCCTCTGCTCTTGCACCGCCGACATTTGCGCGTGCTGCCACAGGCCTGCCATCCTGCCTCGAGTTGTCACCCCGATCATGCCTGCCGTGCCCCGAACACACCCGTGCCGCGTTGCGACCACCCTCGCGACCTCCTTTGATTCGCCGACCACACCCCTGATCACGCTGCACTCTCCCTCCACACCACCCCCGATGAGCACCTACGCCACACGCCCCTGCTTAGGTGCTTCACGGTAGGTAGCAGACCTTAGCGGCAGCGTAGAGCAGCATCGACGAGCGCTAACTCGGTTGGCTTGGACTCTGGTGACTTCGGCGATGAATTGGTCGTGGAAAAGTGACATAAGCATCAATGCACGATGAGAAATACTTTGGTGCAGGTCTCGACCAACGAGCCCGATCGTAGCCAGGCTAGTAGCGAGCGAGGCGGAGTGGCGACGCTTGGCTCCAGTGGAGGGCTGCGCTAGCGACAAGCCATGGCCAAAATGGTGAGTGCACATGCATGCACGAATCGAGGGGAAGCTCACTGTGGATCGTATTTGGAAGGAGGAGCTGGGACGCAGCGATGAGTCGATGAGGTCGGGGTGTAGCTCACCGATGTTGGGGAAGAAGGCCTTGCGCGGCTCGGTTTGGCAGGGATTCATGCAAGCAATGGAGGGGAAAGCCTCCCATGAGCTTCCTCCATGCTCCTGGGTGCAAGGTCTGGGCGGATATGCGCTTGACTCGTCGGATTTGGTGTGGCAGCGGTGTTCAGCTGTGAGAACTCAGTGTGCTATGACGCTCGATCGAGAGAGGAAATGAGGGGGAGGGAGAGAGTCAGAAGGCCAGCGGAGAGGGGATAAGGAGCTCCTCTTGAAAGTGAATCTTCGTCCCCTATGTGGGTTTTGAATAATTGATGACAATCGATTAAGTGACTAATTAAGTTCAATGAGTTTATGATCAGGTGTTAGTCCTATGGAAAAGTTAAAAGATGCTAGGGACCAACAAAAAGGAAAAGAGAAGCAGCATGTGGACAGTCAATTGATTTAATTTTTTTTAATTTTAATTTGAGTATAGGTATATCGTACTATCAAGAAGTATGCATATAGATTATCTTGAGGATGTCTCAGTACTCAAAGTACCCATTTAACCTAAAGATGAGAGAAATAACTCACCCCACAAACACCGGGAATCCCTAAGTTGTTTGTTTTTGTATCCGGATGTTTTGGGTGCAATCTGAAACATCTGGGTTGCAAGAACCTCTGAATGGCGCTCCGGGCAAGGGCACTCGGTCTGGTTTTTCTAACCAACCTGAAAGTTCTAGGCTGATTCGGAAGTTCTGGGTAGCTGGAGCCTCTTGATTAATTCCGACCTGGGGTTCTCGGGTGCTTTTCTTGTCTGGACCCGGAAGTTCCAGATGGGTTTGGAACTTTCAAAGTTTGGTGATCATTATCCGAACCTTTCGGATGGAAATTCGGGTTGGGGGTCCTTGTAACACCCTGGTTTTCAGAATTTCCAACTTTTTAAAAAAAAATCAAGATTATTGAATAGCTTCACCATTAGAATAGGTTTAAAACCTATTTTCATAAATAATCAATCAATATAGGTTTTTTTGTGTGTATTTCAAGCTAAGTTTTCCTAGGAGCTAGGTAAATGCATTAGAGTTTTTTTTTTCTATTTCATTCTCTTTGGTATTTCGAGTGAAAAAGATTTTTACAAAACTCAATAGTGAATAAGTTACGAATCTTAATGGTTGGAATTCAAAATTTTGAATTCATCATCTCTTCAATCCTTGATCATGCATGATCCTTCCCTAATTCAACTCAAATCTTATCTAAATCCTTGTTAAAGTCAATCTTTTCTTTTCCTCAAATCCTATTCAAACTCTATTCAAATTTCCCTATAAAAGTTTTTTTTCTAAACCTTAGATATGCCTAAAATGTCATTGGATCCAATCATGCCCAAGACCAAGCTCTTGGCTGGCGCACAAGTCCTCTAGGAGGCCCAACACAAAGGCTCCACGAAATCTGTGAATATTCACGGAGTCCAGGACAACCTCATCTTCTCACATAGTTTTAGAGTTCTAGATGACCTCAAATGTAAATGTTGACAATACCAAAGTTGTAGGTCTCGTCGAGAGCTTCAATTTGAAGCTATAGAAGTCCCCTTTTGGATAATGGAGCTAGGAACTATGGCCTTTGAAATCAGTGTTGCATAGATAAGTCTTATTTTAAACAGTTTAACTTGTGGCGTATTTTTGGAAATCAAGATGGCGTTTTCAGAAGTTCTAATGAATACTAAAGTTGTAGATATTTTAAATTAATAAAATTTAGAGTCCATAAACGTCCAATTTGTAGTCTGTATGATGGAGATATCATCCTCAAAATAGAGGCATGCGAAAAAAAAACCCTAACCGACTCAAACTCGAACCCGAATCGTGTTCGGCTTGGACTCCACCTTGGCTAGCCTCCCTAGCGCTATAAATAGGTGATTCACGTCCTCCCTTACACCTTTTCCATGCCTGAAAGCCCTAGCCACCGTTGTTGCCCTTCTCGTGCACCGTCGCTAACTGGTGTCGTCGCTGTCACTGCCTGTGATGCGATACGTCGTCATCTCTGCCAATCCTCCTTTCTCGATCGTCAAAGCAAGGTAAGGACCCCCTCCTCTCCTTTCTTACCCCTATTACAATCATATTAAGTCCCTAGGTAAGCCCTAGCCTCGGCTAAAGCTCAATCTACGCTGTCACGATCATCACCATCATGGATAGCCATGCCATCGCCAATTGGCATCGACGTTCCTAGCTAACTAGTGTACTATTCTCCATGCCCTTTCACTAGCGCATGCCCCATAATATTTCCCACACCCTCACCAACCAGGTTGTCCAGTACAGACAAACCCCCAGGATCATAGTCGCATGCCCGTTGTCCAGTTTTTGGACGTGTTCTGCATGCACACTGAGATTGCTTTCATGTTCCCTATCAATACGTAAGCCGTATGGATGTGCCATCTACACCACTGCGTGTCCCATGAAGTATTCTACATGACCCTAAGAGCCTTTCACCGGTTGTGCAGCGACATGACTGAAACGTGGTTGCCAATCGTAGCATGTTGCAGTCACCACCCATCTCATCTCCGCTGATCATTCTTCCTCTCAAGGATGATCTACCCAAACTCGTACCATATCATTGTGTTCCTAGGAAATATAAACATCTTTATTCTAGCAGTTTCTCAAATTTCATGGCCAATCTCTGGAAACGCGTGCATCTTAGTCGCTGCATCTGGACATGGCCACAATCGGAGCTTTGAGCATTCATCGTTGTTTTGCCACTACCTCGGATGACCCCTTCCAAAATCGACCAGATATTTGAGTTAGCCTTTCAATGTTCTACATGATGCTTCCCTTGTTTCGCTGAAACGCCATCGAAGCCCAAAGTCAATGTCAATGACCATGTGCCTGATTGCCGTCTCCAACAAAACCCGAGCCTCCGCCACTACGCAGAGTCACGAGCAATATCCTTAACCCAAAAGCTCAACCTTCTGCCATTCGATCCATCATGGATGGTCGAGACTAGACCTTAGCACACCCATTCTTTAATCCAAGATGATGATTGCATAGTATGCCAAGTCAGCACTACATCATCCTCCTTAGTCTAGTCAATGAAGTATAGTCAGCCATATACTTCTTGAACCTTGTGCAATGATGATATTAAGCCTGACACAATGATTGCTTGTTAAAGTCTTTTCCCATAGGAAAATAACTCCAGTAAACCAGTCTTTCCTTTTCAACCTAATCCATTTTTCAGAAGCCTATCCTGCTTTATCGTAATTTTGATTTAGGCAATTCTTATGTCTAAATTCTTCTTAAATCATGATCTATCCAACCATGCCAGTTTTAGGTATCAATTCTTATATCTCTAAAGTAGTTATCCCTTATTAACATCTAGATCCCTACAACAAGTAGATATTATTTTGATTAGTAAATTTGTAGTTGTCTCAACGACTTATAGGTCTTGACCAGATCTACATATCATTGTACAACAAACATAAGTTTATGATATTAAAATAATATATAAATTTGTAGGTCACATATATTAATACTTCAAACAGTCTTTTTTATCATTTCATGTGAAGTCTTTTCTATCATTTCAAGTGAAACTCTAGTTCGTATCCTTTTATCTTTCTTCAAAAGAAGTCCAACGAATTCCGTTCTTCTTGTCTAGCTCAACCAAGATCCCATTACACCGTTTTGTTCATGTTATTTTTACAATTTGGAGTTTATCTGGTGTTTATTCAATATTGCTTTTCTTTGTTGATAGAATACGTGTTTAGTCGATAATGCTTTGGATCTTTTTGAGGAACTTAAAGACCAAGGTTTCAACAACACTGAGCAGTATTGGGTAAAAGGCAAGTGTACTTCTTGATCATACTGCTTTTATGTTTTAAACTATTTTTTTTATAAATTACATGCAGTGTCAATTTGATGGGTTGTCACCTATGTTAGGGTTTACCTAGATATTCCTTTATTGTTCCTTGAAGCCTAAGTGATTTATGGTTAGATGTATTTAATGGATAGAATTGCTTAGCCCTGCTATCGAGAATGTTGGGAAGTGTCTTATACTTGATTAACGAACTTATCTAACGATGATGGTTAATTGAATAATGGCATAGCAACATGGAACCTTAGGCCTTGAGCAAGAGGTGTTGATGCTAATCATAGTTATTTTGTTTGTTTAGCATTTGCTTAAATAACCTAAGTAAGGACCGGTTCACGGAGTGACAACCCAAAAAGTACCGTACCAACCACGAGCTCTTATGGGGAGCGTAGCTTATTAATTAGTGGATTCCAGTTTGTGTGTGCCAAACCGCAAGAGTGGCTGTGTAGAGGAAACTTTGTAACAGGCTTGTAGTGATCTCCTGGTTGTACACCTCGAAAGTGTGTAAGCATCTAGAAAACATGGGCATAATGGAGGATTTAGTCACTTGCTTGCAGGTGATGAAATCACGTCTCTTGGGAAAGCTAGACAACCTGTGCAGAGTGTAAAATCTGATATACCAGCCGTGCTCATAGTCATGAGAGAGTTGAATCCTCACATGATTAGTTGGTGGTGGAATGGTTTTAGTTATGGTGATGAAATGGTTTTGGCTATGGTTTGTGGTGTTGGATGGTACGTCTAGTGAAGGTTTTGATCAAGGTGTTGACCTTAGTGGTGATGTTGGTAGGAAGTTGGGTTAATCTTCACTTAATTTAATGCTTTTACACAACCGTATTTTATTGCTCGCAATAATGTAAATAAACTTATGTGTTAGCCTGTCATTGTTATAAGCCCGTATATCGTTATTTTCTTGTACGCTTGTTGACCGCATCATGTGCTCACATTTGGCATTTTTCCTATGCCATACGACATGTGTGGTACTACTCAGTGAGTGAAGATGTTGAATACTATCAAGACGAGGTTCTGACATTCTAAGCATGTGTCTCCCAGTCGATTGCCTGTGATGTTGTTCGGCACCAGTGCTTCTGTTCCACTGCAGATATCTTCCTAGAAGACAATATATGTCTATTGGTGTAAGAGTTTAATATTTATTTCATTTAAAGTATTACTTTTGTTACTTCACTTATGATATTCTTATATGTGTTAAATATCCCGAGCATACATAAGCCATATCTAGTTTTGTACGTTAAAACTGGGTGTAACAAAGGTGGTATCAGAGTCATACTAACTGTAGGACACAAGTCTAGATAGAATAGCCGTGCCATAAGGTCATATTTTAAAAGACTATTTTGAAAAACAAAACCCTCCCCATGCTTTTCTACTATCTTAGATCCTCTCTCCACTTACCTACTTAAACCTATTGAGCAAAATGAATTTCAGCACACTCCCCAAGGTCATATTTTAAAAGATAATTTTGAAAAAAAAACTCCCCATGCTTTTGTACTCTCTTAGATCCTCTCTCCACTTACTTACTCCAACCTATTGAGAAAAATGAATTTCCAACACACTCCCCCTTTCAAACTTTTAGTTGTTGAACCAGTCCCAGTTACCCCAATTGAGAAGGATGCAATTGAAGATCCCACTTGACGCTTCTACCTCGTATGAAGGTCCCGAAGTTAAAGACACTTCATTACAAGGAAAAATCATCTACCACAATATTGAAGACATGAATATCTACCTTCGCGTTACTCCCAGTTTTAGTTTTTAAAGTCATAGGAGGATTTTTTTTTCTTATTCTTCAGGAAAGTTAGAACAATGTTAGTAGTGTGCTTTTGTGTGGTGTGTCTCGAGTGATTTGGATCTTTTGTTTAAGTGCTGGAGTGCATTGTTGGATGCTTTAGCATCTGGTAACAACAATATTCTTTATCTATCTCTATAGTAATAGTATAGCTGGGTTTTCTCTTTTTAGTCCTTTCTCTTCTTGCCCCAACCTTCCCCTTCAATTCTGAACAAATGGTGAACACAAAGAAAGATCAGTATGGCGAGGACACCAACCCCAACAACAATGACAGCAATAACCAGCATATGCTGCCATAGTTCAACACTGAGCAACTTTTAGCAATATAGACTCAGATCCTCCAAAGCATGGCTCATAACATAGAAAAATTACTACAGATCACTAAAGGTCTGAGTGCACAAGACGAACATAGTTAGCATGACAACAGGTAGAAGAGAAAGACACCATTCCAAGGATTGTGAAGTAACACATGTCCCCGTATGTCAACTCAAGCTCCTCAGCAAGGGCCTATGCTCCATCCCAACATTAGTAAAGGCCTCAACCCCAAGCACCTGTTCAACACTCCGATTATCAGACACTCCATTCTACTCTGCCTGCCACTCCTCAAGCCAAGACCAACCTAGCTACTCCGGCCTCAAGCAAATGATGTTTCCATTGTGGAGATGAAGGACACTATGTGAATAGGTGCCCTAAGAAGTTTCCAAATCAGGCCAACACAAACACTTTGAAGCCTACTCGATCTCAACTCTAAGCATGTAATGGAAGGCAGATGCTCACTCAGAATAACTGTGGGTAGCAAGACACCACGACACAAAGCGGTCCTTGGGAACTCAACATCAGTGATTGGGTGATCACCTACAACGAATTTCAACCGAATGGAGCCAAATGTTTCAAGAAGTGCAAAAATCAAGTTGGGTCAGTGCAACACAAAAATCCCATCAGTCAAGAAATGGATGATACGGCAGAAAAAATAAAATCCACTCCCATGCCCCAACATTTAGATTCCCCATCCTACAAATCTAGGCAAGAACAAACCCCAAGATTCTACTATAAAAAATAGTAGTGTGTTTTCACTGTGAAGGAGAAGGACATTACGCTAGTAGATGCCCCCAAGAAGTTTTTCACCCGAAACTGGATCAACCCGCAGCCCCAGATGAAGACTCAGTTCAATATTCAGGCCATCACAACATTCAATCAGCAACTCAAGATAGTCAAGCTCAACAGAATGTTGTCAATCCCAAAGAAGCTCGATAGGCACCAAGAAGTTTAGAGTGATATACCACATGTCAAGTGCAACCTTGTAATAATGAGAATCCGATGTTATCTCTTCGAATTATCAAACAATGTGGCTTAATTATGATCTGTTTAAGACTTGAATGAAAGTTCGTTTCCCCTCGTTCTATCCGAGAAATGTTAATGTTTATACGCTCTATGTCTAGTCTGTCTACTTGTTAATAACTAGGAATACATGTCAAAGAAGTCCGCTAGCGCTCCTTTTAATAGGGGTAGACCCATCAGCAACCCCTACAACTTTGGAAGCTAAGAGCATAGGTGCCATCTCCAGAATGAACTGGTTTGCAAAGTTAGGAAATAATGAAGTGAGACAGAAGAGTTATCGCAACACAACTATGTTTCAAGGAAGTCAACTATAGTGATAGAAGGAGTATGAAACACTTAACCTAAGTTTCGACGTATATATGAAAGCAACTGCAATGGGAAAGGACTTCACTTTAGAACAATATATCTACAAAAGTCAGCTCGAGGATCAAAAGATCAGAGAAGTCAGGCAAGTCACCAAGGATAGTAAAGTTTCAGAATTATGAAAGATAATCAAGGCACCCACCGTATGGTTCAGAAAGAAAAATTTTGCATCTAAATAGAAGTTCATCATAGAGAGTGATTCTGAAAGAAGCTCATGATTTAGTGAATTTCATTCACATCAGAAGTACAAGGGTAGTTTGTCTACACGGTGTATCTAAGTATATTTTGTTAGATCAGGGAACATAGTTCACTTCAAGGTTTTGGATAAAGTTATTTATGTTAAGGGAAACTAGACCGAATTTCAGAACAATATGTCATTCCAAGATTGAGGGTAAATAAGGAAACATAACCAGGTTTTGGAGGTTATGCTAAGATAAGAGTCTACTAATCACAACAACTACCGAAGAAGGAATGAAATATTCAGGAAAGTTTTACATGCTTAGGGAAATCAATCAAGGTTTCTTAAGACAGTTGAGAAAGCCATCAAAAGCAAAGTAATCAAAGTATGTCAGCGTAATAAGGTAACCACCAAGAAGAAAAAGCAATTATGAAAAGCAAGAATAAATCATAAAGACCAAGTTCCTTTATCACTTTTCTATTCCGTCCGAATCTCGAGGATGAGATTCCTTTAAAGAAGGTAGATTTGTAACACCCTGGTTTTTAGAATTTGCAACTTTTTAAATTTTTCCAAGATTATTGAATAGCTTCTCCATTATAATAGGTTTAAAACCTATTTTCATAAAAAATCAATAAATATTATTATTTTTTGCGCATTGCAAGCTGAGTTTTGCTAGGAGTCATGTAAATGCATTAGAGTTTTTTTTTCTATTTCTTTCTCTTTGTTATTTTGAGTGAAAAAGGTTTTTACAAAACTCAATAGTGAATAAGTTAAGGATCTTAATTGTTGGAATTCAAAATATTTGAATTCATCATCTATTCAATCCTTAATCATGCAGAATCCTTCTCTATTTCAACTTAAATCTTATCCAAATCCTTGTTTAAAGTCAATCTTTCTTTTCCTCAAATCCTATTCAAACCCTATTCAAATATCTCTACAAAAGTTTCTTTTATAAAACCCTAGATATGTCTAAGGTGTCATTGGACCCAATCCTTCCCAAGCCAAAGCTCTTGGTCGATACAAAAGTTTTCTAGAGGGCCCAACACAAAGGATCCACAAAATCTATGCATATTTGCGGAGTCCATAACAACCTCATCTTCCTACACAGTTTTGGAGTTCGAGATGACCTCAAATGCAAATATTGACAATACCAAAGTTGTAGGTCTCGTCAAGAGCTCAGATTTGAACCTATGAAAGTCCCCTTTTAGATAATGGAGCTAGGGGTTATGGCCCCCGAAATCAATGCTGCGTAGATAAGTTTCAGTTCAAACAATTTATATTGTGACGTATTTTTGGAAATCAAGATGGTGTTTCCAGAAGTTCTAATAAATACCAACATTGTAGATATTTTCGAGTAATACAATTTAGAGTCGAGAAACATCCAATTTGTAGTGCGGACAGTGGAGATATCATCCTTAAAATAGAGGGCTGCGAAAAAAACCCTAACCGACTAGAACTCGAACCCGAGTCGTATCCGGCTTGGACTCCACCTTGGGCAGCCACCCCTAGCCCTATAAATAGGTGCTACACGTCCTCCCCTACCCCTTTTTCATGCCTCCAATCCCTAGTTGCAACAGCTGCCCTACTCGTTCACCGTTGTTCATCAATGTCACATCTATCGTTGCCCGTGATGTGCTACACCGTCGTTACCACGAATCCTCCTTTCTCGATCGTCAAAGTAAGGTGAGGACCCCTCCTTCTCCTTCCTTACCCATGTTTTACCATCATATTAAGTCCCTAGCCAAGCCCTAGCCCCGGCTAAAGCTCAATCTATGTCGCCACAGTCGTAACCGTCGTGGACAGTCGTGCCATCGCCAATTCACATTGACGTTCCCGGCCAACTAGTGTACTATTCACCATGACCTTTCACCAGTATATGACCCATCATGTCCCCACATCCTCACCAACCAGGTAGTCCAGTAGAGTAGATAAACTATCAGGATCAAAGTTGGCATGCCCGCTGTCCAGTTTCTGGACGCGTTTTGCACGTGCACCAGGTTTGCTTTCACATTCCCCGTCAAACCATAAGCCGTATGGATGTTCCATCTACGTCACTGCATGTCCCATGAAGTATTCTATGTGACCCTAGGAGCCTTTCACCGATTGTGCAGCGACAAGACCAAAAAGTGGTTGCCAATCGTAGCATGTCGCAGCCGCCGCCTATCACATCTCCGTTGATTGTTCTTCCTCTCAGGGCACGATCTGCCTAAACCTGAGCCGTAGCATTGTGTTCCCAGGAAATATAAACATATTTGTTTAGATGGTTTCTCAAATTTCATGGCTAATCTCTAAGAACACATGCATCTTCGTCGCTTTATCTGGACGTGGCCACAATCGAAGCTTTGAGTGTTCATCGCTATTTTGCCACTACCTCGGATAACCCCTTCCGAAACTGACCATACCTTTCAGTTAGCCTTTCAACGTTCTACATGATGCTTCCCTTGTTTCGCTGAGACACCACCGAAACCCAAAGTCGATGACAATGACCACGCGCCCGATTGCCGTCTCTGACGAAACCCAAGCCGTCGCCACTACGCAGAATCGTCGGCAGTATCCTTAACCCAGAAGCGCAACCTTCTGCCATTCAATCCATCATGGATGGTCGATACTAGACCTCAGCGCACCCATTCTTTAATCCAAGACGATGCATGCGTAGCATGCCAAATAAGCACCACATCATTCTTCTTGGTCTAGTCAGCGAAGTATAGTCAACCCTATACTTCTTAAATCTTGTGCAATGATGATGTCAAGCGTGACACAATGATTGCGCATTAAAGTCTTTTCCCATAGAAAAATAACTCCAGCAAACCAATCTTTCCTTTTTAACCTAATCCATCTTTTGGAAGCCTATCCCGCTTCATCGTAATTCCGATTTAGGCTATTCTTGCGTCTAAATTCTTCGTCAATCATTATCTATCCAATCGTGCCAGTTGTAGATTTCAATTCTCACATATCTAAAGTATTTATCCCTTATTAACATCTAGATTCCTACAACATGAAGATATTATTTTGATTAGTAAATTTATGGTTCTAGATTCCTACAACATGAAGATATTATTTTGATTAGTAAATTTATGGTTCTTTCAACGATATATTGGTCCTGGCCAGATCTACATGCCATTGTAGTAGAAACATGAGTTTATGATATTAAAATATATAAATTTGTAGGTTACATATGTTAATACTTCAAACAAACTTATCTATCATTTCATGTGAAGTCTTTTACATCATTTCAAGTGAAACTCTAGTTCCTATTGTTTTATCTTTCTTCAAAAGAAGTTCAATCAATTCCACTCTTCTTGTCTAGCTCATCTAAGATCACAATCTATCATTCTATTCTTGTTATTTTTGCAATTTAGAATTTATCTAGTGTTTATTTGTTGTTGCTTTTATTTGTCGATAGAATACGTGTTTAGTCGATAACTTCAAGACCAAGGTTTTAACAACACTGAATAATATTGAATAAAAGACAAGTGTACTTCTTAATCATATTGATCCTATGTTTTAAACTATTTTATTTTATAAAATTGCAAGCAGTGTCAATTTGATAGGTAGTCATCTATGTTAGGGTTCACCTAGATATTCCTTTATTGTTCCATGGAGCCTAAGTGGTTTGTGGTTAGATGTCTTGCATGGGTAGAATTGCTTAGCCCTGCTGTTAAGAATGTTGGAAAGTGTCTTATACTTGATTAATGAACTTACACAACAATGATGGTTAATTGAATAATGGCATAGCAACGTGGAACCTTAGGCCTTGAGCAAGAGGTGTTGATGATGATTATAGTGATGTTGTTGGTTTAGCATTTGCTCAAGTAACCTAAGTAAGGATCGATTTGTGGAGTGACAACCCAAGAAGTACCGTACCAACCATGAGCTCTTATGGGGTCTTGGCTTATTAATTATGGATTCTAGTTTGTGTGTGCAAAACCGTAAGAGTGATTGTGTGGGGAAGGCTTTTAAGCCAGAACCATTTGGTTAGTGATAAGGGATGTGTAATGGAAGGGGGCTTCTGTGTGGTGTAACGCCACTTTGACGGCGATGAAACCTCAGCGGGAATGCACAATTTGGAGGAAACTTTGTAATGGCCTTGCAATGATTCCCTGGTCACACATCTTGGAAGCGTGTAAGCGTCTAGCTAACGTCGGTATAATGGAGGATTTACTCACTTGCTTGCAAGTGATGAAATCACGTCTCGTGGGGAAAGTTGGATAACCTCTGAAGAGTGTAAAATCTGATATAGCAATCGTGCTCTTGGTAATGAGAGACTTGGATTCTCACATGATTAGTTTGTGGTGGAATGGTTTTGGTTATGGTGATGAAATGGTTTTGGCTATGGTGTTTGGTGTTGGATGGTACGTCTGGTGAAGGTTTTGATCAAGGTGTTGACCTTAGTGGTGATGTTAGTGGGAAGTTGGGTTAATCTTCACTTAATTTAATACTTTTACATAACCGTCTTTTATTGCTCGCATTTATGCAAATAAACCTATGTGTTAGCCTGTCATTATTATAAGCATACATATCATTATTTTCCTGTACGCTTGCTGAATGCGTCATGTGCTCACACTTGTTATTTTTCCTATATTATGCGACATGTGTGGTATTGCTCAGTGAGTGAAGATGTTGAAAACTATCCAGACAAGGTTCTGACGTTCTAGGCACATGTCTCTCGGTCGGTTGTCTACGGTGTTTTAGGCACCAGTGTTTCTATTCCACTGCAGATATCTTCCTAGAAGACAATATATGTCGATTATTGTAAGAGTTTAATGTTTATTTTATTTAAAGTATTATTTTTGTTACTTCACCCATGGAGTCCTTACGTGTGTTAAACATCCTAGGCACACATCAGACACATCTGGTTTTGTCCGTTAAAACTGGGTGTGATAGTCCTCTATTTCCTTAGTCTCATGCCAACCTAGAAGTTTCGGGTTATATCCGGAAACTCCGGGTTAAGCCAGAAAGCTATGTACGGCTAGATTTGGAGGTTGGGTATAAATATCCCTTCACCCCGTTCCACTCGTTTGTGGTTGGCCTACCACGAGACAAAAATACTCTAAGCTATTTAACAACTCTCCCCACTCCCTTTGGCTTCAGTTCTTGCAAGAATTTGAGAGTTGGGTTGAGAGATTTAGATTGAGTGCTAGTGAGCTTCACTCCCACCTTTGAGCACTTGAGTTCTTTGTCAAGCCAATCAATCTCACATTTGTTACTCTTGGAGCTTGGAGATCCTAGACGACTAGGTGTTGCTTGTGAGCACCTAAGCTTGTGGTGTGCCACAAGATCTTTTGTGAAGGCTCCTCCTCGCCTCTGCAAGGGAACATGACATTGAGTAAGCCCAAGCTTGATCTTGATAGTTGCTTGGTGAGGAAAATGGATGAAAGAGATGCGGCTCTTTGGAGTTCCTCAATGGAGATATAGGAACCTCATTGGAGGGGTCTGAACTTTGGGAAACAAATTCGTGTCCCCTCTAATTACTCATTTTTGTTCTTATGGGTATTGACTTTTGGGCGATTTGCCATGATCTACGTGGTTGTGAGTTTGTGGCTGCAGGTGAACGGTGGAACGGTCTTGAGACATCATTTGAAACATGTGGTAACACTTAGAATCAATTAGATTTTCTTAGACGTATTTGAATTTTGAATTCATGCTCTGTAGCAAGAAAGTCCAGGTTGAGCTTGGAAGATTAAACCCGAAAGTTCTAGATTGAATTTAATCCACTGCAAAGTGTTAATTTGTAGGAATGCCTATTCAAACCCCCTCTAGGTGACATCTAATCCCTTCAATTGGTATCCAAGCCTAATCTCCTACAAGGTTTTACCGCTTGGAGAAATTGATGATGTCGACGTCTGGGGATAAAAGTCTGAAGGGAGACAACTCAACGAAGCCGCCATCTAGCGTGAAGAGCGACAATTCAAAGAAGCCTATTGAGTTGGGAAACTCTTCAACAACAAATGGCTCCAAGGATAAAAAGGGAGTCAAAATTGGTTTCAATTATAGCAAGTTGAATTCTTCCTCTGGAAACTTCATCTTCATGCCTTCTAGGCATGCACTGTACTTCGATGGTAAGCACTACGCTGCTTGGAGGCATAAGATGAAGATGCATCTAATCTTGCTCCATCTGAGCATTTGGAAGATCATGAGGTCTTGATTTTCAGGAGGAAGACATGGAACTTACACCAGAGCAAGAACAAGCAATCCATTAGAATGCTCAAGTAACGAGCGTCCTCCTTAGTGCCCTGAGTTTCGAGAAATTCAACAAGGTGGATGGGCTTGAGGAAGCTAAGGAGATTGGGGAGATGATCCAAGTGGCACATGAGGGCATCACAAGCGTAAAAGAGTCAAAGATCGAGCTCTTGGAAAGGAAATTTGGAAGGTTTTGGATGGAAGATGATGAAACTCCCCAAGAGATGTATGACCACATGATGGTGCTTATAAACAAGATTCGAGGGCTTAAAAATGATGAGCTAGATGACCATAAGGTGATGAGAAGATTGTTGAAAGCCTTTGCACCAAGAAATCCCACTTTGGTAACACTCATCTATCAGAGAAGGGACTACAAGAAACTCATGCCAAGTGATGTGCTAGCAAGGATCCTAGCTCATGAGCTCATGGAGGAGGAAGCTATGGAAGTAAAAAACCTTATCAAGCAAAGCTCAATCTCCAAGAACAAAGATGTTTCATTGAAGGCAAGCAAGATCAAGCAAGATGAAGAATCTAGTTCAAGTGAAGAAAAGAGCTCCAGTAATGAAGAAATTGCGTTCTTTGTGAAGAAGTTCAAGAAATTCTTGAAAAAGGACGGATATAGCAAGTACAAAAAAGACAAGTCCAAGAGAAGACAATCCAAGAGAGCTTGCTATGGGTGTGGCGAGGTTGGTCTAGCCGAGTATCCTAACAAGAAGAAGAACAAGGATAATGAAGAGAAAAAGAGCAAGCCTTAGAAGAAGGACAAGCGCAAGACCCACAAGAAGATCTATTTGGGTCAAGCTCACATCGATGAGGAGTGGGACTCAAATGACTCCGACTCTGACTCTGATGATGGAGGAATCGCCATCTTCTCCACTCCACTGACAAGTTCACTTTTTGGTGACATGAGCGACGACGACGACGACACACCCATTTGTCTTATGAAAAAAGGGTGAAAGGAAAAAAAAAATCAAAATCCAAGCTCCTAGATAGCGATAGCGATAGTGATATTGGTTGTGAAAACTTGCTAAAAGGTTTAAGTAAAAATGAAGAGGATATTCTCGAGAAGCAAGAGGACTTGCTCATTCTTGAAAAAGAGAGAAACCTTGAACTTGAGAAACTACTTGCTAAAGAGAAGGGGAAGGTTGAGGAGTTGGCCAAGCAATTAAACTTGGCCAATGAATTTATTGCTAGTCTAGAGGGTAGCAATGCTACACTTCAAGAGAATTCCAAATGTTTGGATTAAACTTATAAAGCTCTCAAAGTGCAATTTGATGCCTTTAGGAATAGCATTTCTTCCTCCAATGATGCAACCTTGCTCTCTAATGCTTCCAATAGTCAAGGTTTTCTTGTTGCCGTAATGCTGATATAAATGCTTGTGCTAGTAATGGTCAATCTTTGCATGCATTACAAAAGGAAAATGAGAGATTAAATGACATGGTGAAATATGGATGCGTCAAGACTTATAAATCCAACAATGCCCTCTACAAAATTGTTAGTGGTCAAGGAAACAAGAAGAGGCAATAGCTTGGATTTGATGCCTATGAAAGCAAGCCAAGTGAACATGTGGTGATAAATGGCAAAGGATGCCTCAAGTTCATCAAGAGAGGCAATCAAGTGATCTCACTACACAATCCATGCAATCCAAAGGCCATACTCCCTAAGGTACTTTTTATTCTTCTTATGTGCTTAAGAAAAACTACCATGGTAAAATAGTTGCTCTATATGTTGGTGCTAGCACAAAGGATCATTCTGTAAAAAAGAAGGTGTGGGTGCCAAAGGTTCTTGTGACTAACGTGGAAGGACTCAAATAAATTTGGATACCTAAAACAAAGGCTTAATTTGTTTTGTAGGCATATTCCTCTGGTGGATCTAATTTGATGCTGGATAGTGTATACACTAATCATATGACCGGAGAGAAGAAGATGTTCTCATCTTTTGATGAGTGTGGATCACAATACAGAAATATTGTGTTCAGCGACAATGGTAAAGGAGAGGTAATGGATCTAGGTAAAATTGTTATCTCAAATGATCATTCAATTTACAATGTACTTCTTTCAATTTATAATATACTTGTTATTAAGTTTTTAAGTTATAATTTGTTATTCGTGTCACAACTTTGTAAAATAGGCTACAATTGTTTTTTACTAATGAGGGTGTAACCGTCTGTAGAAAGAAGGACTCCTCAATAGCTTTCATGGGTCGTTTGAAGGTCAAGCTTTATCTTGTTGATTTTTCAACTGATAAAGTGAAGGTTGAGACTTTTTTTATTGCTAAATCTAGCATAGGTTGGATATAGCACCACCGACTAGCTCATGTTAGAATGAGAAATTTGTCTAAACTTCTAAAAGGGAGCACATCCAAGGACTAATGAATGTTTCTTTTGAGAAAGATAGGATTTGTAGTGCATGTCAAGCGGAAAATTAAGTTGGAGTTCCACACCCCACCAAGAATGTGATGATGACTACAAGACCATTGGAACTTCTCCACATAGATCTATATGGACCAATTAGCTACATAAGCATTGGTGGTAACAAATATGGTTTAATTATTGTTGATGATTATTCCCATTTTACTTGGGTATTTTTTTTAATGATAAAAGTGAAGCTCAAGTTATAATAAAGAAATTTGCAAAAAGAGTCCAAAATGAGTTTAATGTAAAGATCAAGAAAGTGAGAAGTGACAACGGAACCAAATTCAAGAACATTCAAGTTGAAAACTTTCTTGATAAAGAGGCATTAAGCATGAGTTTTTGGCCCCCTACTCCCCACAATAAAATAGGGTGATCGAAAGGTAGAATAGGACTCATTGAATCGACAATAACCTTGATTGATGAGTACAAAATTTTGGATCAATTTTGGGTGGAAGCCGTCAAGACCGCATGTCATGTCATTAACTGGTTGTACCTGCACAAGATTTTGAAGAAGACCGTATACGAGCTTCTAACCGGTAATAAGCCAAATGTGTCATACTTTAGAGTTTTTGATAATAAGAAAGCCAAAAGTTCTAAATTTGTATCTAAGGTTGATGAAGGTTTTATGCTTGGATATGAATCAAATACCTATGCATATCGTGTTTTCAATAAAATCACCAGTTATGTTGAAATCGCGCGTGATGTGACATTTCACGAAACTAACGACTCTTAAGTAGGAAGTTGATCATAATATTTTAGGTGATGAAGAAATTCCAAGCTAGGCGATCAAGAAAATAACAATTGGTGAAATCAAGCCTCAAGAGCCTAAAGAGTTGTAAGTAGCCGAAAGCAATCAAGATCATCCAAATTCATCAACTCAAGTGGAGCCATCTACATCAACTCAAGATCAAGACCAAGGTCAAGATTAAGCTCATGGTGATTCCAATAATTTCCTTGATGATGAAATGGAAGATATTCAACCTCAATCCCAAGTGTCACATCAAAGAGTACATCAAAGTATCCAAAGAGATCACCCGGTGGATAACATTCTTGGTGATATACAAAAGAAGGTAATCGCTCGTTTAAGAATTGCAAATTTTTATGAATACTACTCTTTTGTTTACTATTTAGAGCCTTTGAAGGTAGAAGACACACTTGGAGATCCGGATTGAGTGATTGTCATATAAAAAAATCCCAACAACTTCAAAAGGAATGAAGTCTGGTACTTGGTGGAAAGAGCCAATTAAAATATGATTGGCACCAAATGAGTCTTCCATAACAAACAAGATGAGAACAGGATTATGATAAGAAACAAGGCATGGTTGATTGCTCAAGGCTTCACTCAAATAGAATGTTTCAATTTTGGTGAGACTTATGATCCCGTAGCTAGACTTGAGTTAATTCGTATATTACTTGTTTATACTACTCACCATGATTTCAAGGTATACCAAAAGGATATGAGGAGCATATTTCTCAATGGCTCAATCTCTGAATTAGTGTATGTGGAGCAACCACCTAGATTTGAAGATCCCAAGTTCCTTAACCACCAGTAGAAACTCCGTAAGGCGCTTTATGGGTTTAAGCAAGCATCTAGAGCATGGTATGAATGTCTTAGGAACTTTATTATCAAAAAGGGCATTGAGATAAGCAAAACCGATAGTACTCTCTTCACTAAAAGAATTGACAATGATTTCTGTGTTTGCTAAATATATGTCGATGCTATTATATTTGGTTCTACTAATTAATTCTTTTGTGAAAATTTTAATAGGGTTATGAATAAGAGGTTTAAGAAGTCAATGATGGGGGAGTTAAAGTTCTTCCTATGATATCAAATCAAACAACTCAATGAAGAAACCTTCATATATCAAACCAAGTACATCAAAGATATGCTCGAGAAGTTCGATATGGAGAATGTCAAAAGACTCTCATGCAAGAAAATGGACATCTCGATCTCACGGAACAAGGCAACGCTGTGGATCAAAAGGTATATCGCTATGATTGAATTTTTACTTTACCTTTATGCATCTAAACTCGATATAATGCTTAGCGTATGCATGGGTGTAAGATTTCAAGCCATTCCAAAAGAGTGTCATTTCATGGTCGTTAAGAGAATTCTTAAATATTTAGTTCATACCCCTTACCTTGAGTTATGGTATCCTAAAAGTTTCATTTTTGATTTAATTAGCTATTCAGATTCCGATTATGCCGGTTGTAAACTGGATACAAAGAGTACCTCGGGGACTTGCACTTGGGTAGGTCCTTGGTCTCTTGGTCCTCAAAGAAACAAAACTTCGTACCCTATCCATCTCCAAGGCCGAATATGTTACAACGGATGCTTGTTGTGCTCAACTACTTTAGATGATGCAAACCTTGAGAGACTATGATCATAACATGATCATAACATGATCAAAGTTCTACGTTTGTGCGACAATGGGAGTGCCATAAAAATAGCCAATAATCCCGTGCAACACTCTATAACCAAACACATTGATATCCGACATAATTTCTTGAGAGGCCACTCAACCAAATGAAATATCAATATTCACCATGTTAGAACCGAAAAACAACTAGCCGGTAATCTCACCAAGCCACTAGATGAGCAAAAGTTTTGTGAGGGGATCCATCTCTACTATGAAGACCGGAACGTCCAGGCGGCTAGAAGAGGGGATTGCATAAAAAGGAGCTTGGTTTTCTTATCAGCTGCCTCCAGCGAGAGCACTGCAGAAAGCATCAAATAAATTGTGAGGACTAAGCTCATAGTCCCTTCAAAAGTGGCAACTCAGAATCAGTAGGTATCTGTTTCACCATCTCGGGCCGAATCCATCTCGGCTAGAAATTGCCAGGCATCGGTAATCTTCGACTTCAGAGGACTCAAGTGGCACCTGATGAAATCTCTGGTGACATCATACATCGTCAACTTTTTCTCGTTTAGATGTTGGATCTCTCCGGTGGGACTCCAGTGAAGGGTGATCATCATTGACTCTTTTGTCTAGGCAGGCCTCAGCAATGGTGGGAGACCTCGGTAAGGAAGCTCCAGTGGACTAGGTTGGTAGTAGAACCATTTCATATGCCACCCCAACCAAGAGCACTTGGTGACGAAATTGATGTACTCTGCCAACTTGCCCTCCCGAAGCCGGAATCCGGCATAGCCAGTGACCTTGTTTTTGAACCCCTTCAGCAGGTGAAAGTACCTGAAGAGGTCAAAGGATGGGCAAAATCCCAGGAAGGTGCTCACGCGTACACAGAGACTTAACATGATGATAGAGTTGGGGTTGAGGTGGATGATCTCCGCACCATAGAAATGAAGCACCTCAAGGAGAAAGCTGGAAGGGAGAAGCGGAAGCCGCAGTGGAAGAATTTGAGGAACATCACCACCCATGTGGTGTTCGAGCTCGGGATTGTCTGCCCCACCACTGGCGTGTAGGTGATTAGGGCCCAAGGAGGGATCACCTCATCGATCTCCTCTTCCATGATTTCGGACTCCTACTAGGCAAGAATCGCGCTCGCCATCTCGTCAATGTTGGAGCTCTACTTCCAGATCTTCTTTTGGCCCATGGCGATGGAGGGATGGGAGGTGGGTTTTTGGAGGCAAAGGCACGAGGAGCATGAAGAGGGTGACTATGGGGTGAACGATGAAGTGGGTTGTTCCTCTACTTTTATACAGGGTGGTGGCTCACTGACTCACACCATGGAACGACTCGAGGCCACGATCTCCTAATTTACCGCCACATCACATTTAATGCCCGATGCATGCGGAGCAGTTAGAGCAGTATCTCGAGGAGCTCGGTGTGCCATGCCACCTAGCGTGCACGTTTTTCCACCATATTTATGATCTCCTACCAGGTAAGAGATTCTCACCACTACTCAAAATCTCCACTGCAACGGTCCAACTTTTGAACCCGACCAGTGACAAGTCTTCTCCTTCCTGTCCTCTCATAGGGACAGGATGGTTTTTTATGGGCTAATTAGAAAACATACTCAGATGGAACACCTTCTCAAGGACTTGCTTGAGAACTCGGAGATGCTCAGAATCCTGAGTAGATGATCTGAGAATCTAGAGAACCCATTTTGACGCATCATCCTAATTGGGAACTCGAATCTTACTCAATGACATGGTCAGACAAAATGCTTATCTTTGCTGGCCATGTACTTGATCTACCGAAGCCTCATTTCACGTACTAGTGGGGGGCTTGACAATGACTACTGAATAATTAGCATATCCGAGCACCCCCAGAGTTTCTTGTAATTCTCGAGACATATCTCTATCTCCAGGAAAGGGACCCCTGGATGAAAGGAAACTACCTGTAGGAACTCAGGGTATCCCGTAAATAAGGAAGTTTATCTCCAAAATGGAAAGGAAAACTCCAGAGAATGTGCATCGCGGGCATGAAGGGGTACAACGCACTCTGCACATGCTACGGGCGGATTTCCATGTTACAAAGGCACGACAAGACATGTAGGACTTCATTCAGGACTACGTCACATGCCAACATAACAAGACCAAGCACCTCCCAACTAGTCCCCTAAAACCGTTGTTGATTCCAAATCAAGTGTGGCTCACGTCACGATAGACTCTGTAGAAGGGCTTCCCCGCGTCAAAAGCAAGTCATTGATTCTCACCATCGTTGATTGTTCCTCAAAATATGCCCGCTTCATCCCTCTTGGATAGGGCATCCTTACTCGACGAGCTCCGTGACGTGTCTTCTTTGACGAGACCATGCGCTTGCATAAAATTCCTACTTCCATTGTGAGTGACTATGATACGATCTTCACCAAAAGCTTCTAAAAGGAGCTCTTTATGCACTCAAGTGTGCGCCTCAACCTCAATTCAACATTTCATCTCCAGAGCGACGGGCGTCGGAGGCGGCAAACAAGGTGATCATAATGTACCTTTGATGCTTTATGGGTGATCGCATTGGCCACATGACTCCAGTGACTCCCTTGGGCAAAGTACTGCCACTAACTCTGCTCGTCATGGCACGCCATTCCAAGTGGTCTATTGGCGACCTTCGCGATCCCATCGCTCATATGAGAATGATGCACGATTTCAGGTATAGAGCAGGCCTTGCTCGACCGGGACCAGTTCCTCCATGATGTAACAAAGCATCTTTTACATGCCAAGGAGTATGGCAAGCTCTTCTACGATGGCAAGCATCATGAAGGTGGAATTTAAGATCGACGATTGGTTGTGAGTGCACATTTTGCATTGCCTAGAAACCTCCCTGCTAAACCAAGGCTGTAGCAAACTAGCGTCGTGCTACTATGGGTCGTTAAAGGTTCTAGACCACATCATCGACGTCACCTAAAAATTGAAGCTTCAACTTGGTACTCATATTCACGATGTCTTCCATGTCATCATCCTATAGCCCTTCCATGGTACGCCTCTCTAGACGCTCCACCCATGCTGCCACCCATGGTTCATGGTCGTGCGCAACCTAGTCCTTTTAAAGCAGTGCCTGGCCAACTAGCTTGCAACATGTGGCAAGTGCTTGTGCAGTGGGCTAGTCAACCTGCTAATTAAGCCACTTGAAAGGTGCCATAGTTCTACCCTCACTATCCCACGTTCTAGCTCGAGAACGAGCTATTTTAGAAAGACGAGAGAGATTTCATGGTCAGGATTGAATACAAACGACAGGGCTAGGCCGAGCACTTGAGGAGGACGGCAGCAACAGCAGCTAAGCCTATTCAGTTAGTTGCTTTGTCAACTAAATATTTGGGTTTGTTAGATCAAAATAGATTGATGAGGCACAACATCACCATTCTCGCTTTTATCAAGGTTTACACCAATCTACTTCCTCACCTCCTTCCCTTAAACACCCCCCGCCCCCACATGCGCCGAGCCTCGACGTCACAGCCCCAACAGCGAGGAAGGAAGCTGGCCAGGTAGAGGTAAGAGACTTCCCACAACTACCTGTCATGTTCCCTGTCTCAGGGACGTAACACATAGACTATACATCACAATTAAACATATTTTCCCTCTCATCGCATACTCGCATACTCTGCAACTGACCTAACATGTAGCTTACCAAACATACAAAATATATCAATTTAAGTAGACATTATGCATTATACAGTAATGATTAAAGTGTTTATGTTGTTATCTTAGATAATTCCTGTAACAAGTACCTGGAATTCAACACCTGCGAGAGGACCTAGGGACTGAAATGTTTTGAAATCATTAGATGATACAGTGACCACCAGACCTGAGTTTGCCCATTTCGATGCACGCCGTGGAAATGACATGCCATTGATGCACAATTCTGATGGATTTGTGCTAGTTAGAACAACCTGCAGACATGTCACAACTGCTGGATATGAGAGAGAGAGAGAGAGAGAGAGAGAGAGAGAGAGAGAGAGAGAGATGAGCGCCTTACCTGTCCACCAGGGCACATGCAAAAAGAGTAACAACTGTGGCTTTGTTCGGCTATATCTAGATCATTCTCTTCATCTCCTTCACCGATAGACTTCACTATCTAGTGATCTGCTACAGGTATCCGGCCACGTCCTTTGTTTACTTCAGCAGCCAATTCAGAGTACTGCAATTTGTGGTGGTAGCAATAGCATGCACAACATGAGCAGTTATCAGCATATCATTAAAATACAGTAGGATACGACAACCTACAATCCAAGCTGGCAAGTGGCAAATAATTGAGCATTTGAAACATGATTTACTAAATTCAAAATATGCTCATACAACAGTTGAAAAGGAAACAATATAGTTTACAAATATTACAAAATATCACATGATAAAACAGTAATATTGTTAGTACCAATGGCGCAGAACAACTGATGGGAGCAAGGCTTGGCCGCTTGGGCCACCTTTGGCCACAACCAAGCAAGAGAGGGCCCAGTTCTATGCTTCAGTATCTTATCTATAACTGTAAATGACTTCCTTCCTCTAGTACACCACATGGTTCTTAGCTTAGTACACTGGCTACTTTTGCATTTCAGTTAAAAAGGGGTGAATCTAAGTTCTTAAATACAAAAACAGATCTTTCTCAGCTTCTCTCACAAACTGGGAGAAAGACCTTCGAACAAAAGACAGTTTTCCTATTTTTCCACTGATTACAAACGGATTGCTTCCATGCATATTAACACCCTAAACCTCACGTGACCAGTTCACTAAATTACTCAGCATTTTTGAGTTAATGCAATGGTGGAACACTAAATTACCGAAATTAAATATCATGCATGAAATATAGTCAATCATACTGCTTGGTTATCCCGGAAGAAGTTGATCTGAACTAAGAAAGAAGTCTTACTTGGATACTGTTTATCAGTACTTGAGGATGCTCAATTCGGTAGTTTACCGAAATTAAGTCAACCTGTAAGAAGAACCTGCTTTTTTCATGAACTGAAGAGGAAAGTAAATTACAGTTCAGTAGTTGCAAAGATAAAAGTGAGCAACATATAAAACCACATAATGCTACAAGAAGGGGGCTATGTCCAACTGCTCTGCACTTCAGTAATTATACATCTCAAGTCCTACTTATTCCCAGTTTGGCTATATACAATGTAACCAGATTAGACATTTCTAAGGGAGCTAGCTTATGTAAACAAAATCATGTTATCATCACCCTAGCCTCTGAAAGTTATGTTCTGGTGTAAAGGAGAGTAAATCAGGTCGGCAAGACATTGTTAGCTTACAAAACAATGGCATGGCAAAAGGTTCAGGGGTTTTAATAGTTTATAACAAGCAGCATCTATTGTTTTTCTCTAAGTTATAAGGTTTATTTGATTTGATTGACCAAGGAAACAATGTTTTTGTTTGGTTCAGAGACTAACATGCATTTTACGCACCTCTAGTGTCCAACAAAAACATAGGGATGTCTGCACTTCCTAAAAAACGAGGAAAGATTTTGTGCCGCATGCACCCCACGCTTATACTGTTGATTAGCATTGGGATATGTGATGCATCATATAAATTTTGCATTTTGAGTTGTAGCACACATCCTGATGCACAGTGCACAATGAATGGTGTGGATATGTCGAAGATTAATTCCTGACAATGTATCCGTAAATTGACTGAGTACCTTCGAGTACAGAGATTAATCACGAGACGAGATAATCGATGTACACAGGTTCGAGCCTCTGATTGGTGTAATACCCTACGTCCTGTGGGGGTGTTGCTGCCGTATATTGATGATCTCGAGTAGAAGCAATGAGGCTAAATCTATTACAGAGAATATATCAGATCTAATCTAACCTAAAGCTAAAGTCACCGAATATCTTCTCTGCTAGGGTCTTGATGCTTGTCTCGAGTTTTCTCTCTCCTCCTCTCCCTGGCCTTTTCGTCTTATATAGGGGTGAGGTACCAACTCCTATCCAGTCGTGATCGATAGGGAGTTTCTTCCTTGGTATTAAAGTAGATAAATCTGTTTTGAGTACTAATCGTATCGAGTTAGGTAACCAATCAAAACCTTCCTGATATGTACTTTCTTAATTCCAGATGTATCAGGTACCGCTGATTCGGTTCCATGATATCTAAAACTTCTTAATATGTGTTGTACATACCCTATCCATATATGATTTACTCCTTATACGTATATACCCCAAAATCAGATATTCGACAGTAGCCCCCTAACTCTACTCAGGAGGAAAGGTTTCCATAAGCGCCCACTCGAATAGCGCCAAATTTAAACTCTACTCAGGAGTAAAGTGGATCAGTCTCATAGTCGAAAGAATTAAGCATAGGCGGGTCCTTCCTCGAGTATCGAGTGGAAGCTCAGTTAGGTCGAGCGCCCTGCGGCTAACCGCACTCAAGACTTGAAGGAAAAGACTAAAGAACTCAACTGATCGACACCCGACTCCGAGTAGAGTTAAAAAACCTTTCAAAATTTGAAACGACGGGTGTGGACGCATTTAATGCGGGCAGAAGGGCGTGCAAAGATTCACACGTCGTCATCATACCGTTTTTCACGCCAGTCGAAGCATGGTAAAACGGGTGTGATTGTCGAAGAGACGGTAAATTTTCCCTTTCCGAAGCGGAAACGACTTCCGTGTCATACCTTGAGGCAGGGCCTATTTATCTGAGTAGAAAACTCTATCGTCCTACTCTCGTGACATCCATTGCAACCCTACCCTTCGATCTCGTCTCCAAAGTTTTTCGACATGATCTACTTTTGTTCAAGGATTTTCGTCGCTCTCCCTGAGTCTCATGGCCGAGAATCCCGATTGGGTTGCTCTGCCATTAGGAGTACTAGATACCATCTCCAACAAGATACTGTACCTGGAGGATTTCGCTTTCTTACGCTATGTCTACACTTCTTGGTGTGAAGTGCATAGGGTGGCAGAGTTTGCACCATGGATCTTGAAAGGACCATTTTGTGCACAATGATGGCTTGGTCAAGGTGCATCGTCTGGAGAGCGAAGCAATTTTCGATCTTCGTTTTCGAGGTTTAGTCGGTGACAGTTGGGAGATAGTCGAGGCCTCAAGCGGGCTCTTGATCGTCATCGAGCGAGGGCGCCAAGTCAAGGGCAGAGTAATCAACCCAGTGACAGGATGGTTCTCCGACCTTCCGCCACTCTCTTATGATGCGTTTTGGATAAGCCTGGAGGGATGTGTGATGCGAAAGGACGGGAGACTATTTGTCATCGTCGTCCCAAGGATGCCATGTTTTCATCTTCAGATGACAAAGGGTGTGCATGTGTTTCTTGTCGATGGTCCACTACGCTGGTTCCAAGTCTCTAGTAGCAAATTCTGGTAGCGCATTGCTGATTTCCTAGATTGGATTGCTTCAGGGGATCCATCTGGAGTCATGCAGCATTGGAACAGTCGATGCCGGAGTTTGAACTCTAGCAGCTTGGTCTGGGGGGGCACTCGACTTATCTTGGACGAGACTCGCTTGTTTTTCTTGAAATCTTGGGGCGACCAAATTGATGATCCTGCTGAACACAATACTCAGACGCTAGTTTCTATTCATGCTTTTAATGATGACATTTGGGAGTCTCTCGACTAGAAAGATCCCTTGGATGAAGGACAAAACAATTCTGTTAGGCTTGACTTCTGAGGTTGTCCCTCCAGTACCAGGGATTACTAACCCTGGTCGAACTCTGGGCTTCCGTCGGACAAGTTCAGCTTACAACCGAGATGAATACTCAGTGCTCGAGATTTCGCACCCCGACGTTGTTTCTAGGATGGTCAAATCCCTTGAAAGGAATTTTAAGTGGCGTTCTTGTAGGTGGATATCTCCTAACTTTTCCCTTAAATATGTAATAGGCTTCTTCTTGTTTGATCATTGTACTGGAGGCGCTGCTGATATTTTGCCTGTCTAAATATGTTACTACTACTATTTTCTTGTCTATGAAATAGAGTTTAGCACGAATAGATGCAAAACCGATCAGAGAGTGCTATCGTTATTCTCGAAATTGATCAATGGTATATCTGTGATACCTGAAACCATAGCTAGACAAGTCATTAGATGCGCGGCCCTCAAGTACTCGAGAAGACCGTAATAGTAAGGAAAAAGACTAATACAAAGCTTAGAGCATATCGGATTTTCTGCAAACTTTTATCAACTTGCGCATTCAATCAGCACATAAACATGAACTCGATAGAGAGCACACGCGAGGCAGACTAGGACTTCAAAACCCTTTTGGCCGTTAGGCGTGAGATGTCTGACAATCTCTATGCCGTTATGCCTTCTAAGGTATAATTATCCGTTATCGACCCAACACATGCCTCCTTTGGTTCTATTCAATGTGATCGACACAGAGTCAGATAAAAATTCGCAAAAAAACATGGTATTATGATGTAGCCCCCGACTCTATGGTCGAGGAAGTAATTACTCGATTGGAGAGTAAAAAAGGACATACCTGTACCATTGGTCGATAATGTAGTCGAACAAAGAGTAAAGTTCCAGCATCGAAGGTATGCGATGTAGCTCCCGACTCTCTGTTTGATGTGGCAATCAAGACAGAGAATAGAGCATATGCATCAACACACCATCCTCAACTGAATACTCGAGAGTGCAAGCCCCTGAGCATTATTGTTTTAACTGCGATGTGAATACCGAGTTAGCTCGAACCGCCAAGTAGGTGGGCATTAAAAACCCACTCCCGTTTGTGCGTGTTTTCACTGCAATCATGATTTGACGCATCATAATGACCGCCCATCCCTCTTTGCAGAGATGAGACAAGCCATAGTGCCATCATGACATCTCGACTTCGCCAAACGTGCTACACGCCCGAGGCGACGCCATCGTTTCGGATCTTGACGACTATGTTTATACAGTAAGACCCGTTCCCTCCGCTATAAATAGAGGGGACTCGGAGCTGTCTGTCTTTCATATCGCCCCCCCTTTGTTTTCTTTGCCCATTGCCTTCTAGGATTTGTAGAGCTTGAAGCTATGGCCTCCACTCCATCTCTACCTCGTGAATTAATCCCAGAAGTCCTTTTCCCTAGGCCTCCACGCCATGGTCCCTCCTGATATCATCATCGTTTCCTCCGACAATGAGGACTTGAGTGGTAAGCCTAAGAAAGAGAGGGGAGAAGCGCCCACCGTAGATAATCATCGTCCTCTTATTCAGTGTGTTCACCATTACATCAAGATCTATGCTTCAAGCCAGACGGCGCAGCGCTCCGCACGGGGCAAGATCGTGACAACCCCTCCGACAGTGCCCCGGCCAGATACCCCGGCCCCTCTGCCAGCGTTGGCCTTGACCCTCGGAGCATCGACGGCGGCTTCAGAACCTACGGGCTCTGACGACGAGTCTGTTTCGACTCCTGACTTGCTCTCTTGGGTCGGCCGTTTCCCGGCTGCCATCCGCAAGCTAGTCGAAGAGAAGAAGACGGGCGACCAGCAGATGCGCCGAACTGGAGAAGAAGCCGGCCGAGCTGCAGAGGAGGTGCGACGAGCTCACCCAAGAGAAGGCCGCGTTGGCCGCCAAGTGCTCTCAGCTCAAGGAGGATGAACGCACTACCCTCAGCATTCTCTGGGAAGCCTTCGGAGAGCTGACGGATCCCCAGGTAGCCTCGGGCTAGGGGTGATCGAGCCGAAAGATGACTGCACCGCTCGAGCCTGGGCCTACGCCCTCCGGGTCCTTGCGGAGCACTTCACTAAGCTCCCAGCCACCCTGGCGTTTAGGGGTGCGAAAGACGTCTCGCAGGCGGTGAGGACGACCGCGGAGTATATCTTCCGGTGCTACCGCAATCGTGATCCCAACATCAACCTGAACTTGGCCGGGGAAGGGGCCGTGGTTGCCAAACCCGAAGCCGAGGAGAGACTTCAGCAGGAGTGCCAGGGGGCGATGGACTACGTGACGTCCATCTTCCGGGTGGAGGCCGCCGAGGAGTAAAAAACTCGATTGTAACTTTTGTTCTGTAACATTTTTGAATGGAACCCCCACGCTTTTGTTTCCTGACAAGTTTTTGTCATTATGGTCGTAGAGTTCCCGGAGTGTCCGAGCCTTCCGCCCGAGCTGGTCCGCCGCCTAGGCTGATTGGCCCCCCATCCCTCATCGAATCCCCGACCATACCCGTCGACCACCCTTCCGATCGACATTCCTTGGAGGCGGCGACCAGATGTGTGCGGGGGTTGGGGGTCGAGCGGGCGAGTACGTCGAGCGACCTTCAAGGTGCGTTGCACCGACCACTCGCATCACGTGATGGTCCTAGGTTATACATGTAGGATTCGACCGGTTGACATCAGTGTAGCTTACGATTCGTCTTTTGACTAGCCTGCCAGGAGGAGTTACTCGGGGCGCAGAGGGACCTAGAATGGGTGACCAGGGAAAGCGCCCAGTAGAGAGAGAAGTTCTACGACCGCCTTCGCCGCTGTCGGGAAGATCTGCATGCGGTGCGAAAAGAACTCGAGCGGCTGAACAAGGAGAGCGACGAGTGGCGAGTGGCGTTCTACGACCAACTCTGCCAAGCTTTTACCCCTTTTGACTCGTTGCTTCGGTTCGCCGATGTCCGGGTTCATCCGACCCCTAGGAACACCATGACCGGTCATATCGAGTTGTTTCTAGCGGCCTCCAAGGAGGTAGGTGGCCTCGAGCAAAGGATTCGCGAGACCGTCGGAGACCATCTTTTTGAGGTCGGAGTCTCCGGTGCCTGCCCTGACCTTGCCTGCGTCCGCGACCACTTCCCCGACCTGGACCTCTTGCCGGCAGTTGGCGCCAATTTTGAGGGTAGTCGGATGACCACGGAGGAACTCGGCGTCCAGGCTGATTCATTTTTGTATGCCATTCGTTCCTATCTTTAGACCGTCCGGTTCGACCCTCTCAGGGGTATTTTTGGGTCCTAGGAGTAATGTCGTAGGTTTGTCTGGAACCAGCCTCCGGGCTTTGTAATGACAAGCACTGGCCTTTATGTGAGTCTTTTCCGTGTTCGGATGATGAATAGCCTTCGGAATGCCTGTAGCACTTAGGGAGGATCGCATCAAATCACTCGCAAGCAACGTTCCTGGTGCTGAGGGAGACCCTTAGCACAACGAGCCTTTGGTGGCGACCAGCGCTCAACACGATCTAGGACTTGTAGCTTTGTGGTCGTTAACCCTCGGGCGCCTTTACCCTGTCATCGTGCGAGCGGATTAGCTTTGGATCTCATCCCATTAACACGAGCGAGCGGGCTAAACAAATCTTGGAATTTGGCGGGAGACCGCGTTTGTCCGTGGAGTCCTGCAAGATAGAGAGTTCGATTACTTGGATTTGACAAAACTTACAAGTCATATCTACGCTCGTCCAGAAGGTCCTGCAAAATAGACAAACAGACTTGTCGTCGAGCAGCCATATACACAGAGCTAGCGCTCCGCGAGCTATATGATCGGTGACTGACCACCTCGGCAAACCCGACCGCGTGAGGTCAGGAAACTGGAGGTCGCCAGTGACCAGTTTCACGCGTGGTGGTCACGGCCGTGCCTGAGGGTAGGAATTTAGAACCGCCTGGGGCTTTAGAGAATGGTCCCACGATGTCCAGCCCCCATACAGCCAAAAGCCGAGAGAGTGGTATGGTTTACAATGCCCGGACTGGTAGGTTTGTATTCCGGTCGTGGTGCTGGCACGACTCGCACCTTTTCACCTGCTCGCGAGCATCTTAGAGGGCGGTGGGAGGTTCGGCCTCCACGACTTCCTCCGAGGATGTTAGGGAGCGTTGTGCTCCCCTCATCCTGAGCGATGTATTTCAGTAAAGAGTCGTTGCTCCCTTGGTGGTAGAGGCGTCCCTCTACCAAGGAGGATTCTTACGGTTAGCCCACGTGACCTTTTCTACTGACACATCGCCGTTAGGGTTGCTTGATTCTGAAGGTAATTCAAGATCTGATCCATCCAAGTCGTACCCGAATCGAGCAGGCGACCATATGATGGCCACCCGAGGTCGACGGCACTGAGGGAGGCGTTGCCTCCAAAGGTGTTGCCTCTGGTGTTCCGTTTCCAAACGGAGCATCCCTTTCGCGTCGGCCCAAGACTGCAGCAGGTGGCCATGTGAGTCTTTTTCTCAAAGACTCCGACCAGAATAGGTTCGCAAGATGAGGCTAGACAGGCCAGCCAAAAGTTCAAGGTGTAGACCCTTCTATTCGTCCTTGGGTTCAACCTACTCGGAGAAACGACACATGCGATTAGTTCCCGGATACTCTTTTGCTGGATCGAATCATACCTGCCCGATGGTTTCGATTCACGTCACGGGGCTGGGGGGTGGCAGTCCCAGCGTGGTGAGCACTCTTCCGGGTGAGGCTACCACCGAAGAAGCCCGTTCCCCCAGAGCTTGCGGCCTGTGAGCTCTCCTTGGCGCCGGGAGCATGGATGGCTCTGCTACCTCCCGTCGCCTCCCGAAGCCTTCGGATCCTGATTCAATGTCCTGAGTTTTGGACATATCGGCTCCGTTTGGGTCGTACCCGACGAAGAACACCTCACAGCAACTCGAATCCTGAACCCGGAAACGTGCCCCCTACCTAGTGCGCCAAATGTCGGGGGAAAATCGGTGACAATGATTTCAAGGTGTATCGGACGATGGGTGCATGATCTTTGTTCTGAGAGTGCCTACTGAATTTGTTTGTATATGTGCAACTCAAGAACACCGAGGATTATTCCAGGTTCAGGCTCTCTTAGGATAATAGCTCTACATCCTGTGTATTCTTTTCTTTTGGTCTCAGTTGGTACAGATGATGTTCTTACCCAGCCTTCTTCACCTCCTTAACAAGCTTGGTACTCCTCCCTTTATATATTAGAGGGAGAGAGGATTTACACGTGAGTTAAGACATAGACCCAGGCCTAGCTAGAGCTTCCCACTTAGGCCCATCATTACTAAGAGCAGACGTATCCCACTTGCTTTATGACACTATAAAGCATGTCCCATCGCTCCACCGCCTCCGTCATCCCGGTCGCCTGGACTGCCCTGTCTCGTCCCCACGCGTTGCCTGCGCACTTGCAAAATCATAGTAAACCTCCTGACATGCCTGTCAGGCCATGCCGTAGCGTTTAATGCTTCGGGACGGAACATGGCACCTCTGCGCCGACTACGCCTTAGTCGATCAGAAAGAGAACCTAGGGAAGGGAAATACTTGAGTGAAAAAATATTTACTATGATTAGACTGTTTAGACACATACCTGTCCTGGTGACTGGATGCGGAGCTTGGTCGGAGAGCCTGGTTGCGTGGTCGCTTGCTGGTCGCGCGGTCACTGACTCGTCGCGCGGGGTGACCACGGTTCCGAACAAACATGGCATATAATACATGCTGATATTTTACCAACGTGGGTCCACCTGCGAGGGGACCCCACTATTCTTTACACCGACAGTACTCCTCAAGTAAATTTATATCATCCGCTCGTAAGTGCTCTTGCCTTCTTCAGAGTAACTTTCCACTCGAGGTGATCTGAACTACAACTCAGCCGGGAGCACCGTTTCCGCTCTATAAACCAAGAAAAAGGAGTTTCATCGGTGACCCTATTAGTTAACGTATGAACGGCCCATAGTACTGAGGGAAGCTCTTTTACCCAACGTCTCGAGTAGGCTTTTAGCGTGCCGTAGACCGGAGTTTTGATACCTTGCAAGACTATACCATTAACACGCTCAACTTGACCATTACTCGACGGGTGAGCTACTGAGGTGAAACAAGTCTTAATGCTGAATTCTTCGCAGAACGCAACAAAGGTTCCGCTTCTGAACTAGATACCGTTATTCGTAATTATCCGATGTGGAATGCTGAATCGAGTAATTATGCTCCTCATGAACTTCTTGGCCGCTTTTGCGGTTATTTTTCCTACGGGTACGGCCTCTATCCACTTGGTGAATGTGTCAATAGCCACGAATAAGAACTTGTAACCACTTTGACCCTTGGGAACGGTCCCAGGATATCCAAGCTCCAAACGGAGAAAGGCCAAGAAAGAGGGATTGTTTGCAGAGCTCGGGCTGATCGAGTGGTCTGCCTTCCGAAAAATTGGCAACTTTCATACTTTTTGACCAGCTCGGAAGCATTCTGGAGGGCAGTCAGCCAATAGATCCCTGGTGGAAAATTTTTCCGACTAAGGTGCAAGAAGACACATGATTATCACACGTGTCTCTATTGATATCGAGTAATATTTTATTGCCATCTTCCTGAGTAGAGCTTGCCGTTAGAGATTCACTTTATCAAGATTCATTAAGATTCTGTTACTCCCCTTTCGGTAGAACTTATCGTCTACCAAAACGTAGAGCTTGGATTTGCGAGCAATTTTCTCTGCAGACGCATCATCATCAGGGATGTCTCGACCCTCGAGATAGGCTTGGTACGGAGGCATCTAAGTCAGGTTGTGTTCGAGTAGTGTAGCATCCGTGTCTGCGGGTTCTGCCTCGCTGATCTGACCAGACTACTGGTCGGGTTGGGCAGCATCTGTTCGTCGAACTGTCGGGACAGATGGCTTAAGGAGTTTCTCAACGAAGACGCTCGAGAAGAAGCGAGTCTAGCAAGTTCATCCACACCAGAGTTATCACTTCTTCTGATATGCGTCACTTCTAGCCCTTCGAACTTTTACTCGAGATTTCGTACCTCGAGTAAGTAAGCCGCTATGTTGTCGTCCAAGCACTGGTGCTCCTTTTGAACTTGGTTTACGACTAGCTGTGAATCCCCTTTCACAGGAAGTCGTTTAATCTCAAGCGATGCAGCTATGCAGAGCCCGTTTACCAGTCCATATTCTGCAACATTATTAGAGGCTTCAAAGTCTAACTGAACAACGTACCTGAGTTCGTCGTCCGTTGAAGATTTGAGCACAATGCCAGCCCCTGAGCCCTGGAGTGTGAGCGATCCATCAAAAAAGAGTGTCCAGTGATCTTCGACCAAGTTTAGCCTTTTTTCCTCAACGCTTGTCCATTCGGCGATGAAATCTGCTAACACTCCGGATTTCATGCTGTGCATGGTGCATAGCTTACATCGAACTCATTTAGTTCTACCGCCTATTGCGCGATTCGTCCAGTAGCTTCCCGATTGTGTATTACATCCTTCAGCGGATACGTCGTTATGACCGTGATCCTGTTCGCTTGAAAGTAGTGCTGTAATTTCCGGGAAGACATCAAGACTGCATATATCAGCTTTTATACTTGCGGGTATCGTAGCTTAGCATCGTGTACTTGCGGGCATTGTAGCTTAGCATCATACTGCATATATCGGCTTTTGGACATTGGCCTTTTTCTCGGGGCATTCCCGTTCGACTGCTAGTACCGTGCTTATGACTTGTGGGGTAGCCGCAATATATAAAAAGAGTTCCTCTTTCTCGTTAGGCTGTGTAAGAATCAATGGGAAAGATAAGTACTATAAGGCGCGTTCCGCTTCCTCCACTCGAATCGATCTTGTTTCTTCAATAACCTGAAGAAAGACATTCCTTGCTCGTCCATCCTATAAATGAACCGACTAAGAGCAACGATGCAACCTGTCAGTTTTTAAACCTCCTTCAGTGTTCGAGGTGATCGCATCTGTTCGAGCCTCAATTTTACGCGGGTTAGCCTCAATGTCACGACTTGACATCAGGAAGCCGAGAAGCTTGTCGGACGGCACACCGAACGTGCACTTTTCAGGGTTGAGCATCACGCGATACTTCCTGAGGTTATCGAATGTTTCCGCGAAATCTTCGACCAATGTGTTTCTGGTTTCCGACTTGACTACAACATCATCGACGTATGATTCTACATTGCGCTCGATTTGGGGTTATAGACACTTTTGAATACACCTTTGATACGTAGCACCAGCATTTTTTAAACCGAAAGGCATCTTTATATAACAAAATACACCAAATGGAGTAGTAAAAGCTGTTTTCTCCTCATCCTCTAATTCTATACTAATTTGGTGATACCCTGAATAAGCATCTAGAAAACATAGCAATTCGCAACCTGCCGTAGAGTTGACGATCTGGTCAATGCGTGGGAAGGGAAAATAATCCTTGGGGCAAGCTTTGTTGAGGTCGGTGAAGTCGACGCACATTCTCCATCTGCCATTGGCCTTCTTGACAAGAACGGGATTCGCAAGCCACGTAGGATGACGCACTTCTCGAATGAAGCCCGCCCTTAGGAGTTGCTTCCTATCTTCCGCAAATCTTTGTTGCTTCTGCACCACAGGTTTGGCGCCGGGTTTAACAGCTAGTCGATGCTCGATCACCTCCCTGGGGACCCCGGGCATATTGGACGGTTGCTATGTGAACACGTCTTAGTTTGCCTGGAGGAAGATGACGAGTTCGAGTTCCTATTTAGGGTAAGATTGGCCCTAATCTTAACCGTCTTGGATGGTTCAGACGGGTTAAGGGGCACTGTCTTGACACAACCACCGGTCTTCTTATTGTTGACGCCGTCGTTGATCTTGCCTTTGGCGCCGTCGGACTCAGAAGTGCTAGCAAGACTTACGAGCGTAGAGTTTTTGGCCTCAACGACACCTTGGTGCCTTTGACGCTTGGAATCTGCATCCTTGGGGGTGATAGCTACTTGACCGAAGTATTCGACCATATCCAGACTTTGCTTATCGCATTTGACCGCTGCGCGCTGATCCCCTTTAACTATAATAGCCCCATTAGGACCCAGGATCTTGAGCATTTGGTAAGCATAGTGAACAACCGTCATGAACTTATCCAGCATTGGGCGGCCTAGAATCACATTGTACGCCGTCTCGAAGTCCGCGACATCAAAGGTCAGCTTTTCCGTGCGGAAATTGTCGGGCGTGCCAAACGTGACCAGCAGCTCGATTCGGCCGAGAGGCATGGTCAATGAGTTGGGAGTTATGTCGTGGAAAGGCTCGACTCCTGTTTTAAGTTCTGATCTATGAATTCCCATCTTATCTAAGGTTTTGAAGAAAATAAGGTTGAGTGAACTACCACAATAGACCAGAAATCTAAAAACTTTGATGTTGAGTATGGTCGGCTAAACCACGACCGGGTATCGACCAGGATGTGGTATCGCGATCGGATGATCGGTTTGACTAAAGGTGATCGACTGTTCCGACCACCTAAGATACCGAGGGGGCCCAGTTAGGGCCAAGTTGACTTCTTGCTCGACCACCTTGTACTGCTTTTTAGACTTGTACGTGGCAGATCCTCTAAAGATGTGCGCCAAGCTGTGATCTGCATCATAAAACTGAGGCTCGCTGCCCTCAACGTTTGACATAGCCTGCTTATTACCACGCTTAGCGTTCACCTTGATCTTTTCATCAAGCTTCTTCTTGAACACATAGCATTCGTCGAAGTCGTGTTGGTTGCTCCGATGGATGGGACACCACTTCCTGCCACCTCGATTGAGGCCTTTGTTCCTACCGACCGCAGCTATAGTCGTATTGGGTCCCTTGCGCTTGTCGTTGGGTTTGGTCTTCTTTCCTCCACTTTTCGAGGACTCGGGTTTGTCCTTGCTAGATAGAAGATTTTTAGCGTGCATCTGCGCTTCTGCTCGTTTTGCACACTTGTCGCTAACTCGAAAAGCTCTTTGACCGTACGGATCTTCCGAGTAGCCATCTTTCCACGTAAATCTGTGTTCTGAACACCTTGTTTGAAGGCAATGATTACCAACTCATCAGAGATGTTCGGGATCGTGTTACGCTTGTCGCTGAACCAGCGGATAAAATCTCGAAGAGATTCATTGTCGCTTTGGTGTAGCTGGTGGAAATCGTTCTCCATTCCTCGGCGCTCGAATGTGTCTTGGAAATTGGCTATAAACTGAGTCTTAAGTTCTGCCCATGAACTAATCGAGTTAGACGGCAAGTTTAGCAACCAGGACCTTGCGGGTCCATCAAGGACGGTTAACAGGTAATTGGCCATTACTCGATTGTCACCACCGACTGCTTGAATAACAATGGTGTAGATCTGCAACCACTCACTAGGATTGATTTTCCTGTTATATTTCTGGATCGGGCCCGCTATGAACTTCTCAGGCCACCGAATTGACCAAAGTCCGTGTACTAAAACCTCGCAGCCTCCGTCAAACTCATTAGGAGGTGGGGGGGACCGTCACGCCTGCCTCTTCGAGCAGGGGAGTCATGTCGACCATCCCGTCCTATAGATCTGTGGTCATAGTAGCAGCGATCATCTTCACGGCGTTCTTCACGGTGGTTTTCGATCACCGTCCGTAGATCATGCCGATTGCGAGGAATGCGATTCCTCAGGTCTTCCTTATTTTCGCGCCTATGGATAGGGCGCCTACAGTTTGGCCCACATTGTCGTGTTTGAGCTCGACCATCTGAGCTTTCCGTCTGAGATTCCCATACTTGAGAGCGTTCCCGCCCGTGGCTCCTTGAGCCGGGACCGTACCTACTGGGGGGCTTGGAATTGCTGGGATTATTTGCTTGAGCAACTTGGATTTGAGCTGCATCAAGTAGGGTCTTGACTTGATTGACCATAGGAGTTAGCAGATTCGCCGAATCTAACTCTGGAATGCATCGAATGATCAGATACGCTCCTCGTATGTTAGTGTCCGGAGTATTGAACATGTCGTTACCAAGGCTTGGTGGCGGTCGAGCCGATGAGGCTTCATGGTAACTGTTCGGAGGGAGCTTCTCCCTTGAGCTGTGAGTCGTCACAGGTAGAGGCGTACCCACCAGAAGTCGTCAGGAGAGGTCAGGAGGCATCTATTCTCCCGTGGTCCGCCGGTGAAGGGTCGTGTCAGGTGCATGCAAGGCTCCAGCTGCGGATATTTCTGGTGGTAACTCGGCGCCAGTACCGTTGGTGGCAACAACTATCACCGGATCTTTGAGAATTTCCGTGTCGTGGTTGACTACGACCTCTGGACCTATCGCCAATGGGTCAGCCGATGGGGGGTTGTTGCTTCTAGCCATATATACGAATCGATCTGTTCGGCTGCTCTGGCTAGCGTTAGAATCACCGTCACCACCCTCGTCGCCGCCGGTGTCCATGCAGTGGGGAACATTAGGCTTCGCGGGATCCCACTCGAGATGTCCCACCTCACGGTATGTATCCACTGGTCTGGATTCGAGGGTACTGGTATGGATCAGTCCACCTTGGCCGTTCCAACAGAAAACCATGGTTCCGAAGATAATCTCCGAGTCGACGAGAGGGGACTTGAAGCTGTCCGCCGTCGACTCGAAGTGGTCGTAGAAGCCGTTGTCGGAGAATCTAACGTAAACGTGAGCCCAAGACATGATTAATCTTGCAAAGCAGAAGAAGGGCCCTACCTGACGCGCCAACTATCGAAGATTGGTTCCTGACAATGTGTCCATAAATTGACTGGTACCTTCGAGTGCAAGGATTAATCACGTGACGAGACAATCGATGTATACAGGTTCGGGCCTCCGATTGGAGTAATATCGTACGTCCTGTGGGGGTGTTGCTGCCGTATATTGATGATCTCAAGTACAAGCAATGAGGTTAAATCTATTACAGAGAGTATATCAAATCTGATCTAACCTAAAGCTAAAGTCGCTGAATATCTTCTCTGTTAGGGTCTTGATGCTTGCCTCGAGTTTTCTCTCTCCTCCCCCTCCCCGGCCTTTTCGCCTTATATAGGGGTGAGGTGCCAACTCCTATCCAGCCGTGGTCGATAGGACTTCCTTGACATCCAAGTAGATAAATCTGTTTTGAGTACTAATATTATCGAGTTAGGTAACCAATCGAAACCTTCCTGATATGTACTTCCCTGATTCCGAGTGTATCAAATACCGCTGATTCGGTTCCGTGATATCTAAAGCTTCTTAATATATGTTGTTCATACACTGTTCGTATATGATTTACTCCTTATACATATATACCTAGAAATCAGATATTGACAGGATATAGGGTGCATGGGGCAACCGGAGGCACTTTTATGTTTTCCAAAACATGGCCTAATATTCCTCATTACAATTTGTCTGCCATGTGACATGGGCATCATCAGTTTAAGTAATATCAAACTAGACTTTAAGTAGCAAAAAACACTTACAGCAAAACTTTTTGGGATTAGATCTCCATTATGCTGCTGAAGCATACTGTATGTATCACCTCCATTATGCTGCTGAAGCATACTGTATGTATCACCAGCAGAGTGGCCAGCTGCCAAAACAACCGCATCAAATGGTAGTTCCTGGTCAACAGAACCTGGCTGTAGTCCTGAATCAGAAGCCACAATTCCTTTCACCTCCCCATCTTCCACTGTAATGTCATCTACTCCAGCATTAAATCTTATGGTAACCTGTTCAAAACAAAATGAAATAGGGTTACATTAATACATGAGATCTTGCAGGACCAAAGAAAATACAAAGCTTACCGAAGATAGATATGTTCAAAAATACACCCAATTCTTAAGTGGTGCCTGAAATTCTGCAGCAAGGGAACAAGCTTATCAGTACCCAAGTGAGGTTTCCCATCAATTAAATGTTTGCAGGGCCCCCAAACTGAACAAATGTTTTCATAACCTGAAATCCAAGACACCATGGTCAATAGATTAAACACATCGAAGAGGTCAATTATGAACTAGGATATCGTTGCTCTTTATGAAAACTCTTCTACTTTAGATGGCAATGTGTTCAAACAGTGGGTTCTTTTTATAACATGATCACGCTGTAGAATTGCAATATAAATCAGGTCTAGGGGTCTAGGGGCTTCAAAACCGAATTCAAGATTTCAACTCTCAGTACTAAATCCTTAAATCAAGAAGCACATCTCTCAAGAAACTATATTGCAATATCCAAACTTAAAAAGCTTTCGCTAAATCGGGCCGAAATCAGCCATACTGTCCATGAACAGTATGGCCATTAGCTTACTGGTTACCACAGAAATCTAGAACCCTGGAAGGTGCATCACTAATTTTTTTAAAATAACAATCTGATAGGGTTTATTATTTCTATCTGAAGCTATTCCATTCAGAAGTAATGTGCTCTTGAGCAAATGTGAACATTTACACCAAACAATAACTTAGGTTGAGGTAGAGCAGGATGATCCCCGCAGCCTGAACACAATGAAAACGTAATGGGTTGTTGGAAAAATGAAATATCTGACCATGAACCTTTACACAAAACGTAAATTGAGGTAGAGGAGGAAAATTCTCACAGCCTGAACAGCATCAGCATTTCTTCCTATCCTGGTCACGAGCTTCCCATCACTCCATGTACCTGCACCACCCTGCTATGATTAAGAACAGAAGATCAAGAATGGATGGTCTTAAGCCTTGAATAAACATGAACAAAGGATAAGTTGTTTGATAATTCCTTCCAGTTCCCACATCGCTGATAGATACTCAAAAAAAAATGGCAGTGGCTACGTCATGCCATAGGAAATTCCTACTAGTAGAGATCATCAGATTAATACCCAATTAAGATTCAAAATATTGCATAAAAAACAGAGCTCACTTATTCAGTATGAGTTAACAGTTTGCACATATTTTTCAGTACAAGTTAGCTTTTAACTATAAATCTGTATACCTTTTGTGCTGTAAATACATAAGAAAACAAGACAGACGAAATGGAAAGGTTAAATGGAGAGTTCTACAGAATATTTCCTTCATAATTCATTCAGTTCATGGAGAACACATCCTCGTATGATTCCAGATGCATATAAAGGCTTAGCATGTCTCACTATAAAAAAATTCCAGTTTACATAATTAGTACAAACAATTCATTTTAATGCGATGCAATGTTGCATTCACCAATCAACTGTTTGGAACACATATCCAACAAAAGAAATCCTAGCACTATTTCATGTACAAACTCAAGTAACAAACTACACCTTCAAAGACCCATGTATCCAGAATTTGCAAAAGCCCACTCCCATTAGATTACCTGACCAAACAGAACCTGCCCCTAGGAGTTACCACATGAAATGATCACTTATGTTTATGTTACTAGAATGATATTTTAGCCATCTTTAAAGACAAGAGTTGGCAGGAACTGCACATTTTTTTAGAGGGGTGTGGGGACTTGAACCCATGACCTCAATCACCACAACCTTGCTCTGCCTCTAGACCACATGTGTGTGCCCCATATAAACATCTTTAAATACTTAATCAACAAATTACATATTTTAAAATTACATAACAGAGACACCTCTCTCATCATTTTCTGATTGAAGGATCCGTCTAACTGCAAGTGCACCAATGTCACGCCCTCTTTGTTCAACAGGTTGACCATGCTCCAATAAAGTAACTTTCGCACCAAGTTCACCTAGCACGAGGGAACCAAACAAGCCAGATGGCCCACTTCCTATAACTGCCACCCTTGGCTTCTTTCGTGGAGGACAGATAGATTCATTATTAATATTTTTCCTGATTTCCAGTTCATCATCAGAACCTTTCTTGTGAACATTGAGCATGCTGACCAAATCAGCTGCTAACTTCTCATCAGACATGTATTCTACTGCTCCAAGTTTGGGCTCCAACCGAGCAATAAAATCCCATGTCCTCGGCTCCATATTCAGAAGCCTTTTTACATCAATATCAACAGTATAGAGAAACTGAGGTTCTTTCAAAATCTGCAGATGTAAAATATATTTTCTTTAGTCACACAGAGTTATGCAGATAAAGCGATGAACCAATCAGCATTTGATGGTACAGAAGTAACAAATGATTATGCTACATGTGCTCTGTAGATGAACTCATCATTGTAAGACAGAGATGTGTATCAGAAATTATTATGATAAATCCCAGGTATCAATAAATATACTGAGGATCAGATAACTACATTACTAAACCAGTAGATTGCAATAAGCAGATTTCACAAAATTGCAGTTTCATTCAATGTAGAAGGAAGTTGACACAATAAATAAACTCCAACATAGAGTCAATTGAACAGATAAAGGTAAGCCTAAGTGACGACAAAATGGATCCAAATGCTGTAGTGTGCAAGAAGAAGCAAAACATCACGAATGGATCTGGTCTGTGTGACATGGCACAAAAATACGCTCTCGACAACAAAAGATATACAAAAATAATGAAGCAAGACCATCAAGAGAAAAAAGATTAGACATAGAAGACCAAAATTCTGAGCACAATTTCTATTCCACAACTTCACGGAATTTTTTTTCTGAAACCATATAAAGGAACCTAGAACTCCACAAAATGTCATTATGGGGCTGTCTAGAATGGTTGCAAACATAGAATCCAATTCATCTGCATAATTTCAGCAGTTTCGACATCAAGCAATCAAGCATGTAATTTCAACTAAGTTTTTATACCATCTCATGGAAGGACAACAAATATTAACTAAGATAGAGATGATATCATTCATTAATGAACCTTTCGTACATCAAATGAGTTGCGGATAACAAAGAAGACCTATTCAGGAAGCATAGAGGCAACCTGCAGCACAGCAGAATAAATTAGAGGCATAAAATCGCAGGAAAGATCTTATAAGCAACATCGAGGAGCACAGTACTAGAAAAAAAAATGCGAGAGCAGTCACAGTTACAGGGTGAGGAGATACATCATCAGTAAGTGAAGGAAAACATGTATAACTGGGTTAAAGCCAACTCATGCTCAAAGGCATATCAGTATGGCACTAAGGCTTGCAGCCTAACATCTGAAATTGCTCCAGGCAGACGGCCACTGGATAACAATTTTGTTTGAATACAACAATCCTCCTGCCAGTTAACTCCAACACATGCCTCTTATGCATGATACGCAATTCAGCTCGCAACATTGTTGAAACTTGAAAACATGCAGATGCTAAGTCCATTGCAAACCTCGCTTAATTAAGGACCTATTTTCAAAACCCAAACAAAATACATACATGAAAGGAGGTTACCGGTAACTCAGGGATTGTGTAATTGCCTAAAGGAGGGAGGGTCATGTTAACTAAATGGAAATCACAAAGCTAAAATGTATTTCATCTAGAACCAGCAAAGATAGTTTTAGCACACAGAGCACTGACGCCTCGGAGTGTATTAACCCTACAATTCAACGCCCTAGACCTCTGCTTCAGCAAGCCATCGGCGATTCACCTAAAACCTCGCAAGTGTAAGGCATTACGATTTCGTCACCGCCCCATCCATTCAAAAGGTGGCTGGTTAGCGTACCGGGAATTTGATGGCCTTGGCGATGGCCTGGAGGAGCGGCGGGGAGACGCCTATGAAGTCTTTGCCGGGGTCGTCGCGGGCGGGGACGGCGAGCTTGGAGAGCCGCCAGTACCCGGACTCCCGCCCCTCGCTGCCCTCCTCCGGGGAGGAGGCCTGGCGTAGCAGCTCCTTGTGGCGCCGGTCCAGCCGCTTCTTCTCCGATGGGTACCGCCGCTTCCACGAGCGCTTCGCGTAGCGCACCACGGCGCCGCACCAGCACCGGCGCGGCCTCGGGAAGGAGGCGGTCGCGGCGAGGAGGAAGCCACGGCTAGGGCCCAGGTGGTGAGGAGGCGGGATGGAGAAGGGTACGAGCCTGAGGCCCGAGGCGGTGGCCAGTGCCATGGCGGATGATGGGGCGATGGGAGAAGGGAGAGCGCCCCCCTGCGGATAACGTGGGTTTTGCCTGTGCGCGAGCGCTACGGCTTCGTCTGGGTTTATATGTGACGGCTACTCTCGTTCCATGAGTTTCTCGGCCTAACGGCTATTTTTCTCGAATTAATGTGAACTGGTTGAAATTCAAATTCTTTCCTTAAAAGAGAGATTCGAAATCAACATAAAATGCATTTGTAGTTTCTGCCTTTAAAAGGGTACATGGATGACAGAATGTAAATTTTCCTGAAGCCGTCATGAGCTTATGGCACGAACTAAAGAGTAAATCCGGATCAAATCTTTCTGAACTATTTTTCACTAATCAAAGGACAGTTTATACAGATAACACATTGGAGATATCGAAGGGCGAATTATACGTTTGGAAATTGGAAGCATCTTATATATCGACTTAAAAGCGAAAAAAAACTGCATATACTACATAGTTGTGTTTTCTTGTCTTCCCTCTAACTGTTACATTTTCCAGCTACGGGATTACACCAACGTTACAGAAAGAGGTACAGTATAAGAACCCGACAGTCAGCAGCACAAACTGCATATGTTAAAATTGAACTTGCCAAACCACATTTCACTAGTCTCCACTACAAAACCTTCGACAAACTTGAATTACCTCAGGCCGAGTGCATAGGGAGTCTGAAAGTCTATTCTTTGTCAGAAGACAGCACTAGAATTCATCTACCATCAGTAAGATTTGGCGAACTACCTAGCTCCTCGAGCACCAGAACACTGCACTGACACCACTGTTAGTTCACAAGGTGAGGGCTAGCACTCTTGAAAGGAAGTGTGCAGGAGTACGTGACATATCTGACACCATCAAGGAGAACAACAACAAATATCCTGGATAAGGGCTTTGAAGATATTCTCGGATCACCATCCCCATTACCAGCTTCCCTGGGATCAGCTAGCACAGAGACAACTACTGACGAGGTTGGCTTGCTATCAGGTAACTTGCTGCTTTCAGAAGTCCCGTTAAAAGGCTGTGGCTCTGTGTTGTTCACCGTTTTTCCAGTGAGTGGAATTGCCTCATTATGCATGATCCTCCTATTTTTCAGCTTGCCTCCATAATCAGGAGCAGGCGTTGGAGTTTTCTGGGTAACATTGACACTCGAGGAGTTCATAGTTGGAGAAGCAGGTATAATGCCACCAGAATTGGCAGAAGCTGTGGAAATGTCAAACTGGAATACCTCGCTGCACATTCCTGAGTTCAATATCGGTCCTGAAAACCGTTGCATAACAATCAGAGTCAAGGAGTATCAATCAGACAGTCAGATATTCTGACAGGAAATGCCTACAACAAAAATCAAGATGCCTACTTAAGTATTTAATGGAACAGACAAATGAACCCAAAATTCATCCCCTAGAGTTCAGATTTGTTACTTTTTTCCTTCTTCAATCTATTATATGATGAACATTCAGTATAGAAACTCTCAATTAATAAATTATTTTTACACAATAGCAGACTTCAGGTTTGAAGTCAGAACTCCTATTCTGAGATGCAGCAACATTACTCACAAATTTAAAGCATGCTCAAAGCAACATGTCATGACTGTGATTTGCAAGCATACACTGTAAATTTAGTTTGCTTTAGCTTGTACCCTCAGAAAGGGTGACCAAGCAAAATCAGATATTAACATACAGAGGCCATCCTATCCAAGTTAGAAATTCTTCTACTGTCATTTGCAGAGATCAACATACACAGAAGTACAAGACCACAAGAGAATTATAAATTAAGCATTAACAACACATTTAACATCTGGAGATGAATGTATTGTAACAATTTACGAATTTGTAAACCCTCAATAACAAATGTAATAACCTTCATGATTACAATATCATATAAGAGAATGTGTGAATGCAAAAGAGGAATCATCATTCAGGTTAACAAATGAATTTCAAGACAATAAACAAGAATGTGAATATGTGATATTGGTAAACATTAATCTGCTTACCTGCCATTCCTTCACGAAACCACTGTGGCAGTGGCCCATCTGCCGGGGAAGTCTCCTGTGGATGCATATCCTTTCCAGGCAGTGACAAGTAACGAGCTATGGCAACACTAGTCTCTTTATGATCTTTACCTGACTGATCAACATTACCCTTTGAGGCCCTATGTGCCACCGCTTTCTCACTTGCAAGCACAGAATGAATAATCAAATTGCCGTTGATCTTAACATGCTTCCCATTCCTCGGCACATACAACAAAGCAGGCAAGCTCTCACTAGAGTTATGTGCAAGCCGATGCTTCTGCCCAGCTCCATCGGTGTTCCCCGCCATCATTCCAGGATCACTACCGATCATGTCACTACTGTTTAAACCACCTTTAGGTCTTTTACCATGGTTAGTGACACTAAACACCCTAGAATCTGAATGGCCAAAATTTCTAAACATCGCATTGTCACTCCCACCGCTCATTCCAAAACTATGATTGAACCCCGGAACAAAAGCACCAAAGACAAGTGCAACAAACAGCAAACCAAGAAGGCTAACACTTGCCACCTTCTTGGTCTTGGTCTTACTCTTGTTCTCCACAGCCTTCTTGATCTCTGGTTTCTTCGATACCTTTGCTGCAGCTGCCGACTGCTGTGGCTTCAACCGCGGGATCGGAACAAGTGGGACATGGGAACCATGAGGTCGCAGTGCATACCCAGGAACCCACGGGAAATGCATGCCAGGCAACGGCGCCTGTGGATACACCACCCCAGGTGGCGGGCAATTCCCCCCGCCGCTACCGAGCTGCTGCCTCAGTGTGGCATTCTCGGCCACTACGAAGGATATCTTAGAATTGAGGTCATTGATCACCGAGTGCATCGACTTCACCTTCTCCTCCAGTTCCTCGACGTACCGCTTCTTCCTCTGGCGCGACAGCTGCGCGCTCTCGCGGTTCCGCATCAGCCGCGCCACACGGCGCTTGTCGTCTTCCTCGCCGACCGCGCCTCTCTCGTCGGAGTCCTCCGCGGCGGCCCGCGACGCCGAAGCCGACGCCGACGCCAACGGGGAAAGCTCGCCGTCGCCGGATCGGCGGCACTTGGCACCGTCCGAGCTCGCTCCAGGATCCGCCTGCTTCCGCTTGAGGCTCCAATTCGGGGCGCCCCCGCTCCGCCCCTCGTCTGAATCCTCGTGCTTCACCTCGCGGTCGCCGTTGGCCACGGCGGAGTTGGCGGCGGAGGTGGTCGGCGAGGCGGGGGAGGACGCCGTGGGGCCGGATCCGGCGGCGGAGCCCTCGCCGGAGTCGTCGTCTCCGTCGCGGTCAGGGGACCGGAGGAGGAAGTCGTCAACGGAGAAATCGACAGGCAGGTCGAACTCGAGGCCGTCGCAGACTCCGTCGCCGGCGAATTCGCCGAGCGGGAGGCCGCCGCCGGCGAGGGGGAGGTCCGGGTCGAAGAGGTGGGCGGGGTAGTGGCGGAGGTCGAAGGGGGAAGGGTCCAGGAAGGCCGGCTCCGCCATGGCTGCCGCGTCTCGTTGGTGAGGAGGATTCGCGCTAGGGTTTTGGCATCGACGTGCAAGGACGGGAGGAGCGGTAGGGAATTGGAATCCTTTGGAGCTTGTGACTCGCGAGTGGAAATCGACGGAGTCGGGGATTGACGAGCTCGTGCTCGGGAGCTGCTCGGGACGTGGCGATCCGGCTTTCCTTACTCGTAGTTTCCGAACATAACCCTCATCACTGGTGTGACAAGTGGGCCCGTGCTTAGCTCGGACCCATGTGTCTTCATCGTCTCTACTAGACGGGTCAGTGTGACTGCGTGGGTAGCAGCCAGATCTAGGCGCCTGACGTTGGTGGCGTGCTACGTGAGTAACGCAGAAGTTAAGACGCCTGGGACTGTGTGCGCTGGTATGTGGGACCATGGCCCGCCAGTGTTTGGTGTCGATAACGTGGGTAAGGATAGAACCCGTTAGAAAAGTGGCAGTACAAGGACACAAGGTTTTGTTCGGGAAGGTTCGGGTGCGTGGGTAGGTGAGTCGTGCAGCGAATGTGACGATTTTGGAAAAGTAATTTTTACTATTTTGTTGAAAGCTTTACAGGTGTATTGCAGCGAATAAAAATATAAATATTAAATATATTATTATTAAGTATAAATTTTAAAGTATTAAGATATGGATACATTGTCGAATGATTGGGAGTAATGTTGTAGTTTGATTTCAAATATGATTAAAAAAAGAATGAGATTATCTCCTAGATTATCTGTTTTTTTTTATTTATTTTTATTAAAAACAGATCTTATATTTGTAGCCAATAACGAGACGGAGAAACTACAGGACGAGAATGAATAGTAAAAATAGTAAATTATTTAAATTTTGGATGGTTTTATTATATAGGAGAAGAGTAAAGGAAGAAGTGATGAGAAAACTAACTTGTATTTTAGTATTTTATATAATAGAGATCAGCTTATTCCCATTTGTATATTTTCAAAACTAGATTTCATGAGGTTTCTATCCAAAGGTTTATCACATTTTGCAAACATCATCAGTCTATCATAAATACTTATCATTTTGATTAAGATTTTATCAAAATTTTAAAACTTTGACCATCAATAACTTACAGAATATTTAGTTCATAACTATAAAAATCATATATGTAGATTTATTTTGAAAAATACTTTTATAATATTATATTTTTATTTGATATTATAATTATATTTTAATAAAATAATAATAATCAAAGTTACCTATCGTCATAAAAAATCAAAAAATTATTTATGACAAGAGGGAATATAAATCTTTCCAGTTTGCTGTCCAATATAAAAGACATTGGCTCTTCTACATTTTCGAATATCATTGGCTACAATCACGGCCGCGGCTCAACTTCAGTTGTGGAAGCCTTTCTAATCTTCAATTGGACTTGGCAATTTTTGGAAAATTTTATGGCTTGCAACAATTTTAAACCAGACCCATAAAAAACTGTACACGTAATCAAGTGGATGAAAACACTCTGAAATTATCTTATGGTGCTAGTTAGTGCCTCAGTAGGGCTTAATGGAAAATTATTCCGCCCTTGCTTCACTTCTAATCATCGGCCCGTGTGCGTGTGACGTTGGTACGTGCATGATGGGAGCTTACGCTTCTTGGATGAGTTCTGGGCAGTGTGCATGAGACGTGGTTTCATCATTTCTGGCTTGAGCTTTGTGAGCTTTCCCTTGCGTTGAAGCAACAACAAGATCACAGGATTGTCTAGAAAAGAATATCAAAGGTGTAAAGGTCAGGTGGGGTTGTGGCGCATTCAGTTCACTTCTCCCGTTTTTTCGCCAGACCACAAACAATTCTACACTATCTTCAACGGTTTTTCTTTAGAGGATATAATCTCTTCACGATCGGATTTTCATTCACTTCAGCGCTCTAATGGTTTTTCTTCACGATTTTCATTATAAAGGGATTCTCAAGGTCATTCCATTTAGGACATGATTCTCTCTCCTTTCCCTTCACGATTCCCCTCGAAGGGAAGCTGTTAGAGATGAGAGAAAATAAAAGAAATGAGAACAGAGGAAGGAATCAGAAAGGGAACAAAATAAAGAGAATATGGTTAGAGATGGTCTAATGTTCAGTTTATGAAAGCAATTTTTGCTCCCAGCATTGCGACTTCATGGTCAGTTTCTTCTCCCTCTCTACTTCCCATCTCTGGCTCTGCCTAGATGGTTCGTCCACCTAGATGGCAAGGCGTTGCCTGTTGAGTTCCCAAGTTTGTGGTGAGTCTCGGGATGTTTGTATCACCCCGACAAGTTGAGTAAGAAATCCGAAGCTTGATCTTTGTGGTCGCTTTGGTGAGGATAGGGTTAGAAAAGACTCAACTCTTTGTGGGTTCCTCAACGGAGACGTAGGCATTTCTTTGTGGAGTGACCGAACTCCGGTAAACAAATTCTTGTGTCAACTTTGTTCAGTTTCTAGCATTTGTTTATACTCTTTCGTTTGAATAGAATTCTAGGGTTTAAACCAGATCTATTTCGTTGTAAAGTTTGAGCTGCAGGTATTTGGTCTTATAGGCTGTCATACATCTACTGATGCTTGGTAACTTATAAAATTGTCACACATTATCTCAGATTTGCTCCAGTTCAAGCTTTCTCAAAAAGTCTGGTGTATCCGCACTTTTCTTCGGAACCTCCGTACAAGTGCGGAGGTTCCAGACAAAAGTGCGAAAGGTTCAAACTTTTTTAATCCGCTGTTTTAAGTTTGCAGAATTTTTAGATTTCGCTATTCACCCCCTCTATGCGACATTTCACATTCGACTTCGTATGAAAAGTTAATAATTTTTGCAACCTATTACCACATGCGGATCGTACAAGAAGCTGTCTGTGTAAAAGTTATTTCAAGTGAACTGCCTCTGATAATAGCGATAATTTTCAGAGACAGTTCCTTATGTGAACCTATAGTAATGTATTGCAAAAATTCATAATTTTTTCATACGAAGTCGAATAAGAACAAACTTTATATGAAAATTATAGCCATCGATGAGATCTGTAACTTTGTAGTTGATTTTCTTTTCATTTGAAGTTATTAAATATCCAAATAATCGTTTAAAGTTTCAGACAGAAGAGATCAAAAGGATTGCTTATACTATTAGTATCACTAATACTTCTATGGCGAGATGTTAAGGACATATCGTGCGATCTGAAAGGTCATGGGCTCGAGTGCCATATTTTGCGCAAAAAATCTTATGACTTGGCTGAGAGAATCTGAGCTATACTGTATATTTGTTTCCCTTTTTGGAAAAAAATATCAATCCTCGAAATTAATTACAAGAATCGGTCTGCTTAAAGAACTGACTGTGAAAATTGAATTACCAGAGACGGTCCGCTTAAGGAACCATCTGTAGAAAGCCTATGATAATATGTTTCTACATGCGGTTCAGTCTCTTTTGCGTATTTGAAAATCGTCTATTTACACAGACATTTGATTAGAGACGGGTGGCTAAACGATAGTACAAATGGGTAATCACCGCCTCTAAAAATAGTTTTTTACTATTATTTTTTAAGAAACTCTAATACAATATGCAGACACACGTATACACTCGTATTACCACACTTACACCTCACACCATACCTACTAAAAACTAGAGATACGGAGCTTAATAAAGTTACTATATATGATTCGTTGTCAAATTTAGTGTTTGACCTTAATAAGTAGAGATACAACTAATTTCACCAACCACGAAAGCATTCCACGCTTAGTGAGTGGAGGATATATGTTTGGAGATGGAGTGACTTGTTTTCCAGGAAGGAAATGGAGTGAATTACTTGTGCCGTGCCATTTGAAATATCAGTGGAGATGCAATGACCACGTGGCACTTTTCACACCGGTGACTAGCGTGTACTCATGTTAAACAAATCGGCACAGAGAAAAAACACCGGCCCCGGATCGGGAACACGGAATTTGAACGGAAGCACAATGTTGTGCGGAGACTTGAGTTTGCGTGTGAATCGGAGGTCCCACGGCCCGCGCCGCCTACCCTTATCTGGGCCGCTGGATCCCACACGAACGGCCACGGCCAGCCTCCTCGAGCCGATTCCAAGCCCGGGCTCGTCGTCTCATCCGCCCCGCCCCGCCCCGCCCCGCAGATCCACGCACGCGGCGTCAAAAAATCCGGAGCCGTGCTGGCGCTGGGAACTCCCCTGCCTCTTTCCTCTCGGGCTCGGGCACCGCTTCGCCTTCTCCGCACAGCAGCAGCCGCCGCTTAGGGATCGGGACGCGGAAGGCGGATAGGGGAGGACGCGAGGGAAGGGCAGGCGACTCGTCCCGTCCGCGGCAGCTTCCTTCCCTCTCCGCCGCCCCCGCGTTCCCTGGGCCCCGCCTGCGCCCCCTACCGCCGCCGCACGATGAGCTCCTCCACCTCCTCCTCCCCCACTGCCGACGCCACCGTTGCCGCGTCACCGACCCCCGCCGCTGACGAGGGGCGGGCGACGGAGGTGGTGGTGGACGATAGGGTCGCTTCCCACGTGGACCCGTTCCTCGTCGAGGCGCTTGACAACCCTCGCCACCGCCTCATGGGTAAGTCTCTGGCCGCCTGACGCCTTATCTCCTTAGCTTTCTCCTTCGCGCGCGGCTGTGGTTTGGGGTGCCGTGGGGCGGTGCATGTGCCGATGTTATGGCTACGGTGGGTTCGCGTGGATGGGCGGTAGGATTTGGGCTTGGACTCGTGCGTTCTTTCTCTACTAGGGTTTGGTCCTGGTGCGTTCTAGGTGTGGAATTGGGGATTAGAATCTCCTTTGGCTTGATGCGCCCCGCGGTAAGGTGAGACAGTGATGAAGTACGAGAATTCCTATGAATTGCTAAATTCTGCTTTTATGTCTGCTCCTGAAGCTTTTTGTGTTGTGATGGCTTGCATGACTGGTGCCACTTAATAGAATGCTGATATACTTCTGGTGTGCACTCAGATGAGTCAGATAACCGTACTAACAGATCCTGTAGTTTGGCTCTTTTTAAATTGGGTTAGTGTATCTGAAATCGCTGATTATTGTTGCTTTGAGCTTTAATTGTTGGGAATCACACTGCTTTTTCTAGTAGCTGGTGTAGTCGAATGACACTAGCATTGTTTGAGAAGTGTTGGAATAAAATGTGAAGTATCCTATGAATCAGGGATTTATAAATTTATGAATGGTCTTGAGCTTAGGTTGTAGTTCAATGAACTATAAGCTGAAATTAAGTATTTGAGGTATTGGTAATATAAATGATTTAATATGAACTAAATGGACCACATTGAAATGTAGCTCTCTTATAAGTGGCGAAAAGCACGGAGTAGATTATGTTCATTGTTTTGGTACTGTCAAATAATGGGACTGTAATGCCATACTATCGTCTGGACTGTCAGTTCTCTAAAGAATTCATGAATAGTATTTTTATGTTTCATGTTTAGTCGATAATTATTCCTTGAGAAATGCTACATGTTCTTCATTCTCTGCCTACTATGTTCCCATTGTTCAGGTGATAATTGATGTTAAATGGAAATATTTCATATCCAACTCAACAAGTGATTAATGTTATAGGTTCCAACAATCTAGGAAAATGTGTTTCCGTCTAGGCATTTCTTGTTGCTTGACACATCACCAATCTTGTTCAATGTATACCTATAAATTCACTACTGGGGATATCTTTGCTTGAACTAGAGAAAAGCCACATGGAGGGAGCTCGGTGCTTGTTTACCTTCATCTCAATATCTCAATGAGGTGATTAGGAATTGATCCGTTCACCTACTGTTCTCTGTTCTTCATTTGCAGCTGTTTTCTATTCTTCCTTTCCGTCTTTTCAAGCTTGTGTTGTAGATGGAATAGAACAATCTTGATAACGTTAGATTTAGGGTTGCTCCACTATGTGGGCTTTATGTAGGTCTAATTGTTATGGTGGGGGCATCAATACTAACGGGGTAGTGAAGGACGACGCGCAGACACATGAGGTGAAGCCGCTTGACCCTGAAATTTGCGCACACACATGAGGTGAAACCGCTTGACCCTGAAATTTGCGCACAAGTCTAGGAAGTTTATCTCCAGGGGGCTGATCTTTAGATAGTTTGGGGCTTATCTTTTCTTAGCTTGAATAAGTTGGGAAAGTCACCTCTAATTCAGGGACATCATCTCTTGTTTTTTACTCTATCTCTAAGATCTGTGTCTTAGGACTGGCTCTATATAATGACACACTTGACAGTCCTATTGATTGAAAAATGAAGAGGTCCCTTCTTCGTCCACACCCCTGTGTGCCATCTTCTGGCACATGCACTCTTCCTGGCCATGCCACAGTGTCTAGGAGGGGAACATGGTTCCCCCCATCACTCTGTTCTCTCCCACCAGACTGTAACAACATGGTATAATACGTTTTGCAATTTTTTTTTGTCTCTTTCATTCCTTAAACCATTTTTTCTGTGAGGTTTGTGCCTTCCTGCGCCTCATCTGAGCTCCTAGGCATGCGCTTTGTGCATATTTGACTGCACTTTTTATATGTACATCAAACCATAATATGCTTCTTATGCAACAAACACAAAATATACCTAAATCTGTACCATCGCATTTGAGGTTTTAACTCTCTGATATTTGTCTTGTTAAATTGTTGTTCAATTCATTTGTTTATCATTTCCTTAAATTGTTATCTGTAAGAAGAAAATGGAATAACTTATGTGTGAATCCTCACCTGAAAATATCTTGTCGAGGTAACTAATGAGTGGTGTAATTGATATAAATAACTGAATTTGGGCAGTGAGATGGTTGTTATAGCGTAGAGCTTCTAATCTTTTGTTAGTTATTGAATGTTTGAAAAATAATACGTGGTGTCAATTTGTGGTTTGAAGAAGTTCGCTGGTCGATAATATAAATCCTTTTCATGGTTTTATATCTACATTTTTTGTTATCAGGTATTTCTTCACATTTAGTCATTCATTACTACATAATCATTCCAGTTCTCTCTTATTTCAGTTTTGCGGATGGAACTGGATATACAGAAATTTATGCAGAACCCTCAGCTGCAAGAATTTGAATTCCAGAACTTTCCAACTTCTTACCTCCGCTGTGCTGCTCATCGTGTTGCACAACATTATGGCTTAGAGACTATAGTAGCAGATAGTTTAGTAGATGGTTCAGTTAGCAGGATAGTTGCAAGAAAAACACCAGAAAGCAGATATCCAGCAATTGCTTTATCAGAAGTTCCCAGCAGACAAGCAAGAAACGACCATGAGGCAGCAGAGAAGCTCAAGTTTGTCATCTATCAAAGGCCCAAAGCATCTCAAAATGGCGCAGCTGATGCTGGAAACAAGAGTGGTGCATTAAAAACTGTTGAAGAGAGGATAGATGAATATAATAAAGCACGTGCACGCATCTTCAATGGTTCCATTTCTGCAGACACTGATGCTACAAGTGATCTGGTAGCTCTTTCCTTTGGCAGAGATGAGCCAGTGAATGTTGAGCCTTCTGTTGATGAGAACAAAGTCAGCATAATGAACAGCCGTTCTAGGGTTGCTGTTTTTAAGGATGCTGAAAAAGATCGTAGTGACCCGGACTACGATCGGAATTACAAAAGGTTAGCATAGTCATCAGTTAATTTCTGTTGCCACCACTTGATGTTAATGATGAGATGATGAAGCAGTAACATATAAGCTGTTGCAGGTATGTTAGGAGTCCAGTGCCTGACTTCAACATGAGCCCTGCTGCCTTCAATTTTGTTGTGCCCCAGTTTATGCAGTATGGGGTTGGTTATATGCAATCTGCTGGCATGTCAACAAACCAACCTACTGTGTACTTTGGTCAACCTGATCTATCTATGGGGTCGTCTTCTGGAGCAGCTGTTTACCCACATTGGCCAACCCCAGCAATGATGTATCCTCATTGCTATGACAACGTTGGCCCTATGGTTTCTCAGGTGAGCCTATCACTGGGTTCTGACATTGCATATCCTTTGTAAGTTTAAGTGTTTTCTGAGTGTATATGCAGCTTAAGATGTAGTCCCTGCAGTAGCAGCCCTATTCTGTATTTGGTGAAGCATTGGAACTTGGATTTTTTGTGTGTGTTCAAGCTTTCAATTTTTCAATAGTAGTGCAACTATTGATTGCCTGGTTTGACTTGGATAGCCAACAAAATATATTCTGGTGCTAAAAAATTAGTAGACCAAAAAGAAATCTGTTTTCCGGAACTTGAGATGAAAATCTGTACATACTATTTGTGTATGATATCTATGTACATACAAAGATATTGTAGGTCGAACTTAAAAATTGATTAACTGTATGCTTTTCAGAATGTCACTTTTGTGTGACTTGAGGGATTAGTTATGATCCCTTTTGCTTGGCTTGATATAGGAGCCCTTTTACATTTTTTTTTCTTTGCAAAGCCTTCTTTTACATGCATCAAAGGTTCTTCAATAATCCGATAAGAAAAGATAATCTTTTTACATTTTTTTTTTCTTTGCAAAGCCTTCTTTTACATGCATCAAAGGTTCTTCAATAATCCGATAAGAAAAGATAATCTTTCATTGGTGCTATCACTTTGTTCCATGTCCCAAAACGACCCACTTTTTCTTCCCAGTAGGATGGTGCAATTTCTAGTTTTAAGTTTGAATCCTATGTCTAGATCTGATTTGTTGTATTGCTTGTCACGAGCTTTTTACTTTATGCTCTCCAGTATCCTTGACAGGTAAAGAATGCTCTTGGTTATCATGTACAGTCTGTTCTCTCTCAAAAAAAAAAAAAAAACCCCTATGAGTTCGATTCATTTAGGATGCCATTTTTCTGAAATAATGACCAATATATTATTCTTCTGCAGGTTCCCCTCTACCAGTCCTTCAACCATGGTTAGGATATTCTACTTGCTGGAAAGTTGGGAACAACTCTTGTTGAACTTGCTATATTGTGTTGTCGTATGTTATGTGGAGTCTATCTCGGAGTCAGGCCATTTCTAGTACCAAATTTCGTGTAGCGTCAGACGTAGTTGTATAAGGAGTCCTAATTCGATGAAACTATTATTATGAACTAGTCTAAAACTGCGGTGCTTGTCTAATTTCTAGCTTTCTGCCATTAATTTCGATCCGTTCCTAAAACAGTGCCGAGCCGGTAACCTTGGGCTGTTGGTGCTAATTACTGTCCGGCTGCCGTTTGCCAGCAGTAAGTGGTTTCTTGGCGGTCCGTTTAAACACGGAACCCCTCTATTTGGTTTTTGTTACGACCGAAATGATAATACCACGGAACAGGTACCTGTTCGCAATAGGCACTCGTCTCTCGAATGAACATAACTATTCATTATGTATAAATATTAACATCTATCAATAAGAAAATTAATAATTAAATTTATTGTTGTCTCTATTTTACATTGTAATTTTAGTTTTAACACGTTATCATCATACTCTCGGCTAAGCGATCAAAGAACAAACAAGACACGAAAGCCTCTGCATAGAGAAGATATCCAACCAAGTGTCAATGACGTCCATTCTCGGTGCAAGGATTTGCTGACGGTCATCACGCTCTACTGAGTTCAAGCACAGTCAAGCACAGAGGTGCGAAGGTCTTCCTCCATCAAAGGTGAGAACCATGGAGAATTGGGACTTACCATCTCTCCCAATGTCGTTGGAGACGGCTTTGCTCTTCATCTTATCTTTGTTGAATCATCCCTGTCGGCATCCACTTAGCCACCGACTTCACTTGGATCGCCACCGCTGAGCCCCAGGATTCTATTGTGGCCGAGGACGTCGACCCTACCATGGCTGTCGCGTGCGTTAGGACATGGCCACAACAATAGTGGCCTCTCCACCACTGTGACCCCGGTGACACTTTCGGATGGCAACGACGTGGCAACCAAATCCCCTTTCCCGACATCGGCCACACCCCCTCCATGTTGGACCCTCCTGCGCGACGCGGCCGGTGTCGGCCCACGCCTTCCCACCGACGACAACGGAGGCATGGTGTCTTTCTTCACCGTGGTTGTTGGTGAATCTAGCTAGGTGGGGGCCACCCTAGGGCACCCGAGCTTCGTAATCAGCACCATGGCATCACGTCGAGGTGTGCCACCCTTCTTCACCGAGTCGACGCTGGTGACACCTTCTTCCTCCACGTCTTCGATGAACTCCGCCTCCACACCTCTGGCTCATCGGCTCTGGCGCACGACAACCGAAGCGGCCAACCGTCGTCTAGACCACAAGTCGTGGGATCCGGAGACCCATGGCATCCCCTACAACAACATCTAGGCAGCGTGGCCCGGTGGCGCTGCAGCACGAAGGCGACGGCGATGGGGCAGCGCATCAACGCAAGCAGTGTGTGTGGTGCGGTGGCCATGGTGGGGAAACCCTACCCTAATCGTTGCCCCACCCTAGTTATATGCGGTCGTGCGTGCGCCCTAACCTGGGTTGGCCGAAAGGCCACCAAGGCCCAGGCCCAGGCTGTGGCCTGTCGTCCACCCGCGTGCTAACCCGCTCCCGGCCCCTAGCGCCTACTCAGGCCATTTTGCAAGAAACCCCTTGTGTTTCCAACATATTGCAAAATATGTCCAACAACTACTAGTACTATTTATTAAGTACTTGTCATGTTTAGGTCTCTGATGTTTACTATAATTATATCATGTATTTTTCTTATTGCAATTTAACATTGTAGACCATGTGTTTCTTGATTATTATGCATTGTTTAATGTGTTTGCTTCATGCAATCCCTATAATATGCTATTATTATTATGCCCTTGTTAATTTTGCAATTAAGATTATTTTCTTGCAGAATTACACATTAATTCACCTTAATTAAGCCCAAAGTGCTTTTATGCCTAATAAATGCTTAATTCAAGCAAAATTAAAATGCAAAATCAAATAAAGTGATTACCTCCATTTAATATTTATGAAACATAAGGTAATGGAACTATAGATCTACTGCATATTTACATATTATCCACCATTACTGTGAGGTATATATTTTGTCATCTTGACTTAATGACTATATTCAATGTGCTCTTCCAAATATACTATTTAGCCTAACACAAGGTAATAGGAACATAGGAATCTACTGATAAATATCAAATTATATCTCCTACTACTGAGACATCTAAACCATATTTGGTGATTATCTTTAACGTGTTAGCTACATAATTTGAGGTCTATACTATATAATTCAAGTTTTAGCTTGAGTTTACAATTTTTTGCATCATTATTACAACAATACCATGATGGTTTTTAATTTACGCGTAGTAAATTAATCTAATCTATGGTTAAATCCATTTAGGATACAATGACCGGCCAAGAGTTCGATGAACTCACACTTGACAGTCACAATTATTCAATATGGGCAATGGACATCAAGATCAGTCTTGTGTCCCACGGAATAGTAGTGGCACTCCAAATCTCCTCAATAGGGAGATCCACCGCTACCAGATCAAGTTAAATATAGAACTTTATACATAATAAGGTACCATATCCATTCGGATCACAAATCTAAATATCTGATGGAAGAAAATCAGATCACATTGTGGCTAGCTCTCAAAACAAGATATGAACAGTAAAAGGCGGTCATTCTGCCTGATGCTAGTTATGAATGGACACATCTCCGACTGCAAGACTTTAAGTCCATCGAAGATTACAATAATGTTGTTCATAAAATCTGTTCTAAGTTGCGGTTTGCGAAAAGAACCTACAAAAGCGAAAAAGATAGAGAAAACTTTATCTACTATGCTTCTCGTTGATAGAACCTTACAGCAACAATACCATACAAGAGAATACCAAATTTATTGTGACTTAATCCATGTATTACTTCAGGCCGAAGAGTATGATGAACTCATTCTAAGGAATCATCATTAGCGTCTAATCGATGCTGCTACTTTACCTGAAGTACATACTAATGTCTAAAATAACAATAAGTTCGATGGCTCTTTTAGACGCCATCCAAAGAACTTCAGTGGTAAACGCAAACGCAACAAGAAGCATAAGCCCTATGCACCGAATCAAGGTTAAGGCATTTTCAAACTTGACAAATCTAATATTTGTTGCAAGTATTAATTCTACAAGCACTCCACTAAATAAAAAATGCACACTCTAAGTCATTTAATTGATCTGCATTTACAATCCCTGGGACGTAACCGACCTGCTCAAGAACAAAAATTTGAAGCACACTTTAATCTTCAAACTAGCACAACCAAGAAGACTAATTGTTCACAATAAGTTTCACAAGAATCAAGTAACAATGAGACAATTCTATAGCCAGAAGATTTCATGAGTACGAAAAACATAATTATCAAATTTTCTTTGCACGACATGTTTGGAGACCCTATCTAGTCTCCCAATTTCTTAAATATCATGTTATCTACGTCCTATTAAATATTGTATATCACAATATTGTATCAGAACTATAATACTGCATAAAGTTTGTATGTATTCTATATATTTGATAAAGAATTTTATATCAAATTCTTCAATTCTATATATAGATTTTTATGGGAGTCAATCCGATAGAGGAAGAAATGCGCTTGGTGGACATATGCACCACAAACTCTATACTACAGGGAACCAAAATATTTTCATACTCTTACTAAGAGATAAGAAAATATTTTGACAATTGCTGGACATGATGCAGTAATTGATGGCTCTGGTCATGCCATAATTATTCTCTCTATGGGTACTCAAGTCATAATCGATGATGATCTATTGTATCTCGATTCAACACGTATCTTATTAAGTTATAGAGATATTCGTCTAAATGGTTTTCATAACGAAACCCATGATGACAACATAAGAGGAATTTCTCCTCTTAATCAGTGGATATAGCAAGCTTCCCTATATACCATATGAATTGTACTATATACATCAAACCCGTATCACATATTGCATACAAAATAATTTTTCTATCTTGATCACATCAAGACTTGACATGATTTCCTTGGTCACTCTACCTTAGAGATAATGAGAAAAATTATTAACAATTCTATTGGTCATAGCATCAATTCCCAAAATCTTTAGATTTATGTGCACCGCATGTGTCACAGGGATTTAAATTTTAAAGCTCCCTTACCTTAAAAATCATAATGCGCCACCCAATTTCGTGAACATATTCAAGAACATACATGCAGCTCTATTCGGTAATTTTATAGATCATCTAGATATTCTATAATACTGATTGATGTATCTCCAAAATAGTTCCACATGTGTCCTTTATACATAATGCAGCACACTTATTCCAAACTTATTACCCCAATTATTAAAATTAGAGCAAATTATCCTGGACGTAGGATCAAATCCATTTTCATGGAATAGTTTGATTTTGAACACTACAACATTAAGTATCTTGTGTCCATATTCATAATGGTATAACTAAATCTCTCATCAAGATAATCAAATTATTTGCATGACCAACTATAGAATTACAATTTGCCAACATCTTGTTGGTGACATGTGGCTTTACACACTATATCATTAAACGAAATTCATCCAACTGCAATCATACGGCTCCCTCCATTGCAGTTAATACGTGAAAATTTGGCTACATCTAAATATTTCCCATCTGCGAATCGGTTACATTCTGCATGTATCGATATCACCACACTACAACATACATCAAAGGGCATTGGGGATTCATATGAGGTATAATTATCCGTCAATCAAATCATACCTCGAGTTCCTCACAAGGAACTTATTCATTGCCTGTATATTCATAATATTTTGAAGACAATTCTAGGCATTATGGGGAAATAATACCACAAAAATGCTAGAAATTAGAAGAGAATGTCACACACATTCATATTCCATCCTCGTATCCACGTACCAGAGATTTGAACACTTATTCAGAACATCTTGTATTTACAACATATTGCAAATAATCTGTCAGATGTGTTTACTCGTCAAAAAGGTGTCATCAAATCTGATTCCCGCTATTTAATGTGCCAGAAAGAGTGGATATACCTATCAAAATCACTCAACTCCCAAATAAAAATAAAAGGGGGAGAAGTATGGTCGCAAGGAATACACTTATTGCAAGCATTGTTGGAAACAGGGGGAGAACATCCTCTAAGACAGTAAATACAAATCAACATCAAGTTAACAGACATCTTATGGATATTCACTATCCAAAGCCTATGGATATTTAACATCCAAATACCCAACATAAATATGTACACAAATTCAGACGCTGGGTCATTGGAACATCCTAACTCCATTGTTTTGAGAATTACACAGAGTTAAACAAGATAATATTTCCAAAAACTGTATTGATTTCATAGAATCAATCAATACCAAAGACTACAATTGTCGACAACTTCTTCTCCACTACTATTGCAAACAACTTCCAAAATAAATTCAGATCCGAAGAACATGACAGAGTGTGAAAAACGCTCGAACTAGACTCAATGGAAAGATGTAATCCAAGCAGAGATAGTCTCGCTCACAAAAAGAGAGGTATTCATAAAAGTAATACCTACACCTCCAAATATTTTTCCTATGGAAGCAAAATTGATTTTCATTCCATAAGGTGGTGGAATAGTGAGGCTTATAGCACAAGGATTCACGCAGAGACTCTGCATCAATTACGATGCTACATACCCCATGGTATGTGTGGAAATTACGTTCCCATATTTAATATTATTGGCAGATCAATGAATTGGATAGATTTGGACATATAAGTCCCTAATGGACTTCGTATTCTGAATCTAAATACAAATCGCAATATATATTGTGTACAACTTAAGTCACTTCATGACTTCAAGCAGTTAAATTGATTGTGGTACAACTGAGTAAATGAGTTTCTTCCATAGAAGGGTTACTCTAACCACGATAATTGCATATGTGTGTTCATAATGAAATCCCAATTGGATTTTGTATCATCTCTAAACCACACACGACAAAGTATGTAATCATCTTAAGACAGAATTTAAGATGAATGATTTGGGTAAAACTAAATTTCGCTTAACTCTATAACTTGAGCATATTCTTTCAGGAATATTTATCCATCAATCCACAAATATCCAAATGATATTGGACAATCATATCCATTATGCACTTATGATCATTCAATCCCTAAATATGAATCAAGATCTATTCACACATTGGGTTGACGATGAAAAGATATTGAACCTAAAAATCTATATCTTAATACAATCAAAGCACTCATGTATCTTGCAAACCGCAACAGGTCTGATATTTGCAGATAACTTGCTAGTTCAAATAGTGCAGCTCTAACAACACTATTAGGTGCGAGTCAAGAGGATATCCGTAGATATCTTTATAGAACCAAAGATCTAGGCTTTTCTATCAGAAAAATCAAGATATGACCATCACAGGATATCCAAATTCTGGCTATATAACTAATCCCCATAATGCCAGATCATATATTGATTTTATGGTGATATAGCCATCTCATAGAAGTCATCAAAATAGATTCCAGTGGCTACTTTCATATATCATTCTGAAACATAACATACTTATGTATAGCTTCGCAGAATAATCAACCACATAAAAAGTCATGTGGTATTGATTCCATTGATTGCCTACTATTATCTACGAAGATAATGTTGCTTATGTTGCTAAGATATAAACATGTTACATAAAGAGCAATATCACTAAGCATATTGCCTCTAAATTGTGTTCATCCTAATGCGATAAACATCTTACAAACTAAATCTTGCGATAATCTCACAGATTTATTCACGAAGTCTTTACCAACTTTGATATTTTAAAAATATGTTCATGGTATTTGTATGCGACGACTTCGAGATTTGTAAGGTTCAGGGGGAGTCTCCTTTGAATTTTAACCTGTTTATACATCATATTGTACTCTTTTTTCATATGAGTTTTACCCATGAGGTTTCTTATAAAAGGTTTTAATGAGGCAATATCTACACAAGAATATATGTCATATTTCATATTTTCCCTATCAGGTTTTTAAGGGAAATATCAAAGACATATTGATCCATAAATTATACCTATTGTTCACTAAACTCGCTTATGAGTTTTTCCTTTTTTAAGGTTTTCTCATATGAGTTTACAATGAGATAATAATCAATATATATTGTATTATTTCTTCTTATTTTTTCACTAGATTTTAAAGAAGTTTTAACAGCATATCACTATTACTCTCATCATATTTTTCCCACAGGATTTATGGAGGAGTTCTCAAGATGATACATATAGAACGGCATTGATCAAGGGGGAGTGTGCTACGAACCGAAATGATCAATACCATCAAACGGACACTCGTTCGCAATAGGCACCTATTCGGGAGTGGCGGAGCTTGCCAAAGAATTCAGGGGCAATAGGAGAGTTGGAATAGTATATACTTAGCAATTAAGTGGCAAAATTAGTCATTACTTCTGCAACTTTTGGACTTAGGAGGACATGGCCTACCTTGATCGTAAGGAAGCTCTGCCACTGTTGGTAGGTAATGCAACTTGGCTCGCTCGGTACAAGCTTGGGCTAGTTTAGGTCTCTCATGTTCAATCAATTTTTATCTGAGAGGGTACATACAAGAAGCATATAACACAAGTACCCGGTCATATCACATGCACACACGCATGCACATTATTTACACACTAGAGATAGATTTGAGAGCTCTATCCTCAGTACTTAAGAAGGAAATGCACAATACCACTAAACAGATACGAGTGTGTACTCATAACCTGTCCAGAATGAAATCGAGTGAGGCTTGAATGCAGGCAGGCTCGGTCATGTGCCAGCGACCTTGTCAATGGAGCTGATGTTCAATCAGCTAGGAGAGGAGAACATTCGAAAATAAGGAAGAGTGGTTAGGCCCACTCTGGGCACTCTGGGCCGTACAGGTTTGCCTTCGAGCTTTTCAATCAGGCTAGGCCTCCGCTCATGCTTATCATCGCCAAAGACACCGAGTACACTCGAAGTTTGATCCAGTCTAGTGTGTAAGAGCAACTTCAAAATAGAAAGTAGCTCTTATTATTGTATTATTTAGGGAGAGAAAAAGTATATAGGGTAAAGATGAAATTATTTGGAGGGAAATTTTATTTACGTAGAGGAGAATCTTAAAGACCTATTTTTTAAAAGAAAGAAAATAAAATATAGCTCTAATCAATTAGAAACGAATTTTTTTAACTAAGTGTTGAAATAAATAAAAGATAGCGAAGATAATCATTAGAGATGCTGTAAAGAAGAAACTGTGCAGTAGAAATCTTTGCAATATCCAAGAAACTACTACTACACGGGTACCGTATGCACCAAAATGCTAACCGATCGTACAGCACCCTATCTTGTCAACCCTAACGGCTACCCTCGTCCCTCCGCAACTCCACGGAGGTACCACCACTGTACCAGTACCACCTCGTATCGCATCAAACAGGTGCAGGGTTCGTGCCGCGATCCCACTGTTCCGGCCGGATGAGCCGCGAGAAGAGGGTGGGCGGACTTTAGGCAACCTAATTATATTTCTTTCATTTTTATCGTTTTTATTTGTCTCCGTTCTTGTTTTTTATTTTTTCATTTTTAACGGTTTCTTATTTGTAAAATAAATAAAAGAGAATCTTGTTATGAAATGAATGATGTTAGTAGTTTTTTTATGATAAAAATCGTAAAAAAAACTATTAAAACGTTGAAGAAAACAAAAATTCTTTCGCGAAAGAATTCTTTCTCGTTCACGAAGGAACTCACTTAGAATGGTCATGTGCCTCCACAAACCCGCAACATACGCGTGCGCGGCGAAAAAGCAGAAGAGCCTCGAGCAGGACACGACGATAGCTCATCGCATGCAGCTGGCGGCTACATCATGAATCGGTGGTGGCCACTGAACGTTAATTTCGTATGTAAGTTTTGTATTTTCTAAATTATTAGATCGATATAAAATTAATAAAAATGAATTAAACATTCACCCCGTCTTCACTACCTAAGCTAAAGAAATCAACTAAATCTTGATCTAAAATTATCAATTAGATACCTACTTTTATCTCTATTTTTTACATGCTCTGTCTCGGGAGACTGTTCCAGATCCACGGCATCCATGGTACGTTTTGCTCGAAATGGATATAGACCGTGCATCTATTACGTATATTAAATGGTCAAGATTTAGAGTAATTATATGGATCAGATTACTGTAGGTACTATTTATGTGGATCCCTCATATGTGTATGTACATATACATACATATATATATATATATTGATATGTACATATACGCATATGTATGGGTATGTACACATAATTTTTTTGAAATATCAGAAAATAGCAAAAGTAATAATAGTTATATTGATAAATCGGCTAAAATAATCTAAATACATAGGACAATATCTAAAACTAAAAAAATATAAAATAAATTTAGTTAGGTTCGTATTATTGTCGTCTATATGTTAAAATTATGTATATGTATGAAAGTATCACTGTTTTTCTATAATTAAATGAATGTATTAAATATTAATAAATTCATAAATAAATATTGAGATGCCCAAAATTGATGAACCTAATTTTTTATTTTTTTATCATACTTTGTCCAATAAAAAATATTTTATTTTGACATAACCCCACCTCTCCTTAGGTAAAGCGAGCGCAGGCGCATGAAAGAGTTTTTCTTTGAAGTACCTGTAAGATAATCACTGTTCAAAGTTGCATTTAGCCTTGTAGGAGTGCGTTGACCACAATTTTCCCAAATTCTCTCTCGCACAATAGCAAAAAATAAATATCTCGCACAAACCAAGCGATTCTGAACAGTGTACGTCAAGGGCCCAAGCTCGCGTCGCCAAGGGCCCATGAAAAACGTGTACGTCCGAAGCTTGATCCAGTACAGCCCGTAAAAAAGCTAAATTGTCGTGGCTTAGTCGTTGCCTTTCAACACCGTTCGCCCTATTAAGGGTCTGTTTAGTTGGCTAAGTCTTTTGGCTTCGTTTCTGGTGTCTGTCTTGTAGTTTTTGATATTTTGTAATAAATTTTTAATTTTTTAGCACACTAAAAATCAAACAAACATCTCTTAATTAGCATCTCAGCTTTTTCATTTTCTCATAAGTCAGTTTTCTAGCTTTTCAAAAGTCAACTCACATCTGGATTGTTTAGTTCGGCTTTTGGCTTCTAAGAAACAGAAATCCAGAAAAACTGAATCAAATAGGCCCTAATAAGCGATAAAGACTTAGTTTGAAATATAGAAAAAAGAAATCAAGCAATTTGTAGGATCAAGATAGATGATTAGAGATGATGAATAGGCACCTTACAGATTTCTTACGAAATAGATATCCTACTCATTGTTCATCTAACACTCCTCAAAAATACACTGATAAAAGCATAAACTTTAGAGAGACAAAACAAGAAAGAAAGTCTGAAGGCACCATAACTTCACAAATAGAATATGAACCATAGAGTCTAATCAAGACCATTCCATGCGTCTTTATACACTGAAGCTTGAAATTGGAATAAAGAACAATGCAAAAAGATAATCACCGAAAGAAGCAACTCTACATGTTGATGATCTAAAGACAAGGGGATTCAAGACCCACTCAAATACATGAGTAAATAAACGTTTATGCCTCTAGCAATAAGAAGAATTACTTTACAAATGTGAAAAAACTACAGCTCAAAAGGAAAACAAAAATTACAATCGAAAAAGGAAAACTTGTAAACTTGCAACGGAACCAATAGAAAGAGACTAGAAGGAGGGGAATTCAAGGATATGCAAAACATAAACTTCATTGCTCAAAGAGGTCATCCCTATTTTAGGGGAATTACAAAGTTGTTTTTCTCACAACAACTCTAGCCTATTGCAATGACTAAGTCTATCCTCTCATCTCCTCCAAAACCCATGACTAAGCTATCAAATGTCTGGCTCAAGTGGCTTAAGTGGCTATCTCAAGTCCTCTCTACAGCTTTACCTCTCTATTTATAGACCTTGGGATGTGTCTTGACCCTTAAGTTCTCTTGTTCTCAAAATACCCCTCACTAGTAATATACTCTTACCTGCCATTGGAGTATTCTGGTCCATTTTTCGCTCTGTTCATTGAATGATCTCGGCTTCTTTATAACTTAGCTTCGTCTCAACGCAAACTTTGCGATAATGCCACATAACCCTCCAGTCCTCCCGCGGTTTTGAGGCCAAAATCGTAAAACCCTAGTATGCTTTTAAAGTGTGACTAGCCACCACTTGCTTTGCCTCGAGCAAGTGCTCTGATATTGATGTGTGTACTCCATCTTGCGATCTTAACCATCGGTAAGTCTCTCTCGCTCTCGATCCCTTTGACCGCCTTATCACTTGCACTGGCATCCCCTTCACCTAACTTCATCAACACACCGTCTTCATCCTTCTTCATCAATGCTTTGCTCGACCTCCACATGTATCATTAGGATCATTCTTGACTCCGTCCGACCTCCTTTATCGTCTGGCACCAAGCCTCCCGCTTGGCCCTAATCATCTCGCCGCCGACCGCCAAGTTGCATCCATCACCTACACACCATAAAACAAGCAAACATGCTTCTCCCACTCAAAAGTCATCTCCAGGTTAGCTCAAAACTAAATTCCTCAAATGAAAGCACATCATGTAGAAATCGTGAACATCGAATGTGCTGGTGTGTTCTGCTTCTGAACACTGGATCACCCGGTGAGTTCAATTTCATTTGCACACAAAAAAATTGTTCTCTGCAAGAAAAGCTCCGGTGAACTCATGTCCATCACCGGATCATCCGGGCAGTTCACAAGCACCAGATTCTCATTTGCAACCTTTCTGCAAAATTTGTTCGGTGAATAGTCCATTGTGCACAAGGCATAAGCACCGGACCATCCGATGCCTTCATCTCCACCGACTCGCTTCTGCACCATCTCTGCCAACCAAGTTCCAGTTAAGACCAACGTTATCAATGACTCATCACAAACAAATCAAGTCACATCTCAACTTGATTTCTCAATCTCCCCCTTGATGAGTCCATTGACAACACACATGAAGATCAAGGAAAGAATTGAAACACAAGAATCAATAAGCACATCTAAGTGATCCAAAGGTCAAAGAAAAGTAAGAACAAAATCACTTAGCATAAGATGAAAATGCAAAAACCCAAAACCGGAAGGAAAAAAAACAATCATAGCTCACGACATTGGATTTTCTCCCTCTTGTATCATCCACCCTCCCCCCGGTTGGCAATGGATTCATCATGAATGTATAATGGTATAAAGGCATGCAAAGGCTCCTCTTATCTTATGCAATTTCATCAATTTTACTTTCCATTTGGCAATGCAAAAGATGCGCGAATATGATGCGAACTTACAAAGGTTCACATATAGATCACAAATCACTTGCAAGGACTAGAGATGTCAAATCACTATGGGGAGTAACAATATAACTCAAAAACGCATAAAGTCTCAAAGTGATTCCACGTCACAAGCACCGGGAGTATAGCAAATTTTGATCATGTTGTTCAATTATTAAAAAGATGTTATCACAAAAGCATCAACAGTTTCATGATCAATACAAATATTAGAAAGACTACTGCTATGTTAAGTTTAAACTAGGCAACCAAGTTCAACCCAACAGGCTATGCAAACACCTACATATCAATTTAAGCCTTAGTTGGATAAGATGAGAAAGAACATACTTAGCACATTACAAAAGCACAAGTTAAATTTATTATTTGATCATTTTCTTATCCCCGAGTGAACTTTAGCAACCATGGGTTCACTTCTTTGGCAAACCACATGAACCATTAAGCCACCGTACTGAATGTAATTTGAGCTCAAAATTTGATCATTCATTTGATGAACTTAACATAGGATTCAAGAGATATAATTTTTTACAAAGCCAAGACAAGGTTTGCCTTTGCGACACAAAAGTGTGTATTCTCTCCCAAGGCTTAATCATATGTTAAACATTTACATAGAAGAAGGTCAAGAGCCTCCAATCCGCTGAACTGAACAAAGCAATTTAACACAAGTTTTTCATAAAACTAGCACTAATTTAAGCACCAATCAAGTTAAAACAAACACTCAAGGGTGACACATGATTAGGTTTAAAATTCACATTTCAAGTTCATTCTTAAAAAATACAAGCTAGCTCAACAGATTTCATGTCATGTCTCAAAAAGAGTCTAAACTTGCACAAATTGTTATGGGACAATTGCAAAGAAACCACTACTCATGGTGTTATTGCAAGCTTGCCACTAGAAAATTGCAAAATACCATTAAAAATGTCATTCGAGTGGCATCCTTGCAAAAAATAAAAACCAGGGAGTTATTTGCAAATGCCCCAATTGTTACATATCCACTACACTTAGCATAAATTCACACCTAGTACAAGAAAGTGCAATAGACATATAAGTGAAGCTCATATAGTATGTTTATCTTATAAAATGTTATGCAATACAAATACAACAAAAATAAGATATATTATATACATGAAAGACTCCCCTCATACAATGCCATAAGGATGGCACACACTAAGCTCGTCTCTTAAATAGACAAATTTAGTAGCATCTAGAGGCTTGGTGAAGATGTCAGCTAGCTAGTATTGGGTATCAATGTATTTCAAATATATGTCCCCTTTCTCATTGTGATCTCTCAAAAAGTGGAATCTCACATCTATATGTTTGGTCCTAGAATGCTGCACTGGGTTATTGGCTAGGCTTATGGCACTGGTGTTGTTACACAAAAGTGCTACATTCTTGAAATCTAACCTAAAATCTCTCAAGGTAACAATCATCTATAAAATTTATGAACAACAGCTAGCGGCAGCTACATATTCAGCTTTAGTAGTAGACTGCGTAACGCTATACTACTATGAGAAGACCAACACACAAGAGAAGTACCCAAAAAATAACACGTACTAGAAGTACTCTTCCTGTCGATTTTACACCCAGCAAAATCCATATCGGAAAAACCTTGAAGAGAAAATGAAGAGGAAGCAGAAAACCAGATACTCGAGAATGTACTTGAGGTACCTCAAAATGTGTTTCACCGCTTGGCGGTAAGACATCCTCGATGAAGCTTAGAAGCGCATGCAGAGGCAGATGACGAAGTAGATGTTCGATCTTGTCATCGTCAGGTACAGGAGGGAGCCAATCATGCTCCTAATCTCCCTCTGGTCCATCGCTTCGCTATCTTTATCTAGATCAAACACAATCAAGGTAGCCATCGGTGTCGCTAAGGGCTTCTCGTAGAGAGGCATCTTTCCTTATGATCTGGTGGGCTCATGTCGAACTTCTTCAGTAGCTCCTTCATGTACTTCGTATGGTGGACGAATATACCTTACTTGTATTGCTTGATTTAAAATCCAAGGAAGAAGTTGAGCTCGTCCATCATCGACATCTCAAATTCCTTGCTCGTAGTTTCTACAAACTTGACCACAAGTGCATGAGAAGAGCTACCAAAAACGATATCATCGACATAAATCTAAACAGGTAGAAAATCTTTGTCATGCCTGAGTGTGAATAAAGTTTTATCAATTGACCTTATGACATACTCATGCTCTAATAAAAAAGACCTAAGCCTATCATACCAAGCCATAAGTGCTTGCTTAAGCTCGTACAAAGCTTTGTAAAGCTTGTATACTCTATGTGGTTATTTAGTATGTTCAAAACTCGAGGGTTGCTTGACATAGACCTATTCCTATATGAAACCATTTAGGAACGCAGTCTTGATATCTATTTGATACAGCTTGAAACCCTGAAATGCCACAAAAGCAAGAATGATCCTAATGGCTTCTAGCCTAGCTACCGGTGCAAAGATCTTTCCAAAATCTATCTCCTCTATTTGAATGAAACCCTGAGTCACTAGTCTAGCCTTGTTTCTCACTACAGACCCATCTTACCCCTGTTTATTTTTGAAAACCTATTTTGTGCCTATGGTGTGAACATTGGGAGGTAGCTCTACAAGAACCCAAACTCGGTTTCTCTCAAAGTTTTCTAACTCTTCATGCATGGTATTGACCCAATTTGAATCAGACAAAGCATACCAATATCATGGGGCTCAAAAGAAGCAATGAATGCAGAATCAGTAAAATGACTATGAGAAGCGAACTTAGACCTAGTTACTCTCTCATCGAGATCTCTGATCATCATGTGTGAGGGATGTCGCCGCTGAATCTGTTGAGAAGTCTCGCGCCTTGAGAGAACCTCCCCCTCAAGCACAGCTAGTATAGGCTCGAGAGCAGCTGAAGTGGAAGTAGAGTCTGCAGGACCCTCTGCTATAGTAGAAGAAACAGGAATCAGCTCCAAAGCAGGTGTGGTCAAGAGAAGTAGTGGATCATCCTCGTCATCACCGAGAGCTGGAAGGTCACAATCTACAAAGATGCTCTTGCTCATCTCTTGATCTCCTGCACACTCAAATGAAGAATTAGCACAGAGAGTTGTTTCATCAAAAGTCACATCATAGGATTCCATGTTTGTGTTAGTGTCAAGATTGTACATCCTGTAAGCATGACTATGAAGAGAATACAAAAAAATACCATCGAAAGAACATGACTTGAACGTCAAGATTGCAACACTTTAGGATGAAGCACCGACACCCAAAAACTCTCAAATGTGAAACCTTTAGCTTCCTCGCAAAGCGCAACTCCTCAGAAGTCTAATTCAAGACCGAACACAAGAAATCTGATTCAAGATGTAGCACGCTGTGCTGATGGCCTCAGCCTAAAAATTTCTAAAAATCCTATGCTCATTAAGCATCGTATTAGCCATCTCCACCAAAGTCCTGTTTTTTTTTCAACTACGTCATTCTGCTGAGGAACGCATGGGGCAGAAAATTGATGCTCAATACCATATTCAAGGCAGAAAGCATCAAAGAGATAGTTCTTGAATTTGGTGCCATTATCAATGTGAATTATTTTCAATGCACCTGGGAGTTCTTTGAACAATTTCAAAGTTAAGCTCCATAAGTGTGAGAACACTTCATCCTTGCTTACAAGAAAAAAAAAGACCCAAGAGTAGAGAGAGTAATCGTCAACAATAACAAGTACATACCACTTCCTACCCGCCGAACGAATCCAGAAAAAACCATTAGTGTCCATATAGAGAAGTTCTCCCTATCGTTTAGTCATCACCAGACTGACTGATGGGTGAGAAGCGGTAACCATCTTGCCATACCGATAAGGAACACAAATAAGATTCTTCTCAAACTTAAGCTTGGGTAATCCTCGAATCAAACCTAGTGTACTCAAACGAGTAAGCAAATCAAAACTTATATGCCCTAGTCTTCTATGTCATATCCAAAGTGTAGAAGAAGGTTGGGCAAATAAACACCGAGAAGAACAAGAAGACTTAGAAAAATCGGCTCCAAAAACTCTCCCAACTCGAGAAATCTTGCAAATCAAAGGACAAGAAGAATCAAGAACTTGAGAAGTATCACGCTTGAAGTGCAATTACAAGTCCTTATCAAGCAACTGAGATAAAAAAAAAGTTGCATCACAGTTGCTCAACCAAAGCCACATCTTTGAGAGTGAAACTCTCATTTACCTTTATAGTCCCTTTGCCTTTCACTCTACCTTTCCAATTATCCTTAGATGTGATGTACTCGTGATACTTCGTTGGGGTGAGGCTGGAGAACCATGATGAACCTCCGGTCATGTGATGTGAACAACCGGAGTCGATGAGCCACTTGTTCTCCAGATCTCCATATGCCACCTACATATGAGAAGAATGGAAGGTGGATGGTTCAGTACTGAGGTTAGTCAAAAACCTTCTAGGAATCTAGTACTGGGTCATCCTCTTGAAGCTGAAACAGTAGGTGCATGCAACTAAACACCAACAAGCTGGTGGCGAGTACCGCGATGAGAAAAACATGGTCCGCCTAAGCGTTGGGACTCAACTTCTTACACGTGGACCAAAATCATATGTCATGGTAAAATCCACGCCGTGCAACACCCCTAGGAATAGACTGAAGAGCATCTGATCCTCATGGGAGAGGGCAAGAAAAACGCTCATGTACACCAACAGAGGGGTGGTACATATCCTAGGTGCTCCACTCCCACTCACGTCTCCCATCTCTCCTACGGTGAAAGTAAAACCAAACAAGGTGAACCCTCTCTCTAGCAGTAGGTGCAGTGGTAGCGTCTCTCAGGAACTCAAATGTCAGTCACTCTAGGCTCTCTCATAGGTGTTCTCATCATGAACACCAGATGTGCTAGTGTGTTCTGCTCCTGAACACTGAACCATTCGGTGAGTTCAACTTTATTTGTGCACAGAAAATTTGTTCTTTGCAAGAAAAGCTCTGGTGAGATGCTCCAGTGAACTTATATCCATCATCGGATCATCCGGTCAGTTCACATGCACTAGACTCTCATTTGCAACCTCTCTGTAAAAATTTGTCCGATGAATAGTCCGATGTGCACAAGATATAAGCACCGGACCATCGGATGGATGTCTTCATCTCTATCTGACTCGCTTCTGCACCCTCTCTGCAAGAATTAGTCCAACGACGTTGTTTACCCTCACCAGACCATCTGGTGCCTTTATCTCCACCTAACTTGCTTCTGCACCCTCTCTGTAAGAATTAGTCCGGTAACGTCGCTTGCTCTCACCGGACCATCCGGTGCAGTACTCCTACTTTTCCTTCTGCACTGAAATGCTCAATGCTCCCTTCACTTTAACACCGAATAATCTGACAAGTGCAAAATTCTAAGCACCAAATGATCTGATGAGGTAATTTTTCCTAACTCACACCAACCCTATTGTACTTTCTAACAATAGATAGCCATAAGCAAAATTATGCATAAACACACCTATGCCAATTAAATTTCACTTAAGACCAACGTTAACGATAACTCATTATAAATAAAATTAAACACCATTTTAACTTAGTTTTTCACCATTAAAACTATAGGATGAGAATTCACGTGACCTTATGGAGAAAGTTACAAGGAAGAATGCAGCTCGTCAGCCTGTCGACACCTAACGGCTACCCTCTACACTCCTCCACACGGAAGTACTACTACCAACATCGCCTCACATCAAACAGAGAGGATCCGTGCGATCGACTGTTTCGACCGAATGAGCCGACGACATCTGCGGCGCCACAACACGCGCATGTGAAGTCAGAGGTCGCAAACACGGCGGGGCGGGCCGCCGGGCGAGGACACCTCCCAATCCAGCCAAAAATTAAATAGGGACATATCAATAACTAAGTCTTTACAATTTTAGAAAAAAAGTTAAATAAAATTCACTGAAAATAAAAAATTAAGCAGGGCCTATGGCCTCACTCCCTGTAAGCTGATCCAACTATGCCTCTCATGCAGAAGCATGCAGCATGAATTGCGATGGCTACTCACCGAGCAATCGCTCTCGACGCGCCAGCGCTTCTCCTGCTCTCGCATGAACTCCAAAACTGTCCTACTCCTGGTCTGTAGCATTCATCGCATGTGTTGCACGAGCTGGATACGGATAGACCTGGTCGCCGGGTAGGATCGGACCGGCGTTGTCCATCCATCCATCCAGGTGTGGCCAGGTGGCACGAGACGAGAGGCCAACGAGGACCGTTGAAAGACGACCGTTCCCTACCTAGAGAGGGTTTGAGTGAATCACTCGTGTAATTCAAACCTTGTAGGGAATAAATATTTTATTTTTTCTAATCCCTTTTGAAGAATATGTTCGGTTTTGACTGAGATATATTTCCTAATCCCTTCCTCCACTAGAACAGCATCAAATATAGTGTAAATACATCATGAACTATTTTGATTTCAACACTCATCCATACAGATCAGTAGATGAGGTTAGAAGTGATCTTATAAGGGTACTATTTTTTTCCTGCTTTGTTCCGTGACACAGACAAAAGCTACAACGCCAGATAAAAGTACAACAAATAGCACCTGACAACAAAACTACCTTCTAGAGAATTTTGACAAGAGATAGACAACGAAGAAGCAAAATAAAGCAAAGAGGAAAACATGGAGAACATGGTTTGAGCCCTGCCGGATGATACTCTTGTTCAACTTTCGCATGTTATTCTTTACTCCAGCCTTAGCCTTTGCAAGGGCCATTTGCTGTACATGTACAGGAGATAACCAAAGTCAAGAGCGTAACTAGGATACAGATTGTCAAACAGCATAGCGAAGATAAGCTATTCCAAAGGTAACCATATTCCTATTATATCACTCAACAAAAGAACACATACGGAGCTTAAAGAACCAATACAACTATACGCAACAGGTTGCTAGTGCTCATCAAAGAGACCTTCATGATCATACAAAATAATTGACATTGTAGAACACATAGAACTCCTGAATTAAAAATTTACTTCCCTTCACTTGTAGACACAAATGTAGAATATGGTACAAAGTAGATCAAGAGTCAAAAGAACAAAACTTCAACCAACAGACTGGTAAGAATTATTGGGACCGGCCTATATAATAATTTTTAATAAATTTTAAAGGCCCATATTATGAAGAGGTGGCTTATGTTGAAGCCAATCCTCTATAGTATTATATTGCTAATGGAGGTGAAGGTGGGGGTTTTCCTACTATATATATTTAAGGACCCCACCTCTTTGGGTACACGAAAAATATAGACTGTTAATTGAGAGTAGCTTTAAAATTAGGAACGCTCTCATTATGTGAGTCTATATAAGAGTTAGGATTTTTGCCTCTTTCTCTTTCTGTTGTGCTGCCATTGTAGTCTACTCCATCCCGATGTCGGCGTGCACCGTCAACCGGGAGAGCAGATCTCCCAAATCCTCGCTCTTGAGATCTTGCACTGGGAGAGGACGAATAAGGTTTTTGGGAAGCGTTCCGCGCGACTGCTAAAGTTCTTCACCACAGCTCGTCTTCCTGGTCGCTTGGGCGCTACCCACTGTCATCGTCAACAATTTCGGTGCATCGTCAGCAGGATCGATCGTGCCATCAACACGGTGCAAGCAGCATCTTCAGCAACCTCCACAGCGCAGGACGAGTATGTAAAAATCATGTTACTCATATTTTATTTCCTGCGATTTCTAATTTCGAGTATAGTAGATCTAGTCATTTGTTGTGCTTTCGTACACATGTCTAGATTATGCTCTTTTAATATGATCATATCAGTTTATCAGTTTCTGCTTATAAATTATTTATAGATTAAATTAAACGTAAGCCTTATATTCCAACACAGACCAAGAAAACAAAACATTGGCATTGCACATGAAGCCTTTACCCAGTTCTATACTCAGACTTGAGCATAGAGCATGTAACTGCAAACAATACCCAATACCCAAACAAAACAAGGTGAAAAAAAATGCTTCAGCTCAAGCAAGCAATGCAAGAATAAGACTTTATAATAAAGAACAAAAGGCTCTATGCATCGGTGGATGCAAAAGGCCGGAATTTATTCCTTTATCTAAATTTTAGAATAAGCATGCAAACTATAGCTGTCAAATATTTCATTTGAAAATGCCTACAAATTTGCTGTCAATTTCTTGCATTTCAAACAGTAATGTGGGGCAATTCTTTGGACCAAAGAATAAGCAAAACATACTCAGCATTGGCTCAGACACGCAAAAATCTCATCTAAGTTTGGTCCTTGAATAAATCAAGTATCGGAATCGAGAAACATATGTTTTTGTCATCCCAGCCACGCGAGAATAGCCTTAGACACTACTAAGAAATCCCAGCTGACACAAAGAAATACAAGAGGAAATCCATTCCCTCACAATTTATCCTGTCAGCTAGAAATACAAGTTGGCCATTTGAGGAATAAGATTGTTTGCACCTTGAATTAATATGCGAGTAACTGAGAGATTGCAAGAACAGTCATGGCCATCGAATAACCAAGCATGCATGAACAACAGAGTAGAATCCTCAATAAACCACAAGAAGTTTGGAGAACACAAAGATTAGGCACTGAACTGCCTTTGCCAGGCAGTAATCAGCCAGGAAAAAAATCGGAGATAAAATATGAACATAAACAGCTTGCGCAAACATGGGCGCTGCATCGGCTTAGACACGCACAAATAAGGTCATCACAATTTGGTCCTTAAATGACATGAAGAATCAGTGTCAACCAAATATCCTTTTGTCATCACAGCCCCGCAACAAGAACCGCAGATGCCATCACCAAAACCCAAGCAACATTGAGGGGAAAAAATTGGCAACCAACATGCAGCTAAAGCAAACAAAAGGATGTGTCTTTTGCTCTCAGGCTGGGGCTATTAGAGCCTCGGATTAATCTAGGAGCGATTGGAACAAGAAAGCCATAGCCAACGAATCTAGAAGCCACGGCTTGTCGAATGACCAAACTCCCGTTGAATAAATCGGTGAAGCAATCAAGATGTAAGCAAAGCATCTGGAGAAAGAAAATAAAATGCCGGATCGATTACACGATGAACTGCGCAAGAGCAAACCTTCTGTGATCTATAAAGAGGACAATGGCCAAAGATGCATCCAAATAGATAAGGCTCCGACGAAGAATTGAGCCAAGTTGGAATGAAACCCTCATGACCCCTCGAACCTCATGCTGCAACCAAGAATCTCATGCTGAATCAAGAATCTTAGGACGCAAATCAAGAAGCTTAGGATGCAAGAGAACCCTAGCACACGAGAGTAGAGGGGAAGGAAGAGGAGGGCGACAAGGTTACAGGTGAGAAGGTGGCCACCGGAGGGGAGACCATCGCGTTGCCTCCGAGTTGCGTCGCCGCAGCGCCCGCCTTCAAGGATTTTTTTGGTCGCCTCCAGACTCGGTGGATTCTTCCCGGGCTAGAGAGGGGGGGGAACCGATATGATGGGCCGGGAACGGTTCCGCGCTAGGCTTAAACGAACACGGAAAAAAAATGTTAGACTAGGAACAGTTCTGCACCGAGGATTAGTCACGACCCTAGCGGTTATCGATCCAACCGAATAAGGCCTTACGGGGAACTGAAAACGTGAAGCTAGTAGTTCCCAATGCAGGGACGTATAGATTTTTGGACACCTTCCACAGCCAGGGCATGCAGTTGCAAAGGCGTTACCAACTCCAAGAGCTAGTGTTGAGGCTAAAGAAAAACCTCCTCCAACAGCTAGTGCACAGCACAGCACAGAGCACACAGGACGAATGCTGCTGCCGCCGCTGTAGCTGATGCTGAACTGCTGATGCTGCGGTCCAGGCGAGGCACGAGCGGCTGCAGCGAGTGGGAGTGCGACGATGATCGGATCGCCCACAGGCAGCAGGCCCCTCGAGCGTCCTCTCCAAAGCTCCCCGAGCATCTCCCCTGGACGGCTAACGACTCCCAACAAGGCGCCAAGCCGAGGAGATCAGATACGCAGGGCGTGGGCCCCCTTCCCCTGGCGGACAAGCGGGGTGAGAAAAGGACGAGCTCAGATTCTGAACTCCGTCTGCCTCAGCCCGCACCACTCCCGCGCGTGGCTCACCCACCCCGGACCGGGCCCACACGAGCGGTGAGCCCCACTGCCATTCTGCCCGCAGTCCGGTTTGGCATGGGCACCAAACCATCATCGGCGATGTTTGGAGTTTTTTTATTTTTATATTTTTTATTAAAAATTTAAATAAATGGACTCTCGTGGTAAAATTTGTAAAAATAGGTATATATCGCTCCTAAAAAGGCTGCAACTTTTTCAGAGGGCAATAAGGATTGCCACAGTGACAGGATCACCCCTTACCGCCCTCCGAAAAGACAGGTAGGGAGAATACTACCGCGCTCGCCACCCTAACCGCTCTCAGAGGGCGGTAAGGCCTCTTGCCGCTCTCTCAGAGGGTGGTTAGGGGTCTGACCCTGCTTCCCTTCTCTATTTAAACCTTACAAATGAGGAAAAATCCTCATTTTATTATGGAAAAAGAGAAAGGGAGAGAAGAGGAGAGGAGAGGGAGGCAGCGCGGTGAAACCCTAATGTTTTCGATCGACAGATTTTGAAGCGCGTTTTCCGGTAATTTTTTTATACTCATATTTTTATTAGTAAGTAAAGTACCACTAGATCTAGGGTTTAGCGGTATAACAATAGCTATATTAGATATGATCTAGGGTTTAGAAATGTAGAAAATGCTGTATTTTGTAGTATATTGTAAATATTAATTACGACGTGGTAGGATAGTCATTAGATGTATTGTAGTATTTATAGTATGATAGTTTCGAATATCTAGATTGTGCAGAATAACTATGTAAGTAATAATTATAGGTAATTAGAAATTTTATTAAGTAGACGGATGATTAATTAGTTTAATTAGGTTAGTTTGCTTAGGTCCAAAATTAAAGAAACCTATTGTTATGCGATAATCGGTGTCGGTAATTTTGTTATAGTTTCGATAATCAGAAATATAGTTTTTCGGTCTTAATATTGGATATATTTTTGGATGTTTTCAGGGATGGTAGATAAATTATATTTTTAGATATATTATGGTGAATATCAAATTAGTTATGATCCTAACGGTGTAGATCTTTCTGGGTTTTAGCATATCATTAAGGGACTTAGTAGAGCCAATGAGAGGATCATAGTGGACGTGTGCAAATGGTTGATGCGTTATTTTCAACTGGATCTCCAGCAATATGATCTTAAGCTGAGAACTGTGTTAAGTTATGCTAATCAGGGCTACTATTGTAATGTGTGTCAGAAGCGTCAAAATCTAGAAATAAGAGAAATGCAAGTATGAAGTTGTGTACCTGTTGGTCACAATGACTTCATGACAGCGTGACGGTAGTTTTTCCTTCTAAAGCTTTTCATTATTCCGATAACAATTAATCGCTTACTTTTAGAATGACATAAACATATAAGCTATTGATATAAGACTCCATAGGTATACTTATAAACATCAGGACCCTTCTAAATTAATCGCTTACCCTTATTTTTTCAAATTTGCATTATATAATTGGTTCGGTAGTAGCTTGTGGTTATGCAGCAATGGCTCCAGCACCGTCTGTTCGAAAATCTTTAGGAAATTAGTCTCTTGAATTCTATAACATGTCTACGGGATCACGGTTAAGCATCAAGATGTTCGACCTGATTAAAGTTGTTTTGAACATGATCCGGAATACCATCTCCTTACGATCCATATCCTCATACAAATTGATACACTCTAGCACAACGCCGTCTTGGACATGACACTAAAGGCTTATTTTCACTAGTTCATCTGCCTAAGTTCATAAATGGTTATTTTCTTTGTGGTGAAGGTTACTGAGGAAGGTTAATCTTGCAAAATTCTAAAATATTAAAAACTTCATATATCAAAAGATAACAAACAAGAATTTAGCACACCTCAGGTACAGAAGGATAAATTGGCATGCTACAACCAACACAAAGACGATCACTTCGAGTATTCAATATCATAGCCACTGGGATATCCACTTCGACTCTTCCAAAATCTTTACAGACGGAGGTACCTCCATTTGCCAAAACAGTGGCACATACAGGCTAATTGGTGCAATAGTTAAGTACACTGACTGTATAACTAATCCAGACTCAATAATAAATGATCTTAGAAGGGCATGACTTATGGAGTTCCCCACAGCCTTTGCAGATAGCTTTTAGGTAGCATTTTAAACGTCTACAATTTCCATGTCCAAACTTGAGTACTAAATTAAAAACTCCAACTTTTGGACCCCCTTTAACGGAAATCTAAACAGGAGGAAGACAAGACTCGAGACCCATTTCATTCTTCACATAAGTAAAACTAAAATGTTAATGAACTGGCAACAGCAAATGCTAGCAGTTTGACTATCCCCAAAAGAACATACAAAATCTAGAGGGAATGTATATATATTTGGCAAAAGTTTATAGGAAGATATCGCCTGGAGTGAGGTAGATGTACTCAGGATGTACTTGTAGTGGTTTGTACACTTCTACCCTTGCAACCTGACTCAAAACTCTTTGTCCAGAGTGTTGCTTAGTACTGACTTGAAGGTCGGACATAATAAGGGGCGTCAGCCAATAAGCAATTGAAACTAACATATATGTATTGTCAACTTACATAAAGAGATGTCATGCCAGCTTTTGCCGCTTTAATCGAGAATTTTGGCCCATCCATCAACTCGTGTGGACTAATAAGCTCCAGAATCTCATCACCAAGATGCAACTCAATGCCCATATACTTGTACTGCAAATAATACAGTGAAATTAGCAAACTCTAAGAAATACAATGATGACTGGTAACTGTAACAACTCAAATGTGCAAAGACCAAAGGAAAAGAAAAGAACATTCAATTGACACAATATGAACATTTGAATAGGAAAAGGGATCTTGAAGACAAATAGAGTTGGTGTATTTCATTGAATACAGCTGCAAAGGGAATCTTCAAAGACTACCAGCTAAAGATTTAAGTTTGCTAAACCTAGAGTTAAGAGAAATATAAATTACTAGAAAAGGTGTCCAAATGAAAAGGATATCAAATTTAAACAACAGGGGAGAAAGTTCTTATGTAAATGAATAGTGCCACCAACAAGTACCTGAGAATATCCAAATACTTTGTCCGTCTTGGGTGCCAACCAAAATCTAAAAATCCTTTGTGCTTCCTTCCTAGAAACAGAAAAAAAAGAGTTAGCATGTGAAGAAAATGAAATCACAACAAAAGCATATCCCTGTACCATAAGGCTCATGTGATCTACGATTATCTGAATCCAATCCACATTTGCAACTCTAACCTGTAATAGACAACAAAATAGCACCACACAAGCTATTGTTCGACAACATAATAGGTCACATAGAGAGAGAAAAATGAAGATCAAATAGACTGAATATCCTTTTGAAGTCAACAACTTTACTTAGTCCAGTTGGTAGGTGGTCAGTGGAGTAATCAAGGGTGGATGCAGCGCCCCCCGCCCCCTCGAACTTGTTTTTTCCATGGATTTAGGTAGTCATCCTTCTAATCTCTAGTGTTTACTAGCTCTTGGTCCCCCTCATGCTGATTACGTTTATTGTACATACTCAATCGTCCCTCGCCTCCACAGTCGCTCACCCCGAGCCAGGCGTCCACCCCACCACCGGCCCCTCCCACCGCTTCGCCTTCCTCTCACATGTCCCTTCTGGCCCGCTGCTTCTAGCGCTGGTAGAACCAAGGCGCACCAATGGTGACACGACACACCCCTCTCGGCTTCACCCTCATCCGTGCAGTCCTCCCTTACATCGCCGGGTCCAGAAACCTCTACTGGCGGCGTGCAGGGGGAAGGTCATCCTCCAGGACGTCTAACCGGCGCCTCCTCCCAGATGGATTCCGTCTGGGGGATTCATGGCTACTGCCAGGAGGGCTCCACCTGGTCCCCTGCCCGCCCCGCCTAGCCATTCCAAGGACGAAGGCTGGACCTTGGTCGCCGCTCGTCGCAAACGTCGACCGCCAGCGGGCTACAAGTTTTGGAAGCCCCCGCAGTGTAGTTTGCCACAGTGTAGTTTGCCCGCTACTCTAGATGGTCGTTGTCTCAACTGCCTTTCGTCCACTCACCACTGAGTGGATTGCCGCCTACCCCTAAGGTGCTTACATTGTCGTGGTTTCCAGCACCATGCCAAAAATTGTAAGCAGCCGCGTGCAAGCTTGTCTAGTTCCAGGGAGTCCAACTGCTGTCGTCAGTTTCCACGGGTTTCCTTCGATAGGTCCACACCAAATGGCATGGCTAGGGAAACCTATCGCTGTCCTCTGGGTCTAGCGCGTCCACGCCCACTAGATCGCGGGCTTGGGGTCCAACCCCGCCTGGTTCACCATCGGCAACGCTGACCACGACCGTTGGCTCGCAGACCTCCAGTAAGGAGGATGTTCTCCCAACCCCAGCACCAGTTGTGCCTCGCCGCATCGTCCCCTGGTCTGATGCCTTTACTGCTGAGGAGAATCATCTCCGCTGGGCTCTGCTGGCGTACGCCGACCAGGCACAGTAGGGTTTTCTGGCGGTCGATCTCGCCAACCTCCTCGATGACCATTGCTGTGTCGAAAGGCTCGAGGAGGAGGCGGCATCATGGGACCAGGTCGACTTCGCCGCCCTTCGTGTGGTTGCCTGGTGTGATTCACCTGCGAGCATCCCCAACAATGTTGTTCTAGAGGTCGCCGAGCGTGTTATCAGTTATGAAGATCCTTCCTCGCAACAACTCTTCGGCAATCTTCCATCGTACATCATGGATAAGAGCACGTTACGCTACAGCATCTCGGTTCGTCTTATCTCTTTGGCGGAGTTCCGATGGCCATCTTCTTCAAGCAGCGATGGTTCAATAGCTTTAGAGGATGGCAACGGGGAGTTCGATGGCCGTTTGTCTAGCGGTATGGGGTGTTGCAGCTTGCCTCACAGATGGCTCATTTCAGCCTTGTCGTTGCCTCCTTCCGCGGCCGATCTGGGGCCACTCCCATGGCGTTCGGTGGGTGGTGGGAGTTCTTTCGTCATTGTCCACTCTGGTACAGATCCCCTTTGGATCCTTCCGTGACTCGCCTCCCAAGGTGCCACCTCCTATGATGTCATCCCCTGCGGTGCCACATGCGGGCGCAGCGGGCCTTGGGTTCACGCGTGCTGCTTTTGGGGCCCTTGCGTTAGCACATGTCGACCCGATTGTTGCTTTCCATGCTGGCCAAGAGGGGATTCAGTCATGGGTCTTTGATCCCATGTCAGAGGAGCTCCTTTCCTCTGCTTACTCGGCAGAATGTGCGCAGACTCTCGTGATGCCTCCCTCCCCGAGGTCTGCGGCTGCTGCAACTACACCAGTTCAGCTGGAGCCTATTGATGGCTTGGCCTTAGCCCGTGAACACCATCTCCTAGTGATCCCGGTCACCTAACGGCTGAACATCTCTCACTCGATGGATCGATTGGTCACTGTCTGGCGTGGTCGTGCGCATCAAACGTTTCAGGCTAGTTTATTCAAGACGCCGAAGGTCCACCCCAGTGCTGAGTGCACCTTCTGGTGCTTTGGACTCCCATTTGGACCGCTCTTCAGATGGGCTATCCACTAGACGCCATAGTAGATGGCCCATTTATGTGTCTGGGAGCCCAGCGTCGAGAACTACTTCATGCCTTAGTGGTCGCGTTCGTTGTTGGACTAACAACAGTACCCCCTTGTCCTGGTTGCGCTCTAAAAATCCTGCAGCTATAGACTCACTGGCTTTGACCACTATCCCGCCAGACAATATGTTTTCCACTTCATGCCCCTCGGTGCACTCCTTCCTCCTTAGTTTCACCATGGAGATCCTTGCCCCCTGGCATCCCCACCTCACCTGTTGTCGAGGAGCGATCGCTTGGCACTCAGGCACGTCTCTCTTCGATGCGGCCATCAAAACAGGGGGAGGTGCTTCTTATGCGTTGTTTGGGCACTATCAAGGATGGCGAGGACCTCCTACCCTGTCGTCATCATGAGTATGAGTGGACTTTTGAAAATCCCCTCACCGAACAGAATATTCAGGCGATCCGGGAGCTATTCCCTAGCCAAACATTGAACACAGTTGTTTCAGCATCTTCCGCTGATACTGAGGCTTGAGTTGTTCTCTTGTGCCGTTGTTGTTGGTTCCTTTAATGGATAACTTAAAAGTCATTAGCTGGAATGTCTGCGGCCTCAACTGTGAGGTGCATCAGAACGTCGTTCGATCGATGATCGTTGACCGCAGCGCCTCAGCTGTTTGCCTTATCAAGATGAAGATGGAAGTTTGTACATCTCAACTGATCAACGAGATGTGTGGTCCTGCTGTTTCATGCTTTTCTTATTTGCCTGCATCTAATACTCAAGTTGGTGTGATAGTGGCTTGTCGTCGGACGGTCTCGCTCACCGCTGTCCATGTTGACTATTTCTCGGTGACGGTATGCATATCCTCTGAAGATTCCGCCTCTTTTCACCTTACCGCCATCTACATGCCAAATGACGAAGGCAAGAAAGAGGATTTCCTTTCTGAGCTTAGTGCGGTTCAAGCGTCCATGCCGGGCGTTTGGTTGGTTATTGGGGACTTCAATATGATCGTTGTTGCATCTGATAAGAGTAATGGAAACATCAACCACCGCTCCATTGCTCTATTCCGCTGATTCATCACAGATCACGAGCTCAAGGATTGGCATCTTTTCGGAAGACGATACACTTGGTCCAACGAAAGAGCTGTGCCGACTTTGGTCCGACTCAACTAGGCTCTCATGTCCTCAGATTGGGACATGGCCGTCCCAGACAGCCCTCTTCAAGCTTTATATTCATATTGCTCTGACCACTGCCCCCTTCTTCTCTCAACATCGATGCAGTTTCACATACGTTGGCGTTTTCAGTTCGAACCCTTTTGGGTCTGTATGCCTGGCTTCCTCCATGACATTGAGACTGGTTGGAAGTTGAACTCGGCCGAGCTTGATAAGCCTCCCCTTTTGTGGCTTCACATCTTGCTCACGCGGATGGCCAAGGAGCTTCAGCATTGGAGTTCTAAATTCATCGGCAACATAAAAGACCAGCTGCTCATGGCTCGGGAGGTCATCACCCGTCTCGAGTGGGCTCAGGATCGCAGGGCTCTGTTGGCTGCCGAATCGGCGCTTCACAAGGATCTCAAGTTTCGGTGCCTTGGCTTGGCTTCCCTGGAACATTCTATCACGAGGAATAGATCGTGCATTGCGTGTCTTCACGACGGCGATGCGGACACTCGGCTCTTCCATTCATTTGCCAAGTTTCATGCTCAGATATTCCACATCACTTCCTTGTCCATGCCGGCTTGCCTGGTCTCTTCCCACGCTACAATAGAGGACGCGTTGTTCCACACTTCAGCTCCATCCTCGGCAATGCTCCGACAAGAGCTTTCTCCATTGATTTGCAACGGGTTGGGATTTCACCCTTCGATCTGAGCTCGCTGTATGTGCCATTAGCAGCGATGAAATCCTCGTGGCCATCAAGTGCTTGCCGGTTAATAAAGCCCTGGGTTCGGACGGTTTCACGATCGAGTTCTACCGAGCCGCGTGGACGGTGATCTAGGATGACTTGACTTTGGCTCTCTACTGCTTTGGCATTGGAAACTCTCGATGCTTGCCCCAGCTGAACAATGCTCTCATTACATTGTTGCCCAAGAAGGAACAACCATCAATGGCATCAGATTATCGACCCATAGTCTCATTCACAGTGTAGGCAAGCTTATCACAAAGATCCTTGCACTCCGGTTAGCTCCTCAGCTGGGTTCCATCATCACCGATTCTCAAAGCGCTTTCATCGCGGGCCGATCCATACATGACAGTTTCAAATTGGTTCACTGCACCGCGAAGTTGCTCAAGAAAGCTAAAAGACCAAATGTCTTACTTAAGTTGGACATATCCAAGGCATTTGACTCTGTTTGCTGGTCCTTCTTGTTAGAGGTTTTGAAGGCTTGGGGGTTCGACCCCGTTGGTGTCGGTGGATTGAAGCGATTTTGGGCTCGGCTACTACCCGGATCCTCCTCAATTCAGACCCCAGCACTACTCTTTTCCATGCTCGGGGACTGAGACAAGGGGACTCCCTCTCCAACTTCTTGTTCATCCTAGTCATGGACATCCTCCTTAGGTTGCTAACTGCGGCCGGTGATAGTGGGGTCATTGACTCCATGGGACATGGTTCGATTCCATCGTTGCTCCCTTTACGCCGGTGATGCCGTGCTTTTTTTTATCATCTACGCAATAGGACATCCAAGATCACCAAGCCATCCTTCATTTCTTCGGTGTGGCTTCAGGTCTTGTAGCCAATTTGGGCAAAATCTTTGTTGTCCCAATATGCTGTGACGAGACGGACTTAAACGTCATCAGGGACAACCTCTCTTGCCGGTACTTCTTGTTCCCCATTCTGTACCTGGGTATTCCCCTTACAATCGGCCATCTCCGCAAGCCACAGCTGCAGCACTTGGTGGACCATGTCGCGGCCAAATTGCCTTCCTGGGAAGGCAAGCTCATCTCCAAGCCAGGCACGACAACTCTGGTTTGGTCCATGCTCTCGTCGACTCCTCTGCACACCCTCATTTCCTTTAAGGTACCACCTTGAGTGTTCAAAGACATCCACAAGATTAGGATAGCCTATTTATGGGCCAGGGACAAATCTTCTTCGCTAGGACGATGCTCTGTTTCATGGTCCAAAGTTTGCAGACCATTGGAGTATGGTGGCCTTGGCATTCAAGATTTACGATTGGCCAGCAACGCTCTCTATCTCAGATGGCTGTGGTGGCAACAGAGTGGCTCATCTAAATCTTGGGTCAATCTCCCCTTGCATCATGATAAAGATGTGGTTGCCCTCTTCTATGCCTCAACTCGAGGTTCGCAATGGATGTTCCACATTCTTCTAGACCGACCCATGGGTAAACGGCCGCGCTATCAAGATGATTGCTCTAGAATTGTTCAAATGCATGGCTCCTGCAACATCGAAGAAAAGAACCGTAATGCAAGGGCTACAAGAGCACCGATGGATCAGAGACATCTCGGCACTATGAGCTGGAGGTCCATTGCCATTCGGGCAAGGCGAACATTGTCGTTGATGCCTTGAGCCAAAAGGCTCAGTGCAGTTGTCTTTTGGTTTCGCTTGCGAGTTCCACACTGTGTGATGATTTCTGGAGGCTTGAACTTGAGATGGTTCCGGAGGGTTATCTTTCCAACTCGAAGATAAGATCCGCCCTCCTCGACCATATCAAGGAAGCTCAAAAGAAACATAGAGGCATGGAAAGGGTCCGTGACAAGCTCAAGGAGGGGCAAGCCAGAGGCTTTACCCTAGATGACGAGGGTGTCTTATGGTTCGGGAAGAGACTAGTGGTTCCTAAAGTTTCGGAGTTAAGAAAGAAGATTCTAGATGAAACTCATGATTCATTGCTATCCATCCATCCTGGGAGCACGAAGATATATCAAGATCTAATGCAGAGATTTTGGTGGACTCACATGAAGCGAGTAAGTCGCTCAGTATGTCACCTAGTGTGATGTTTGTTGAAGGGTGAAGGCCGAATACCTCAAACCGATCGGTACACTTCAGCCCCTACCTATCCTCTCCTAGAAGTGGGAGGAGATAGGTATGGATTTCATCACCAGGTTGCCTAAGACTTCTCAAGGCTATGACTCGATTTGGGTCATTGTGGACCGGTTGACGAAGTCTGCTCATTTCTTTCCTATCAAGACCGCATACTCAGTCAAGCAATATATAGAGCTATACCTCACACGAGTTGTTTGTCTTCATGGTGTTCCGGTGAAGATCGTCTCTGACCGTGGCTCCATCTTTATCTCTCATTTCTAAAAGAGCCTTCATGAAGCCATGGGAACAAAGCTCTTTCACAGTACCACCTACCACCCTTAGACTGATGGTAAAACCGAAAGGGTGAATCAAATTCTGGAAGATATGCTCCGAGCTTGTGCCCTCATGTATGGGAAGAAGTGGAAGATTTGCTTGTCGTTTGAGGAATTCTCCTACAAAAACAGCTATCAATCAAGTATTGAAATGTCATCATTTGAAACTCTCTACGGCTGAAGATGTCAGACGCTATTGAATTGGTCTGAATCCAGCGAAGGAGCTTTTCTAGGTTCAGATTTGGTCTAGGATGCAGAAGAGCATGTTCTGACTATTTGAAAATATCTTCTCACGGCTCAGTCCCGACAGAAGAGCTATGTGGATCGCCGCTGCCGAGAGCTTGTATTCGTGATTAGGGATTTTGTGTATCTCAAAGTCTCCCCACTCCGAGGAGTTCAACGCTTTTAAGTCAGAGGGAAGCTAGCACCTCGATATGTGAGACCATTCCAAATCATTGCTCGACGTGGAGAGGTAGCCTATCAATTTGACTTGCCTCTGTCCCTCTCCGTCGTTCATAATATTTTCCATGTCTCGCAACTGAAGAAGTGCCTTCGAGTTCCAACCGAAGTCACCGAGATTGCAAATCAAGAGTTATAGCCGGATCTTTCTTATTATGAGCAACCAATACGGATTTTGGATGAAACTGAAGGCAAAACTAGACAACATTCCATTAAGTTCATCAAAATCCAATGGAGCAATCACTTGGAAGACAAAGTGACTTGGGAGCATGAGGATCAAATCCGCTCCGAATATCCTGAACTTTTTGAGAACTTGTGAATATTGTTGTAATTTTGAACATTTGGAGCATTTCACATGTCTATAGTTATCACCATGTTGAATGGAAAGTTGTTTACAAAGGATTGCACTTAGAAACCTTTCAAATCGGGAGAACATACTCCTGGCGGTCTGATCACTGTTGGTCTGCGGTCTAGTCACCAGAGGTGTTTAGAACCCAAACCTCTCTGTATAGATTTTGGCAACCGCCATTTTCGTTGTCTAACTGAGCCTAGCTGCGGTCTGACTACCAGCTCTTATGAAAGGCCAATAGTTGTCTTTCCATTATGTCAATGGATTTTGATGAGGTTCATTTGCATTTATGGAAAAAAAATCTTTCTCATTCCACCATCGTCACTTTCTCCCTTAGTTTGCCAAATCTCAGGACGACATTCTTTTTTCAGAGGGGGGAGGTTTGTCACATCCCAAAATACTAATTGCATAATTAAGCATGCATAAGTATCATGGCGCTTTAAAATCATGTTTTAAGTGTTTAAAACATTTCAAAAACATATGTCTTTAGCTTATATGTGTTCCACCATATGTGTTGGGTCTTCCTAACCAATCCAAAACCCTTTAGGGAGGAAATGGGAAAAGACCCCCCTGGCGGTCCAACTGCGCCACCGTTGGTCTGACCACCAGAGACGAGTAGAGCCACTTTGGCCTCTGTCCCAGGGTAGTCTGACCGCCTACACTTACAATCTGATCACCACAGTTCAGAACCACTACTTAAGCCATCGACCAAACTCTTATCCGCTCAACCACCCACTCAGTCGTTCCCCCCCCCCCCCATCTGAGTGAGAGAGGAGAGAGAGAGAGAGAGAGAGAGAGAGAGAGAGAGAGGAGAAAGAAGGGAGAGAGAGGAAGAGGGAGAGGAGATCCTTCACTCGAGCTTAATGGAGGTCAAAGATCGAATGAGGAGATCATCCACGAGTCCCCCACGTCGTCCCCGAGCTCGTCCCCAAGCTTCCCCTTAGCCGGAGCAAGCCCCAAGCCAGAGGAGAGAAGAGAGCTCCACCTCGACTACCACGACATTCGAAGATCGGTGAAGGCGGCTTCCCTGAGCTCCCCAAAGGCTTCCACGAGTTTATCCCCATCATCTTCTCGTCAGAGAGGCCTCCAAGTCTTCATTCACCTTTTTGGCAGGTCGGAGCATCCCGAAGCTGATCTCCAAATTGAAACCCATCTAGATCTAACGAATCCGATAGAAAGTTCCCCCGCGCCAAGGTGAGCCTTCCCATAACCTTTTCCTGTTGTTCTCGAGCTCGAGCCGATCCCCTTTTGTTTTTAAACCGGGATGAACCCGAGCCAAAACCCTACTCTAGATCTCATCCATAGGGTTTCTCAAGATTGGACCGTGCATGTCGTCTGAACAACCACGTAAACGTTCCCCAAGTTTTGTGGAGTACTTTGGTGCCATTCGTCATCGAAGGTTTTGCCGGAGTCCCCGTCGATGACACCGCAAAAGTGTTGTCAACAAGGTCTTGCGGTCCGACCACCGCTAGGGCCGGTCTGACCGCCAGTTAGGACCAGAACATTCGAGTTCAAATCCCTATACGGGAGTCAGACCACTGTTAGGGCCAGTCTGACTATTAGTTGGCGGTCTGACAGTCACCATGCCTTCGGTCAAACTGCTAGGCACCAAAACTCTCTGCTGGCTACCGATCAGACCGTCACTTCCACGTCAATCTACCCACCAGCCATTCAAGGATGTATGTACTTAAGTTACCTCGTTCGAGGTTTCAAACTTTGAAAACCTAATCTTTTGGCGGTCTTTTACAAATGTTTTTGAAACACGATGCTCTATTATTGTTCAAGCATGCATCATATGCACATTTTTTCATCATTTGATTATTTATTCAATGCATTCATATTTTGTTTAGAGAGTGATGCGCCGCCATTCTTCGTGGTCAAGATTGACGCCAGATCGGTTCCGATCATGAGCGAAGCACCTGGAGCAGTAAGGCAAGCATCTAGGCATATTACCCTCTTTAGTTGAATTGAATGAAGTATAAATTGATAAGTTATTGTTGATGTATGTTTGCATGTTTAGTGATGTCGATGTCGGATTTATTTGGGTAGAACCTATATTGGTTTGCATTATCTCTACCTTGAGTTGTTGATTATCCCTGTCCTTGTAGCCTTAATAACTTTATTGGTGTCTAACTTAAGAGTTATTCAAAATGCTTAGCGATGTTAGGTCCTCAATAGAAGTCAAGCGATGATTCAACCATTATTTGCGAGCTTAGGGCTTACTTATTGTTCGTAATAATATTGATTTTGATGTTTGGATGTATGAGATGTGAGAATGAGATGAGATGTGGGCAGTGCTAGGGATAGGTCGGGAGAGGACCACGGATGCCATAGACCGCTTACATCGGTTAAGCACTGACCGTTGTTGAAGTTGGCTTAAGCACTGTCCATACTTACCACATACTCGAATATGGGACAGGTAAGCCAAGTACCATAAGTCATTGTGTTCATTTGATCCATGAGTCAAGGTGTGAGCGAGAATGCTGTTAGGGGCACCTGAAATTATGTCCATTAAGTCGTCATACACTCGGGATCTAGGTGGCCTCCACATTACTCGACATGGGAATAAAGGTTTGAGGTGGGTACGTGAATCACTACTCACAACTGACGGGTTGTGTGGGCGATGGTCTCGTGTTATGTGGGTCCAGAAGTACCCCTGCAGGGTGTAAAAATAATTTAAATTACCACGCTCTCAGTTATGAGCATGCTTTCTATCCATTTGTAGCAGTCGTAGAGTTCCGACTTTGGGAACGTAGGGTATGTTGGGTTGTGGTTGAGATGGTTATGTTCAATGCTATGACTATTATGATTCCAGTTACCTTTATGTTCCTATTGTTGGTTACATACTAGAAAGATATATGTGGTTAAGTCTAGGTGCTCATACATAGGTGTTAAGGTTGCTTACACATATGAATTACTTAACCTTGTGGCATATTCCTCGCTAATGGCTCAATTGCATAATCTTTGAAGTTGTGTTATTATATGTACCCAATATGTATTAAGTCTTGCGAACACCTTCGTACTCATGTTGCTCTTTGAGGTTTGCAGGCGAGGAAAGTTTAGTTGCCGGCTACTTCATGTCCGTCGATGCTAGCAGCGGACCAGAGTAGTGCTATCTACTCGAGTGACGTGTTTTTGGGTGGAGCCTAAGGGCATATGGCTTCACCTAGTTGTTGTTTATAGAAGTTACTTTTCAGCTGCGTAGTATCTATGTAAACTGTTGTAAATTGTAATAACTCTTATGCTTCTAATATAATTTAATTACTCGCTCTTCCTTAAATTTTATTGTGGTGTCATATATTGGAAAGATATGTGTTTCGATCTTGGGCACAAAACACGTGCCGAAACTACCGAAATGGTATTCTGATTAATCATTGTAGTCGTGATTATTTAAATGATTAATTAGAATACTATTTACATGATTTCTCACAACACACTAGATGAATCTAGAACACATTTAGATAGCAATTGGTATAGGTTTATCTGTAAAGTTTTTGGAGTTGATTAATTTTAAGTGTCTTAATTTACCTTTATCTTAAGACGTCACCGATCCTTTCATCGAGAGTGAGGAGGGAGATGCGTGAGTGAGAGAGAGGAGGTGGGGAACGAGTGAGAGAGCCGAGATAGATCGAGATAGGGAGCCGTCCTTGGAGCAAAATATCTAGAGCCGCGGACTTCAACCGAGCCAAAATTAGATTGGAAGAAAATATCGGGTTCAGCCATAGCTTCAGTGCTAATTGTAACTAAAAATCGGCAGTGTATGTATCACTGCCGGTTCATGGCTAGAACCGGCAGTGATACTTGACTATCACTATTGTTTCTTTTCGAATGGACTTTTAGTGTTGGTTCTTTATATGAACCTGTAGTGATACACCATCACAGTTAACTCGTGAGGAACCGATAGTGATAAACCGATATATATAAGGGTTTCTATAGTAGTATGTTGTGCAACGGTGAAGTAATCAATGCCTGCATGACTTTTGCATTAGCTTGTTGCATGGCTGGTCGTTCCAGCCCTTTAAATTAGTTTCAGTGGCATTGTAGCAGCATGGTAATAGTGATTTAATTAGTGCATGTTTTAGCTGACGGTGGGATTTTTATTTTTGTTCTTTCCTATGATTAGTATGTCCATGTGACTGTGTAATCGTGATGGGCTATCTAGAAGAGAGTCGTCTTAGTCGAAAACTAGGAAATGCCATTCAATTTGAAATTTTGGTTGAGGTTTTTATCCATCTTCTCCTCGCTAGTCGTCTTTCTTGATTCTTCAAATGCAATTGTAATTTTCTTCACGGATAACTAGCTTGGTACGCAATCAGCTCACGCTAACAAGGGACGAAGGTTGAGAAAAGGGCATAAGAGCGATATTTGGTTAATTTCTGTGGTAAATAAGCAATTTACTCTTAGATAATATATGCACAGCAAGTCTGTTTCTCGTCTATTTACAAGGATTTTTTTTCATCATTCTTTACATGATTGCATGCTATACACGGCTATAAGAGTGGTTTGCACCGAATGTTTTCCCTTACATGCTATACATAAACCCTAAAACGCACATCTGCTGTGAAGCTTTGCATCTGCAGCTTGTTGCTTTAATACCTGAGTTTCTCACTTTGCAATGATAACCTTGATTTGTCATTACCGAAACTAGGCCCAAGTGGGTTGATCTAGCGTCACTTTGTTAGGCCCTCTAATCATATGCCTCTTTTGGCCGCACTTGGATCTCTAATAATAAAGATTACCACAAGAGTCTCCTGCTATATGCGTCTAGACAGCTTTGTCTGCCTTCGATCGGGATAAGTCAAGGATCGGATCCGAATCAGCAATCTGATGATCCTAGCAATCCTTCTATCATGGTAAAGAAATTGGTCTAGCTAGTGTTGTTTTCCTGCTTTGCCCAAGCAATTTTGGCGGGATCCACCGTTCGTAGAGCACCAAATTCCCCTCCTACCAGCCTCGGTATCCTTGATCAAGGAAAGGTTTAGTTCCGATGTGAAATTGGTATGGGAACTCACTATTTTTGTATGCCACTAATTTAGCTTTGTTTCAAAGATTTATCATCTTGATTCACATGTTATTAACATAGATATTCTCAAGTATCAGTGAGAAAAGAGTGATATTTTATCGAACTACAACTAAATTAGTGGCAACCGAACAAATCACTGTTTGTGTAAGTACGAAGGCTCTTTTTTAAGTTAACATCAGATGCTGGTTAATCTCCCCGTGCCGTGTGGTGTCCTAGCTAGGACCAGCTCGGGTGTTGATTTCCTTTTTTAGTAAATGCTCGATCTCTTAGCCAGCTTTCATATTTTAGTAGTCGACAATGTCGAAAACAAGATTCGTAAAGAAACTTCCTTATAAAATTAGGAACGAGTACCATACATCTAGGTGGTGTACTGGTAGGAGGAAGTCTAGCTCGCCCTGGTATAAGTCTAGCACTTACCAAGCACCATTCATCTACAGTATAAAAAATGTAAATACATATTATTTTTGGAAAATATTAGATCAAAATTTTAAAACTTTAAGTAATAATAGCTTTTAAAATATTTAGTTTAAAAATATTCAAATCATACGTGTAGATTTATTTTAAAAAATACTTTTATAATATCACTAATTTAATAAATTTATAATATTTTTTAAAAAATAGTGGCCAAAACTATGCAATAGAAGTCATATTTTATCAAAACTATATGTATTTTTACGCGGAGAGAGTATCCGGCTAATTTTGTGATAATCTCCGTACAACAATGAAAAAAATAACTGCCTGTGAACCCACTTATCTGAAACACATCAACAACAAACGCATCAGATACGGGGCGCGTCCGTCCGTCCGCAAGATGCCCGTAGCTTTCGTCGTCAGCCGTCGGATAGAAATTCCCATGAAAAAGGCGTCTGATCGGTAGCTTTTGGCGGCACATTCCCCTGCACCGGATCAGCTGAGCTGAGCAGTGAGCAGCAGTAGGCGCACCTGTTCAACGCAGCGAGATGCCGCTGGCGCTGCGCTTTACTAGATCCTAGCTTTTGTCCTCGCTGCTGCTGCGGTTCCCTTTTCCTCCGGAACTAGCAAAGTGGGATTTCCGCAGAGCACATGAGCAAAGGTAGTACGCAGGAAAAGAAGCAAAAGTAGATTGGGTGGATAAAAATAAGCAAAGTACCAAGTGGCGTTTTGTTACCCCGGCAATAATGCAGCGTTCATTCATGGATGTGGGCAGGGTACAGGTGGCGACTCTTTTGATTTGACCCCTTTTTTCTTTCTTTTTCATTTTTGGTAACATTGTTTTCACTTACTTGTCTAACTGGCACAGGACAATTGAAGATATGTCACTTTTCTTTTGAAAAAAATGTCTTTTGAAAAAAATGGAGTTATCTTTTATAATTTAAGAAGCAACCGGCAGTGGATGGCGATATGTAAAGCATATGAAAAAGTTCCGCGGAAATTTCGTTGGAGGGATGCTGTTATGATTCTCAATGACACTGGTGTGTGTATATACACATGGTAGCATTATTCTACACGGTAATATCATTCTACATATAGGGTGTAGCTATTCTATACCTAACCGCACGCGGAACGCCATGTGTCCTCGTGCACCCCAGTCCCGCGCACCCTGCCACGCGTCCCTCATGTGCTCGCCCCCGCACATCTGTCCCTACGCCCTCCATGTGTCCCCTACGTGCCCATGCCCCTGTCCCGTGCCAGCGCCAGCGTGTGTGCACCCATGTCGCGTGGCTCGTGTAGCACCAGGGCGCCATGTAGAGATTTTTATATGCGCTGATTTTTTAAGCAACTAACTCATCCACGTCAGTAGTAGCCTCCTCCTTATTCCATAATCGTCAGTAGTTCTCATGGTTTCAGTAAATTTAGTAGTTGTCAGTTGTAAAAAAAATGTTCGGTAGTCATCAATGTATTTAGTAGTTTAAAGTAATAATATGTTATAGTTAGTAGTTCTAGGTTATTCAGTAGTTCTAGGTTAGTCAGTAGTCAGGTATTCAGTAGTTTCAGTAATTCTATGTTTGTCAGTAATTCTCAGGTATTCAGTAATTTCAGTAATTCTAGGCTAGTTAGTCGTCCTAATGTATTCAATAGTTTCAACAGTTTATAGGTTGGTCAGTAGTCCTTAGATATTAACTAGTTCTAGGTTAGTTAGTAGTTCTCATGTATTCATGAGTTTTAGTAGTTAAATATTTAATAGTTTTAGAAGTTCTAAATTAGTTAGTATTTCTCAGGTATTTAGTAGTTTTAGTAGTTATAGTTTAATCAGTAGTCAGGTATTTAGTACTTTTTAGTAGTTTTAAATTTGTCACTAGTCAACAATTTTATGTTAAACTAATTCTACTACTAAGAACTACTAAACAACTAAAAATTACGGAACTACCGAACTAATGAAACTTCAAAACTATTGAATGTCTATTAAGTTACTGAACCATAATTCTACTAAACGGTAGAAAAAGTAGTTCACTGCTAGAAAGTATAAAAAAAATATATATTGATGCTAAAGCATATTTCATTAAAAACTACTGAAGATGATCTTCAAGTACACATCAACTATTCTACTCAATCATATTTGCTTCGACGGGAGCAACATGAACATCTTATTCAGTAGAAGAAGAAGCAGCTGCACGGTGGGTTTGGACTCCATACATGTGCGACGGAGCAAAAGTGATGCATGGGCATGGCGTGGCCGCACGGGGCGCGATCACGAGGGGTAGTCACGTGGCGCATGGGCAGGGCGCACATGGGGTCGGGGTGGGAGGGGCGCGCGAGGCTAGGAGTTGGGCCGGTTGGATCGCGCAGTTGGGTTGACCTGGGGTATAAAATAATATTCTACACCCCATATATATATATACATATACATATATATATATATACTCGGGAGGCTTTCCTAACATTCTAACCGCATGAAAGTTGAGGCCTTTGGCCGTGAGCAGTCCATTTCATCATGCGAAAGACCAAGGGTCTAGATTAAAGATGACAACAGTTAAAATACCCGCAGGTAGAGGTTGTCCAGACCCATACCCACGAGCTTATATCCAAACCCTCATCCATAGCCGTTAGCTGCTACGGGTAAGAAATGCTACCCACGCCCACCACCCACAGGCGCGTCCGTATGCCCACCCACAACACGGGTTTGCGGGTAATTGGGACAGATTTGTATACATAAGATCCTAGTTTATATACCTAGTGATGATTTGGGTCCACATGTAAGTTGATTGGAGCATGTTCATGGGTTCACGAGCACGGGTATGCCTTTTCTTACATGTGACCTTTTGCCTATCGGGTTTAGGATCAAACTTGCATTCGTACCCACAGACAAACATTGAAATCCAAACCTGCACCCGTCGGGTTCCTTACTCATGGGCACGTCGGTAATCTCTACTTGTTGCCATCTTTAGTCCATATCACCACCAGAATGAAATTAAGTGGCCAGATCATCACCGAACGTACTATTGTCTCTCTAACTAATCTTGTGCACTCCAGTAAGTGCAGATTGAGGTCTACATTAATGCCATCATGTTGCCTGTGGATAGGAATGAAAATGGTACGTGAAAATCCAATCCTGATGCGCGACTGTTTCCCATTTTTAACTAACTACTTTCGTTTCTCTGTTCTTACCTAGGAACAGGACGGTGGCAATCAAAAACAGGGCCATAAACGGTTTAGGTCTCCTCCCGACTGTATTTCTGGAACCCCATTTTTGTGTGGGATATATATTTCTGGAATCCTTCGCGCCACTAGCGCTGCCGCCTTCACCTTCACGCATAACATCCTCAACGAGCGCCTTGCCAAGTGCAGCCGCGACAGCTCCTCAGAGGATGCCCTTGTGGCCTATGCCGCCATGCGAGCCGCGGGGGTGTTTTCCAATGGGTCACCTTCACCTTCTTGTTCTGCTCGTGGAGTCCTTGAGGCGGCTGCCGCCATGCTTGTGCATCCATGGCCAGTTTGTGAGGTGTGAGCTCACATGTGATGTGGTCGTGCATAACGCTCTCCTGAATATGTATTACAAGTGCCACGATATGGGTGATGCTGGGGCCAAGCCAAGTGTTCGATGAAATGGATGAAAGGATGTGCTTTCTTGCAACTTTATTGTTGGGATGTACATGTCAAGTGGAGATCCTAGGCAGTAGCATCAGAGTGTATCTGTGTATGGTCACTTATGTATTTCGGTTAAGACTTAGTATAAGTATATTCTAGTTATAAATGCTTGTGCCGAAGTCAAAATTTTGATGTCATGGTTCTATAGTTCGGTGTCCCCAATTTGAAGCCGATACTGGTATATTTTCATTTTGATTAGTCTGTTTCCAAATGTCTGACAGTTTCGTGTTTGTTTTCATTTTTATCTTTATTATTTTTATTTTTATCCGGTAAAAAAATTATGAAAGTGAAAACGATTAGAAGGTTTTTCTGACAGTTTTCATCTCTCTTACCCGTGGAGACGGCTACCTTAGCCAGTAGGATTCTCCACAGCTCATGTTGCACCTCTTTTATTCCACGAAAGCGCTTCGAGCTAAACCGGCAACGCAGCGGTTTCGTAGAAAATTTCACTCGAAACAAACACACACACAAGAGACGTAACCGTGCGAGCTACCTACGCAGGTGCAGGACCACCCAAACATCGCAACCAAAATTAGGGTAACACACGCTCTGCTGAATCTGATTCGGACCCATTCACCAACTCGTGCAAGATCAGGTCAGGTCTGGTCATGGGGAGCGATGAAGCGAAGAGAAACGCTAGAGCCATGCTGCTCCTACACCATGGCAGCATGTCGTCCCAGGGCAAGGCTGGAGGGGACAGGACAAACTGACAAAGGCTCGCCTCGCCCCGCCCGAACAAAATCCACACACTTCGCTGTCTGCCTGCAGAGTTGGGCCTCGGTTTCTCGCTTAGATTTTTTTCTCATTTAAACGCGACGCGGCCCCTGGTCGCTCTCGTGGTCACATCACCTAAATGCCTAGTCACACCCAAGCTGCACAGCATGCCCCTGTCCAAGGAAATAAATGTCCCAATTCCTTTCGATCCTCCGCTCGTCCCAATGGCACGCACAAGCATCTCTAGACTAGACTCCATCAAGATATCCTTGGACTCGTCAACGCCTACACAGATGGCTCTGTTCCACATAAATCTTCTCAGATCAGATATACCGAGGAAGCTAACAAAATTGCATCACCTGCCATGATAAACTAATCCAGATTGAGATGGACAAGCAAGTCCCGGTACTACTCTATCATCAGTCAGCATTGGAATGGATGAGTTCTCTTGCTTAACAATGACATTTGTCGAGGCAAATTGAGGCGTGGTGCAGAAGCTGAAAATTTTGACTTGAACAGAGTGCAATGTACAAGAACATAAGCGTCACTGTACCATTACTACAACTCAATGACGAGAAGGCTTTCTCAGGGCTACACGAAGGAACAAGAAGCTTTTAAGTCGCGCAGATTTACAAATGATTGATCGCTACAATTTTGCTACAACAAACTCCGATTAATGTTTTCGGCAGGCAGAAGCAGAAAGTGAAGTGATGCGACCCTCCCTACATATGTATACTCTTAGTGGAAGAAAACTGACGGAGAGCAGATTAAGCACTGAATCTCTTTGGCCTCGCAGATGATTTCAATCTCACAAGAAATCCTCAATCTAATTCATCTCCAGGGTGGGTCCTTGGGATTATTCAACCCTGCCTATATGAATCACTACTCAAATATTTTGCAATCTCTATGGTCGCATCACTTCGTTGTCTGAGGGGTCACAGCTCTCAAGCAATGGCTATTGCATCACTCAAGAACAGAGGTACTCGACCCCGGATCCTCGGCACAATCGCAAGCATTGAATTGTTCTTCGATGGCGAAGGCGCAAGTACCAAATTGTTGTCGCAGTTTTTTACCCTCCAAATATCATCTCTAAGGCTAACTTTATGTCATCAATAACACCAACGGGAGATGGGGAGAACAAGAGGAGGAATGACAAATAGCAGCAATACAAGAACATCAACAGCAACAATGGGTGTGGGGGGTGGGGGGGAAGAGATGCTAGGTATGCTAGGTAGCAGTATCGAGGAACAGATGGATGGGTGAAGTGCTAATTCCCAAGAATTCTTGGACTCTATGAGATGTGGTGAAACTTGCTCGATTTCTATGCCGATCTGTGGGAAGCAGCGGCGGTTGCGAAGCAGAGGGAAGAGGAAGCAAACGAATTTTATGTACCCGAGGACGGAGGACACCGTCCGATGCCCGTCTCCGTCGCAGATGACGGCCTCAGTGGTCGCCGGACGTCGGGAACAGCGTCAGCTCGCGCCGCCCGCCGCTGCCGCCGCCGCCTCGGGATCCGAGGTCGAGGTCGTCCGCGAAGGAGGTGGGTGCCATCATCCCCATCCCGGCGGCGCCGCCGACCATGCGGTGGTGCATCCCGGGCGGGCCGACGGGCGGCGCGCCGCCGTTGACGGCGCGGCTCAGGAACCCGTGGTCGAAGCCGGCGCCCGTGGCGCCGTAGTGGCCGAGCGGGCGGGCGGGGTGGTGGAAGTGTCCGATCTGCGGCGGGTGGTGGCGATGATGGTGGTGCGCGGCGCCCATAGGGGCGAAGGGCGGATACGGTTCGGAACCGGCGGGCGCGCGGTGTCCGGGCGGGAGGAAGGGGACGGGCCCCGTGGCGAAGAGGTGCTCGGTGGCCGCGTCGGTGCCCGAGCCGGAGGAGTGGCTCCCCCCCGCGCCGCCCCCGCCGCCGCCGCCGAGCCCCTGCATGCGCTTGAGGTAGAGGCGGTACTTCTGGAGGTGGGAGGCGACGTTCTCGCGCGTGAGGCCGTCGACGCTCATCAGCTGCATTATGGTCTTGGGCACGGCGTTCTTGATGCCGAGATGCGCCACCGCGTCGACGAACCGCTTGTGCAGCTGCGGCGTCCACACCAGGCGCGGCCGCTTGAGCGTCCGGGCCGGCTCGTCACCGGCGCCGCCCCCGCCGCCGCCGCTCGACCCCGCAGCCGACGACGCGCCGCCGCCATTCATCTCCAGCCCGCCCGCGCCGCCGCCGCTGCCGCCGGCTCCCCCAGCTCCGCCGCCGCCGCCCGCCCCGCCGCCGTGCGCCGGGATGTCGAAGGCGACGGCGAGATCGGGCGTGATGAGCGACTGCGACAGCGAAATCAGCTCGTCCGGCCGCGGCAGCTGCTCCTCGCACCGCACGAACCAGCTCGGCTCCTCCTCCCTCATGGTCGCTCGTCCTCCTCTGTTATCCTCACCACACCTGAGGAGAGCAATTCTTGCAGCTCAGTCGACGTCGCGGAAGCAGGAGCACCAGTAGACTCCACTCCACGAGGAGCAAGGAGGGAGGGAAGAGGAAGGAGGGGTTACTTCGAGGTGGATCTCTCTTCTTCTAAGCTTTCCCACCCTTCTCTCTCCTCTCTCTCTTGTGCTTGAGCCTTTTCCTCTGCTACTGCTGCTGTGCCATGATATCCTCCCTACCCCCCTCTCTCTCTTTCTCCAGCTGCTGCTGCCGAGGAGTGAGAGAGAATCTGGCGAGTGAGTTTGGGGGATGGTGCGTGCGCTGGAGTAGTTTAATTAGTGGGCGCCTTAAAGCTATTTTTGTGCCATCTTTGGTTGCTTTGCTTGCTTGTTCTCTTGTTGCCTTCCGAATTGTGATTCCCCTTTCCATTCCCCTTCGTCTTTTCTCTCTCTCTCATCCTCTTCTCCCCGTTCTGTCTATCCCATGAGAGAGAAAGTGAAAGATTTAACCATCTTATATACCCATGATTCCGGAGTACAGAGGTAAGGGCGGTGATTGGTAATTACAGTGGGTAATTTCACATGAAACAATCCTTCTCACAGGCGTGAGAAATAAGCAAAGCCATTTCTTAGGTGTGGCAAAAAAATAATTTCTTCATATGGGATGGAACCTGGGAGGAATTACAGGCGTGGGATCCTCGGGGGCAGGGTCGAGTGAGATCAGAATCAAATGAGGCGATGATGATCTCTTAGCTGGAGTTTGGTTTGTCCTCGTGTGGGCATGTCGCCGGATCACGCCTCGCTTTCCCCTTTTCTCTCTCTAGAACCGGGGAAGGAGGAATCTTGGGCTGCCTCGGTTGGTTGGGTTTTCTTGGCATTGTGTATAGGGTGAAAAATGTCGGTTGGTTGGTTCTTTTGGTGTTGTGTATAGGTGAAAAATGGATAGTAAGTATTCGAATTATCTAATTTTTATATCTATTAAATTATGAATATAGATATTTATATATGTATTTGTTCTAAAATGGATATATTCAAATTAGTTTTCGAGAATCCGATTAAATGTGGATATCCAAATTGCTTTAAATTCGGATGTGAAAATAGATAATATCTGTATTCCTCAACCATGGAACCAAAATTTACTAATATTTTACAAATTCCAGAGAGAACAAAATTTATATATTCTATCCCAATCAAATTGGAATCAATTCAGTCAAATTTGAACAAATTTCAGTCAAATTTGAACAAATTTCAATCAAATTTGACAAAAAATAAATTTACTGCATGAATTTTAATGAAATTTCTAAAGATTTAGTAATTCCAATAATTTCAAATGTAAACGAATTTTTTGCACACTAAAATAAAAATACTTGCTATTAAATGTATAGGATATTTGCTTACAACCCGATCAAGTAGATATTCGAATACGGATTCGGATTCGAACTATCCGATTCGTATTCGCATTCGACGATATTCAAATTTATATTTATATTCATATTAAAATATAAGTAATAATATAAAAATATATTCAAATTTATATTTATATTCAAACTAAAATATAAATAATAACATAAAAATATATTATTTAATTCGTATCCGATCCATTTTCATAGCTATGTCCAAGCCTCCGAGGTGGAATGAATGTCATCACATTGCTGCATGGGTGGGGTGGATGGATGCACGGATCATGGATCTGGGGAGTGTGGCCGTGCGCTGTGTCCAGGCATTAATGCGTGTACGGACTCAAGGATTTGGTTAAGCTGAATCTGATGGAGTAATACTAAAATCTAAGGAAAAAAGAGAGAGCTGGGGAGGGAGATTGATTTGATTTGATTTGATTTGATTTGTCTAAGTACCCTATTAGCACCGAGGGCATAATCTTACACAGTTACTCCTGTTGGAATTACTCAGGGAATTTCATAGAAACTTTACAAGAATTTCGTTTCGAAAGTTCAATTCCTTTAGATAATCTATCTATTATATTATTATTTAAAAAAAAAATAAGCCACAACGTTCGCTTTTAAGATCACAAAATTATCATATTAATCGAAAAAAGTTATCTGGACTACTTATTGTTACAAACATCAAACGGTCTAGATTAAATCATTGAGCCCATATCAAATATAATTAATAAATAGTTAAATTCAGAAATCAAAAAATCTGTATTGAATACAATTAATAAATATCAAAATTTGAAATTAAAAATTATAGAAAATTAGCAATTCGATTTCCATACCGTTTGAGAAGCAAAATATCTAAATAAAAAGTCTAAATCAAATAAAATAAATAATAATTAAAAATAGGGTTAAAATAGAAAAAATAAGGATCCATATCAAATATAGTCTTATAAAAAGTTAAATACCTAAATAAAGTGTCTATGTAAAATATAATTAATCGATAGCTAAAATTCATAATGGAAATAATTAAAAAATTTAAAATTTTTACTAAGATAATAGATTAAGAAGTATCGTGTAGTTTAAGGTCATCACATAAAGCAAGTAGCAGTCAAGGTACAACACGTAAGTAAGATAAAACAATTTTGATTTTGGTTGAGCTGTTTACACTTGATGTATAATTGATAGCTGATCAAAACGTATACAAATCAAATCAATATGTGTATATAATTCGGGTACTAGTTTAAAACATAAATAATTTTTCATTTCACTATCGTAATTTTTATTTTTTCTTCTAATTTTATGTGTTTTGTAACTAAATAACACTAACCTCGTAGAAAAACTAAAGAGGCAAATTTTTAATTAAAGATTATCTTGATAAAATATTACAGCGATGCTAGCCATGGTATTTAGCGGGAGTCACCTTGCTAGTTATATTATTATTTGAGTATTAGAAAGAACTACCACGTTCGCTCTTAAGATCATGAAATTATCACATTAATCAAAAAGAAAAATTATCTAGACCACATATTGTTACGAACATCTAACGGTCTAGATTAAACTAAAAAAGTCTATATCAAACTAGCAGTTTGATTTTCATACGGTTTAGGAAGCAAAATATCTAAATAAAGAGTCTAAATAAAATAAAATAAATGATAAAAGTGATTAATTTTTAATTAAAAATTATAATGATAAAATATTATAACGAGACTAGCCACGTTATTAGCGTAGACCACCTTGCTAGTTCAAGAAAAAAATTATTGTTGCAAAGAGATCATTAGTGGTGACAGTGAATCAAATTGGGCATTCAACATGTTACACATAACTCGCGAGGATAGATGATAAAAAAAAAACAGTTGCAAGGACTATGCTCTCCGTTACTGTGATGTATGGAGTATGTGCTGGATAAACATGCAAAAAAGGAAGTGAATAATTGAGAAAGGGAGAGCATCCGGTTGCTTTTTGTTTGCATGGCGTTTAATACTTTGGGAACGGTTTCTGATTTTGTAGGGCTCCTATTTTGGGCGGATATGGTTTTGTTCTTCTAGTTCCCCTGGATGCATGACGCGTGTATGGCCGCTAGTTGAGTGAGCCTCGAAAGATTGGAAACAAAACTATCCGTTGGAGGATCGGATTGATGGTTGCGCCGTGGATTAATTGAGGTGTTATTGCGGACTTAAGGTTCAGAGAAACTGATTTGGGAAAATACGGAGCTAGATTTGGAAAGGATGAATTGTTGAAGCACCTAATATTTGGGTCACACTATACTCTGCCATTACATTTTGAAATAAAGACATGAATTAGAGGATTCAAGCGTATGGGATTTGAACAAAAGGATTGGGCTTCTACAGATCCTATGGAATTGCTGTTCCATATAATTTTTGAGGAATTCTAACATGCAGTTTGGACTTACGAGAATTTTCTTTTGTGTCTATCTCCTCAAATTATTACATGTTTACCGTGCTCCACCCAAACAGGCATTTCTACAGTTTTCTTGTATTTTACAATTCTCTGTTTTATACCTGAGTCCGACCAAAACTATATGCTTTCTATTGTGTTTGGTTAATTCTAAGGAGAGCTTAAACATAAGAATGATGGCCAGACGGCACTCAAGATCACGCACCAGGTAGGCAAGTACTAGCAAGAACAGTTGACACGTCACCCACAGATATCATTCTCCGAATACGTGCTGTACCAAACACCTTTTCCTTCTCATTCGTTATCTGTACCACTGCATGATATAGCCCATAGAATATCTCGGCACCTTTACTAGTCCCATAGGCAAAGCCGCCCTTTTCTTAGCCCTACTCCTCTCCTTTTCACAAATCGTTGGCCCGCTGGTTAAAAAGAGGGCGGGCAGGCAGGCATGCTCTTGGGAAAAAGAAGGGTGCAGCAACCAAATCAGCTCCCAATAATTCTCTGCAGGTGCAGGGGGAAAAGATAACAGGGTGTAGATTTGGAGGTTAAATCCCTTGATCCTTGGGGGGCGAAAACGCCACGGAAAAGCGGGGAGAATGGGGGCATATCAGAATAGATCAACGGCATTGTGCAGCCCAGTTCATGCCCCACTCTTGTGCGCCTCTAGTCGCCGGTTGCCCTACCAATCCATCACCAAAAGCAGGGCACGCGTTAGGACCCTAAGTACACGCACGGTCCTGAATCCTAATGCAGCACCCAGTGACCTCAAATTGGTGCTTTCTTGTTACAGCAAAAGACTACATGTACGTACAATTGGTTTGGTTCCACAATAGTCACCGATGTGCCGGTGCCCAGCGTGGTTTGAAATAGTAATGGTTTTCAGCTTGAAGTATACGGAGCGCGCGCACCCCACTCACGCCACAGCGTAGCGTCCACTATGCACGCTAGGAATTTTACGCAAACTTTAAATCATACACACACGTGCATGTACTCTGATCAAACAAACCGCACCATGCCGGTTCTGGAGATCGAAACCGAGTGAACGGAGCGCACAAGTCGCGAGCCTCCCACCCCACCCTCGTTCTGAAATAGTTTGTGCACATAGCATTGCTCATCTGGCTGCTAGTGCCGCATCCATTCGGGAAAATGTTAGCACCAACTATAAGTTCGAAGCTGAATTATCTAAAAAAAAGTTCCCGAGCTGTGCTATCTCATCCTCAACATCGAGGTGTCCTCACAGGCTTTCTTTCCCAACGTACGCATGGAATATGTGAATGGACGGACGGACACGACCGCCATTGGAGTGATGTTGATTCCGCATGTGGCACGGTGTTTGAACCCTCAGTGATTGGTCGATGAGTGGGACGTCGAGGGACACATGGACGACTCACAGGCGCAAGAGACACGGATAGAGAGCATTAGCGCAGGCACCGCTTCGGAGATCAGATCAGATGACGACGCCACTTGTTCGCGGATAAACTACCTGACAATTTTGCAGCTTGTGCGTCGGGCTCACCTGTTAATCCCTGTTCTGTTCATACATGTCTTCTTGCGCATGGCACGTCTGCCCTTTTCCCCAACCCGTGAGAAATCTCAGGGTTGCATATATGATCGGCTGGATCATAAGGCCGTCCCTGTTTGGTTTGTGATAAAAAGACAGAGAGAGATTGTGTTGGATTAGCTAGAGCAAATTCCGACTCCTCAACTGGATAGAATAGAACTTGTAAATTTCATCCAAAAAAGTTTAATGCGATCGAATGGGTTCCTATTGAAAGCTAGAGTGTCTATCCCAGATAAATAGACAGCCTCGAATTTCAGTGACGATTGGCGAGTTAAGTATCTTTCTCACCCACATATGTAGCACATCATGCCTTAAAAACAATTTCGGTCGGCGGCGAATCTCTATCGCCTCGATTAAACAAGCCATCATGCAAGTTCTTCCCCTTTCAATCAGAACAATTTTTAACCCTACAAGTAATTGATCCTTTTATTCTTTTATAAGCAGAAAAGTCATTGATCCCTTGTTCCTCCTTACCGTCACCTCCTAATGAACTACTATCATGTTTTTTTTGCACAAATCAACCATGGTAGTTATTATTTTATTATTCGGAAATGCCATGGTAGATTAAACGATGAACGATGATGTCATGCCGTAGCTTGCTATGGCAGTGATCAATAAACAAGCTGGGAGTTGGAGATTTTGAGCTATCAGCTCGCATGGAGATTGCATAATGACAGAGATTTTTGTTCGGGGACAGCGACCTTCAGATTCTTTCCATTTTATTCACTGACAAGGACAGGACGGTTTTGACGCCACAGACTTGGTTCGTTTAGCTGCTCGTACAAGGTACTGATGTGGCACAACTGGATCCTCTAACCTCGATTTGTTCTGGCCTCTTCACATATTTAAAGTTAAACAACTTTCAGACAGGACATGCTAATTCTACCAAACTTCCTGTTCTATTAAATTGGCATGTTCTAATCCAAACTGAATGATCAGAGGTAGATGTAAGCATGTAGCTGTGGCTAACCTTGGATTCTTGTCATCTGAAGGAGGGCCTAGTTCAGAGATAGGAGCAGTAGATGTCTGTATTAAAATTCTGTCTGCTTTTGTATAGTAATTGGTGGGCACAGCCTCTGCAGATTCGTCTGGAGAATCCAACTCGCAAAAAGCTCGCAAATTCCCTGGAGTTAGGCCAAAAGTTCCACTTTCACGCAGGTCCGTTCAAAGTAAACTGCAAGCGGCCACCACCAGCTTTCTTTTTCTTTCACTTGTGCTTCGCGAGGGAATAAATAAGCAAAAACAGACATACTTGCTTTGCGATGTGAAAAGCCCATCCCCTTGCTGATCCCTTGTAGTTTAATCCTAAGGCTGATGCGGCTCTCGCCGCTCCAGAGGAGAGGATAAAAAGTTGACTGGGAGCTAAACATTGCCGAGCCATCAAGTCAGTTTGGTTGGCATTTGTTAATTACTGCTAGTCACCATCGTCACAAGCAGCTGAAAGCTCTTTCATTGACTGGAGGACAGGCAGGCTTTGCTGCTGTTGGTTTCTCACAGTTCCAAGCGGCGGTGGTTAGGATGGAGCAGCGACAGGAGTTAGTGGCGAATTAAAAGTAGTTGTCTGATTTAAATCCGGGGTTGTTCAGTTTGAAGTTTGGTTTTCCTTAGACTGATCCCATTCTATCACCATACTACATGATAAATGTAAAGATTAAGACCCAGGATACTGAATCTACTAGTATGAATTCAGGATGTCTGAACCACAAGGCCAGATGTTCCTAGGTTCTGCAAATCTGCAGAAAAGATTGAGGCATTTCTGTGTAGATCGAGTTGACCAAATCTACGATGTATATAGGGATGGTAATCGGATACGATAGGTACAGGTAGTGCTCACCCATACCTGTACCTACCAAATTTTACTCACCTGCGGGTATACCTACGAACGCTCGTGGGTATAGAGTGGCCCCTAAACCCGTTACCCGCGGATACCAGTTACTCGTGGGTATACTTATTTACCCGCTTGCCACAACAAATATAACAAACAATGTCATAAGTTTCATATATCATTTGTTTATTCTATGTAAGAATAGTGTAATAGTTGCAACAAGACATATAAATAATTTTAGCAAGACATAAATAAATGATTTCAGTATAATTTCAGCAAGATGTATTATTTTAGTATGATTTCAGCAAGACGTATACTGAACTTTATTATGGTCATCTACTCCCAAGCATAACACAATTTCATTCAAATAAACATTTGAACAGACCAGAACTTCAAAGACTCAAATGAACATATAAACACGGAACAAGGACATCATCAAAGAACTATATGGGTATACGGGTTTCACGGGTATGGGTACGTCTTACCCATACCCGTATCCATCTACCCACTAGGTAGTATTTTTCGCCCACGAACGTACCCGTGGGTACCAAATGCTACATATACCCTACCCTATTCAGATATTTTACGGGTAATTGGGATAAATTACCATCCCTAGATGTATACTATATGGAATTGGGATCCAGATGTTCATTAGCCAAAGGACTTGACAATTGACAAGATTGGAGTTGTTTTTAGAAATCGTCGCCTTCTAGAATAGAATGGAAATTTTTTTTCTCAAACACGCAAGAGAGCTACGTGTCATTATATTAAAAAAAAACCATCCGATTACATTGTCATACCAACAGCTAGGTTAGTTTTTTGTTACATGTGTGCCACGAACAAAGCAAACAGCCCAGAACATAATGCTCGCGCTAACAGTGAACACAACCCCTTCACTCCTGCCGCCCCCCACATGCGGGCTTCCTCAAAAATCTCTCGCAGAAGCATCGTCACCTCAGACCGAACGCGTCAAACATCCAACCGTTATGAAGCTTCCAAATGAGCCTGAAAGGACAATGATGTCACCTAGAGGGGTGAATATGTGTTTTTCTAAAAATTCGACCCCTTTTACCGTTGGTCTAAACTTACAGCAAAATATAAACTAACGGATTTTTCACAAGTGAAAGACCAAAATATGCTAGGCTCAACTAGTGCACAATCACCCTAAATAAGTGTGAAAGTTACAATCCTAGGGTGATAAAAATTATTCAATTCTAGCAAAAGATATGCAAGAAAATATTAATTGGAAAACCCTAAAAACACTATTTATCATAGTATCCGGGTTGAGAGCAGATTGTACAGTATCCGGAGTCTCCGGGTTAAATCCGGAACCTCTGGGTTCTGTACAGAATGTGCTCAAAACTGAAATTAAAGTACGGCTAAAAAATTCTAGCTCAACCAAAATGAAGTCGTGTGTTCCAAGTTATGATTCCAAGTAGATCCACGAAGAATCTACAATCAATTTCACATGAGCAAGTATATCGAGCAATATGTACAAATATTGTGTAAGAACTCAAAAATAAACAAACCAAAGTGGACACACAAAGATTTGTTTCTCGAAGTTCGAATTCACCACCATGAATCCTACGTCTTCGTTGAAGAAGCTCAAAAGAACTGGGTCTCTTTCAACCGCTTTTCTTGATCCACTAGCTTTATCTCTTTCCTTGCGGAGGCGAGATAGACCTTCACAAACTTTCCCGCAGCTCACCACAAGCACGAAAGCTCGCCGCGCAACGCCTAGCCGTCTAGGAGGCTTCACCTCCAAGCGTAACAAATGCTTCATGAACTTTTTGCCAATGAACTCAAGTATTCAAGGATGGATTTTAACTCATTTGCACTCAATCTTTCAATCTCTCAACCCAACTCACTTTTCTTCTCAAATCTCTCACTAAAATAGAGTGGGAAGGAGTTCTTTTGGTTCTAAAAATGTTCTCTTTCGTGCCCTTGCAGCAACTCCAAAGGATGGGGATGAGGGGGTATAAATACCCAACCCCTAAAAACTAGCCATTACAACATTTTTTTTCTGATCCGGAGTCTCCGGGTTAACAAAAAAAGACCAAACCGAGACCCTATCTCAGAATCTCACCCGGAGACTCTAGAACCCAGAGTATCCAGGTAAACCAAAAAGGCCATAACAGACCACTCGGCTTGGAACCTCACCCAGAGACTCTGGACAACCTGGAGAATCCGGGTCAACCCGGAGTATCCGGTTTCAGCACAGCTAGTCCTCTAAAAACGGCGATATCTTTTGATCCCAAAGTCCGATTTCGACAATTTTGGACTCTATAGAAAGAAAGCTTATTCAGAGGGCTACACATCCTAACTGAATTCATGACCTCAAACACATTGGATAAAATTAGGAACACTTTGAAACCTAATTTGGACACTTCCATACTTTCCGCACTAGGATTTCTAAAAAAACTCTCACTTGGGTTTGGTTAAAAACTCTTGAGCACTGAGACACGACAATTAACTCTACATTGCATCCCTCTTAATAGTGTGACATACCTATACTCAAATTCAAATGTAAAACTCGTTTGAACTACTTTGATTCTTTGAATAACTTTCAAGTACCGCTTCTTTCATTCAAACCTTAAGGGTTGCCAACTTACATATAATCTTCACTCCATCTCTTCTTGATTCTTTATATGATTAATGTGAATTATTCATAGGTTTCCATAGCCTCACACGGTCCATTCGCGCAAAGCCTTCATTCGCTCTTCACCATCGCCTTGGTCCTTCTGTGCCAAGCCATTTGTTTGCCCTTCACCATGAATGGTCCATCGCAGCTGAGTCTTGCTCGCCCTTCACCGTCTTGCCATAGAAAACCACTTTGTATTCAACATCTTCAAGAAATTCACTTTATCAAATATGGAGTCCCCTCTTGTTCTTCACTCTTGGCATATATGATTTCAATTCAACTTATGCCTTTTTATGGATCCTAACCCCAACTCATTCTCAAGCACATAGCACACGGGTTAGTCCATAAAACTCTATTGATAATATCATACCTTTAGTTCTTGATGTCCGCAAGTAACTTAGTCTTTAAGTTTATTGCCAATCTTATTGAGCTTTTTCTTCTCCTTATGAGCATCACTAAGAGCTCAATGACAACGATACATTTCTTTTATTCTCATGGCATTTCTCAAGAAATTCATGATTCATCATTTATGCATCTTCTATGAAATAACCTAATAACAATTCTTAACACAATTGTTAGTCTATAAGTATTATCATCACTTGCCAAAGCATCACTTAGAGCTCATTCATCTTGATGCATTTCAATCTCCCCACTCACCTAGAGCTCATGCATATCTCTTAATGTATTACCTTGGAACAAACTACTAACAAACTCAACACTATTGTTAGTCCGTATGTATTATCATTAATTATCAAAACCACACATAAGGGCTAGATGCACTTTCAGGGCCAAGCCACAAGGATAACCAATGAATTGAATTCCTTATGAACATCCTTGAAGCTCGATGCTGCGTGTTCCGCCACCAATCCTGAAAGACACACTCAAGCCCATGCGGCGCCGAAGTCTACAAGCTGACGCACTGGAGCGCATTGAACCACACCTCTCTAGCAAAAACACACACCATGAGCAGGTGTTGTATCATTTCATCTACCTAGTTGCAGAGAAGACAACATGGAGGATGTTGTAGGTTGCGACGAGCAAGACGGTCCGCCGTCCAACATCTATTGAGCATGGCCAACTAGATAAAGAACTTGGCATGCCTCGGTGCCCAGGTCTTCCAGATCCTCTTGCAAAGCTCAAAACAGTGGCACCCGTGAATAACTGGCAATAAGTCGATCGAGTTGAGAACGTGCCTGAAGCCGAAGGCAACCACAAATGCTGGTTGGGGAGCTCCTCCATCAGGATCCTCCCATCCAAATCATCCCACACCCGCAAATAGTCAACCATTGCCGGTATAGAAAGACAACCCCGGATGTCATGAATCCAGTGTCGGTTCTATAAAGCCTCATAGACTGTGTGCTTTCCATGGCCCACTTTGCCACAAACAACATTAAATGTGGTGTCATCTCCAGCAAGGAGCGACCGTGGAGCCAACGATTCGATCAGAACAAAGGACCTCCCATCGCCCACCAAGGCAATCACAGATACCGCGAAAAGCGCACGAGCATTAGGATGGACCGAGAGACCGAGTGCCGCCCATGGTCGATCCGGTTGCACTTTCTGCTACTAGAGCCATCTCATCCTGAGCGACCAACCAGGAACAACCATATTATGGATGCCGAGTCCACAAAACTCATGCGACTGACAAACTCGCTGCCAAGCTACTACACAGTGCCCGCCTTGCACATTTTGCCACCCCTTCCAAAGGAATGCCCGCCTTCTTTTGTTGATGGCCTTAATGAACCATTTTGGCACATCCAAAACAAGGAGTGTGCAGACAGGGATTGCAGTGAGTATTGCACTAACCAGGATGGCTTTACCCGCGATATTCATCAACCCCGCCTTCCAGTTGGGTAACACATCATCAATCTTATCAAGAATCGGTTGAAGGTATGCCTTGGACAGGTTGCGGATTGACAAAGGAACTCCCAAATGCTTGCATGGGAAGGTCGACACCACACATGGCAACTCCAAGCGTACAAGGTCCAAGTTACTTTCCAGGAACCGAATAGGGATGACTGAGCTTTTGAGCATGTTGGTACATAGGCCTGAGGCTGTACCAAAGCAGTGCAAGATCCCTTGGTGATTGCCGAGTCCTGGGCTGACAGATGGATGAACAACGCGACATCATCTGCAAACATGGAGATTCGATGCCCAATCTCCCTATTGGCTAGTGGTAGAAGAAGACCCTCCTATGCAGCCTTAACAAACAAGGCATTCAACACGTTCATGGCCAGGATAAAAAGCATCGGAGACAACGGATCTCCCAAACAGAGCCCTCTGTGGTGCTCGATCACCTCACTTGGGTAGCTAAGGACAATGTGAGTTGATAAGGAAGCCAACAGGTTGCACAGAATGCCCCTCCATCGAGATCCAAAACCCAAATGTTTGAGCACCTGGAGTAGAGAAGGCCAAGACATGGAGTTGAAAGCCTTTGTGATATCAAGCTTGCACAAGATTTGAGGTTTCCCTTGGCTGTGCAGGAACTTGGTCATTTGCTGGACAAGAAGGAAGTTTTCATGGATGCAACGACCTTTGATGAAAGCACTTTGGTTCATAGAAACCATCAAGGGAAGTCTAGGCGCAAGACGATTCGCCATGAGCTTGGTGACTAGTTTGGAAAAACTATGGACCAGGCTTATGGGCTAGAAATCTCTAACTTGCTCTGCATCTAGTGACATGGGAATCAAAACCAAGAGAGCATAGTTCAGAAGATGAAGCCTCCTTTCACCCCCTCCCCATGCAAGCATGAAGTGCCGCCATTGCATCCTCTTTGATTACCGACCAACAATCTTTGTAGAAACAGCTCGTAAAGCCATCTGAACCCAGTGCCTTATCCAACGACATCTTTTTCATTATTTCCCACACCTCCAACTCAATGAACAACAACTTCAGCTCTCTCAGATCAATGGTTAAGGGATGTATGGATGGAAGGTTTAAACTGACCTGACGATGAAGCGGTGTACCAAGCAGACTGTGATAGAACTCCCACACCGCTCTTTCCTTATCATCCTGGGAGGTAAGCACCCTCTCATCAACCTTCTTAAGCGTAGCCACAAAGTTCTTCAGCTTGTGAAACCTAGCGTGCAAATGGAAGAAAGACATGTTTGCATCCCCTTCCTGCAGCCACGTTAGGCGCGACCGAGAGCGTGCAATGGTGCGCTGGAGAGACGCCAGAGCCAGACAATGCTTCTTCAAGCTACGACGCAGCCAAGCTTCGGAACATGTCAACTCCCAGCAGTCCTGCACAATATTAAACTGATGGAGTAGCTCCCGAGCTAGATTAAGCTGAGTGTTCACATTGCTAGTCGCATGTTGGCTCCAAGCATGTAAGGCCTGACTAAGATTGGAGAATTTGGACACCAAACGCTACATTGGAAAACTGTCCACCAACACGCCGACCATGCATGCAACATGGCCTCCTAGAACTCGGTGAGCCCAGGCTAAAAACACTCAAAACGAAAGCGCAGCTTGCCCTTGAAATTATCCATAAGGCCTAGTATTAGGGGGCAGTGATCCAAGATCCCTGCAATCGAGCTTTGAAGGAGACACTGTGGGAAGAGGTCCTCCCAATCCGCTGTGCAGAGCACCCATTCGAGATGAACCAACGTCGGAGAGGGGTGCTCGTTCGACAAAGTGAACCGACGACCCAGGAGGTTGTCTCCTTAAGCTCTATATCATCTAGTAGACAGCGAAAGCGACCCATCTTTGCATGATCTAGATTGGTGTTGTTCTTATCTGATGATGTAGGATCTAAGATACTGACTAAAGGGGGGTGAATAGGCGGTTTTAAAAAACTAATTGCTAAGAGATCAAGAAAACTTGTAGAAATTAACTAAAGATCACTAGTGAAATATGAAAGCAACTAAAAGCTAAGTCAAGGTTTGCAATCCTATGGTGACAAGCAATAATTTATATTCTAGAAAGATAAATTGCATAAAGTAAATTTGCTTAAAGTAAATTACTCAAAGTATGACACAAGAAATTTATCTCGTGGTATCGGTGATTTGCCGATCACCCATAATCCACGTTGAGGTGAGTTCAAGCTTCTAACAGCTTCTCTATCAAGTATCCAATTCTCATAAGAGAAAGGGCTCACACCGAGCAACTAGATCTTAAGCCAGAATAGAACAAGAACTACTCAATACCTCGATTCCACAAGCATAGCACTTTGCTGCTCCGGCAAGACGTGCTCAAACCTCTCACAATCACCACCGTGGCTCCTTCACAATCTTCCTTGAAGGGCTCAATAGCGCAACAACCTCCAAGTCATTTAGGAGGCGGCAACCTCCAAGAGTAACAAGTCTATGATGCTTGCTTGAAGGATTACTAGTGCCTTAATGCTCAAAATTTTCAATGTTATGCACTAGATATGCTCTCACACTCTCAAAAATGCAATCACTAAGTCAAGAGAGGGAGCGAAGGAAGACAAGAGCTCAAAAGGGTTGTAATGAAATGCTAGCTTGCTTCCTTGAACCAGCCAAGTCTCTATTTATAGCCCACACTCCGAAATGTGGCCGTTGCTATTGACAAGACAGCTCTACGACTCTGGCGACCTGACCGCAGGTCACTTCGCAGTCAGACTGATGCCTTTACAACGGCTACAGAAAGTGTCATGATGACCCTGTCACACGTCGATGATCAGACCGCGAGCAGGGAACAGAGTGCCAAAACTCTCTGTTCCCAAGGCGGTCAGACCTGTGAAGCCTATGGTCAAACCGCAAGCCAGACCAAAGGACCCAAATCTCTCTGTTCGATTGGCGGTCAGACCGGCACACCCTTCGGTCAGACCGGGACTTGGTTTTACTCAGCATCGATGAGGTTTTATACAGCAGTCAAACCGGCCTCTCCGGCGGTCAGATCGCCAGGACTCAGAAACACCCCAAAGATAAGTTTTTTTCATGGGTTCTCTCAAACTAAATTTTCCACTCTATATGAAATACAAGTTTGAGCAATTGTGGCACTATAGATACCTCAAGTAGACACACATCAACTCCTCTTTATAGTACGACACTTATCCTATCAATCCAGTCAAATTCTCTTCTCTAATCTCCGTTGACCGGTAAAAGAAAATGCCCTACAATTATACCTTTACCTTGAGCTAGCCATTCTTCATGTTTTCCACTCATTCATCTTCTAGTTCCGCAACATCTTTGTGACTAACCTTTTCATAACTCATTCAAACATGTTAGTCCACAAAAGACATATTATCATTAATTAGCAAAACACGAATTAGGGGCCTAGATGCTTCAATCTCCCCCTTTTTGGTAATTGATGACAATAATACTAAGAAGTGATGTGATTTAAGTTTTGAGCCCACTTTTATCCATTAGCAAAAAAAAAACTCAAATGTGAGTTTCTATAGCAAGAATTTCAAAGATATGAGATTAAATAGAGATAATTTGCTATAAAAGCTCAGGTCAAGGTAAGCTCCCCCTACACATGTGCTCATAAGATTAAAGAGAGGATAAATGGCACAAGTTATAGATTTAAAAGAGAATTTTGATGGAGTTTACCTTGTATATATGGATCCGAGGAAAGAGATATAATCAATAAGATCACCAAAATCCAATATGTCACTTAAAAATATTTTTCTCAAGACATCCAACAAGGTTAAAACATATAGATGAGCAAATAAACATAGTTCTTCACATTACAATACTTAGATTGTTCATCACATAGTTCTTAACCAAAAATAAGTAAAGATGCACACATAGTTCATTACAATGTTTAAACAAAGATGCAATGTAAGATAACTTCTTTACTTCTTCCAACTTCTCCCCCTTTGGCATTAAATACCAAAAGGCCTAGTTATCTTGAGGAGGAGAAGGAGCAAGAGGATGAGGATAGATGCTGTAGAAATGATCAGAGAAGGCAGTGAACTAATCATCAAGCCACTGTTGTCCAAGTGAGAGGTTGTGAAACATTTCATTCAATTCTTGGTTATGAGCATAGAGAGCGGCCATGTCCTTACGAGCCAAGGAGATGGACAAACGAGTAGATTGGAATTCTGACATCATAGGCTGATAAAAGTTCTGCTGAAACTAGCCTGAAAAGAATCTAAATTCTGCTGAAAGCTCTACTGAATGGATGCCATGTAGGGATCAAAGAAACCAGCAGGAAGTGCCCACAGAGGAGGAACTAGCTCTGGAGCTGGCTGAGCTTGAGGAGGAACATAACGATGAGGTTCCTCATCCTAACCTCCCTGATCTCTATTCAGAATGCGAGGATTAACTTTGAACGGCTTGTATCCCACATGCTTAATATCACAAGATGCATACTGAAAGTTTATCTTCATGAGAACAAGAGACATTATAAATGGAGAAAAATAAAGGTTTGGAGTTATGCTCACTGTGATATCATCAATGGCCTTTATAATTTACTTAATCACATTGATCTTCCTCCTGTTCATGATATGATTAATAATATTCCAGTAGTGATCCCGAATAGCATCATTGTTTCCACTTTTTGGAGCAAAAGTGGCTCCCACAATCTTATTGATTATTATGGACAATACCTTCAATCCAATTACTGTCCCAAGTATGACTCTAGGAACAACTCCCTGTGGCTCATAGAAGGTACTCCACACATTTTCACTCAAGCATGCTTCAACATTTATATCAATGATGCCATAAACAGTATCATAAGGGGGTCTTATAGCATTTGCAAAATCCCTAAAAGAAGCTTCAAATTTTCTTGTTCCTGTCATCCACTCAATTTTCTCAGGTTCATGAGAAATCTCAACTATAGTATAGAATTTCCTGATGACAATGGCATTCCAATTACATTTGAAACTCACTAACTCATATAAACCTAGCTTATGAAATATATTAGCTAGACCATCCATGCTGGGTTGACTTCTCACATATGCACAATATATCCATTTTTGTTCAAGAACTTCCTTATTTAGAAGATGACCATAGAAGGCATCTTGCTGGATCATTATGTGAAAATGAGGTTGGGATGCATCATTATCTAGAGCATATTGATAAATGTTTCTAGCTCTAGTGTACTCAGTTGAATTCTAGGATTTTCTATATCCAACATACACTTGATGATTAATCTCAAAGACCTCATCACTTGCATCTTCCATATCATGATCAATATTACCAGCAAAAGATGAAGTTTCCTCACCAATGTCCTGAGGTAGCATCCAATCGGAGTCTAGACGGTCATCCTCTGAATTAGATTCCACCAATCTTTTCTTACTCTTGCCTCGACCAGCCACAAGCTTTTTTAGCTTCTTTCCAAGACCACTTCCACCTCCACGAGAAGATATGGTGAAGTTGTCCGCGGTTGGACCGGGACGGTCATGGATCAACCAAGAACGAAAGATTTTGGACTTCCTTGAGTTTTCACCGAGGTCACGAGTTCGTGAGAGAGAAAAGAAAATATGCTCAGTTGGGAGAGATGGGGACCGGAGGAGAAAAGAAAATGATCGATTTGGACTTAACAGGGGCTGGCGGTCAAACTTAGAGGTCCGATCGCAGTTGGCCAGAGGCTCAAAAAGTTCCTATATAGATATGGCGGTCAGACCGAGACTTGGTGCGGTCAGACTGCGAGAGCGCAGAGAGGAAATTTCTCTCTTTATGGATGTGGCTGTCAGACCGAGCTGTCTTGCAGTCAGACCGTGCCACCGTGGGAACAACATAGCTCCACAAATTTCAGTTTTTTTATTCAAGATGAGATATTGATAACCATATTAACTTTTGAGGAGAGAAAAGATAGAACCATATGCAATTTGACATAGACATAATCATAGAAATATAAGCTTGAATTAAGATAGAGAACAAAATTAAATACAAGCAATATGATGATGTGAACCAAAAATATGATTGCTAGAATATATAGTTATTTCAAACAACATGTGCCCAAAGGTTCAAGCAACATTTGAGAAGTCGATGACATTAAGCTCATTTATTAACTTGTAAAAATGACTCTCATCTAAAGGTTTTGTGAAGATATCCGCTAATTGATCTTTGGTCTGCACACTATCTACTAGGATATCGCCTTTGCTTACCTGATCTCTAAGAAAATGATGGCGAATATTGATATACTTGGTTCTGGAGTCTTGGACCAGATTTGTGGCTATTTTCACGGCATTTTTATTGTCACACAAAAGAGGCACTATCTTAAACTCAACTTCATAATCTAACAAGGTTTGCCTCATCCATAGATATTGAGCACAATAACTACCCACGGAAACATATTATGCTTCGATGGTAGAAAGTAATACGGAATTTTGTTTCTTAGATGACCATGAAACTAGCGATCTTTCTAGAAATTAGCAACTTCCGGAGGTGCCTTTTCTATCTACTTTACAACCCGCATAATCGGAATATGAATATCCGATTGGCTCAAACTTAGCACCTTTTGGATACCAAAGCCCTATGCTATGAGAGAATTTTAAATATCTCAAAACACGCTTAACGGCCATCAAATGACATTTCTTAGGTGATGCTTGAAACCTTGCACAGATACACACACTAAACATGATATCGAGCCTAGATGCGGTAAGATAAAATAAACTACCTATCATTGATCTATAAAGCTTTAAATCTATGGGTTTACCTCCTTCATCAAGATCAAAATGACCATTAGTCACCATAGGAGTCTTGATAGGTTTTGCATCGTCCATACTAATTTTTTTTCAATAAATCCTTCAAATATTTTGATTGACTAATAAAAGTCCCATCTTCGAGTTGCTTCATTTGAAGTTCAAGAAAGAAACTCAATTCTCCAATCATAGATATTTTGAATTCCCTAGACATCATTTTTCCAAATTCCTCACCAAAATTTTTGTTAGTAGATCCAAAAATGATATCATCAACATAGATTTCACATGCAAAGAAATCATTTGCAATAGATTTAGTGAATAAAGTAGTATCAAGTTTTCCAACTTTTAAGCCTTTAGAAACAAGAAAAATCTCTAAGTCTCTTATACCACGCACGTGGGGCTTGTTTAAGGCCATAGAGAGCTTTAGAGATTTTATATACATGATTTGGCTTTTTAGGATCTTCAAAATCGGGAGGTTGTTCAACAAAGACAGGTTTACTAATTTTACCATTCAAAAAGGCACCTTTTACATCTATTTGATATAACTTAATATTATGATATGAAGCAAAAGCATGCAAGATTCTAATAGCCTCAATTCTAGCTACGGGAGCAAAAGTTTCACCGAAATACCATTCGACTTGAGTATATCCTTGTGCAACCAATCTTGCTTTGTTTCTCACAACAATTCCTTCTTCATCTTGCTTATTCCGAAAAACCCATTTTGTGCCAATCACATTATGATCTCTTGGTCTTTCTGCCAATTCACATACATCATTGTAGATGAAGTTGTTTAGCTCTTCATGCATTGCATTCACCCAATCCGGATCATTTAGAGCTTCTCCTATATTGTTAGGTTCAATAGAAGATACAAAAGAATAGTACTCACAAAATGAAGCAATACGAGAACGAGTTTGAACACCCTTACTAAGATCACCAATAATTTGATCAATAGGAGATCCTTGGCAATGGCATGGTGAACTTTTGGATGAGCTACCGGTACTTGTGATGGAGTTGATAAAGTGGTAGCTTGTTGTGATTGATCATCCATGTCTTCCATATTATGAGCTAAAATTTGATCATTTGTATTGGAAGAAGATGGAATAGCCCGAATTGAGGTAGATGGATCATCCTCGTGTTCATCTTCCTCTTTTGGCTTGATGTCACCTATTGACATATTCTTGATAGCACTTCTTAACCCTTCATTACCTACATCATCGAAATTTTCTTGCTCTTCTTGATAGCCATTAGTTTCATCAAATTCAACATCATGTGTCCCTTCAACCAAATCGGAATTTTGATTGTAGACACGATAAGATTTACTATTAGTAGAATAATCAAGTAAGAAATAGTCATCATATTTTCTTTAGATTTTTGATAAACGAGTACCTTTCTTTAGAATATAGCATTTGCATCCGAAAACTCGAAAATATGAGAAGTTTTGTTTTCTTCAAATAATGACTTCATATGGTTTCTTTTTCAATAATCAGTGACAATACAATCTATTCGATGAATGGTAAGTGGTGTTGATAACTTCAGCCCAAACATTATCCGAAACATCATATTCCAAAAGCATTGATCTTGCCATATCAATAAGATTCCGATTCTTCCTTTTCACTACTTCATTTTGCTCTGGATTGTATTTGGTCGAGAATTCATGTTTGATACCCTTTTCTTCACAAAAATCCTCAACCTTTGTGTTCTTGAATTTGGAGCCATTGTCACTTCTCACTTTCTTGACCTTGAACTCAAATTCATTTTCAGCCCTTTTAGCAAAAAATTTGAAGGTGTTAAATAAAATAGTCTTATCATGTAAAAAGAATACCCAAGTAAATCTAGAAAAATTATCAACAACGACAAGATAATAGCTATTACCTCCAATACTTACATATGTAGTAGGACCAAATAAATCCATGTGTAATAATTCCAAAGATCTTGAAGTTGACATGGAGCTTTTGTATGGATGTGAATTTCCCACTTGCTTTCCGACTTGACAAGCACTACATAGCTTGTTCTTCTCAAATTTTACATCCTTCAACTCTACAACTAGATCATGCTTTAACAAGCGATTTAGTTGATTCATGCCAATATGGCCAAGCCTTCTATGCCAAAGCCAGCCCTTTGATTACTTTGTAAATAAACACATGCTTAGGCTTGTATCATTAGAAGAGAAATCAACTAGATAAAGATTACCATATCTAAAACCTTTGAAAAGTACACTATTGTCTTTCATGCTAGATATTATTACATCATTTGGTGAAAAGATGCATGAAAGATCAAAATCACATAATTGAGCAACAGACAATAAATTAAAATTTAGGGATTCAACTAGTAAAACACTTGATATAGACAAATCATTTGATATAGCAATTTTACCTAACCCTTTTACCTTTCCTTTGCTATTGTCTCCAAATGTGATTTTGTCTTATTCCGATCCATCATTGCTTATAGAAGTGAACATCCTTTGATTTTCGATTATGTGTTGAGTGTATCCACTATCTAGTACCCAATATCTCACACTGGACTTGTAGTTTACCTACAAAACAAAGTTAAGCTCTTTTAGGTACCTAAACTTGTTTGATTCCTTGTATGTTAGTCACTAAGGTTTTAAGCACCCAAATGGCATTCTTTATAGCACCAATTATAGGAGTGCCAACAAATCTAGCTTTAACAATACAATTAGAGAATCTCTTAAAAACATAGCATAAATCAAAAGATACATATGAATTATCTTTGATATTTTTGCAATCATTCTCAACATACTCGGTTTTCTTGCACTTCATGCAATAACCGTTACCTTTCACAAAAATAGTTTTGTGATGAATGAATGACTTCTTACCCTTCTTGGAAACATACCCAAGGTCTTCTTTTTTTATAGAGAACCTTTGACTATCTAAAACTTATCTAATTTTAGACTCTCCAACATAATATTTTGCAAGATCATTTATTAGTTTTTTAACCTTTTCTTTTAACATGATATTTTCATCAATAATCAAGATATCATTATAAGATATATCTCTAGGTAAAGTAAACACATCATTATGCAAGGTAGAAGAACTCATGTGAGGTAAAGTAGATACATCATCAAGAATATTACAAGATATACTTATATCTACTTTTGATTTATTGGTTTCATGAGCAATAAGAGAGTCATGAGCTTTCTTAAGCATCTCATGAGTTTCTTTTAGACCCTCATGAGCCATCTTTATCTCCTCATAGGAATCTTGAAGAGAAATGTCTTTCCTTCAATTCCTTAAACTTTGCTCTTTCTTTGCTTATGAAGTCATCAAACCATTTATTAGCTCAACTAGATCATCATATGAATATTCATCTTCATCATTTAATACCTTAAAGTCACCCTTTGCCATAAGACAATGAGGTGTGGAGAAGAGTGAAGGTGCTTCCTTGATGGCTACACCGGCAAGACCCTTTTGAGATGGCTTCTCATTATCGGAGTCGGAACTTAAGCTTGCATCAGAATCCCACTAAACATAGCATGCTTGACCATCTTTCTTCTTCTTATAGTATTTCTTGAATACCTTCTTGCCATCACTCTCCTTCTTCTTCTTAGAATATTTTTCTTCTTTGTTCTTGCAATTTGTGACAATGTCTCCTTTCTCACCACATTCCTTTCTCACCACATTCAAAACATCTTTTTTCTTCGAAGGGATTTCCTTTGGAAGATTGCCCCCTCTTGCTATATCCACCTTGATATCTCTTTTTCTTCATATATTTCTTGAACCTTCTCACAAAGAAAGCCATTTCCTCATCTTATTCATCTTCATCATTACTCTCTTCATTATCATCTTTATCTCTTGATGATTGAGCCTTGAATGCAATATTCTTTTTCTTACCATCGGTAGCTTCATCATGAAGATCTTCTTGTGACTTATTGAAAATGTCATAAGTGAAAATTTCACTCAAGATTTGCATTGGAGTTGTATCCTTCAAAGTTGACCTCACAAGCAAAGTCACAATCGTGTCATATTTGTTAGACAAAGCTCTAAGAAATTTATGAGAAAAATCAACATCGGAAACATCCATGCCAAGCCCTTTGAGCTCGTTTATTATGTTGTTTAAACGATTGAACATTTCTTCAATGCTTTCGTTTTGCAACATAGTAAATTTCTCAAGTTGTCCTTTACAAACAAATTTTTTTGCATCCTTAACCATGGTTATGCCCCCATGAATATCTTTAAGCCTTTCCCAACTTTCATGAGCAGTCTAAAACTTGCAAATGCAATTAAACTCATTAAGATCTAAAGCACCATAAAGAACACCCATAGCTTAAGCATTTGCAAGAGTATTCTCCCTATCTACATCGGTAGAATTAGTGAAATCAATAATTGCTTAATCCTTGTCCACTATATCCCATAACTTATCACCCATAGCCTTAAGATAAACGGTCATTCTAGCCTTCCAATAGGCGAAGTTTGACCTCTCAAAGAACGGAGGCTTCCCCATATTGACATGAGCGCCATTAGTCATAATCCTACTTTGGGATGGTTAAATCCACGATAAAAAGGAGTCATAGGCTCTGATACCACTTGTAGGATCTAGGTTACCGACTAGAGGAAGGTGAATAGACGGTTTTAAGAAACTAATTGCTAAGAGATCAAGAAAACTTATGAAAATTAACTAAAGATCACTAGTGCAATATGAAAGCAACTAAAAGCTAAGTCAAGATTTACAATCCTATGATGACAAGCAACAATTTATATTTTAGAAAGATAAATTGTATAAAGTAAATTTGCTCAAAGTAAATTACTCAAAGTATAACACAAGAAATTTATCCCGCCACCTTTGCAACGCCTACAAAAAGTGTCATGATGATCCTGTCACACGCCGACGGTCAGACCACAACCACTCACGGTCAGACCACGAGCAGAGAACAGAGTGCCAAAACTCTCTGTTTCCCGGACAGTCAAACCGGCCAAGCCTACGGTCAGACCGCAAGCTAGACCAGAGGACCCAAATCTCTATGTTCGATTAGCGATCAGACCGTCACACCCTTCAATCAGACCAGGACTTGGTTCTACTCAGCATCGATGAGGTTTTATACAGCGGTCAGACCAGCCTCTTCGACGGTCATACCGTCAGAACTCAGAAACACCCCAAAGATGAGTTTTTTTCATGGGTTCTCTCAAACTAAATTTTCCACTCTATATGAAATACATGTTTGAGCAATTGTGACACTAGAGACACCTCAAGTAGACGCACATCAATCACTCTTTATAATACAACACTTATCCTATCAATCCAGCCAATTTCTCTTCTCTAATCTCAGTTGACTGGTAAAAAAAAATACCCTACAATTATACATTTGTCTTGAGCTAGCTATTCTTCATGTTTTTCACTGATGCATCTTCTAGCTCCGCAACATCTTTGTGACTAATCTTTTCATAACTCATTCAAACATGTTAGTCCACAAAAGACATATTATCATTAATTACCAAAACACGAATTAGGGATCTAGATGCTTCAACCGACCTATAGATCATGTTGAAGTCCCCTGCCACCGCCCAAGGACTCACGCAACCGGAACGCACATCGCGCAATTCCTACAGGAAGAGGAGCTTGTCCGCGTCGAGCTGTGGGCTATACACACTCGTGAACCACTAGTGCTGGCCAATTACGGAGTAAGAATCAATCTAGGAGGAAATGACAGAGTAACCCCCTCCCCTTCCAAGCCATCAAGATGCCTCTGCGTGTCCCACTAGCCGGCAACGCAACATGTTGATCAAACTCCGCCCCTAATGCGGAGATAGAATGGAAATGAGGAGAAACAGGGAGAAAATCTTCAGATCAGTCTTATCGCGTGATAGCATCGCCTTTGTATGTTTGCTGCTGACCCGAGTTCCCAATTAGATAACCTCTCCATTTTCCTATATGTAATGAACAGCTGTTTTCATGGAATTAGTGTAGATAAATGCCAAGGTCTTTTATTCACAAAAGCTCCAGAATCTAATCCGCAAATCCTTTTGCAACTTCAACAGAAGAATTGGTATTTCTTTTCAGAGAACACAGAAAAATTGGTAAAGGGTAATAGAAAAGAACAGATGCTGGATGACATTATAGAACAAGGTAAGATGTCAATGAATTTCACTATTCTCCTCAGTCAGAAACCAGATGATTTGATTCCTAGTTATGATGCAAACTAAATTTTACAAGCCAATTAAACCCATATAATAGTACGATTGGTGTCAGAGGAACTTTCTAAGTGTGTAGCGTCAGACGCACATCCAGTTGCTGCTTAGTGGCGTACTGCTGTACTGTCTGTTGTAAGGTCATGCTTTTATCGTCGGTTAAGGGTATAAATATTCTTCTAGATGTCAAGCAGCTATATGGTGTTAACGTTAAAATACTTAAGGACCATGCCATGCGTCCCTTGTGCCCTGCATTGGCATGAAGCGACCTACCAATTAGAAGGGATACACATAAAAAATGAAGTGATGGACGATAGGCTAGGCTCATTTGGACAGGTAGATTGCAAAGAAGATTAATTGCAGACAAGCAATCTCTAACTCAGTAAATAAACTAAATATCTAAAATACTATTCATTTTAATTTGGTGGAGTAGATTGTTTTTGTGTCCTTCATAAGCAGGAAGCTTCACAGGATCCGAAGGGCATCATTGATCACCCACCCAGACACAAAAATCCTACAGATCAGAGAGTATATCTGCACACAGAGGCAATAGATGCTTCTTGCTAGGGAGTATAGCTACCAGAAGATGCCGCCATCAGATATCTTATTACCCCAGCATATGCACCAGCTCCTCCATGAACAGATATTAAACTGTTCAAGGATCAGCTCCATCAAGATCTCACACACTCACACTTGATTGCGATTAGTTTAACCATCCACGAAACGACGAGATAAGATAGACTAGTGTACTGGCAATCATGCCTGCTCTGCTCCGCCATTGGCGCGGCCGAGAGAATCTGATTGCGTTTTATAATGCGCGCCACTTGATGGCACTGAGCTCATGCCTCCGATGGCCTGATGGGCGAAGTGGTTAGTTTATCCGGGGGATATGGACTAGACGTATCGATAAGTGATGAGCACTAATGCACTATAAAGAATGTGGTGGTCACATTGTCCCCTGGCATGTTTGCTTGCAGGTGCACTGGATTTGAAGGCAAGAGGGATATCCAGCACGAATTTAAGCTGGGTTCCGTTTGGATTTTGGAAGGAACCATGGACAAGGATCGATCTCCAGGAAATAAAAAGGGCCATGAGCAAACTCTGCAGGCCTGCTGGGCTGGTCGAGCTGGGAAATTGGGCCTATAGCTCGGCGTGCCGCAGTCGAGGATGGGCACGCGCGCTCAGGGTGGGTCGGGACTGGAAAGGAAGATGGGCTGGCCTCAAAATGGAAAATGGAAAGGAAGCTGAGCTTGTTGCATGCGGGCCTGGGCGAAACACAGCGTGTGCTGCGTCGGCGCGCGTGGATTTGGACCGCGAGAAACCGTGGGCTCGGAACGAGCGGCGCTTAGGCTTGAATGGGCAAGAGGCCGTGCGGCGCGCACCAAGCAGCATGGCCGCGCCGCCGCGGATGGGGGTGCGGCGGATTACGCGCTGGGCCTCAGTTTTTCTTAGGTTGATACGCGCCGCGTTTGCAGTTTGGGCTGCGGCCCGTGCCCCTACGCCGTCCATGTAATTCCGCCTCGACGAATCCACGAGAGCAAATCGCCAAATCGATGGTGCAGGCACTAGCTTGATCATGGAAGAGGACATCGACTTGAACCGGATAGGGGTGAAAATGGATGGAATGCGTATGAAATTGAATTTGGATAGTACGATTCATTATATTTTAATTCGAATGTGAATACGGATTCAGATGCTCTCGGATGCGAATACAAAATGGATAGTCCGAATTCGAATTCGCATTCGGATATCTACTCAATCTTCGAAATTCATATTTGGAATTTATTTTTTTGATAAAATTTGATAAATTTGAATGAAATTTGGTAAAACTTGACTAAAATTTATTCTAATTTGATTGAGATAGAATTTTAGAAATTTGGTTCGAAATTCATGTCGAAAATTTAAACTTTTGGCCAAATTTGACTGGAATTTGATAAAATTTGACTGAAATTTGATCAAATATGACTGAAATTTGTTCCAATTTGATTGGGCTGGAATTTCGCTTACCAATAAAATTTCTAAAACTTCAGCAAAATTTGGTTTCCTGGTTGGCGGATACGGATACGAATCGGATATATCTCGAATTCGGATATACACATTTGAATCTAAATCTCGAAAACGAATTCGGATGTATCCATTTTAGTATCTATTTCAGAAACAAATACAAATACGAATTTGAATATTCGTGTTTTAATAAATATAGATACGCAGTCTTCCATTTTCACCCCTAGAACCGGAAGAGTAGAATGCTTCATGCATGGATTGGAAATCGGATTCCTTTCCACCGATCGTTTCTCGTCGTACGTCGCGTACGTGTCCGATTGACTGGACATGTTGCCGCCTTCGTCCTCGCGAGGGCCGGCCGTACCGGGAAATATTCCTGCCCTCCCCTCGTGCAGGGGTGCTGCTACTAGAAGCCTAGCATTTCGACGCAACAGCACCGTACGACGTCGCAGGTCGCGCCACGGCCACATGCACGCACGGCACAGTGGCCGCGGCCGGCAAAAGCGAGGCTGCCTACGCCCGTACGCCGTAGCTGCAGGCGCGCGCGGTAGGCTGTGAGGCGCACTCCATTGAAGTCATCGAGACCTCAGAGGACATGTGTGACTCACGATGTCACCTCCAACATGGCAGCTTTTCAACTTTAGTGATCGTCAGCTGGTTCCTGTTTGCGTCCCAGTGATTACTCACCGACGTGACGTGTAAACAAAGAGTCGTGGATCGATTATCGATCACAGGATTGCATGCGTGCTTGCTCCATTTGTTTTTGGTAACGTAGAGGATCGGTTTTGGTGGAAAGCGATGAATAGTACTGGCAGCTAGATGCTCTTCTTTGGTAGCGCAAAACTGCAACCATAGCACGATAGTAGATTCGTCAGAGGGATGGTGCGAACATGGAGTTTATTTTGTCACGATTCGCGCAAAAGTTCGATATGTGCGATCGAGTGCCATAGCATAGTAATGTCCTTGAGCCCCGTGACAATTGAAACCAAATTGTCAAAGTCCGATCCGGTCTTGATTGAAAGTTGTTACTAATTGATTGTACTTGTTTGTGTATTTATCGGTGTCTAACTTTTGACTATTATGCTTCCTTATAATATGTTTGTATAATATATTATTATAAAACTATATTTTAAAACAAATCTACTTGTATTATTTTTAAATATTTATATTCAATACATAGAGAGTAATACGCCGCTAATGGTTATATCAGCAGCCGTCGACATTCGTTAGCACACGCCACATGTGTGAGACATTAGTCAATCCTCTTAATATTAAAAAGTTAGCATTTGCATGTTGAATGTCGATCGATGTCGTCACTTGGGTTCCTATCCGCAGGCAGTCTTGTGATCTCTTCTCGCATTTCCCCGAGAACCAGCAGCTTGCTAATGGAACCGTTCTCACGTCGACACTGCACGATCGGTCAAGTCCAGCCTGAAACGTGCGCGTGCCTCCCCAGGTACACGAACGCGCGCGGGCCGCCCGACACGCGCCTGCGAAGGCCACGAGGCACGGACGTACTCCACCGTTCCGCCGTGCCGTGCCGTGCCGTGTCGACCCGGCCGCAACTTGCCGTGCCGTGTGATCAACTAGCCGGGCCAGCACCTGCTGCCCCTCACGTACGCGAACTGTGGCCAACACGAGCGCGTGGCAGGCAGAATGGCATCAGGGTAAGTGGTGCCGCGGGCGGGCGGGGGCGCGCGCGCCGGTCCCCGTCCATCCGAGACCACGACACACACGAACGAATTCCAGCGGGAGCGGTGGATGCGGGCTTGCACTTGGGTAACACAAAATCTCGATCTCGGTCACGTACTCACATGGGCGTGCTTCGCGAAGGGACCTGGATGTGACGCTCCGTCCATCCACCCATCCATGTCACCTTTATGTTGCCGTCTTCGTGCATAGGTTTCCGTATATGTCTTTGCGCCCTCATCGTCTGCCGAGGCGAGTACTCCGGGCATCCGAATTTCGATTTGTGGGTAGCGAGACACTAGCGAGGCAGATGCCTATTAAAGGCAAGGGTAGCGGCATGTGCATCGAGTTATTAGGTAAGTACTGAGAGTTAGCGCCTCGGGTACCTACGGAATTTGATACGATCTGTTGGCAAGAGGACAGTGACGCGGCCCAGGATCATGTGTCGTTTTGTACAAAAGAATCTCGATGCCTACTATTAGCGACTTGATTTGGTCATCAACACCGTTATTCGGTTAGAGCATCTCTGTATCCTCGCACGAGTAGCATCTAAAAAATTCTCTCTTTATATATTTTCACACTTCAATAGATTATTTATATTTCATTCTTCATATTTCACTCTTATATATTTTTAATACAATACACTAAATATTTTGCCCGATGCTCAGCTAGCCACTCTATTGAAAGGTGGGACTAGGGTCCATTGGTGTTGTCCGCTGCTTCTAACTCACGCAAAGCGGTGGAGAACATAGGAAGAAGATGCACAAGACGGTGGCGGATCCGATGTTGGGACACCGGTGGCATCACAAGCTTCCACATGCACACACAAAGCCATTTGGGGTGTTTCGGCCAGGTGAGCCTAATCGGAGCACGTTAAGCGGAAGTCTGGGCCATCGTTGAGCCAAGACGTAATGAGCGCAAATTAAAGATCAACTAGGACTCTGCGATGCTCACAGTGGGCTCGGATTGAACAGGGGAGCTTGGAGGCGGCGGCTCGATGATGAGGTGGTAAAACGACCTGTTGGCGTTGGGGAAGACGGCGGTGGCTCACGAAATCGGGCGGGGAAAAGCAGGGAATCCAGTAGAGGAAGCTCGAGGAAGCTTCGCGAGGCCTCCCTGTTCACTTCTCGTGGCTTGGGCTCAGTCGATTTAAGCTCGGACTCGACGGATTTGGCCGCGGCGCGGAGGCTGGGATGACAATCGATTTTGGCGGTTGGAGGTGTTGGAAAAATAACACTTTCAAATTTAATTTAATTCCTACTAGGTAGCAATATCAACTACGTTTCGACTAACTCCGACGAGTCTCAACTAGATTCGACTATCACTCTAGTAGGGTTTGACTAGATATCAATGTACATACCCGATGATGACGTGTAATGCAGAGGCCTCTATGATGTCGAAGTAGTAGACGATGACGAAGATAATGAAGTAGTCGAAGTAGATCATGATGATGTATAGGAAGTAGATCGTGAACAGTCGCGATGAACATTATTCGCCCTCTCCCGGTGCAATATCCAAAGAGCGACGGGTTCCAGAGACCCGCTCTCCTGTTTGTCGGTGCAAGCCGACATAGCGGGATGGAATAGACTACGTGCGACGGCACATCAAAGAGAAATTAGCAAAACCCTAATTGCGTATATATCTTTGTGGCGGTGGTTGTAGATATATATAGATGGAGGATTGCACGGTTGAGGCGTGCTACGACCGGACTCTGTTACGCGTCACGATCGAACACTTAACTGACACGATTTTCATATACCTATCTATTTGTCCATGTAGCAAAAAGAATAACACTGCAAAAGAAAACCGTACCTGCACAGATATATATACATGCAGGATCCCAAGAGCGACAGGTTCTGGAGACCTGCTCTCCCGTTCGTCGATGCACGTCAGTGGAACGAGATAGAATAGACTATGGGTGACGACACAACAAAGAGAAATTTGTAAACCCTAATCATGTATATATCTTTGTGGCGTTGGCTAGCAGATATATATAGAGGGAGGATTGCGCAATTAAAGCGCACCACGATTGAACTCTTAACTGACATAATTTTCATATACTTATCTAGTTGTCCATGTAGCAAAAAGAATAAAGCTACAAAATAAAGCCGCATATGCGCAAGCAACTGGATCCGATTTCGGAAGACAATTCACACAGGTGCCACGTGACCGCTCCCTCCACCCATGCCTTGACGTCGGCGAGGTGAGGCTAGCAAGCACGCATGTGTGTTGTCCTTATATTCTCGCCCACACATACTAAGTGAAGGTAGGAGAGATGATAAGGGCATAGCTCCCTCAGATACACATAAGGTAAATTTGTTCCTTATTCTTCATATTTTCTTCGTAAAGAATAGAATACTACTAAGATTTTGTAGCTTAGGAACTTGAGAGAAGCACCACAATCTTATTTGGACACACCACAAGCTCACTTGGACGTCATCACTCTAGTTCTAAATCTAATCAGAGTCAAAGTCGAGTCCTAGTCGAACTCTAAAGTCCACTCAAAGTCCCATGAAAATACGTCAGTAAAACAGACATAATTCTCATATACAGAATCCAATTGAGATGATCTTAGACTTGTTGGAAAGTTTATAACGAGATCTTTATGATTGATCTAGCCTCGACCAAATGCTCCTTATAGATTAGTCATAATCGATGAAATAAGATGTTGCATCAACGTTTTGGATCGTGTCGGATCATGTAATCGTGTCGGATTGGAGTCCAGGTTATGTACGGCTCTCTCCATGGTTGTACAACCCTAGGTTGATTTTCTCATGCCCCTGTATATACACAATTGTCGTCATAGTTTAGGTTTGTGTTTTGATTAGATTATTCTGTTTTAGACACTTTTGCTGTATATAGGTTTGTAGAACCCCAAACTCGAGCACTTTATTGGGTTTTGATTAGATTATTCTGTTTTAGACACTTTTGCCGTATATAGGTTTGTAGAACCCCAAACTCGAGCACTTCATTGGTAATCAATAATATTCAGATTGCATCTACCTGTTCTTATTTGTATTCTTGATTTATTTGCAGGAAAAACCTTCTTGGCAAGGTCAACCATGTCTTGGTACGGTTGATAACTATATAGTAGTGATGTAGTGGTTGCGAGGATTGTCAATCTGTTCTAGTTGGAGTTCTTGGATCATCAACGTTAAAACTCCACCAAACCGACTTATTATATTACCTTCGAAAGATCGGGCAAACCCACATCAAAAGAATCCATTTTAATTTAGTTTCCCTCCACCTCGCTAGCAAAATAGGATTAAAAAATACATATTCACATTCACATGATTAGACCTTTAAAATTTATTTGAAATTACATAAATATAATAGGTCAAATCCATATAACCTAACGGGAGAATGGCTTTGGAGAGAGACACACCAAGTTTGACATACGGGAGGAGCTAGATGGCGCAAAATAGTATGTGTATTGGTTGGATGGCGTGTGCATTGGCGAGGCTAGAGCTTGTCATACGGCCCTCAGCCGGTCTCATGGCCACGCTCGCTAGTTTGTAGGACATTCTGTTGCTCACGTGTGAGCCCTGTACATTGTATAAGTACCCGATGATATGATGAATACAGGCGTGCATTCGATCTCTATCTCCTTTCGTCTACGACTACCAGTGCACATATATGAACGAGAGCGAGCCGAACCCGAACGACCTGAAAATAGAAGTGGCGAACGGCACGGCACGGCTGGGCAGCGGTAGCTTCCAGGGTGCTGAATTACTGTTGGCGACCACTGATGCTGCCCTTCGCCGCTCCACGAAACGCTGCCGTCCGTTGCGCGTGTGAAGGGCAGATCTCCCTGGTGAGCTTCGAAGATCCTATCTGTTGCATGCTGAGCCGACCAATAAGTCTATACCTACTTGCAAGTTGCGAGGTGCCAAAGTCATGTCCATACGAGACACAGCGCCTCCGACTCATCCTGTTTGCGAAATGTCGCGTTCTCTACCGACCCTGCACGTGGTCTGGCAGGTGAAATGATGCTCGATCGTGCGCCATGGAGAGTCAAACACGTACGTATATAATCCAGGCCGGCTGATCAGGAGAACGTGTTCGTTTTTGTTCCCTATACGAGCCGTCTGAGAGGTAAGAACGAGTAGCGCCGGCCGGGCCGTGTCGCGGAGCCGCGGCTCCACAAACAAGCGGAGCCTGCCGTGAGCTGACGCGCTGTTGTCCCCGTTTGATGCCTCTGCCGTGAAAAGGTCATGAAAGTACTCATGGGATCGACTACGTACGTACAGGCCTTTTGTCGCGAACCAATCAGTTCAAAATGTTGGCGTCCACTGCCTGCTTTGCGTTTGTTCAGAAACCGCATCCGCGAAACAAGATGAGGTGCGAGCCTGCGACCACCGCTGGCCAGCCTTCACCACAGCAGTCGACTCAGATCAAATGTGTGGGACAGTTAGAGAGTGTTACGTTCCGACTCGCGATTACTCAATACTATCGAGTCTGAGAATAGTTCTTACAGCAAAAACGGAAGGTTCGAGAGTAGCAAGAGGAAGAACAGAGGTTCTAGGAGGGTTCTAGTACGGTGATATCGCTCATCCTTTCCCTCGGCGTCTCCTCTCTTGTATCTCTCGCCAATCACTTCACGGTCCAAACGTTCAATGGATACCGCGCTGTGGGCTTCCTCACACGAGCTGGGACTAGCTAGGCTTCAGTAGTCTTGGTCCGGGGAGTATTCTGGCTCGAGTGCCCATCAGACGCTGTGACATCCGCCCTCCCCTGCAGAACCGGCTTGTCCCCAAGCCGACGTGGAGGGAAAACGATGGCCCAACTCGACAGCCGCTCCCAAGTTGCCAGCTCCATAGGCTGATTCGTCCACTGAACCAGCACTTGTTCCTTGGATCCGCGTCAATGAAGATGGCATTCCAGGATCTTCCCCGGCTTCGGTGGTCGTGTGTCTTCACTCATTGGTTCCGACATAGTGACTTGTCGCGGCGTGTGGCAAGGTTTGATGCAGCGGCGATACAAGCAAGACCAGATGGATTCAACTGGACGCCGGTATTGAAGTTTGAAGGCCACTTGTCAATCTGCTGAAGAACCTGAAATGGATTATTGTCGGTGTATTAAGTAAAGGGTATTCTAGCTAAATGAACTCCGCAGGGGATCTCGTAACTAGGGGAGTATACTACACAAGGTTTGGTCGATCGTACAACAGGGTGCGGCCATAGCGACCAGTCTAACACCCGCACGACCAGTCTCCCTACACCGTCGCATATACCCGCGACCAGCCTCACTGGTCGTAGGGCAGGATTTGATGGAATTTGTCCAGAGCGCTTGTTTTGATAAACCACTCAAATGTTTTCTTTCCTCAGGCACCTGCATCAGTGAACGAAGTCATGGACGGCATAGTTGGGCATTGTCCTGTCCTGTAGCATTAAATGCTGCAGGATAGAACTTTGCCGACCAGCAAGGTGGCGCACGATGGATGGGACGTTGTGGGCAGCCCGACCAGGCAAGTGGACGGGGTCGGCGGAGAAAGGCACTATCCCGAACCGTAGCATTAAATGTTGCGGGATAAAACTTTGCTAGCTGCCACAGTGATGCAAGACGGATGGGACGCCATCAGCAGCCCGACCAGGCAAGTGATGGAGTCGGCGCAAAAGAACCTTATCATGTCCCGTAGCATTAATTGTTGCGGGGTGGAACTTTACAGGCCAGCACGGCGGCGCATGGCACAAGTTGCCTGGGACCCTCAGAGCAAGTGGGCATGTCTAGTCCTCTGTAATGATAGTTTGGGCTAGGTATTAGGATGAGCAGAGGTCTTCTGTTTGGATCCACATATAAGTTCTCCTCCTCCCAGCTGTATATAAGAGGACGAGGAGGAGGAGGAAGAGGCGGGCTAAGACATCATCTATAATTCAACTGAGATCCTTCATAACACACAGGACGTAGGACTATTATCCTCCAGGAGGCCCGAACCTGTATAACTCCTTGTGTCCCCTAGTTCTTTGAACACACACACACACATCTGATTCTTGAAACATCGTCCACACGTCCACTATCCAACATACCTCGGAATCGCTGTCAATGATTTACCACCGACATTTGACGCGCTAGGTAGGGGTCGCCTTTCGTCATTTCAGCAAGTTTAAAAAAAACTTGACCAAGCCACCCATGGTCGAATCCGCGGCAACCACCGAGTCCTGTTTTGACGACCCCGGCTGCCGCGAGGAGTTCTTCATGGAATACCACCCCAGATGAACCCAGAGTGCTCCAGGCATGGGACACCGAGCCAGAGTCTGAAAGGATCGAATAGCCCAAGAGGGGGGGTGAATTGGGATATTAAATTTGTTTTTTTTAATTGACTACTGCTTGACCAAATAAAACTTATAAGAAACGCAAGTAAGGAATTTTAACTAGCACAAGATAGCTAACCACGCAAGAATTAACTAAGAAAGACAATTCCTAAGAAGAACTTGCAATAATAACAAAGTTCAAAATAAGATGCAAGAAAGTAAAGAGTTGGAGAAGACAACACCGATTTTTTTTCGAGGTTTCGAGAAGTTGGCACTTCCCCCTAGTCCTCGTTGGAGCATCCACCAAGGATGTCGCTCCCCCTTGAGTCACCAAGGCTCAAGTGCTCCCTCTTGATTACCCTTTCTCCATCTCCGGATTGGCGGGTATCAAACCAAGTACATCCTCTTTTTCCGGGGCTCCCACAATTGCTCCAAGAGCTCACCAAGAAATCCTCCGATCACCAAGACTGTCTAGGTGTTGCCAACCACCAAGAGTAACAAGCCTCAAGCTTCACTTGACAAAGACCAAGCCTAGACAACAGCTAGATGCACACTTGTTACTCTCCAAGCACTCAAAGAAGTCCTTAATCCTCAACTAAGAACTTAAAATGGACACAAGTGCTCCCTCTCTTGCCTCTAAATGACACACCAAGTGTATGAGCTGCTACAGGGTCGCAAGAGCAACTGTTGAAACCAACTGAGTGGGTATTTATAGCCTAGAGATCAAAAATTAGCCGTTGGCTAACCACTCTCATTTTATTGTAATCACCGGATAATCCGCTGGCTATATCCTTAAGATCACCGGATAGTCCGGTGGGTTCAAACCCAGAGCCAGCTGTCACTAGCCGTTGCACGGCAACATTTGTCCGGTGATAAACTCCGGTGAACAACAGTCAACACCGGATAATCCGGTGAGTACAACTCACCCGACCCTTCGAATTTCCGAACCTTCTGCAAGAAATACTCCGGTGATATTTTTGCTACCACCGGATAATCCGGTGAGTTCAATTTGTCTGAGTTTCTTCACAACATTTCTCCGGTGGTCTGCCAGCTAAGTCACCGGATAATCCTGTGAACGTAATTTTCCACTGTGGCCCGAAGCAATGCTCTCTGCAAGAAATAGTCCGGTGTTCATATTATGCATTCACCGGATAATCCGGTGGGTACAAAATTGTTTTTCTCCAAAAATTTTCTCTGCTGGAAAAGCTCCGGTGGTCACCGGACTTTCAGCACCGGATATTCCGGTGTAACACTTCTGAAATTTTTCATATAATTCGGATGCCTCAATTAGTGTTTATCCGGTGAGTATTAGACATCCATCAGAGGATAATCCGGTGAATAAATGTTTTGTGAACTTGTCCAATTCAACTTTCTTTGAGCTCTAATTCCTTGACAGCTTCACCATGGACTTGTATGCTCTACCTAGTGCTAGAATTTAACAAGTGTGCATCATCTACGTCTAGACTCACTAAGTCAAGCTACTACTTTTAGCCCCCCTTTATAGTACGGTCAAAAGACAAAAAGAAAAAGGAGACCTATACTACTCTAAGTATCCTTCATCTCCTTTGTGATACTTAGAACTAGAAGATCCTTAGTCTTAAAGCATATGTCCTTTGATTGTCCATATAAGCACTTTAGGGACCAAGATTAACCAAATGTCATTGTATACTGAATTTTTGATTCCCTTCAAAACAAATTGTTAGTCACAGTAATATGGTTGTCATTAATCACCGAAACACTTACCACTTACCTAGGGGCCTAGATGCTACAGAGTCCAAGAGTGTCGAGACCTAGCGTGAGGTATACATGCTGGACCATACAGTGGGAGGCACTAAAGGTCCGAACGCCTCGAACACCGGTGGTATGGCGCCGGGCGGTCTTGACCAGGAGGGCAAGATCACGCAGCCATGGTGCCGCAGGCAAGCCCTCCGGTACAAAACATCCGCTTGGGCCGCGTGCTCATCGACGGAGGAAGCTCAATCAACCTCCTCTTCGCCGACACACTAGACGCTCTGCAAATTTTGAGAAACCTCGTTGAGGCCGTATCCACCATTCTTCGGGATCACTCCGGGCCCCTCAGCCAAGCCACTGGGACAAATCGAGTTGCCTGTCACCTTCGACTTGCCGGACAACTTCAGAACTGAAAGTGTCCTTTTCGATGTGGCCGACTTTGGGACAACGTATAATATGATCCTAAGCCAACCATCGATGGCCTAGTTTATGGCCATTGCCCACTACGCATAACAGGATATCAAAATCCTTGGGCCAACAGGGGCCATCACCGCTGCTGGCAACACCAAGACAGCCCTGCATTGCGACAAGAGGAGCCTCAACATGGTCGAATTGACTCCCAGGTTGCAGCCTGTGAGCACGGAATCCAGCAGGCGACCGGAAAAAGTCCATATCGTCATCACCCCCGATGATCGGCTCAAGGCAGTGAGCCTGGATGACACCAACCTAACCAGGTCGGTCCAGATAAGGGCCGCCCTGGACCCCAAATAGGAGCTCGTGCTCACCACCTTCCTCCGCGAGAACGTGGACATCTTTTCGTGTAGTCCATATGATATGCTCAAAGTCTCCTGGGGTGTGATCGAGCACAAGTTTTCAATGCGACCTGACGCACGACCAGTAAAGCAGAAGGCGCGTCAGTTCGCGGCCGATCGAAAGGAAGCACTTCGTCAGGAGATCGACCAGCTCCTCGAAGCAGGCTTCATACGGGATGTGCAGTACCCAGAATGGCTGGCTAAACCAATCATAGTCTGGAAGCACAATGGTAAGTGGAGAATATACATCGACTTCACCGGCCTCAACAACGCATGCCCGAAGGATTTCTTCCCAATTCCTCGAATCGATCAGCTGGTTGACTCAACTGCCAGCAGTGATCTGTTATATTTCTTTGATGCACGATCAGGGTACCATCAAATTAGTATGTATAACAAAGATGAGGAGAAAACAACTTTTGTTACACCCTTTGGGGTCTTTTGCTATGTAAAAATACCTTTTAGCTTAAAAAGCGTCGGTGCCACTTACCAGCGATGTATTCAACTCGTTCTCTGACCACAGCTCGGAAGAAACGTCAAGACATACGTAGACAATGTGGTCGTCAAAAGCAAAACCAAGATAGACCTGATCACGGATCTGCAAGAAACATTTGACAATCTCCGAAAGTACCGTATAAAACTGAAACCAAAGAGTGTGTTTGGGGTACCATTAGGGAAGTTGCACGGATTCCTCGTATCCATCGGGGAATAGAAGCAAACCCTAACAAGATCAAGGCTATCGACCAGATGCGATCCCTGACCAGGTTAAAAGAGGTTCAGAGGCTAACAGGGTGCATTGCTACTCTGAGCAGGTTCATCTCAAGGCTAGAAGAAAAGGGACTGGCGCTCTTTAAACTCCTGAAGAGAAACTACCACTTCCAGTGGATGCTAGAGGCAGAAGCAGCTATCCAAGAGCTCAAAAGGTACCTCTCCTCCTCTCCCATAATAACCGCGTCTCGACCCGATAAGGAACTCTTGCTCTATGTTGCCTCAACACCACAGGTCGCAGGTGCGGTCCTGGCCGTCGAAAGGGATGGCCTCCAGCAACCAGTGTATTACGTCAGCGAGGTCCTACACAATACGAAGGCTCGATACCCACAGGCTCAGAAACTGCTATACGCCGTCCTAATAGCCTCTCACAAGCTCAGACACTACTTTCAGGCTCACAAAATCAAGGTGATTTCCTCGTTCTCAATTAGGGAAATTCTCCGTAATAGAGATGCGACAGGAAGAATGCAAAATGGGTAGTAGGGCTCAGGGAATTCGACCTCTAGCTCACCCCCCGAACTTCTATCAGGTCCCAGGCGCTGGTCGATTTTTTAGCCGAGTGGTCGTCCTTCAAGTTCGAGCATGTACAGCGACCAGAGATATATGAGCACTCGACCATGCACTTTGATGGGTCGTTCACACTGAAGGGAGCCGGGGCAGGAGTGGTTCTGACCTCACCCACCGGCAACATCCTCAGGTACGTAGTTCAATTATATTTTTCTGCAACTAATTACATTCCTGACTATGAGGGCCTCTTGTCTGGAATGTGAGCAGCCTCTACACTTTGGATTAAACGACTATTAGCGATAGGGGACGCGCTTCTAGTTGTGAACCAGGTGCAAAAGGAGTTTCAGTGCTCTGACCTGACGATGGTGACATACCTCGCCGAAGTGAGAAGACTAGAGAGACGCTTCATCGGCTTTGAGGTCAAGCACGTCCCTCGCAAGGATAACTTTCTAGCCGATGAGTTGGCCCGTCTAGCTTCTTCTCGTCAACCTATCCCAGTCGAAGTCTTTGAACAAAGACTCTCACGATGATCCACCATGGTCTCAGGCCAAGGTGAAGAGGATGCTCCGCTCGAAAACGGAACACCCGAGGCAACACCTCCCTCAGTGCCATCGACCTCGGGCGGCCATCATATGGTCGCCCTGATCGGTTCAAGTACGACCTGGATGGATCAGATCTTATACTACCTTCAGAATCAGGCAGCCCCTGGCGATGATGCGTCAACAGAAAAGGTCTCGTGGCAAGCCCGCAGATACTCCTTAGTAGAGGGACACCTCTACCGCCGAAGGAGCAATAGCCTTTTACTGAAATGCATCACTCAGGTAAAGGGGAGCATAATGCTCTCTGATATCCACGGAAGCATATATGGTAGCCACGCTTCGTACTGCACCCTGGTTGGAAAAGCGTTCTGATAAGGATTTTATTAGCCCACTGCCCTCCAAGATGCCTGCGAGCTGGTGAAACGGTACGAGTCGTGTCAGTACCATGACTGAAGTACCAACCTACCAGCCTAAGCACTGCAAACCATACCACTCTCTTGGCCTTTCGCTGTCTGGGGGCTCGATATCGTGGGACCGTTCCCTAAAGCCCCAGGCGGTTTTGAATTCCTATTTGTGGCCATCGACAAATTCACTAAGTGGATCGATGTCAAACTCGTTAGGAAGATCACTGCCACAGCAGTGATTAAGTCCAGACGAGGGCTGGTAGTGTGGTTTGTCAGTCCAAACTGCATAATTACGGACAATGGAACTCAATTCACTAGTAATGCCTTCTAAGAGTACTGCAATGAAATCGGAACCAAGGTTTGCTATGTGTCTGTAGCTCACCCCCAAAGCAACGGACAGGTCAAAAGGGCAAATGAGATGGTACTACAAGGGATCAAAAATCGAGTCTTTGACCGGCTTAAAAGCTATTCAAGGTGTTGAGTGGACGAACTCCCCACAGTACTCTAGTCACTGTGGATGACCCACAACCGGGCTATGACCAAAACCCCTTTCTTCTTGGTGTTTGGCGTGGAGGCCATGCTCCCCTTAGAAATCGCCCTCCAGTCGCCTCGAGTCAGCAACTACTTGGATAATGACCAGGTGGTGTGACAAGAGGATGACATAAACCTGATTGAAGAGTTCCGCGATCACGCTCTAATTCAAGCTGCTCGATATCAGCAGAGCCTTAGACGCTACCACGACTGAAAGGTGCGACAACAAACACTGGTTGTAGTGACCTCATCCTTAGGCAAATTCATAATAGCATAGGTCAGAAAAAGCTCTCCCCCAAGTGGGAAGGGCCCTACAAGGTGGTCGATGTTACCCGGCCTAGTGCGGTCAGGTTAGCCATGGAGGACGGCCGAGAATTACATAACTCCTAGAACATCACACTGTTGCGCAAGTTCTATATGTAGGGTCGCTCAAAAACAGGCCAGTTTTTCTATTTTGCAAGGTCTTCCGGACGAGCATGGAATACAAATTGTAAGTTCTAAAATTCAAAAACAAAATAAACCAAACTCCCTGTTTTGCAGGACTCCCCGACTGGCAACGAGCTCCTGACAGGTTAATGCTTCAACCACAACATGAGGCCACACTCAACGACCATTACGGGATCCACCAGACAACAAGGCCACACACCCACACTCGGCTCGAGCGCGGGTCGCCATCGACAGGTTTGCCAAGCTAGGATACGATCTACGCCCCAATAATCTGACTAGCAAGCGGGATGGGACAAAGACAGACGTCATCAAACCTCAACATTTTCCATTCATAAAAGGGAAGGGTTACAAGCCGACTAGTTACATCCGATCGGACCAACTATCCTAATACATGCCTGTCCTATCCTCCCTGGCTCAAGTAACTTACGCGAGGTTGACAGAAAGAGTCCGCCAAACTCTCACCTCTACCTACCCCTGAATGAGTCAAGAAACCTCTTATACTCCTCCCTAGAACGGCAGCTCACCGCTCCAGGGATCGAGCGATGACCTTCATAAGGGCTAAGAAGGGAGGCCGAGGCAAAGGCCTTGCTGGAGCTGATGACCGACCCTGGCGCACCCTAAAGACCTCTCTTCCTCTTCATCTCCAACTCCTCCTCTTCATCGATCTCCTTCTTCAGAAGGTCCCAATCAATCCCCTCCTCGTCATCAGAAATATCGATGACCTCAGCCGTGGGATCCACCCGGGCGGGAGAGCAAGAAGAGCCACCAGATTGCGGCTTTCCTTGGAAAAGCGGAAACTTGATTGTCACTAGCTCCAATCTTGCAAGCACCAGACCCAACCTCACGAGCGCTTCCGCGACGAAAGCCGCCTTTGGAAGTATCTCGGCAGGCGGATTCAAAGGTGGAGGTGACTCCACCTCTACCGAGTCAACCAAGATCATCGACCCCTCTGCTGATGAAGGAAGGGAATACACCATGACCTGGGGCCCGCCTACCCTTCAGAGCAAAGCGCGAAACAAGATAGAGACAAAATGGCTCTAGACACTGAAAGACCTGATGGGAGGAAGAAAGGCAAGGGAATGGATCAAAAGGCCATCAATCTCTTGCCTTGTAAAAAGCCACAGCAACACCCTAACAAGCGCGGCATTCAAAACACTCGAGGCCCGAGGAGGCGCGCTGATAGAACTAAGAATCCTTCGGGTCCAGCGGCAATCAATGTCTCTCTCTCGCTCCCAGCCGCCCTCCCCCCGCCCCCCCTTTTTTGTCTCAGGATACTTAAGCCTCCCCACATGAAACAAAGTTCGGAGTCAATCCTTGGGAACTAACGACATCGAACGACCACTCCCTAGGCAAACTACGTTTTCCCAGGACCTAAGTGGCACGACCAGGTCGGACCACGGTCATGGGGAGTCTTGGAGGCTACTGTCAGTGTGTTAAGTAAAGGGGTATCCTAGCTAAACGGACTCCCAAGGGATCTCGCAACTAGAGGAGCATACTACACAAGGTCTGGTCGATCGTAAGACTAGGATACAGCCATAGAGACCAGTCTAACACCTGCAAGACCAGTCACCCTAAACCATGCATATACCCGTGACCATCCCCATTGTTCGTAGGGCCAGATTTGACGGAATTTGTCCAGAGCACTTGTTCTGATAAACCACTCAAGTGTTTTCTTTCCCTAGGTGCCTGCATCAGTGGAGGAAGTCATGGATGGCGTAGTTGGGCATTGTCCCATCCCATAGCATTAAATATTGTAGGATAGAACTTTGCTGACCGGCATGGTGGCGTACGACGGATGGGATGTTGTTGGCAGCCCTACCAGGCAAGTGGACGGGGTCGGCGAAGAAAGGCACTATCCCGAACAGTAGCATTAAATACTGTGAGATAGAACTTTGCTAGCCAGCATAGTGGCGCACGACGGATGGGACGCCATCAGCAATCCGACCAGGCAAGTGGATGGAGCCGGCGCAAAAGGACCTTATCCTGTCCCGTAACATTAATTGTTGTGGGGCGAAACTTTGCAGGCCAGCACAGCGACGCACGACACAAGTTGCATGGGACCCTCAGAGCAAGTGGGCATGCCTGATCCTCTGTAATGATGGTTTGAATTAGATATTAGGATGAGCAGAGGTCTCCTATTTGGACCCACATGTAGGTTCTCCTCCTCCCTGCTATATATAAGGGGACGAGGAGGAGGAGGAAGAGGCAGGCTAAGACATTATCTGCAATTCAATTGAGATCCTTCATAACACACACAGGACATAGGGTTATTATCCTTCAGAAGGCCTGAACCTGTATAACTTCTTGTGTCCCTAGTTCTTCGAACACACACACACACACACATCTGATTCTTGAAACACCGTCCATGCGTCCACTGTCCAGCATACCCTGGAATCACTGCCAGGGATTTACCCCCGACAACCATAATAACCAAAGGCTAATTTGTGGTTAAAATGGTCAGTCACCAAGGATTGAATATATAGTTGCAACTTCATGTAAACCCAATTTCCTTCCTGGAAGGTTCGCTCTGAGTGGTGTTGATCAGCTTGGTGTTTCATTCTTTGGCAGACATGCATCAGATGCTGGCGCAATAGATTGGTGTGGACCTAACATTCCTTTGCTCAATCAGCCAAATCAGGAGCAGCACAAGCTGAAGAATCGATCACACAAAAATGTCATGTGCTATGGCCATACAAAGCTTCAAATGGACTAAGTTTTGTAAAGTGAAGTGTGGCATTGCTCCAGGATTCATACTAAGTTTTGTCAGAAGTTCCTGGGCTACAGAATATGAGTTGTAGCCAGTGACAATGTTAGTAATCCAAGCAGGCACGCAGGAAGACACCGCAAATCGTTCTGTTGATTCCGTGTGTCTATATCGAGCCAGGGCGTCTGTCGCTTTGTTCTCTCGGCCTTTCTTGTACACAAGTTTATACTGCAATCCTTGCAATTTCATCATAACCTTTTGTTGCCGGGGGGTGGACAATCGCTGATCCTGTAAATGAGTGATGGCACGTTGATCAATACGTATGACGAACTCACTGTGTTGAAGATATGCGCACAAATGCTCCACCGCTAGCAGTATTATGAGGTTCTCCTCATATGTAGACAACAATTGGTTCTTCGAGCCCTAAGTCTTGCTCAAATAAGCCAGCAGATGGTTGTTTTGCATAAAGACCGCCCCTATTCCTCTCTCAGATGCATTCATTTCAATGAGAAACTCTTGACTGAAGTCCGACAAAGCTAGAATAGGAGTAGAAATCAGTGCTTGCTTCAATGTAGTGAATGTGTCCTCTTCCATAGTTGTCCAGCAGAAGATGGAGTTCTTGTGGAGCAAATCAATCAATGGGCGGAGAATCGCAAAGTTCTGAACAAACTTACAGTAATAGCTATCCAAGCCCAAGAATCCACGCACCTCTTTGATCGATGACGACTGTGGCCAACAGCGGACAGTGTCAATGTTCTTCCCATCTGTTGCCACCCCCACATCACTGATGACATGGATGAGGTATGTCAATTGACATTTGCAAAGGCACATTTAGATCTCTTGATGCGAATATTGTTGTTGGATAGCATCTGGAACACCTCCTTGAGCGTGTCTACATGGTGCTGCAGACTGGCACTGTATAAGAGTATATCATTGATAAAGACCAAAACTCCCTTGCACAACAGAAGCTTCAGGAAGGTGTTTCGTGTTTTGGATGGTTGCTGGCACACCCGTGATACCATACGCCAATACCCGAAACTTATAGTGGCCGCGTGAGTTTTAAACGTTGTCTTCGGTTCATCAGTGGGCGACATGCGTATCTAGTGGTACCACGCCCATAGATCTAAAGTGGTGGACCAGCACAATCTAGCTAACTCATCTAGCAATTAATTGATGATAGGCAATAGGTACCTGTTATTGACGGTGATCGCAACCAGGTGGCAGTAATCGACGCAGAAGCGCCATGACCCGTCTTTCTTTTGAACCACAAGAATGGATGAAGTGAACGGGCTTTAACTATGCTGAATAACACCTTAGGTCAGCATCTCCTAAGCCTGCCACTAAATTTAATCCTTTCGCGCTGGCATGTAGCGATAAGGGCACAAATTGATGGGTTTTTCCCATAGGATCAGCGAAATGATATGATCAATATGCTGTTGTAGCAGCATACCTCGAGGTTCTTCAAATAGGCGACTAAACAGATGCAGCAGTGTCTGAGTCTCATCCGGAAAATCGGGGCCATTAGTTGTAGCTTCTGTCAGGCACAATTGTATGACCTTGTGGACTGATCCTCTGGTGTAAGCCCCAAAAATTGGCCCGTCGAGATCACAGAACACTGTGAAAGCTATGAGAAAAGCTTGTGCTAGGTTGTTTTGTTCAGTTCAGTGGATTAAGGGTCTTTGACTTTTATCTATGTAAATGTTTAGCCTATGATTAACCCTTGGGAGAGTATGTGCTCTTTTGCGTCGCAAAGGCACAACCTGTTTTGGCTTTATGAAAAATTGCATATCTTGAATCCTATGTTGAGTCAATAAAATGAATGATCAAGTTTTGAGCTAAAATTGAATCCAATACGGTAGCTTAAGGCTTCATGTGGTTTGCCAAAGAAGTAAACCCATTGTTGCTTAAAACTCACTTAAGGATAGTTAAATGATTAAATAAGAAAGTTAACTTGTATTTTTTAACGTGCTAAGAATGTTGTTTTCATGTTATCAAACTAAGGCTTGGATTGATATGTGGGTGTTTGCATAGCCCGTCGGGTTGAACTAATCTTTGCACTAATCATGAAACTGTGGATGCTTTTGTGGTGACATCTTTTGGATAATTGAACAACATGATCAAAACTTGCTTCACTCCCGGTGCTTGTGACATAAACTCACTTCGAGATTTTGTGTGCCTTTGAGTTATATTGTTTACTCCTCGTAGTACTTTGGCATCTCTATTCCTTGCAAGTGCTTTGTGATCTATATGTGAAGCTTTATAGGCTTACATTTCATTTGCACATCTTTTGCATAGTTATGTATCCTTGATGTTTGCATTGTCAAAGGGGAAGAAAATATGTCCAAAGATATTATGCACAAAAATTCAACAATGGGGAAAAAATTGCATTTATCTAGAAATAAAAGGGAAAAAATGGAATATGTGCAATCATCAAGGAGGAGCATGTGTTCATGGGTTTTTGAGTTGTTCTTGCTCTTTTGAGGTTTTTGGCTAGTCCTTGCCTCTCTTATGGCTTTTGCAATCTTTATTATGCCAGGTAGCATATTTTACTCTTTCTCGAGTTTTTTGTCACTTAGATGAGTTTATCTTAATTTCTTCAAATCAAAATCTTTGTGCTTTGATGGTTATCAATGCACTCATCAAGGGGGAGATTGAGAAACCAAGTTAAAATGTATCTTGGTTTACTTGTGATGAGTGATTGATATTGGTATTTATTTGGCCTGATGATCTTCGATTTTGCATGAGCTTTGATGTGATTTGAATTGATTTGAGATTTCATTTGAGCATATTGATTATGGACTAACTGTAATTAGAGTTGGAGATATGTGTTTTCTTGTCTCATGGTGTGCAGGTGATGGATGCAACTTGGCGATCGACTGCAGGATGATCGGGGCCAAGCGGAGTGTTTGGTGCCGAATGATGAAGGAGGCTGGGCGGAGTCAAGGGTGATTCTAGCTGAACACGTGGAGGTCAAGCAAAGCATGGAAGACGTATGGAGATGACGTGTTGACAAAGTCAAGTGAAGGGGATGCCGGTACAAGTGACAAGGCAACCCGAGGGATCGGGAGCGGGTGTAAGCAAGACGGCGAGTCACGCTTTGAGAAGCGTGCATACGGTTTCGCGTTTTGCCCTCAAAACCGTGGGAGGACTGAAGGAGCATGTGGCACCATCGCGAAGCTTGCGCCGAGGCGAAGCTAAGTCGTGAAGGTGTCGCAGCTGTCCGATGAATGGAGAAGAAAATTGACCAAAATTCCCTCGATGGTAGTTAGGAGTGTACTACAGTAGAGGGGTATTTTGGGAAAAAGCTAGTGAACTTAGGGGTCAAGTTTTCTAGACTTATAAATAGAGAGGAAGGGTTATGAGAAAGTTTGAACCAGCCACTTGACCCTCCTTTGCCACCCATTTGAGAGCATAGAGCTAGGGTTTTAAGGAGAGAAGGATGAGTGCTTAGCCTATGTAATAGGTGAGAGTTTTGAAAGATAAATCTTTGTAATCCGTATAAAATAGTGCTGATCTCTTTGAGTAATGAAGTTTATGTTTTTGCATATGCTTGAATTCCACTCCTTCTAGTTTCCCTCTATTGGTCCCCTTGCAAGTTTTTAAGTTTTTCGGTTTCCGGTTTTGATTTTTGTTTTGGTTTTTTGGCTGAAATTTCAGCACCTTGTGAGGTCATTCTTCTTGTTGCTAGAGGCATAAAATTCTCATACACAAGCTTATGTGATGAGATTTTGAATTCTATTGCCTCTAGACAATCAACTTAGAGAGTTTCGTTGCTTGGAGTTCATCTTTTCTTGTTTCTTTACAAGTTGTGATCTTTTAAATGCTAAGACACATTGATTGATTTTAAATGGAACCTATGGTTCATATATCATCTGTGGAGTCGTGTTGTCTTAATTTTCTCTTGCTAAAACTTTTCACTATTTTTGCTTACGCTTGAGTTTTGAGGTGCGTTGGGTGATTCAAATAGGAGAAGGCCATCGATTTCATAAGAAATTTATTGAGATGTCTATTCATCCCCCTCTAGTCGCCAATCTCGTTCCTACATGGAGCCACAAGTCTACTGTTCCTATGCAATGCATGGCTGTTAAACTAACCCATAAATCTGATTGAACCCCAAAAATCCAAAAATAGGATTCATATTTGACTCTCCATGATCTAGGCCCTTCTCCATCAAATTAAGGGAAATCTAAGCGCGGTAAGGCATGATAGCCCCCACCAGAGCGGAATGAAGAATCATGAGATGCGGGAACATGAAATGGATCTGAGACATAGTTCATACCCTTGATCAGAGGCGGAATTGAGAGAGAGAAAAATAGCCAAATTCCCTTCTCTGGTGCGGTGTGTCCACACAGTGGCCAATTGGCCCAGACTCTTCATACTCATGCACGGCTAGAGAATCTTCGATGCCCTTCAGATGCGGAGGTAGAGGTAGCAAAGGCGGTGACAGATCGCTCTGGTTGACCCCTTTCATCCCAGCATCGATCTGCAACATATGCATCTTCAATTCTTCACCTCCCCACGCAAGTCGCTAGCCGCCTCCACTATGGGCTTCCAACCGGTAAGGGACTTCACGACCGAACCCAACTCCTCCATGGTCTTGAGGATCACCGAGTTCAAAGCCTTCAACTCCATCAACATCTTTATCACCTTCGACACTTGTTGTTCCATCTCCGTCGTTTTTCTTTTTCTGCTCACGCGTCAGATATTGCGGATGAGCGAGATACTCTGGTGGTTCTACTGGGATCGACACGGCTCTGATGCCAGATGTTATATTGCAACTCACGATTACTCAATACGATCGAGTCTGAGAATGGTTCTTACAATAAAAGCGGAAGGTTCAAGAGTAGCGAGAGGAAGAACAGAGGTTCTAGAAGGGTTCTAATACAGTGATATTGCTCATCCTTTCCCTCTGCCTCTATCCTCTCTTATCTCTCACCTCACGGTCCAAACGTTCGATGGATACCGCGTTGTGGGCTTCCTCACACGAGCTGGGACCGACTGGGCTTTTGGCTCGAGTGCCTGGTCCGGGGAGTCTTTTTGGCTCGAGTGCCCGTCAGACGATGTGATAGAGTTTCTAGCGTCGCTTGAGAAGGAGGAAAAAGGAGACATATTTGATCACGTGCAGGAAAGCGTGTGTGATCTCTGATTTCTCTGCGGTGATCCATCATCATCATGACTGGCATGCCCGGCACAGGTCGAAAAGATCACCGCCCGCAAGCACTTGAGAAGGAGATGGATCCATATATATGTATAGTTTCTTGTCTAGATTGTCAATTCACAATTGTTCGGCACAAAACTTTCCAGCAGGCAGCAGATGTAGATGGTCGATCCTGTTTAGTCTTAAAGAAAAGAGTACGAGTGTAGGACCGGAGCTCATCATCACGGTTCATTAAAGAGAAGAGTACGTGCGCGGCATGATACTGATACCCGATCGGCCCCCGGCTGCGGCAAGAATAATGAGGCCGTCCTCCTGCCGCCACGGCCCTGCCTTCCTCCAGCGCGTGCCACAGTGCGGCAGAGCATAGTAATCGCCGTGCGGGCAGCGCCGTTCACGTGCGCGACCAGCGCCATCCGGTCCATTCCCACTGGCACCGTAGTAGTAGTGTACTAGTATTAAACAAGCCAGGAGCGAGAGGTGCGTGTTGGTGGCCTGGTGCCAGTGCTACCGACTCCAGGTCTCCAATACGGAGTAGAGTGCGGTGCGGTGCTGTGCTGCTGCTTCGGATTCTCTTCCCCCCTACCTGAGCCTCGGCTCTTATTTGTAGCTGCCACACTCGGATGCAGCTCGGTGGTAGCATCTGCAGGCTGCTGCCGCAGCTCGGGTGGTTTCGGAATTTATTGACTCGCCGCCTCGTCTGGACGATTACCATTAATCTATCATGTTTGTTAATCCACAATTCATCCAAGATAACCTTCCACAAACTATAATTCAGAATCTAGGAAAACAAACAGTCTAAATAGATCTACTTCTGTCCTAAAATAAATCCTTACCTTACCTTATGTGTGCGCTATCTAATTCGTTGTATATAATATTATTATAGTATTTTCTAATACTATTATAATACTCTCTATTTTTTATCTTTAATAATTAATATATTTCTTATATTATATTATTTTGTATCTTTCTTCAAATTTACAGTTATCTCATATAAACAATGATATAAATAGGAGAATACTCTAAATATAAAATATAGAGTACCTAGCTCGCCATCGCAACACTTTTAACAGTGGATACGGAATCCGGTAGAGACGTTTGGTGGGATGAAATGGACCGACATTTGCACTGTAGCAGTGATTACGGAGTTTGCTACATATGCCTTGGGGTACTCAAACCAACAAAGCTTCCAGGAGAAGCGAAATATTACAGATTTGATTTTCTCTTCTTTTTTCTTAAAAAAAGGGGTTGGTTCAAGTCGCTTCGGAGTTCAGCTTTCAGCCACCTCTCCACGTGTTACTGCCCCCGTGCATCTTGCGTCGTCGAGTGCGAAATGATCCATGTCGCAGCTACCTGCTCAGGGTAGGCCATCAATGGCGACCCTGCTGCTGGAGCAGCAATCAGTGCAAACACGCGCACCCATCAGTTCTGAACATGGGAGAAAATCGGGGGATGCTCCATAAAAGCAGCATTTACATCCTATCAGCTCCCTCTGCAGCTTTAAATGCTTCCCATGCCGCAGGGGAGCTGGTAGCGACTAGGGGGCAGGGAGCACCACTGCACCGTCCTGACACGCGGATTAATCGCCGCAGTTAACTCCGATCAAACGCTAATCGACTGTACGAACGCCATATTGTTTCGCTAATTGCCGGTGAATTAGTGCCAGTGGTACCGTGCTACGAGTAGAAGGTAAACACAATTTCATGAGGCCGTACATTGCAACTTACAAGAAGAAATTACCAGGTGCACATGGCTAACAGCATCTAAACAAGCAAAAGCTAGACTGCTAGAACAAACACGCAGGATTCCCAGGTTCCAGCCACAAGAAGGCACACAGAAAACACAGATGCACAGGAGGAGAGAAAAAAGACACCTAGACGGCTTAGACAGATTGTGCCAGTGACTTATAGCAGTAGAAGCGCATTATAGGCTGCCTCACCACATGGCACGATCGACACGACACGGCAGACTATACTACTGCTGCTGACCGGCCGGCCGGCGCTGACAAACGTTCGTCCTGCAATCATATGTCCACGGCGATATCAGCCGCGGCGGTCGTGGCCGCGGCCGCCGGTGGAGCAGCAGTGGGGGCCTCGGCGGGGGTGGAGGTGGCGGCCCCGGCGCCGGCGCCGGCGAGGCCGAGCAGCATGTGGCGGACGCCGCGCGCGTACTCGAGCAGGCGGTCGACGGCGGGGATGGTCTCCCTGACCTCGTCCAGGGCCTCGAAGTCGCGCAGCCAGGCGTTAAAGAGCGGGAACGCGTCCGCGGCCACCAGGCGCACCCCCGTGACCTCCTCGAACACGGCGAGCCAGTAGGAGCCGCACCCGAGAACCACGTCGAGGAGGCCCACCTCGTCGCCGCCAAAGAACCGGCGACCCTTGAACGCCCCGTCGCGCAGCTCCGCCTCGATCAGCGCCAGGTTCTCGTGCACCTGCCGCACCGCCGCCTCCTGCTCCTCCCCCGTCGATGCGAACACCGCACCCACCGCCGGCCCAAGCTGCACACATTGCAAGAGAGGACAAAAAAACTGCACGCGTCATTCTCATGACAGGCACAGACACGTCACACGTGTATGTCCAACAACCATAGCGCAGGGAGCGCCCGCCACCCGGAACTTACCTTGTCGTCGGCAAAGTGACACCAGAAGCGCGCGAGCGCGCGGTCGAATGCGTCGGCGGGGAGCAGCGGGCGGCTCTCCGGCCAGGCGTCGTCGAGGTACTGCAGGATGATGACGGACTCCGGGAGCGCGCGGCCGCCGTGAACGAGCACGGGCACCTTCTTGTACACGGGGTTGTGGCGCAGCAGCTCGTCGCTCTTGTTGCTCATGTCCTCCTCCGCGTACTCGAACTCCAGCCCCTTGAGCCGCAGCGCCAGCTGCACGCGGTGCGTGTACGAGCTCGCCCACGACCCAAACAGCTTCAGCGGCGGCGCACTCTCCGTCGTCTTCTCCATGGCTAAGCACGCACTCGGGCCTTAGTTGGACACTCTACTCAAAGATGCTTCTTTCTTCTTTAAGTACCAGCTAGCTAATGGTGGTGGCGACCTTGGCTTTGTTGCGTGGCTTGCAGCTTCGGGGTGACGGGTTTATATAGAGCGGGAAGCGGCGAGGTGGGGCCCGCTTGGAAGTGGGGGTCGAACGCTGGGGCGTGTTTTGGGCCGTGGGAACCCTATGCGGGAAAGATGGGCCGGGCAGGCTCCGAGGGCAAAGCACAACAGACCCGCCGTACGGACTTCACCGACTCGTCGTCGTCGTCGTGGACTTTCTACTGTTGGGGAAGTGTGAAACTGTGAACATGGTTAGCTTACTTTACTTGGAGAGTGGTTTGTTTAATCTGGGTAAAAGCTCTCACTGGCCGTGCTGAAGTCTTCACCGGCAGGACGATGCCTTTTCCTCGCAGCTCTGGTTGATTTGCGTCCGCATTACCGGGACGCAGGGATCGAGCAGCTAGCACTCTCTCAACTTGTTCCCCAATGCATTTGCTTGCAGAACAATCAGGCCAGGCTGCAGTAGTTTCTGATCGAGAGTGGATTTTCACCGCGTGGTAACTGGCATACGCGCGCCATGAAGAAGAAGAAACTGTGACTATGAAACAGATCCGAGTGTTGATGTGGAAGCTTGGTCAAAGTACTTATAAAAGTCGGTAAAGGCTTCTTTTTGGACGTGCGGGCGCTCGCGAATCCGTCCGCAGACTCCGCGCGCCGTTCGATCTAGTCGATCAGTTTTGTGTGAAGACAGATATGAGCAAGTAGGGGTAGTGGTGTCTCCTCTCTATGGCTCTCTCCACTCTCTGCCTTTCCTATTCTCACCTTTCTCTCTCTTCTTTCTCTCTCTTTCTCTTCTTTTCCAGCAAAAACGCTACCACAACCACTCAATCCACTCTAATGGGATTCCTTCGTCGATGATTCCTGTTGTCGATGAAGTGAGGACTGGCCTCCGACGGCACTGTGGCGGTTATGCTTTATGGTGGTGGCTATGCTGGTTCTAGCACTCGTAGTGTCAGTAGCACGACTAGATCTAGATGACGACAACAATGAATCAGAAGTTCTGGCACGGAGCTGGTGGATGGAGCGTAGGAAGCTAGCATGCAACAAGCCTAGGACTACGGGCCTACTGCATCAAGAGGCATGCCATCTTGAGGAAGGGGGTCGACCCTAGTCCTGAATCCACCTCGACCTTGACCTGCCGCCGTTGCCCAATGGGCTCAACTATGAAGGTGGGTTAGTTTGGATGTGATTAGAGTTTCTTTCGAGGGGGGAGGTATGGAGTCTTGTGATGGTTTATGTGTGTTTTTGCAGTGATGAAGATGATGGCAGTGAAATCTAGCTAGGTGTTATATGAGAAGAGGGTGATGGCCAGGTGCGACATCAACTCCTTTTGGTCTGCACCTTGTCCATGGTGGCGTGCTCCCGGTAGATTCATCTTGCTGTTATGAGGCACCTCTCTGATCTCTATCTTTTTTTCTCTGCGCATCTTATCTTTGATTTTTCTCCTGTTCATATTGGATGTGCTTTGTTGGTTTCGATTTAGTAAGAGAGAAATCAAAACAGAGATAAGAGAGTTTGGATTATGAGATAGTGTGTGTCCTTTTATGTGTCTGTGTGTATGAGAGATAGTGAGAGAGAAGCCCGTACAACTGCACTAGCACATGCATTTGTCTAAACTGATAGGAGTGATAGTAGAAGACATAGAGATCTAAAACATTCTAAGTAGTTTAATCCTTTCTTTTCCTCAGTTAGCCCTAAATAGGATCTGAACTTAATACTATTTTTTGCTTGTTTAAGTTATCATAGATCATTGTTTAGTAGCTAATTTAGTTATATCTATTCTCTATTTTAACATAGTAGTTAGTTGTTTGGTCTTTAAGCATTGTCAATAGTCAATATTTTGTTCAACGTGTTCTTAGCAAGTCATATTTTGTTTCATGAAAATCTTTGTCTAGAAGATTTTTTTAGAGAGATGAGGTAATGCCGGTGGTGATTTGTTTGGTTAGATGATGCCGATTCTAACTTTTATTGTTTTTACTTGTTAATGATTTCTTATAAGATGTTAGTGTCACAGTAAAGTGGCCTTTAGCAGCGAATCACATTTTAATAGTTTAGAATTCGAGCATGCTCTGCTTATGTGCACATGCACTAAAATGATCTGTACCAAGTCGATTATCTCCTAATCTATATTAAATCAGTGACAAACATAATTTATCCATTTGGTTCTCAGATTTATCCTAATTTGTTTCCACTTAGCCCCATTGCTTCCCAAATCATCCTAATTTGAGTGCAAATAACTCCCTTTTTTTCTTTTGTTTTTGTGTTGACTTGCTTTTTCAAACTTAACCATGAATGAGTTGATTTTCTTTTATTTTAATTTTAAATCCATATTTACTTACTATCCCTAAGTTTAGGATAGTTTTCTTAAGACAATACAAATTTTTCGTGATTGATCCTATGAATCTCCTTTTTTCTTTTTGTTAGCTTTTCACATTGTTCTAAAATGTCTTTGGATTCACTATAATTTACTTACAATTTTTAAAAAATTTGCCTATTTATTTGGTGTCGAAAGGGGTGTAACAAAAGTAGATGATTTTTCTTTGATCCCATATGAAATTCATACTGACTTGCTTTCTTTAATTTGGCCTAAATTTCTTAAGGCAACTATTTTTAACTACTTACAAATTTTTTTGTTACTGCTCCTAAGAATTTGTCTTCATTTTTTCCTTTTTTGCTTTTCATATTTTTCTAATTTGCCTACGTATTCACTATAATTTGCTTGCACTTCTCATAGATTTTTTAGAATTAGTATACAGTTTCATTTATACATTAAGCATTTTAGAACCCCATGCTCTAGTGTAGCATACTGTCATAGCATATGCGCTTGTTAATTTGAGAGAGCGATGTACTTCATGGTTCTTTTTTTCTCATGATGATGAACTGTTGTTTCATTTTAGTATAGGCAAACAAATCTAATTATATTATGTAAGCTAATTAATAGCTGTACACAGGCAGACATATTATATCGTATAGGCATATATACACCATTGTGTAGGCAACTTTAGCACATATAGGTATATGAGAGACATGAAGATGGCTACTGATGCCAGTATATAAGATTTATTTCTTCTAAGGTCAATCCAGGTTCATATCTTATTTTCCAATGGACTTTTTTTTTCTTTTTAATTTCTTTCTGAATCCATTCTGATTGCTTTTAGTTTCTAACAAAAAATGTTTTTTACATCTAGGATTACCCTTTTGTTTAAGGACAAAATACATCATCAAAAGCATTAGAGATGAGTACAATGTACATCCATGGAAGCATACATTAGTTTTTCCTACATAAGTTTGTGCTGCTTCATGTGTTGCATCAATGGCAATCGGTGGTGGTTTTCCGAACCATGGTTACATCTTGTCTAGAAGGCGGTGTGCGGGAATCAGAAAGCATTTTCTTCTATTGGCTTTGATCAGGATGTGTATCTACATGTTATTGATTTGGTACTGATTAGAAAAAACATGCTTTCTGAGTTGGTACTGATTTACTTGTAAATTAAACAAATTTGCTTCTGAGTTTGTATATGAATTTTCTCTCTGAGTTAGCATGGACTTTACTTGTAAATTGGAACAAATTTGCCCTCTGAATGTGTATGGATATGTTTGTAACTTAGAAAAAGCTTACTTTTGAGTTGGTATTGATTTGCTTATAAAATTATCCAAATTTTCTCTTTATGTCTTATGGATCTTCTTTTGTAATTTGTGGCAATAGCAAATTTACTTTTGTAAGCTTGCTTTCTGAGTTGGTATTGATTTGCTTGTGAGCAGCGAGCCAATAGCGGAGGTCAGGAATGGGGGAGGGTCATGCAGGAAGGTGAGCGCATCGGTTGGACTTAACTTTGTTCCCTGTCCAAATTGATTTGATATTGTAATCGGATTGTGCTTCACTTTTTGGTTTGATCTATAGATCGCGAGAGATCAACGCAAATTTTGATCCAAAGGGAAGGATTAGGGAGGGAGAGATGGAAGTGGAGGGCACCAGGAAGGTGAGTGCATCTACATCTAATTGATTTTTTGGTCATGACGCAAGCCTTTTTTGATTTGCATGTGTCAACTTGATTAGGGTTCCAATCTATACATTAGCATGAAAAGTTACCTGCAGTTTTAGTGTATCCCAAATGTAAATGCTTTCGTATTTAGTAGCCATATTCAAATATTTTGAGAGTTTTTTATGTAGTTAATCGAAACACTTTTATGAAACTATAATAATTTTAAGTAAATATGCATTTTGTAATAGAAAAGATTATTAGCACACGCTGTATTATGTATGCAGAATTGTATTATTTTATCATTCATTTGGTGTCTGCCTATAACATAGTAGTGCCTTTACTACACGTTCAGCGTGCCCTATGTGAGCATCTACATGCTTTCCAGCGCCGGAGCAAGGGACACCCGAACTCCAAGAGGCTCCATAGGGAGTGTGTCGCGGTGACGGTGATGGGGACTTTGTCCTGGAGCTGGTGATCAATGGCGTCGGTGGTGAGCGTGCTCGTGCATGTTTGTTTGGCATTTTGATATTCTCATTTGGGCGATTTAGGTGAAGTTGTCAAGCATTTCTTTGGATTTTTAGTTTTTCAGTGATCTTATGTGGCAAAAGAAGTTGCTTATGCATGGAAGAAGTGCTCACGAATTAAACGAAAATGCTTCCATGTATTGAACAAAACTTTGCTTCTCTAAACTGTATGCTTATGTGTGGAAGAAGAAGTGATTACGAATTTAAAAGAAAATGCTTACATGTATTGAACAAACTTGCATTCTCTGAACTGTATACTATAAAAAATGAGCATTTTTTAGCATTTCTAAAAGCAATCCATAATATACTATAAGTATTTTTTTATAATTGAAAGCAAGTTCAAGCAAGCACACAATTATGGTTTTACAACATTCTGCAAAATAAAAACATTCAGAACTGCTAAGATACAATTTTGGTTCTTGCTAAATGAGTTGCATATATTCTTATTTATTTTTTGCTTTTACTACATGATACATGCTGCTAAATAAACATATGACTCCATATGCATGATTGTAGCGAAATGGTCCTATTAGGCTATAATTGTGATTTTGATGATTAATGACAATATAGTCATTGGAACTAACATGTTTGTTAAGAATGTGTGTTAGTAGATCTCATATATGCAATACATCAAAAAGACATAATAGTCGGAATAAAGTTTGATTGAATTAGAGAAGCTCCATAAGAATTGGCCTCACCAAATAGTCCGTTACAGTAGAGTTTGCACTCACTGGAGCATTATGTATAGAGGTTGATAGCCTCACCGGATAGTCTGATGCTCTATGTGTTAAACTTATCGGAGCATTTTTGACAAAGGTGGGAAGGTTGAGGACCTCACCGGATACTCCGATGATCTGTACTGGATAGCACCAGACATTTCTTGCAGAGAAAAATACAAGTGCAAAGACTAAAGATCAACCCACTGGAAGGTCCGGTGATTGGTTTGTGCACACCAGAGCATTTCTTGCAGAGGCGACTGCAAGTGCTGAAGAATTAAGATCAACTCACCGGATAGTCTGGTGATCACAGAGATGAATGCACCAGAGCATTTTACACAGAGAAGGAGTGGTGTGGTCTGGCTCAAGATAACTCACTACAAGGTCCGATGATGGATTTGAATGTACATCGAAATGTCCGGTGTCAATAGAGACTTTGAGTGGAGTTGCAACGGCTTGTTTCTGAGTTTGTACTCACTGAATCATCCGGTGCTAACAGCTTTTCTAAACCATTGAAAAAATAACTAGTTAGCGGGTTTAAGACTATAAATGCCCATCTACTTAGTTATTTGAAGGTGTGACATGCTGCTGGAGTCTAAAGGAAGCTCATATACACTTGAGAAGATATCAAAGCCACTAAAGTGCTTAAAGTGATTATCCAAGATGATTAAGCATAAGATTAGAGAGTGTTTAGTGCTTATAAATCTAGAGTGAGTTGTAACTAGGTGCTGCAGTTTGAGGAATGTATCAATGAGTGATCATAGCTTGTATCGAGTGATACATTGGTGTCTTTGAGTCTTTGTGACTCGCCGACATCATGGACCATGTGACTCAAGCTTGTTAACCCTCTGACTTGGTGTAGAATGATGGCAAGATATGTGTACGGGGACACGGAGGCCCTTGCCTTAGTGGCTTAAGCTCTAAAGTAATTACAACGGTAAGTAATTGGAAGAGAAGCTAATAGTGAGATCTTATTTTGGTGGCTTGGTGGCTCATTCGGGTTAAGATCTTGTCTTTATGACTTAGTGGCTCAATAACCGTGATGGAAGAGTCATGCTAGTTGAGTTTCCTATAAAGTGTTGATTGAGTTTTATGTCCTTATAGCATTTTTATATATTTTTGAAAGCAATACGTAATCAATTTGAAAGCATTTTTGTTTATTATTGAAAGCAAAGTTCATTTTGCACATTTGATTACTAACATAATGCATTATTAGCCTCCAAATTTGCGTGTGTCTTCGAGAAAGGCTACTTGCAAGCTCGTCTGCAAGTATGCAATTTTGGGATTGCAATAATATATGAAAGCACATTCCGGCCTTATATGATGCAACTATCTTTTGGTACGATGCATCTAAAATAATTCCTTTATTGTTTCCTGAGTTTCTAGTACAACGTAGTACGTTGAAGTGGAGAAGCAACTGTGCAATGATGTAAATGGTCAAGACATGTTCTACATTGTTTCAGTGTAGAGGCAAATAGGTTTTGTGCTAATTAAAGATGAAAAATCTATCTTGGTTGTACCAATGGTGTTCTTCTATAGACTAATGTATGCACGCGCATGCTCCCGCATGTGGGATGTCTAACCTGGGTAGGTGATCTGATTAAGAAATCAATTAATTAAGTAATTTCCTAATTAAGAGTGTGCGGGTGGATCGGCTAATACATACACGTTGCATGCATTAGACTAGTCCATCAAAGTCTCCGAGCATGGATTGATGCACTTGGCTTGACTAATCTGCATGCCCACGGCCAAACGAGAAAGGAATCTTTCGGTGCGTTTGACCGGAGACCACTTGCATGTAGCTGGCCTAGAATAAGCCCGAGGGCCTGTTTGGTTTGGACTCTGACGTAGGCCGCTTCGGCCAGGCAACAGTGTCAGCCCTAGGCGATTGAAATTGGACGCTTAGGTGCTGTCTGGCCACCCTTGTTTAAGTTGGCTGGACGGTCGAATGGGCTTATCCCAGTGGATGCAAAAAATACTACGTGGGTCAAGCCACAATTCTTATGGTATTAACATATAATTAGTAACTATTAATTTATATTAGTATATTTAAAATTAGATTAGGGTTTAATATGGTAAATTAAGTACTATAGAGTGTATTTATATAAAATAAACATCATATTAACACTTATTTTTATTTTAATATCATACTATATATACTTATGTGATCAACTAAATACAATTATCGTGTTAACTAAGCTGAACATATATAACCAATCAAACAAATAACATTACGTATACACATACTATCTTACTTAGATATACGGGCAACCAAACGGGCCTGGCCCGGATCAATAGTTACGGTTATACTTTTGTCTTACGAAAGAACAAATAAAATCCAGTGCCACATTGTGCTAATCGATCTATTCTATTATCGCTAGTCATAACTGTGGATGCACAGCCGGCAAGCGTACGAAAGTTCACCCGCAAAGGTGCCGCGCCCACTGTTGGGTCGGACGTGGAACGGTCGGTCGAGGCAGAAAGGAGGCGACCATCGGATGGAGGAAAGCAACAGTAGCCTGTGGCTGGCCGGCCGGATGGATGGACGGCACGACCAAAAGCCCCGGCTCCATCGAACTGTTCCCATCAGCTGTGAGATGTACCACTAACAACTGTTTTTCCTCGCCTACCCCGTGCATGCGCTCCCCGCCGGCCACGAATATTTCACAGCCCCTAGCCGCCAGGCGCCAAGCAATTCTACTGTGCGTCGCCTTGCCATGCACATGCAGGAGTTGACGTGAAAGCACACTACGCATAATTCGCGCGCCCGTTCCTTTTGTTCGATCTCGATCGCGTCAAAATTTCATGGCTCGGCAATGTGCGAAGTGAAACGTCCTTGTCCGGTGCAGTGCTTTTTATCACCTGGGCAAGCAACGCATCGAAAGAAGATTCTGGTCAGGATCCGTAGCAGTTGACGGCTCGAAAGACACGTACATCCTATCTGCATCGGCCTCAGTTGGGCAAAGGATTTTGCTGTCTCTCTAGTCTGTAGGGTCTAATGCTGTAGAGGCATGGACTCCGCTGGCTCGTTGCTGATTAAACGCTGACGTTACCGGGCGTCTTGTGAGCCGCGAGATATGCACTCATATGGGTCGTACGCTTGTGTGATGTGTCGTGCTTGGAGCTTGGCCCGTACCAAAATAATTCCGAGATAGTTGCATCGTACCAAAAGATAGTTGCATGCGCCCGCCGGCCGGCGGGCCGGCCAGGGGAGCACGAGAAAGCGGGGTGCTCATCATCAGAGCGCAACGACTGATGATCAAGATGTGTATGCGCCGCGACCGCGACCGGCTGTGAAGCAGCGCTGCTGCGATTCTGCTTGGAGCTTGGCCCGTCCGTGCCAGCCTAGGTGCCTCGTGATAGCCTTGTGCCTAGCAATGAAAACGACGCGAGAAATCCTGTCCCAACCCGTCTCATTTTATATATTTTTATATATTTCTCTCGACCGTTTTTGGATTTTCAGAACTTATAAAAAATAGGACAAAAACTCGAAACTTAACTTGAAAACAGTTTTACTGTTTTCTTAACCATATTTTCGAAATCCAGTTTTTAATCGGAAATTTCATACAGAATTTTCGTTTTTTATTTGAGTCCACAACCATAGCCCGACAGCCCAAAGCCAACTAGCCCCTCGTCCAATCGGTCTCAAGACTCCAACCTCCAACTCTAGCTCCCCTCGCCTGCCTGCCGCCCCCGCCCTGCGCGCCGTCGGCCGTTGCCCCCGCCCTGCTTGCCTACTGCCAGCCCTGCCTTGTGCTGTGCGCCGTCCCTCTCGCCCTGCCTGCCGCCCCACCCTGCGACATGCTAGTGTTGCTGGAAAAATGAGAAAAAAGTCAATTCGTTACTGTAACATGCTAGTGCTGCTGTCTATGGGAGTCAGCGCTACACAAGGTTCTCTCCAGAAATACTCTCCTCAGCTCAGGAAAGTAACTTCAGTGACGTCTAGCCCATTAACTTTATCGGTAGAATCTCACTGCATTTGATGTGCTGGTAATTTATGTAACACAATATTCACAGGTTATATGTGAGACTTGTTTGCCAGACATAATACTACTGTCAGATATTGTTAGACAGAGGTGGGATTATGAGAAGACTCAATTTTCATTGCCACCTCTGATGACGAGTTGCCTAGCCTCATGGTTGATGAACAGGTTTTCCTAAATAGCAATTAAATCATTTTAATGGTTGTCACCAGTAACCAGAACTACTGATCTGCTACCAATGGAACATAATTTACAGTTTGATTACTAGACAGTTGCAATATTACGATGCTTATATGTTATAACCACTAGACCATGACTTACGCTTATGGAGACAGCATGTGAAAACTGCTGTTATAAGCTCATGTCATCTCTCTCACACACAAAGTATTGTTGGAATTTTGAAAAATTATAGAATGATTAGCCTTTTTGTTTGTGTTCTCACTGTCACCAGACATGCCTCCGTTTGCCATATTATGTGCCTTTACATTCTCTTAAAAGTGTCCCTACAATTTTACTTCACTGTTTGATCACTGTTGGCCGCAAGAGATGACCTCTTCTATGAAACTGCAAGTGTGGTAGTATAGCATGATCAAAATAGAACCTTCAGTATGATGAATGGCATAATTACACCAACAATCCAATATGAATCGCTAAGTTATGAAATTATAGATAATGGTAGCAGTATTCTTAGTCAATCATGTCTGTCATCTTTATCCTAATTTTGTAGATTGAGTCAGAATCACAAACAAAACTACTAGATGTCACTATAAATCTGAAGGACATTCAACTGGAGTGGTAATTTCGTTGGCTTGTATATAGTTCTATGGGTTGGCGTTCTTGTTTTGAATTATCGGTTTCAGATCAATACCAGTATGTAGTTCATTTTTGATATCTTGATATTCTCGAGTTCGTAACGTTCATGACTTTCTCTTTTTTTTTTTAATTCTATTTTCAAGAGAAAATATGAAAATAAAAATAGTTAGAGGTTTTTCTATCCGTTTTCGTCCATTTCCATCTCACATATGGCTAATGCATGGATCCGAGTACGGGGAGGCGAGATTCAAAAACGGTACTAATAAATAGTGATCATAAAATTGATCGGCAGAGAGTCGTGCGAGCATATTTCCTGGGCCTGATTGCACAATTTTGTACGTGCGCATGAGCTTGAGTTTTGGTCCACTTGATCGGTCTTATTCGTGCGAATGACCTTTAATTAGGTGTGTTTTGTTGATGATAAAATTAGATAAGATATGACCATTTATATTTTGTTGGGGGACAATCTAATATTTTGTTTGATTGGACGAATACAATTTGTATGGGATTAGACAAAATTTTATAAGACTTGTCATATATTTTGTTTTTCATCAAAATATAATCATACAAGATCTTATTTTGTTGATTTAATTATAATAAATACAATAGTGTAATTAGATCGTAAATCAAATAAACGGTTTAGAAGATAATATCATTTAAAACGTGCTAAAAAACTTATTTAGTCTACCCTATCAGAATAGGTGATATCGGTATGATAAAGCTCATCAGAACATAGATGTTCCATCCAGTATTTTTTAACGGATGAGCTCATCTAGCATCTCAGATGAATATTTCATCAAATTAGTCATCCCATTCAAATTGCACTCTAACCCATCGCTCTAAAAAGTGGATAGCAAAATCCCATACAATTCCATACAAGAATATTCATGAACCCAACACAGACCTCAACTTAGAGTTCGGCATCTTCTTCCTAGGGACATTATATTTCGTAATGGTTCAGTCCGCGTTGATAAATATAAATGTGGCGCAACATTGGGTCTAGGGTTTTATTTTTTTAGAGGGGCATTGGGTCTACTTGAGAGCATTCGGGCCACGGCCGTGGTCCTTTCCGGCGTGCCAGAATCCAAAAATTTTAGCTAGATTTAGCCCACTGCCTACTGGACTGTAGACTTGGTTTTGCAGTCGCTGGAACTCCATTTTCTAACCCATCTTTATTCTTTAGGCTGCGCTAAATTTGCTCGTTTCAAACATTCTAGAACACACCAATACGTGGGCCAAAAGAACATACCTCAGCCTCCAAAGGAAGTTCCCGGTCCATGATCTATCCAATGCTGACTGTTGCCCCCCTCCCTCTCGGCGCCCTCTCCACCGTCTTCTCCACCATCGCCCCCACCGCCGAAGAACCCACAGTCTCCTACCTAATCTCTAGGTGCAGCCTCTCCCCTGCCATGACCGCGTGCGCTGCGCAATCCGTCTGCCTCGATTCCCTAGGCACCGCCGTGTAGGCGGACGCCATCGTCGTGCTCCTTCAACACTACGGCTTTTCCAACATCAACATCTATATGACATCCGTTTTTCTCCTTCTCTCTCTTCTTTAATCTATCATATGGATCTCGCTTGTTAGCCCCTTCCGCTCGATCTTAACGGCCGCCGAAACCAACCCCGCTCATGCCTCACCCCACCTCTCAGCGTGTGTGCCGATATTGGGTCTACTTGAGAGCATTCGGGCCACGGCCAAGGTCCTTTCCAGCCAATAAAATCATACCCAGAGCGTGCCACGAGCCAAAAATTTTAACTAGGTTTAGTCCACTGTCCACTTAATTGTAGGCCTGGTTTTGCAGTCGCTGGAACTCCATTCTCTAGCCCATCTTTATTCTTTAGGCCGGGCTAAATTTGCTCGTTTCAAACATTCTAGAACTCACCAATACGTGGGCCAAAAGAACGTACCTCAGCCTCATCCACCCCCCGCCCCCCCCCCCCCCCAAAAAAAAAATTTCAGAGCAAAGGAAGTCTCCCGTCCACGACCTACCTAATGCTGGCCGCCGCCGCCGCCTCCCCCTCCCTCTCGGCGCCCTCTCCGCCGTCTTCTCCACCACCGCCCCGGCCGCCGAAGAACCCACGGTCTCCTACCTCATTTCCAGCTGCGGCCTCTCCCCCGCCGCCGCCGCTCGCGCGGCGCACTCCGTACGCCTCGACTCCCCGGGCGCCGCCGCGCAGGCGGACGCCGTCCTCGCGCTCCTCCGACGCTACGGCTTTTCTGACGCCGACATCTCCTCCACCATACGCAAGTTACCCATCGTGCTCGTCTCCCGCCCGGCCAAGACGCTCCAGCCCAAGCTCGATTTCCTCGCCTCCGTTGGCATCGCGGCGCCGCTCCTGCCGCGGCTCATCTCGCTCAGCCCCATCCTTCTCTACCGCAGCGTCCAGGACCACCTGGCCCCGCTCTTCGCCTCCCTCCGCGAGGTCCTCGGCTCCGACACCCGCGTCGTTGCCGCGCTCCACCAGATGCCCTTCGTCATCCGGTGCATGCCCAAGTCCACCCTCTTCCGCACTCTCCCGTTGCTGCGCGACGTCCACGGACTCTCCCCCGGCGAGGTTTCCAAGCTCATCGGCTTCCAGCCCGGCGTCATCCTGCTGGGCCCCGACCGCATCAGCGAGATCGTGGAGGCCGTCAGGAACGCTGGCGTCGAACCCGGCAGCCCCATGTTTGTACACATCTTCGCCATCCTCTCCAAGATGAAGGCCCCCACGCTGGAGAGCAAGATCGCGCTCTACCAGCGCCTTGGCTTCGGCAAGGACGGCGTCACCCAGATGATCCGGCGGTACCCGGCCTCGATGGCGATCTCGGAGAGGAAGATCGAGAAGATCGTCGGGTTCTTGATCAGCAAGGCAGGGCTGAGCCGGGAGGACATCGTGACCTACCCGACCCTGCTCGTGCGGAGCCTGGAGGTCCACTCCAGGAGGTGCGCCGTACTCGCTGCGCTGAGGAGGGCAGGGAAGTGGCAGGGGCAGCACCGGTTGACCGTGGTGCTCGCGAGCACCGAGGAACGGTTCCTTCAGGTGTACGTGCGGCCGCACGTGGATGAGGTCCCCGATATCCTCCGGGCCAAGAACGGCGAGATCCCGTTCGAGGGCTTCGATGGGTCGGAGGTGAAACCAAAGCTGCCGAGGAAGAAGACGAGCGCATGATGCCACTGGCCACTGCTCAGGCAGTGTAGTGATTTCTGATGAATTGTCTTGCAACAAGATCTCCCAAAGAGTATGCAATTGCAATGCCACCAGGTCATTCTCCGAGCAGGTAACTGCAAATTTCCTTTCGCTGATGAGTCAAGAATATTTGTAATAGTGTTTTGGCTGCTGCAGTTTGCAAGTAAGCTGGTAATCTGATTCCTCGTGCAAGTGTATGGATAACGGGCTCGGAACATGTTCATCATTTGAGGTTCAGATCTGAGTGATCAGAATGTTCATTACTAGAGGATGAGCATTTTAAGTAGAAAGTATAATTCCCAGTCGCTTTAAACGCTGTTTTCAACCGCCACCGACAAGGCTAGGGTGTGTTAGGTTCAGGACTTCAGGGTCTAGGTGACCAGCCGGGCCTAGAGGGAGGGTCAGGGGCAGTAGCCAGACCGACGGTGGGTGGCGGTGGATCCGACAGGGAGAGATCCTGCAGAGATAGCGGAGGGTAAGACGGCAACGATGCAGGAGGTTGAGGAAGCAGTGCTTTAGAGGTTGAAGAAAAGTTGTGAGCCGTCCTCAAATGATTTTTTTGGGGGGGGGGGGGGGGGGGTGGGGTGGAGATCCGGGCAATTGAGGAGTTGCTTCCCACAGTAATCGAAATAGAATTCCCTCCCTGGAATGAGATGAAGTTTGTTACTGCTAAGTGAGTGTGCTATGTAGCAGTGAGTCATGAATATCTACTATATAAAACAGAAGTTAGAAACTAGAAAAAAAACAGTGTCCCCACCTTATCCTTTCCCACCCAACCCCAACCCACGTCACCACTGTCAGCTTCTATTCTTGGGACCTTGCTTCCGCCCAACTCGCCGTCTTTGAGGAGCCAACCATTCCCACCACATCCATGGCCACCACCTTCGACTCCCCCAACTCCTCCCCCGTCGCCTCCCCATTCCACGACGACGCTTTCCCCTCCACTCAGATTGATGTGAAATCCCCTTCTCATCAGGTCCTCTATTGGAACCCGCTCCTAGGTCATCGCCGTTCGTCGAGCCCACGGCTGTCGCCACATGCGGATGGTCTTTGTTGCTTAGGGTGCACACGTGAGTGGTGCAGAAGCCTGCACGGTGCCGGTGTTGGCTCTGGCCGCACAGGCTTTCGTCGTCTCGCAGTGCCGCGCCATTGATCTTGTCGTCGAGTCCGCTAAGTACACCATCCTGTCGCGTGGCTTCGAGCCCTCATGTCTGGTCAGTAATAAATCAACTGCAAGACGACACCATTGTCCACGCAAACAAGCACCGCCCCACTCAACCACGAGCCTTAAGACCATCTTCAATCATATTCTCTTCATTTGATTCCATTCCTGATTTTTCTCCCTATTTCTATATCTTTTTTTTTTCTCATCTCCGATAGCTTTCTTTCGAAGGGATTCGTGAAGAAAAATAAGAGAGAATCCCGGGTTGAAGGGAATAGGAGAGAATCCCTTCGTGAAGTGAACAAGACTCATGAAGGAAACAAGAATACATTCGTGAAGGGAATAGACTTGTGAAGGGAATAGACTTGCGAAGGGAAATTGTCGAAGAAGGTCTAACACCTGGTGTCCCTGTTCGGTTGCCCAATGCTGCCTCCCACCGCTCCGCTCGGGCTCCTCCCATCCCGCAGTGACATGCTGACGTCCCCTTCACCCTGATGTAGCAAATCAACGATCCAAGCCTGCGGCAGCCAAATCCTGCAGTGGAGGACTGGAGGGTGGCACCCCGGCCGTGTTGAACCCGGGGATCAGGCCAAGCATGCTGATTCATTGGTCAGGGCACGGATCCAGGAGCGCGGTGGTGGCGCAGTACGTAGTCAGGTTTGTCATTCAGCCTTGTTTTTTCCTCAATCTCATTTTCACGTTTCAATTCAAAAGAACTGGTATGTACCATACCGTGCAAAGTTTGTCCCATTTCCTGCCACTAGCTAGCAACACCCCAGCATGTCCTACTCCCCTATCAACGAAATAACATGTCTGCTTATCAATGGACGTTTTTGTTCGATCCCTTTTATGATTTTGGGTGTTGAATGCTTCATATCCTTAACCTATATCTCGATTGCAGTTATTTATAGTAGGCTGATGTTGGTGATCTATTATTATCTCAATTAGTTGCATCGCTCGATGACTGCGTCACCGCCTGAGTGCTGAAGAAATGGATGGCTTCCTTGGGTGATCTGATTAGAAGATAAGGTTAGGCTTGGACACTGGTAGCACTGGGCATGGGGAGGCAAGACGTGTGCATTGCAGCCAGCGGTAAGGTGTGCCGTTTTCTTGGAGGCAAGATATGGTGAGGAACAAATGATGCATGGGTTCAGTCCTGAATTCCAGATCAGCTGATCTATTTCCTAAGATCTTAAGTTAGGATGGAGTGGTTGCTGCCCTAAATGCAGTGGCAGATCCGTCTGTATGGCAAGGGGGACTCGTATCCTCTGATTTTGCTTCTACAAAGTCAGATGATGAACAGTGCCGTAACATTGGATTTTTTTTTAACCGTCAGATCTGGAATGGATGCATCAGATTAACTGGTAGAGTAGAATATATCAGAGTACTGTTCATCCGGACTCATTTTACTGTGCATTCCTTTGACTTTGAGAAGCAATGATAGTGGATACTAGTCCATGGTAAGGGATTGCCGCCGTCATACCTGCCCACGGGTGGACACCCCCACCCCACCTCACTTTGAGGTGCTCCGCCACCAGCGAGGGATGCCATTGAAGCAGCGAGACGTTGGGTCGTGGTAGTTCATTGTAGGTGGATTTCAGTCCGGGTCCGTCACTACCTAAACGTGCACGACTAACTTGACCTGGCTGTGCACGCTCGAGAGAGAGGGGATGGTGATGCGGTGTTATGAATTGAGACAAGAGGGGAAGTTGTGTTTCTACTTTAGACCTTGAGACATGGATCTAGTAGTCCAGAAAAGAAGATGCGATGAGGCTAAGTATAATTGAATCAAGTTTATTAGTAATTTTGGATTAGTTATTGTAGGAAATTTGTGCATTGTGAAATTATGCATTGTAACAAGATAGATTTTATGGGTAAAAATTCTAAACCGTTATAACACACGTGCACTTTTCTAGTTGTTGTAACCTTACAGCTAGTCAGCATTGCTGGAGTGGAGTTTAGTTGGTGCTTAGGTTGCATGAATGTGTCGGGCAAAAGCAGCCCGTGGAGCGGTTTTGACACATACCACAACACCGTTGAAGCCCAAAGCAGCTCGACCCGACAGTGTCGGATGGGTGCTGACTGCTGAGGGGAGTCGGAGAAAGATTTTTGCTGCGGCGAGTGTGCTTAGGATCTGTTTGGCAGTAGAGTTTTAGCTGTAAGAATTTTTGGAGTCAGTCATCTCTAGTTCTAATTTTTTTAAATATTATAGGTAAATTGATGGTGTTTGGTTGAGTCATATTGTTTTTATTTTGAACTAAAAATACATGTTTAAACTATATTATTTTATCTTACAAAATTCAAATCTTGCATGAATCTTGTAGCTGTAGTTTTGCCAAACAACCTCTTAGGGTCTGTTTGGTTGTCCACATAGCCCTAACCTAGCTCGTATTAGTGAGCCAGACTCATTTGAGCTGGGCTATATGCATGCAGTGTTATTTGTTTGGGTGACTGCATGTGATTAGCCTAATTGAGAAGAGATTCTGTTTGGTTGTTCGTATAAGCACATATTGAATGAGATTGAAATAAAAAGGCAAATATTCATACGATATTTATTTTGCATAAATATAATCTATATTGCTTAATGTGTCATATTAAGCCTTAATCTAATTTAAAATATACTAATATGAGTTAAACTAATTATACGCTAATACCATTATTAACTGAGCTAGGCCTGCATCCCGTGAGCCTAGCTCTAGAGAAACGGCTAATTTCTATGTTTCTACTCAGCCAGGCTGAGAAGCCCTTTTTGCATCTGTGAGTCAGATTTAGGAGTGAGTCAGATTTAGGAGTGCATGTAGACAATCAAACAGCTGCTCGTTGTATCCCATAAGCTAGACTGGACCATATACATGCAACTAAATGGACCATTAATGCTTACGCTGCTGGTAGAAGGCGTAGTTGTTGTGGAGGTGGCGATCGAGCGTCTTAGGGCATATTTGTTTCAGCTAGAGATTCTGAAAAGCAGCTTATAAAAGCTGGGTTGTGAAAAGCTGGATTGTGAAAAGCTTTTAGACTGTAGATTCTAAAAAAATTTAATGGACAGTTTAGTAAAATGGACTTTCACAATCTATCAAAAGCTGAGGAAAACCAGCTTATCAGATTCTCACAATCCAACCAGCAGATTTTAAAAAGCTATAACCAAAAGCTGCCTGTTTGTTTCAGCTTCGAATTATAAAAGCTGAAAGCCAGAATCCGAAGCTGAAACAAACAGGGCTTTAGTGCTTGATCGGTTTTGTGGGTCTGACACGCTACCACGTGCATCACTTTCGCTAGCCCTGACATCTCCGTAATCGGTAATCCCCCAACTGCGGAGAAGTGTATGCCTGAACAATAGAAGAAAATGGGTGTTAGATAGGGTATTTAACTATTTATCATTCTTATCAGGTGAGTGACAATAGATTTGCCATCTTAACTTATTTTTAATGACTTAGATGATTTCACATGTCAGTAAGAGAGTAAATTGATACACATTAAAAATGACAAATAGCTAAATATCTCAACACAGCGGTCGCCGGCCGGTGTGCGTGAGGAGATGTGGTGTGGGGGGGGGGGGGGCGCTTGGGGTTCCTATGGGCCTTGCTGTTTATATGATCTCGGGCTCGCGACGGGCTGGCTTGATTGTTTCGGTTATTGTACGTGCCGAGAGAGCCCAAACCTGAAATAGAACTGATTAACGGGATACACGACGCGTTTGCAAGCGTCGTCTGAGGTCTGTTGTCCATTTCACTGTGGCTGGATCATGGAATGGAGGCCATAGGTTTAAGGTGTTCGAGCCGCTGTGATTTCACGAACCAGTAATCTGTCAAGTGTGTACATAGCAGGACGATTGATATCCGAGAACAAGATCGCAGGCAATTCGTCCCTGCTCTGTCATTCTGTCGAATCTGAAGAGGTGTCCTGGACCTCCGGTGTTGTTCCAACGTCATCACGCGAAAGGACCATGCAACCAATTACCAGTAGGATTTAGGCGCAACGGGATCGAGCGCTGCGAAGACGCGCTTGAGGAGGACATCACATCGCAAGCTGATAGCTGGCAGATTGGTCTCTCCCAACGCCGAGACAAGCTCCAGCGCACCGCGAAGCGTACAGAAGTGCTAACACGGCCTCCACCAAGGTGTGCCGGCGTCGCTCGTGCCTGTCAATTTCTCGCGCTGTTTGGTAGGGCCCTCGCTTACTATATGCTCGTGTTTATTATACTGAAAGGTCTATGGATCAAACGAAAATTAAAAGTTTAGTCGAATATATAGTACAGAGGATGATGAGGTTTCTGAAATTACGAAGCACGACTGTGATGGGTCGTGGACAGATCGATAGTTTGGCTTTCCCACCAAATGCATCCGGTTGGTGATATGCCCTTTTCAGCAACGAATCAGCCAACATTGTCGTGTCTTATCGCCCTAGACTTCCGATTCGGTAGCAGAGCCAGAAGCAATCGCTTGCGCCCCTCGATCAAGCTGCTCATCGCTCCCACCCTATGCATTTCGACAGCCGAGTGCTGCCGACTCATCACCAGCAAATATCACCGAGCTTACGTGCGCTCGGGATTAAGGCTTTTTTTGTTTCAGTTTTTTTTTTTATTCTGAATTCTTCCCCTAGGATCAAAAGTTAAAATAAACATGCTGATTCTGGTAAACGATTCTTAAAATCAAAAGCTAATTTTATAACTAGAATTCAAAACCTAGTTTGAAGGTGTTTTTATGAATTATGAATGATGATGCTCTAAGATTGACAATAATATATTATATATATTATATATTTCATTCACATCAAAACCTAATATCACAATTAGCTTTTGAAGAAATAACTTTTTAAAATCTATAATCCAGAATCAGCTTTTCCAAATGCCACCGTTGAAACAAGCACATTGTAAAATCTGGTGGCTGACCCTGAAACATAATACGCCTCTGCTTGAAGTTTGCTCGGATGAATTATGCCCTGCTCCGTACGTTTTTCTCTTGGGGTCTCTGTTGATTCCTCCACGGCACATGTTGGAGGGGAGTGTCCCACGACTGGGCGGGCAGCCGAGCGTGACATCCTACGCTGTGGACGTGGTGGTGGTGCCCGGCCGATGGGATCCGATGCCCCGAGCTTCTGTCGCCGATGGGATCTCGCCTCGCCTGGGCTTCGTGTGCTTCGCGGGCGTCGGTCCTCACAAGAAACCGCCGTGCAGTCGCAGTCGCACACCGCCGAGCAGGCCAGCAGGGCACGTCACGATATGGACTTGCCCAGAGCATATTTGGTGCCCCCACCAATAAGATGCGGCCAAGGCAGTAGTATAGCGCATCAGTGAATCAGCTGAATCGAATATCATTGCGTAGCTGAATCGGCTGAACGTGGAGACAACGGGGCGACGCATGTGGAGTTGCGAAACAACACTGTACTTGTTGCTGGCATTTGTATGCTCCCGAGGCATAATGTAAGGTACGGATTCCCCTAATCTGCTGTGACCCCAACGACAAACTAAACTGGAAGGCTGGACGGATGCATGATTGCAGTCTCGCAACTTGCAATCTGTCGATGCCTGCCTGCCTGCCTAAACCACGCAACACGCAAAGGCAAACGGGACAATGATCCGAGAGCTAATCGGCTGCCTGACCATAAGCTCCTACCTTGCTGCTGCTGCTTGCCACCTTTCAGTGGTTTTCTACAGAAATATAATGCAGTGTATATAGCCTTGTGATGCTTTTGTGCATGCTTCGCCGTTTCGGATTTCCCTACTCTCTAGCATCTTGCACTCGCCGGTATCCGTCTTATTATTTGAGATCTGGATCTGCTGGTATACAGAATCGCAGATAAGAACGTCCTTGTGGTACATGACATAGTGCAGGGCATAGTCATTTTGGCAGTGTTGTATGTCCTTAATAATCGGGCACAGAGATTTCAGAAACAAATGCCTTGATTAAGAACACACGTGTATATTAACCTTAGTATTAATTTACTAATTGGTAGACTGGTTCACTGAAAAAATAATAGATAAATTACAATATTTGGTAGTTCCATCTCTAGTGTTATCAATAGTCATGTTGATAGATTTGGTGTTTTTTCCTTAATTAACCTTTTTCTCTTTGCGGTATTGGTAATCTTTAGTCTAATAATCAACCTCGTCGCACACGAAAAAAGCTTTATCATCTTCTTCTTCTCAAAGTTGATAATTTGTTTGGCTTTATTATTTTTTCCTTTGAACTTGCCGTTAGAAGATTGTTATACCACATTTACGTTAGACTATCTATCATCTCATTTGTTATGCATATTTTTAGCCCGAGCTTTCTCCTCAATATCAAGAGACACAATCAGACTTTAAACTGAGATTTCTTGTCTCTTATGTTTTAGAGTAGTGGTAAAATTCCTTTACTAGGGAGATAATTTTGCAATGATGCCTCCAGCCATATGCTTATCGAGTAATACACACTTTAGGAGTTCGAGTTCTTTTCCAATGCATTGAATCTCATGAGGTTACTCGACTACCGACTGATTATCGCCATCTTGTAATCATGATACTGTTCCATGATATACAATTCACTGCATTCATCTGACGCACCAAATTTTGTATTCAGTGCGTCTTACAACTCCTTTACATCCTTTATGTGCATATACATATCACAGAAACATTGTCAAGAGTGCTAGGAACACATCATATAAAGAGTATGTTGATTTTCTCGAACTTCTTCTCCTTATAAAAGTAAAGAGTTCTTTCAGACTTGCCAGACACAACTGAGTAGCAGTTCATAGCCGTAAGACAAAGAGTGGCTTTGACCTTCCATCTCTTAAAGTGTACACCGATAAATTTATCCGGTCTCAGTGCGTTGGTAAAACCAGCAATCGTTAAATCAAATAGCCTACAATACAATTTTTAGATCGTTGAAAAAATAGCACTTTTAGATTTAATTTAATTCAATTCCAAAATATAATATAAATAGAAACAGATACAAACAACAAGTTCTCACGAGTCCAACAAGCCCTGATAAGGTCTCGATAAGCCCAACAAACTCCAACAATGTATCTAATATATAATAGATCGTAGTGTACGTAATCGATGACAGCGTGAGATATAGAGACCCTCGTTATGGCAATACAGTAGACGACGAAAATGAATTAAATGAAGCATATCACGATGATATAGAGGAAGCAGATCATGAGCAGTCGCGTCGAGCGTTTCCTAAAAACCTTATTCATCCTCTCCTGGTGTAATATTCCAAGAGCGACATGTTACAAATACTTGCTCTCTCGTTTGTCGGTGCACTCCAGTATATTAGGATGGAGTAGACTATGTGTGACGACGCAACATAGAGAAAATAGGAAAATTACTAGACTAGATTTCGATAGATCATTCACGCAAGTACCGTGCGTCCGCACCCTTCACCTTGACCATGACGAGGCGAGCACGCGCATGTATTCTTCTAGTCCTCTCATCCACGTATACTAGGTGGGTGGAGGAGAGAATTTCTTTTAAAATGTTCTCTTTACACCTCCATTAATAAGATGAGACTAAAAGATATATCCTCACTTCACGTAGTTGAACCTTTTAAGATTTATTTAAAATCACTCAAACATAATAAACTAAGCTCATATGTTGTAACAAAGACATCATCTAGCAAGTGAAATGACCTGGTCCGTAAATACGGCAGATGGCCCTGCTGCTTTGCTTTGGTAGAAACGTGTTGTCGTAATAATTTTATTTCCCTAAATAAAATTAATTTTTTATGTGATGTTGGAACTTGAAAGCATTGCTACAACAGACATTCCCAGGCGACGAATACCGACCCATCAATATGTGTATTAAATTTTTTTATCACTATCGAAACATTTTCTTTTCTTGCAAGAACATGTAGCACGCATCCTTCAAGCTATGTCGTTAAGGAAAAGTTGTATGGAGTATTTTGAATGTTTGGAAGAACTGAGCAGTGTGAAATGTACATGGCCTACTGGTTTCCTGGTTGCCTGCTCCATTTCGGCCCTGTTTGAATGGAGGAAATGCACTGCTGTTTTAGGGGAAAATATATTGAAACTACTGTGTTGCAAGACTTTATTAATGTTGTGTAGAGAGGAGTCGAGTCCAACACAGTGACAAAGACAAGGAATCAATACTAACTTTCAATTTCCTTCAGATTTCTATATTTCCCCCATAGAGATCACCTCTAATTAGTGATTCAGCATTTCCAGCTCATGGAATTTCACGAGTATGAAATCCATATTTTATATTCTTCCTATGGTAGCTATTTTTTCCTGAATGGGCCCAAGATTTTTTTACTCGATAGCACGTAATTTTCCATTCCCGCCCTCACCCACTTCGAAACCGCTGCCCCTCCAATTCTTTTCTTCACAAACACGCCCAAGGGCAAATCTGTCATCCCAGCCACCCCGGCCCAGCGCCCACCCTTCAAATTTCAAAATCCAAAAGCTACCAACGGGCCACTTCGGAGCCGACGCGAGTAACCGCCCGTTCGTCGCATCGGACGGCTGTCGTCTCCCGGCGCGCGCCCTTGGAGGGAAACGGGAAACCCCATGCGCCGTCCGATCCGGTGCCCTAGCCCCACCGCCGCTATAAAATACCACAACCCCATTCGCCTCCCCTCTCGAAGAACACACACGCACGCGCTGCGCTGTCTCTCCCCGATCGCAACCTCTCCCGCTCCCCAGAATTAGCCTGATCCGATCGCTTTCTTCCCCGAGGTAATGCCGCAATCGAATTTCTGCTCCATACATTTCTTAGCATCCCTGAGTTTTGATTTCGTTGGTTTTTGCGGTTCGGTTCGTTCGTTTTGGGGATTTGTGGGGGGCGTTGTGGTTTCGGATCAGGATTCTTCGATTTTAACCTGGAATTTTCACACGGATGCAGGTGAGGAAGAGAGGAGGAAGATGAGGGAGATCCTGCACATCCAGGGCGGGCAGTGCGGGAACCAGATCGGTTCCAAGTTCTGGGAGGTAGTGTGCGACGAGCACGGCATCGACCCGACGGGGCGGTACGTCGGCACGTCGGACCTCCAGCTGGAGCGCGTGAACGTCTACTACAACGAGGCGTCGTGCGGGCGGTTCGTGCCTCGCGCTGTGCTCATGGACCTGGAGCCGGGCACCATGGACGCCGTCCGCACGGGGCCATACGGCCAGATCTTCCGCCCCGACAACTTCGTCTTCGGCCAGTCGGGCGCCGGCAACAACTGGGCCAAAGGACACTACACCGAGGGCGCGGAGCTCATCGACTCCGTCCTCGACGTCGTCCGCAAGGAGGCCGAGAACTGCGACTGCCTCCAAGGTCCCCCTCTTCCTCTTTCGAATTCTCATGGATTCTAATGCGCTGTCTGTCTCACTCTCTCTGCGCGTGTTGTCAGGTTTCCAGGTCTGCCACTCGCTGGGCGGCGGCACGGGGTCCGGCATGGGCACTCTGCTCATCTCCAAGATCAGGGAGGAGTACCCGGACAGGATGATGCTGACCTTCTCCGTCTTCCCGTCCCCCAAGGTGTCTGACACGGTGGTCGAGCCCTACAACGCCACGCTCTCCGTCCACCAGCTCGTGGAGAACGCCGACGAGTGCATGGTGCTCGACAACGAGGCGCTCTACGACATCTGCTTCCGCACGCTGAAGCTGACCACCCCTAGCTGTAAGCACATCCTAATCATCATATTTGATTACCTTACCTGCTTATATTTGCAGTTTGATTACCTTACCTGGTTATAGTTGCCTCATGTAAATGTTGATTGAGCTTTGTTCTGTGCTTCTGGTGCATTGAATTACCATCCAACTTGCTAGTCATCTTGAACAGTGCTTCATGATTAAAATGAAGAAAAATATTTGTTGCTATACTAGGGCCTTTGCCTTTGGTTATAGAAACCTACTGTCAGAAGTGTTGTCGGGACTTTGGAGCCTAGCCTGGTTGGCTGATGTTGCTAGCTGGACTACTTATTTGATCCCTTGGGAAGGATAGTTACTGCTGAATTCATATTGCATACAATTGTGGTGCTCACTGTGAACAGCTTATCGATCACCAAACGAAATTCTTGAAAGCTAAAACCATTGGTACTAAGTTAAACGTTGTCTACACATTCTTGAAAGCTAAAGATGAAGTACCAGATGCTAAACTGATAAATATGGTCAGAATGTCAAATCACTATATGACTTAAGGGTTTGCATAATTCTCTACGTTTCTGCACCGTGTCTTACGCTGGTAGTTTGATTACTTCATCTGCTTACAGTAGTAGATGGTGATTGAGCTTTGTTCTGTGTTTCTAGCAGTGTAGTGAGCTGTGTTATAACTTGCTAGTCATCTTGAGTGCTGCTTTGTGCTTAAAATGAAGAAGACTCGTTTGTTGTCAAGTTAGTGTGCGTTGTTTTCGTGATAGAAACTTGCTGTTAAAAATGCGCCGAAGTGTTGTCAGGATTTAAGAGCCCAGCCCTGGTTAGGATGTTTTGGTGATAGAAACCTACTGTCGAATTGATGTTGCATTTAACTGTTGTGGGGGGAAATCTGCTTACTTAGCTACCAAATTAAACATCTGTAGTAAGTTTCATACTGTGTATGCATTCTTGAATGTGACGAGGAGGTACCAGAATGCTAAATTGGTCAAGTGTAACTGTGTAAGATATAGGATACAACTTGCGTTTTTTTGGGTTCATCATTCTCTATATATTTCTAGTTGTTTGATGGTAACTCTGGTAGTTTAGAATCATATGAAAAATGTTCTTTTACGTATGTTAGAAGTGGCTGTAAACTGAGCCTATATGCAGCTTAGCTTCTGGGACTGTCATGTGTTTGTTCAAAATGATGAGTTTAACTTGTGATCATTGCTAAGCTTCGCTGATAATTCATTTCCACGGAATCTCTTTCCTGCTCGTATTTATAATGATCAAAGTTCAGCTTACACATGTAAGTTCTTATTGTCCTCTTACCGTCTTACATTTGCTGACGTGAATCTTTGGTTTTGTTGGCAGTTGGTGATCTGAACCACCTGATCAGTGCCACCATGAGTGGTGTCACCTGCTGCCTTCGCTTCCCAGGGCAGCTGAACTCCGACCTCCGCAAGCTCGCCGTGAACCTGATCCCTTTCCCGCGCCTCCACTTCTTCATGGTGGGCTTCGCGCCACTCACCTCACGTGGCTCGCAGCAGTACCGCTCCCTGACCGTCCCCGAGCTGACCCAGCAAATGTGGGACTCCAAGAACATGATGTGCGCCGCCGACCCGCGCCACGGACGCTACCTGACGGCGTCGGCCATGTTCCGTGGCAAGATGAGCACCAAGGAGGTGGACGAGCAGATGATCAACGTCCAGAACAAGAACTCGTCCTACTTCGTGGAGTGGATCCCAAACAACGTCAAGTCGAGCGTGTGCGACATCCCTCCCCGGGGCCTGTCCATGTCCTCCACCTTCGTGGGCAACTCCACCTCGATCCAGGAGATGTTCCGGCGCGTGAGCGAGCAGTTCACGGCCATGTTCAGGCGGAAGGCCTTCCTGCACTGGTACACCGGCGAGGGCATGGACGAGATGGAGTTCACCGAGGCAGAGAGCAACATGAACGACCTCGTCTCCGAGTACCAGCAGTACCAGGACGCGACCGCCGAGGAGGAGGCGGACTACGAGGACGAGGAGGAGGCCGTGCACGAGTGAGGGCCGCCGGCGTCGTCTGTCAGCGCAAGCGCTATGGTATTGTATCGTTCGTGTGGTTTTTGTTTGAACTGGAGCCTGCGTATGCGCTAAACGTTGGCTCGTTAGTCTTTACAAGTACTACAGTATGGTACTGCCTCAAGTTATGCAGTTTCTCTTGCATGATACCATTTGGTGCTTGTTCGAACGCTATCGCATATGGGAATTGGGAAGTGGCTGCCTTAATAGAGGCATGTGTGTCTTGATGCTGTCTTTGCGTGACGATGAGCGTGTATCAGTTCTTGAGCTAGTGGATTGGAAATATAATGATTGCTTTTAAAGAGGAACGTTATCCTGCTGCTGATCCAGTGCTCCCGAAAACACACACTGTCAATGGACTATGGGCCAAATCATCAGCAACAATGGGCAAAATCCAATGCTATTTTAGCTGTTGCTTCCTACAAAGCAAGCTTGGTGTGTGGTAGTTCAACTGCTGCACGAATTTCTAAGGATTTGCTTAGAATAAACTATTTCCTGTTAGGAAACCTGTGGCAAAAATCTAAAATTAGACAACATACGCGACCGTATTTACCGAAATAGATAACATGTCAGCGTATTTACAATTTTAGCATCCGTATTCGGCACACGGTGTGCCGCGCACGGTGTTCCGAATACGGTGCTACAGTGTCATTTTCACAGTACCGCTCATGAACATTACAGCCGTGCGTTTGAATTTTGTTTTCCCTCTTTTTCAAAACGATAGTCTTCTGTTACTCCAAAAATGTTAAAACTTTTTTTACATATTCCATAATCCATGTGCAACCCATTTTAATTGGATTCACCGAAAAATCCTTTGTATATTTAAAACTAAAATTCTCCAAAAAAGAATACTTTTATAACTTGTAATAATTGTTAGTGTCTCAAATAAATTCCAAAAAATCTAGAAAAATTCACTAATATTCTTCTTATGTGATGTACTAATTTCTAAAATTATTTTCAGCCCTAGTTTATATGATGAAAAAGTGAGTTCCTTTTGTAATGCTTCATTTATATGCATTTTATCATTTCATGTCAGCGAAGTATTACAAAGGAACTCACTTTTTTATCATATAAACTAGGGCTGAAAATAATTTTAGAAATTAGTCCATCACATAAGAAGAATATTAGTGATTTTTTCTAGATTTTTTGGAATTTATTTGAGACACTAATAATTATTACAAGTTATAAAAGTAGTCTTTTTTGGAGAATTTTAGTTTTATATATACAAAGGAATTTTTCGTGAATCCAATTAAAATGGGTTGCACATGGATTATGGAACACGTAATTTTTTTTTAACATTTTTGGAGTAACAGAAGATCACCGTTTTGAAAAAGAGGAAAACTAAATTCAAACGCACTGTTGTTACTAGTCATGCGCGGTACTATTCATTTTCGGAGTATGGTTTGACGAAAATGGCACTGTAGCCCGTTTTCGGCACAACGTGTGCTGAATATGGTGCTACAATGTTATTTTTGACACACCGTGTGCTGAATATTCGGCACACCGGCACACGGTGTGCTGAATACAGATGCTAAAATTGTAAATACGCTGACATGTTGTCTATTTTGGCAAATACAGTCGCGTATGTTGTCTAATTTTGAATTTTTGCCGAAACCTGTAAGTTTACGGTAGAATTAGGATCCGTTTTAATCTTTAAAGATTTGATTTTTTAAAAATAGATCTTTATCTCTTGAAGATTGATTATATCTTTTAAGAATTTTTGACACTGTATATACAGGACAATATATTTTATTGTAAATACAGATGAGAAAAAGAAAGTCTTTTCCCCTATATTGTGTCTTCTTTTTACAATTATTTTCTTGAGGGATCTCTGGACTACACCCGGTAGCAGATGTTTTTCAACACGTTATCAATACGAAGCTCTACCAGAGACTAAGTTAGCGGAACAGATCTACAATGCATCGAGCGGGCAGATCATGACCTAGCCTATATGCTCTACGTGGTAAGAATCTATTCGTAAGAATTGGAAGATACAATCGATTCGGTATGTATTCTCGCTTCTACTATTTTTACGTCAAAACAGATATGGAATCGCATGAACAGTAATGGATCACAAGAAGCAGTAGCGAATTGAATGAACAGTAGCATCGTATGCATGAACAGCACATCGCAGAGAACGACATTGCATCATCGCCATGAACACGGGTGGTCGGCCCCGCAGCCACCGCCACACAGTCGTTTGTAGTCGCTGCGGCCCCCTCGCACCGGCCGTCGACGCCACTCTGCAACGGCCACGTAGATGCCGCACCGCTGCTTGCCGCCGTCGCAGCCCCCCTCGCACCGTGCATCACCGGCCTAAAGTCGGCCGCTGCTGGGTCGGAGTGGCGGCTAGGGTTTGAAAACCTTAGCCGCCCCGTTGTATGTGAAGTGCGCGGGCTGGAGTGGGCCGGGCCAGCCTAATGCCAACGGGCTGTCCCAAATAAGGAAGAAGGCCGGTGGGAATAAAGAAAAAAAAAGGGAGAAAATCTAAAATTTTGCATTAAACCCCTGGATTTTTTAGTATTTGAGTGCAAGCCCTATCTTTTGCATTTAGATCCCTGGTTGTTCTGAAAATTATCCAGAGGCTCTGATTTATGCATATTAGACCCTATGGTTTCTGGAAATTACGCAAATTCTAGAATTTTGCGTATAAATCCTAGGACTTTGCAGAAAACCCTGAGAATACCTTTTCTTGCAGAAAAGTACCTCTAGAATTTGAATTTTGCATCTGTTTTAGCAATTATGCAGCATTTATGTCTATGTTATTGTTACAGTTTAAATTGCCTGTTATGCATTTAAATTCAGTAAAGTTCATATAATAGCATAGAAAATATCAAAAAATTTGTAGCAATCCAATTTAGCAACACGATGCAACTTTACTAGTAGTAATACTTGCATCATTTGAATACCTCACTTGGGCGTCAGATGTCTTGGATTGTACTTGGGCATCACAAACAAGGAGTTCGCTGAGTTGAGTGCAGATGGCCGCAACTATCTTACTTGGACGTCGGATGCCCTAGATTGTACTTGGAGCGATAAAAGCTCCGCACTGCCATTGGCCTAGGAACAAGTAGTGCAATAGTTCACACGGAGGATGAGAATGATCAGACATTTTATTTTCTTCGTCACCATCTCTCCCTTACTTTGAAGGATGAGTACATGACAATGATCAGTACTAAGGCACTTTAGGACGCACTGCAAGAGCGTTTTGAACGCCTTAAGTACACCATCAAGCCTCTTGCAGAGCAAGAATGAGTCCGGTTCCATTTCTATGACTACAAGCATGTCAGCGAGTCCAACTCTACGCTGCACCGCAATTGCATAATTCTGTGTCTCTGTTGAAAGAGATCATAGAAGAGGAGAAAATTGAGAAGACTCTCTCTCCACTTTTCACTTGAATGCAGCAGAATCTGCATGCAATCACGTCAATCAAAATACAAGAATTATTCAGAACTGACTGACGTGTTGTAGCTTCTTGAAGTTCATGACGAGGTCATAAACAAGAACTCCATATCCCAGCCGCAAGGAAAGAGCAGTAGTCTAGAAGTCAATCACAACTTTTACATAGCATGCAAGAACCACAATAAGAAGCGGGGGAAGGGAGGAAGGAAAGTGGTGGCGGACAATGTCAAGCCTGGTGATGATAATGGCAGACAAAGTCAAATTTGGTGATGATAATGGCAAGACAAAGAAAGAAGTCAAGCCATATGGTGAGCAGAACCAGGATATGCAAAGCACCAAAACATGTTGTGGAAGCATACGAGAAGAAGAAAAAGGAGTAGCTAGAAGCACACCTCACCATTGCAGTGGGGATGGAAGTGGACAAAGTAGCCGCAATTGAAAGGGAAGCATCACACATGGAAGTTGATGATGCTCTCACCCTGGCGGTAAAAAACTTCCCAATAAAGAATGCAGAGGCCTCTACTTTGCCCTCCACTATTGCCGTAGAAGATGCTATGAAGGATGAAGCGAAAAAGAAAACCATTGAAGAAGAAGTTGTCGAATATTTCACATATTATATCTAGAATAAGAGTAATTAGCTATTTATCTAGCCGCTGAATTTAGAAGGATTGATTGAATGAATAAAAGCTTAAGAAGAGCAAGATTAGCTACAAATAATTTTTTTTTCAGTATAGAATATGTGTGGAACCCGTATGGAGGAAGTGTGTTTTGTGGATAGTGGAACATTAAACACTCCTCTTAAGAGAAAAGGTGTATTTTCAGTCTATCAAAAATAACTTTGGAAAAGTGATGACTATCACTGGTAGTGATAAATACATAGTAGGCTCTGGAAGAGACATAGTCATACTACCTATGAAAACTACTTTGCACATAGAATAAACATTATTGTACCTTGAATCTACAAGAAATCTCTTAAGTTTTAAAGATATTCGCGCTAACGGTTTACAGGTAGAAACTAGTGAAGGTGATGGTTGGGAACACCTACTCATCATTAAGCGTGATAGTGAAGTGAGAATATTAGAAAAACTTCCCTCTATCAACAGTGGCTTGTACTACACTCGCATTAAAGCATCTGAAGTGTTCACTCATAGTGCAAAATTATTCTCCCTATGCAATTAGGTCACCCTGGTCTTTGAATGATGAGAAACAAGATCATGGAATAAATATGAAGAATTTCCCGAATCAGGAAGATTTTGTATGCCCTGTATGAGCTACCGAGAAATTAATAATAAGACCATCTACCTTGAAGGTACAAGAAGAATTCCCTGCATTCCTGGATAGAATCCAGGGGGATATTTGTGGTCCTATTCAGCCGCTTTCTGGCCTGTTTTGGTACTTTATGGTATTGATAGACGCATCTTAGAAGTGGTCCTATGTATGTTTAGTATCTACACGCAACCATGCCTTTGCAAAGTTGATCTTGCAGATCATACAAAGCAGGAATAATTTTTGGATCATTGCGTGAAATCCATTAGAATGGACAGTGTTGGATAATTTACTTTTAAAGCATTCGATGATTATTGCACTGGTATGAGAATTAAAGTTGAATATTCTGTACCGCATACCCACACTTATAGTGGACTAGCCGAAGCGCTGATTAAAAGAATAAAGTTTATCGCTAGACCTTTGTTGCAGCATTGTAATTTGCTTGCTACATATTAGGGACATACAGTTTTACATGCGACAACTTTCATTTATTATAGACTATCTTCCTATAACATCTATTCAACTATGCAACTAGTGCAAGGGGTAATTCTGAAAATTTCCTATTTATGCAATCTTAGATGTATGGTTTATGTGCCAATATCGCTGCCACAATGAACCACTATGGGACCTTGCATATGGTCCGCTTCGTTGACAGCATATTTGATGAAAATAATTTTTCATCATTAGGGGGAGGAAATATACCCTTGGATGAAGAATGTCTGGAAATTATTTGGCAGGCTGAAGAAATTGCGGCACATAATCCTCGCACTAGTGAAGCATATTATGAAGTAAAGAAAATTATCATTTTGTAGACATTATAAAACGATCTGCCTAATCATTTTTATGATTTGAAGAATGTGACAAAGTCGCATGTGCCTGCACGTAATGCACCGAAGAGGGTGAAACTACCAAAAGAAGGTGCTTCTCATCTTGTCCTAGGAGCTCCAGAAAAATAAATAAAGGACAAGAAATTCAGTTTCTCAAGTCCCAAATAGCCGGAGATGTCTAGCGAAAGTGGAAAATAAGAGCTTACCATAAGCGATCATAAAAATGCCCCAAAGAAAAATAAAAGAGAGCCAGTTGAGACCTGACGATGGTGTGGAACCTCAGGAAGTAGGCATACCGGATTTGAATCTTCCCACGCAGGAAGAAACCAGAGAAAATGTGCACGCTAAAATCGATGCTGGTAAACTAAAGGAACTTGCTCCATCTGTAAGAAATTATGAAAAGCAAGTTGTAGAAGTACCTAAAAGTGCAGCATATGATGAAATAGTAGTAAACTATATGAATTCAGGGGAATTCTGGAATAAAGCAACCACAATAGTTGACACATACTTCGCAAGTAAAATTGTCACAGTTATAATCATGACCTTGAGCCTGCATCGCTCACTATATATAATGAGGTTAGATTGGAAGACTGACAGAAGACAATAACAGCTGAACTATTGTTCCTAAACAAAAGAGAGATTGTTGGGCCAGTATGCCGCACATATCCCCACATCAAACCAGTAGGATACACATGGGTTTTTGTTCGTAAGAGGAATGAAAGGAATAAAATTTTGAGGTAAAAAGCACGACTAGTGGCACAAGATTTCACTTAAAGACCAGACGTTGATTATGAAGAAATATATTCCTCGGTGATGGGTGACATTACCTTTAGATATTTAATCTCAATGGCAGTCAACTTAGAGTTGAAAATGAAATTGATGGATGTTGTGGCCGTATGAGAGCCTTGATTCAGACATTTATATTAAGGTAACTTAAGGAATACCATTGTCGAATCAGGATAGAAGAGACACCTTTATAGCGTACAATTGAATAAGTCGCTATATGGGTTGAAATAGTCAGATCCCAGAATGGATTTTTGCATATGAAGATGATCTAAATATCATCGATACAGAAGAAGAAATAGAAGAAGTAAGCATGTACTTGAAGTATGAATTTGAAATAAAAGATTTGGATAAAACCAAATTTTGCTTAGGCCTGCAGCTAGAGCATATGACAGATGGAATTTTAGTACGTGGAAGAGCCGCACGATCAGCAACTGCGTTCATGGGAGCTTGGTTATACTGGCATTGATGATCCTCTGGTTATTGAGGCCCTGGCTTTCAGAGATAGAGTGGAGTTTGCGGCTTTGCGTGGATTCACGCATGCCATCTTCGAGATGGATAATTTGGAGGTAGTTAACCTCTAGATGTGCCGGCACACTGATCGCTCTGCTGTGTCAGCCATCAATTTTGAAGTTGAAGAGTAGAGTTCTGGTTTTGCTTGCTTTCAGTTCAGTTTAGTAGGCGCATTAGTAATTCTGTTGCTCATTGTACTACCAAGTTTGCTTTTGCACAAGTGACGCCGGTCCATTGACTATCTTTGTGCCCTGGATTCTTGCGCACCTGCCAACATGCTGATTGTTCACAGACTCTGTTAGGTTAATAAAGCTCTGAACTTTACAGAAAAAAATGATATAACCTATGTTACTACGGCATTTACCTCAGTAAAAATAGCAGTACGTTTAAAACCTTTTGTTATTGGATTCTCCTATTCAGTTACAAAATGGACTATGTTCTGACTTTTCAATATACATCCATTATGAATTTATGCGACACTAAGAAAATGTAAAGATTTCAGATCGAAAAAGTGTACACGGACGTCGTGAACTAACACCGACCCATGCCAAACCTGTGCGCCCGCCTCATCCTTGTCGTGGCAGATTTCAAAAGTGCCATTCAACGTTGGTACTGGTTCGGAATTTTTTATATTTTTTAAATTGAAAAATTGCAAACATAAACATACGTTTCGAAAAAAATTACAGATTGAATATATACGTACAATGAGAAATATGACCTTACAATAAGAAAAATAGATAATTTTTTAAAATAAACATATATATTTACAAATTTTTTTATTTAAAAATAAAAAAAATAAAAAATGCTATACTGGTTCGAACGGACCCGGGTCCGGCGGTCAAAAACCCAAGCCAATCCAGGTCTCACCCACACGATCGCACGAAACGGACTCTCTAGTAAGCGCCGTGGCTAAACGGCCCGCACCGAGCAGCTATCGTCAGCCCGCAAATCCGGCCGCTCGCGCGTCCCCCGCAACATGGCGATGGTGGCGGCACGCCCCCTCGTGCTCCTCACGTCCGCCTTGGCGGCCCTCGGCGTTGGGCCTCGGGCATGGCCCCGCCTAGCCGTTTCCTCCTCCACCTCCGCCTCGGGGCTCCCCAGGCCGGCGGTCGCCCTCTGCTGGCGCCGCTCGTTCGCCGCCGCGGCCGGCGGCGCCGTGATGGGGAAGGCTGGCCCCGGAGCCGTCGACACCGACGCGGGGATGGACGCCGTCCAACGGCGGCTCATGTTCGAGGACGAGTGAGTTGCCCCGTCCCCATCTCGTCAACTTGCTAGTAATGCTCTGATATGCCAGTGGGGGTTGTTGTTAAGGTGGCGATGTCACCAACATCGTGTTGTGAAGGATCAAGGCGACAGCATCGAATTCATAGTTATTGGGACTATTTTTTCAAGTATTGGATGATTAGCATAAGACTGTGATTCTTGGGATTCTAGCTTGGCGCTGCTACAATTAGTACTTAGTGGACTAACGGATTCAGGCTGCTCAATGATAGTTATGACTGGAACGGGTTCATCAAGAGCACAAGACTTTATGCTCAGCTATTCCGGAACCCTCTTAGTCGCGCTCACCTGGATGCTCTGGCCGCCCTATTTGTCTGTGGTGTGCCGGATGAGGACAGGACGATGTCGGCGGAACTTGTCACCGCCGTGTGTTGACAGTGTGCTGATGTTCTAGCTTGGTCGTGTATCTCCTGTTATCAATGAATCCGTCTAGTATCTTGGTTTGGAACATGCGTGGGCTCAACATGGTCGCATGTTGAAACTCTGTTTGGGAGTTGGTCGATTTGGCTAGGCCGGACATCATATGTTTTCAAGAGACCAAGTTGCAGTAGCTTACTCACCACTTACTCCTCTCGTTGTTGGGGTCTGAGTTCAACCAGTTAGAGTTCCTTCCGGTCGATGGTACTCGTGGTGGTATCCTTGTAGCATGGAAAGGTGTTGTATGCCGAGCGGTGACAACACGGGTAAACAACTTCTCTTGTCTCCGTGCTCTTCGCAGGCAATGGCAGCCCTAACTGGTAGTTTACCGATGTATACATGCCTTCATGTGACAGCGAAAAAGGCTTCTTCCTACAGGTACGGGACATCCAAGCTGCTTGTACTAGACCATGGTTGGTTGGGGGAGACTTTAACTTGATTTACCAAGTTGAGGATAAGAACAATTCTAATCTGAATTGAGCTTTGATGGGACGTGTCAGACGGTTTCTCGATGATATGGAGCTCAATGAGCTCGCCTTACTTGGCCGGCGGTATACATGGTTGAATGAGCGGGAGTCGCCTACTCGAGTGCGACTCGACCGTGTGTTCTGCACAGTGGCTTGGGAGTTTATTTTCCCGAACAGCCTCCTTCAGAGTATGGCATGAGCAGCATCGGATCATTGCCCTTTATGGTTAGGTCCCAAGGACAATATCCAAGGAAAGCGGAGGTTTCACTTTGAAAGTTTTTGGCCGCAATTAGAAGGATTCCAGGAAACCGTGGTCGCGTCTTGGGCAGTGTCGGTGGATGTCTCCTGCCCGCTACAATGTCAATCAGTCAAGTTCAAGCGCTTGTCAAAGACGCTGCAAGCCTGGGTCAGAAACGGATTGGGCATGTGAAATTGCAACTTCAGCTTGCCAACGAGGTCCACATATTGGAGATAGCACAGGATGAGCATGCGCTCACGAAGGATTAGGATTGGTTGCGGCGTAAACTGAAACTTCATTGCCTCGGTTTAGCGTCTCTCGAGCATACTATTGCTCGGTTACGTTCTTGCATCGGTTGGCTAAAGGAAGGAGACGCCAACACTGGTTTCTTTCACCTCCATACTTTCTATCGAAAGCGTAAAAACTTCATTGCAAGATTGCAGGTTGATGATTAGATTCTCACTTCCCAACAAGATAAACACCAAGTGATCTTTGATTATTACAACGGTTTACTCGGGCTGAGCCTCGGTCGATGACACTTGACCTTAGGAGCTTCTATCAGTCGGTTCATGATCTCTCCTCGCTAGACCTTCCGTTCACAAAGGAGGAGGTTTGGGCCACGGTGAAACAACTCCCTTCCCTCACCCCCTCGATAAGGCACCAGTGCTTGATGGCTTCACAGACAAGTTTTACCGCTGCTGATGGGTAACCATTAAAATGGATCTGCTCGAGGCTCTCCAAGTGTTGCAATTCGGTGACGGGCATAATTTGGGGTTGCTAAACCCCGCTCTTCTGACCTTGATCCCGAAATCAGTCGATGCAATCAAAGTCAAAGACTATAGGCCAATAAGCTTAATACATAGTTTCACCAAACTTGTTGCGAAGTTAATGGCAAACCGGCTCGCGCTTCGGCTAGGTGAAATTGTTTCCTCCAACCAAAGTGCCTTCGTGCGCGATCGATGCATCCGTGATAATTTCTTGCTAGTTCAACAACAGACAAAGTTCTTGCACCGAGAAAAGAGACCAAGGATTCTTCTAAAGTTGGATATATCAAAGTTGTTCGATTCCGTCTCTTGGCCTTTTCTTCTGAAGGTCCTCTCTCATGTGGGTTTTGGTAGCCAATGGAGGAAGCTCCTCTGCTCGCTTTTATCCACATCAAGCACTCGGGTTTTGATGAATGGTGAGCCCGGTAAGGTGATTCACCGTAGGGGGTCTCCGGCAGGGAGACTTGCTATCGTCAATGCTCTTTATTATCGTCATGGATGTGCTGAATGCTCTAATCGTCAAGGCCAGCGAAGACAACCTCTTGTTGCCCCTTGCCTCAAGGCCTCTTGGTCATCGCATATCACTTTATGCGGATGATGTGGTGCTTTTTCTAAGGCCGCAGGCAGGTGAGCTTGGTTTGATCATGAGCATCTTGGAGCGTTTTGGTGAGGCATCAGGGCTGATGACCAATGTGCAGATGTGCTCCGTTCTACCTATACAATGCCAAGAGCAAGATATTGAGGAAGTACAAGCTGATGTGCCTTGTGAAATCTCATCGTTCCCATGTAAAATATTTGGGACTCCCTCTTGCTATCAAGAAGCTTACAAAGGCTGACATTCTCCCTCTGTTGGACAAGATAGCGGCCAGCATGCCCGGTTGGAAGACGGGCTTGATGACGAAGGTAGGCCACAATTCTTATTGAGACGGTCCTCACAACGATCCCTATCTATCATCTCATTGCGTTGGACATTCCCAAAGGGGCCATCAAGGCTATCGACAAGGTGAGGCGTAATTTCCTTTGGAAAGGCCCCAAAGAAGCCAATGGGGGAAGTTGTGTGGTTGCTTGGCAAAAGGTATGTCGACCGCTAGAGCTAGGCGGGGCATACACGATCTGCAGGCTTTGGGATGGGCTTTGTGAATGTGTTGATTATGGTTTTGGAAGACGGAATCGAACCGTCTGTGGGCAGGACTTGATCTACAAGTCCATGCAAACTCCAGGACCATGTTCGCAGTTGCGGTCACCTCCCTGGTGGGTGACGGTACCTCTACTTCCTTTTGGGTGGACTGGTGGTTGCACGGCAAGTCACTAAAAGACTTGGCGCCATCACTTGTTGACTTCGTGCCTCTGCGGACACAGAACCAGTGTTCGGTCCGTGATGCTCTTCTGGACCATCGCTGGGTGCGCGGCATCAAGGGTGGTCTATCAACAACGACCCTGGTACAGTACCTGCAAATTTGGGATACTCTCTAACACATTGAGCTCACACCGGGTGAACAGGACCAACATGTCTGGCAACACTCGGCATCGGGTCAGTTCTCTACAAAGTCAGCCTACCTCATTCTTCATCGGCAGTACTCGTTTTGAGCCATGGAAGAGATTATGGAAAGCTTGGATGCCGAGATGATACAAATTCTTCATCTAGTTGGCTGTGCTCAACCGATGTTGGACAACTAATCGTCTAGCTCGACGAGGAATGCCTCATCCGACCAGATGTCCACTTTGTGATCAAGAAGACGAAACCATACAACATATTCTCTGCTCCTGTGTTTTCGTGCGGGACTTATGGTTCAGGCTCCTCAGCCGGGGCGGTCTCCAGCAGCTCGCACCCTTTGCTTCAGATGATGTTTTCACCGATTGGTGGCGTTGAGCGTAATGACAGACAAGAAAAGAAAAACGCAAAGGGCTCCACTCTCTTATCATCCTTGGCGCATGATGGCTGTGGAAGCACTATAACAATTATGTGTTCAATGGTGCCTCACCCCGAGTGGAGACAGTCCTGCAAGAGATCTTGGATGAAGCACAACTGTGGATCATGGCGAGAGCAAAGAGGCTGGAGGCCTTGTGGCAAGATCAGGAGTGTTGCGAGAGGTCTCAGAAGTGGTCGTTCCTTATTGTTTATGTGGCACACCTGTTGTTTGAGTAGCTATCCCTATCCTTGCCTTTTCTTCCTTGCTCCGAGGGGCTTCCTTGAGGCAATGTATTTGGATCGGTTTTCTTTTATCTTAATACAAATGATATGTAACTCTCTTGTGTATTCGAGAGAAATAAATGTCTGGAACGGGGGTTGGATACAGTCGCTTCCGTTTCATCTCTTGCCACTGTTGTGAATAAAACTGAAGAATTCAATGTACCATGCAGGTGTATTTTAGTGGATGAACAAGACAATGTCGTCGGCACGAGTCCAAGTATAACTGTACATGTTAATCCTTCCATTCCATTCCAATCATATGCGGTTGCATTATTCATAGCCGACTGTGACACTGGTGCTGGTTGTTGCTTTCGTTTCGTACTCAGTTGGATAAGTTTTCCATTTTCCATGCTTGAGTTGGATAAGTACCACATTCATTCAGCGGGCAGAAATTATTTGCTAATGCCCTCATACGTGTAATATTAGGTGGAGGCTCGAGCTTCATTAACTGTTCCTGTGATTGGTGTCCCATCGAGAGGAATTTATATTAAGTACTATTAGGGTCATTATGTTGGCGTTGCGTTCATGTGCTCATACTATTCCGAATGAAATTAGTGCAAAGTAAAATACAACCATGAGTAGTTGAATCCATGGCCAACTAAAAATACGGTAATTCCAAACTCATATATGCTTAGCTACTTTAAGTTCATGCCCCTTCTTTTATTATAAATTGCACAAAAGCAAATCCTGATCTCTAGCAACAATTACAACTAGTGAGACAACACCTATGAAATTTTGATTGATTTTCTGCTAGTGCATAGAGAACATAAGAAGGACCTGCACATGGTATTCATTGACTTGGATATAACAAAATACCGAAAATTGTCATGTGGTAGACCTTAGGGAAACACAAAGTCCCAACAAAGTATATTATCCTTATCAAGGATATGTACAATAACGTCGTGACAAGTGTTCAGATAAGTGAAGGTGTCACTGATAACTTTCCGCTTAAAATAGGACTACATCAAGGGTCAGCTTTGCGCCTTTATTTATTTGCTTCGGTGATAGATGAGGTCAGAAGGGATATTCAGGGAGTTATCCCTTGATGTATGCTCTTTGCTGATGATGTGGTGCTAGTTGATGAGAGTATGATAGATAGGGGTTAATAGGAAATTGGAGTTGTGGAGATATATATTAGAATCGAAATGTTTTAGACTTAGTAGGACGACAACCGAGTATATGAAGTGCGATTTCGATGATATTGGGCATGAGGGAGAAGGTGTTAGTCTCGGTGGAGAGATGATTCCCAAGAAGGATACTTTTTGATATTTGGGATCAATGCTATAGAGGGATGGTGATATCGATGAAGATATGAGTCATAGAATCAAAGTCGGATGGATGAAATGACGCCAAACTTCTGGCATCCTCTGTGACAAGAGGGTGCCATAAAGTTGAAAGGTAAGTTCTACAGAATGGCGATTCAACTGTGATGTTGTATAGCGCCGAATGTTGGCTAACTAAAAGACGATATGTCCAACAGTTAAGTGTAGCAGAGATGTGTATGCGGTGATGGATTTGTGGCCATACAAGAAAGGATCAGATCCGAAATGATGATATACGTGATAGGGTATGTGTAGCGCCAATTGAAGAAACTCTTGTCCAACATCGGTTGAGATGGTTTGAATATATCCAATAGAGGCCTCCAGAGTCACCTGTGCATAGCAGGATACTGAGGTGCGCTGATAATGTGAAGAGAGGCAAGAGTCGACCAAATCTAATATGGGAGGAGTCTGTAAAGAGAGACTTGGAGGAATGGAATATCCCCGAAGAACTATTCACAGAAAAGAACACGTGAAAGTTAGCAATCCACACGCTAGAACCACACTTGCCAAGTAGGTTTGGTCGACTCTTACCTCTCTTCACATTATCAGCGTGAAAGTTTGGCCTTCCACCCTAAATTTGGCCCAGCAAAAGCCTTGTTTCGGTCAAGCCCTAGAGCCAATTTCTGCTGGTAACCAACCATGAAAGTGTTGTCTCGGCCAATACCACTTTTAGGATGTTGGTTGACGAATCTGACATATCTTTCAGTTCTTGCTTCTAAGCATGTATGTCGACAGTTCCACACGCTTCAAAGCTGTTGCTCAGAACACTAGGCATGAATCATTTGTTACCAGTTCTGCGGCTTTTGCTGATTGCTGTTTCCATAAACTAGCTTATTGATAAGTGTTTCCTAAGCTTGTTCACCATTGACAGTACTGTAATATTATATCCTTTGCAGCAAAGGTCTGCGACAAAAGTGACATTTCCACTTGTCTGGACAAACACTTGCTGCAGTCATCCTCTATATTGTGAGTCTGAGTTGATTGAGGATAAGTGCCTAGGTACATATATCTGCTCCGAAGAGTGAAGAACAAATTCCCACCACCATGTGCACCATCCATACTGTTAGTTCGACGCTTACTGAATACCAGTTGCTATCTTGTATTTCTGTTCAAGGGTCAGAAACGCAGCGTTGCGTAAGCTGTTTGATTAACTGGGAATTACGGCTGAAGATTACCAGTTGACCAGTTCATTCCGCTCGGGCGGATGCTCTACAAGGCTCCCTCAGATGGCAAATGGGGAGTAAATACTTGCACTCTATTACTTGCTGGATTTCTACACTTCTATTTGGTTCAGCTGTCTGTTGCTCCTCTCCACTATTTCAAGAAGTGTCTTAAGACCTTTGAATTTGTCGATTTCTTGTCATTTCAGTGGACTGCTTCCTGTTCATGGTCCGTGATGTGAAGCTGAGTCCCAATCCTGAAGAGGTGGCCAACGTCAAGTACATGAACCACGATCACCTGAAGGAGCTGATCAGGAAAGCAGACGCAGGGGAAGACGGCGTTAAGCTGTCCCCTTGGTTCAGGCTGGTGGTTGACAACTTCCTCATGAGCTGGTGGGATCATGTCGAGCAAGGGACTCTGCAGGAGGCCGCCGACACGAATACATCCATAAGCTGTAGTCACGTAGATCACTAAGTACTGTTTTGCTCCTTTGAGAAATAAGCGCTGCTGCTGCTACTGCTGCTGCTGTGGGAGCATGTTTTGTAACAGGTGGTTTTCTATGCAAATAATCCATGTAGAAATACCAGAATGTTCTGATATCCAAAATGATAACAATTATCATTGAGGCCTCTTTCGAAAGCGTGAATTTCTCCCTCCTTGTGAGAATTGAACTGCTTATTGTGAATTTCATGTGTTCCAAACAAGATCTGAAACCTGAAAGTATCTCTAGCAGGGAGCTCCAGTTTTTCCTGCCGGAAACAGTTCTTTGGGCCAGGTCCACGACAATGGCTTTGTGGTTGGTAATAATATAGTCAGAGAACCATGTTTGTCGATGCTATTATCTAGAACAAGCAAAGCAATACGTTCTCTGTCAAACCTGAGGGGAGTGTATTTGGTGAGCACCACCGTCCTACTTCTCACCCCTGAGAGCATCTCAGGCAGGAGAGCTGACCGGCTCGTCATGTTAAAATTAGCTAGAAGATCCAAAAACATAGCTCCAGCAGAAGAGCCAAACAACTAGTCATTCCTGTAGCATTGTTATCCGGCTCCGCTCACTGGCCTGTAGTGACTCTGTAGAGAGAGAAACCAGCAAGTTAGCTTTTGCTTTAAAACTACATTTCTTCTCTCATCTTTCATAAATTCAAAAAATAACTTAATAGAGCTCCTATAATCACACTGATTTTTATACTAATAGGATAAATAACAAAGAACCCATTTTAATTGGTTCTTACTAAAAACCTCTTACAAATTTTAAATAAAAATTCTTCAAATTTGACTATTTGTGTACTTCGCTTGAATTTTTAGGCATAAATTTAATTCCCAAAAATTAGGTAAAAATCATGAATATTCATTTAAAAAAATGTACTAATTTCTAAAATATAGCCGTTGCAAGAAACACTTATTGCAGAAGAATAGTAGTTTGAAAAAACTAGCTATTATAAATAAAATATAGATAAATGAGATATAGAGAATGAGATTTGACTAATTTATTGAAGCGTCCAAAAATATAGAGAATCTTTTAAAATAAATAATTTAATAGAGATATAAAGAATAAAATTTAACTAGTCCACTTGACATAAAGGACTGTACCTTCGAAGTAAAGTCAGCGAGTGCACCACACCATCAACTCAACCCATCAACGACCGTCGAAAACGTCAGAATCGAGTGACACATACAGTGTGAGTAGAGCACAACGACTAATTCGACCATCGTGATTAACGACGGCCACGACCAGAAATTACATAAAGAAAGGCATCCGGATCTGGACCTGCCTGCCAAGAGAAATACTCCAGTAGCCAAGCCCAGGATGGCGACCGGCTCAAAGGCGCTATCGGCAACACCTGTCGTCGTCATCCGTCAGAACCCCGATCCAGAACAGTATCGGCATTATCTGGGACTGGTAGTGGTGTGATAGTTGAGGAAAGTAAGAGTGTGATTGTTGTCTGTACGAGAGTATAGATATATATGGTTTTAGAGAGAATTGTATTTAGTTATTTATATGTATTGTTTTAATGTGGTTTGATGATGTAAATATATATTTATAGTTTGGTTTGATTGATACAGTCTTCTGCATCCACTTATATAAATGATCTTATTTTTCAGTATTACAGAATTATGTTTATACGATTAATCTATCATAGTCTCAACTCTTCTATCCGTTCATACGACTTTAAATTCAGTCAATCAAACAAAAACTTAGCTCAGTCTGTCCTAGATAAGTTCGGCCAACCGAATACTTTTCTTTTCAATAAATACGACTTCGCTCAGTCTGTATATACGTTGCATACAGATAAAACATGTTAGAATTTGATTACAGTTAGTGATCAATTAGTAATAAGATGTTTTTACTAAAGAGACATACCTTTTGGTTAAGAGACTTCGTACCTTTTTCATTATATTCATTAGAGGAAGATATGTCTTACAATACCCCTTTATCATGTATATATATGTAAATATTTCATTGATAATTACAAGAGTTCCATTCTCTATTTTTTGTCTCTATTTTCATTTCCTACTACAATACATTATCAACACGTTTGTTCTCCACTGAGCAATTACAACAATAAAAGAACAGAGGCACGAAGGCCTTGATCATCCAGGACATGTGCTCTACACAGTGCTCGTAGGCCGATACGCTTCATCGATGCTAATCGGCCTCTACTACAGCAGTCCTTTGACGTGGCAACTCCGCCGCTAAAGCAACATAGAACCAACAACGATCAAGAAAGCACAAAGGCGGCAAACTGGGTAAGATCGATGGATTCGCCATGAACTTACCTATCTTGGGTCCTCTGTCTTTGATGAACATATGCATCTTGCTCTCCACTCCGTGGAGAAGAACAAGCTAGAAGCACACATGATCTACCTCTTATTCGACAATGACTGCGAGCGGCTCCTTCACACGACAAACCATGGCCGACTCAAACCGATTGCGCGCCATCCATCAATGCCCCCTCTACCCGCATCTGACGCCTAAACAGCCTGCTCCGAAGTGGCTACCTATCCAAGCAGTGGTGGCGCACGCCGCATGAAGCGCAAATCCGGTGCCTCCTCATGGCTGACGGCCCTAGCTGCCCTCCAGGTGGCGGCTGCAACGGCATCGGCCGAACTACTTCGAAGGTACGGTCGTAGGCAACGGCTGCAACGTCATCCTACCACGCGTTGGCGACCTCAGCCCTAAAGCGACGACCCATGGCAGCCTGACCTGCCCGATGGAGGCCAGGCGGTGGCCTCGGCTCGCACAGCGGCGATCCTAGCCTACCTAACGGTGAGGTGGCCTTCTGGGCGAAGGTGCGGGTGAAGTCCCGAGCCTTCAACGACGGCTGCCCTCAGGCTATGGCAGCCCTTCAGGCAAGCCGAGAGGCGGCTCTTCTTGGCGGTGACGCCATCAACTGGCACTGGCCATGTCATCACTCAACGACCGACACATCCCAGGCATCAGGCCTCCATCTGGCGTGCCTGCCCTCTGACGACGCACGACAGTGCAGATCTGGCACCCTACTCGCTGGCCATCCTCGTGGCGGCACCCGACCGCACCCTACTAGGTTGGCGGTGCTCCGGCCAAGCACCAGCGACGGCCGCTCCAGGGATGGTGGGGCAGGAACTCTAACCGCCCCCTCCCTCTCACATCCTTTTATATGGGGACTTCTCCCCACTGGACTAATGGGCCCAAATACTAGATGGGCCTCAACCCAAGTTGCCTTGGGCCATCGGCCAGCTGACCTAAGATAAGGTAATCTTACAAAAAAACCCTAGAATTTTGTGTATTCATGTCAAATAATATAATACCTTGTATTTTTACATTTAAATCCTCTAATTTTAAATGTATTGCACTATATTATATTTACCTCATGTAAATATATATTCCAGACCCTCAGGTCTTTAGAAATTGCATAGTTGATATATATAATTGCATGTATTACATGCTATTTGCATTTAAGCCCTCAGGCTATGTGCAAACTATGGTGTCCTTAATTTAATTTATGTAAAATTATACTCTAGGCCCTCGGGCTTTGAGAATAACATCGTATTATGTATTAATTTCACATTCCATACCCTATTTTCTGGAAGATCTGTAATATTCAATGTGTTTGCAATTAAGCATTCTCTATAACATGCAGTTGAATTAACAACCGTGTTAATTTTGCAATTGAGAATTTTCTTATAGAATTACATATTAATTCACCTTAATTAATCCCAAAGAGCTTTTATGCTCAAAAGTTCTTAATTCAAGCAGAATAAAATACAAAATTAAGTGACTACGTCAACTAATATTGGTATAACATAAGGTCGTGAATGTTATGAAATCTACTACAATATTTGTACATTATGCTCATAACAGTGAATTACTCGCCCACTACTATGTGGTCTACAAATTTTTTTTTGTGTGACTACCATCAAAGTGTTAAACCATTACTATGCGGTCTATACCATTTTTGGTGACCACCATCAAAGGGTTAAATCACCACATTTGAGGTCTACACCATTTTGTTGATTACCTTATGTGATTACCTCCATTAAATAATTGCGAAACACAAGGTAATAGAACAATGACATCTACTGTATATTTGCATATTATCCGCTATTACTGTGAGGTCTGCATTTTGTCATCTTGACTTAATGATTATCTTTGACATGTTCTTCTAAATATTCTACTTAGTATAACATAAGGTAATAGAAATATAGACATCTACTGATAAATATCAGATTATACCTCCTACTACTGTGAGATCTACACTATTTTTGGTGATTATCTTCAACGTGCTAAGTATATGATTTGAGATCTACACTATATAATTTAAGTCTCAACTTGACTTTACAAATTTTACATCATTATTACTACATTACCATGATGATTTTAATTTACCTACAGTAAATTAGTCAAATATATGGTCAAATTTATGTATGATACAATGACCGGCAAAGAGTTTGATAAACTCGCGCTTAACGGTCACAATTATCCAACATGGCGAATGGATGTTAAGGTCGGTCTTACGTCCCGCGGAATAGTAGCGGCACTTCTAACCTCCCCAAGAGGGAGATCCACCACTATCAGATCAAGTTAAGTATGAATCTTTATATATAATAAGATACCATATCTATTCGGATATCAAATCTGAGTATTTGATCGAAGAGAATTCGAGCACTCTATAGCTAGCTCTTAAAACCAGATATGAACAACAGAAGATAGTCATTCTATTCAAAGCATACCATGAATGGTCACATCTTTGACTATAGCACTTTAAGCCCATCGAAAATTACAATCATGCTATTCATAAATATGGTCAAAATTGCATTTTTACGGAAAAGAACCTACAAATATGAAAAATATAGAGATAACATTATCTACTATGCTTCTTGCTGATAGGATCTTATAGAAACAATATCGTGTAAGAGAATACCAAGTTTATTCTGATTCAATACATGCATTACTTCAGGTCAAAAAGCATGATAAACTATTTCTAAGGAATCATCATTAACGCCCAATAGACACTACTCCTTTACCTGAAATACATCATAATGTTCATAATAACAATATATTCGATGGCTCTATTAAGCGCCATCCAAAGAAATTTAATGGTAAATACAAACACAATAAGAAGTAGAAGCTCTATGCACCGGATCAGGGTTAATGAATTTTCAAACTTGATAAATTTAATGTTTGTCGCAAGTGCAAATGCTACAAGCACTCCACTTAGAAATGTTAAAACCAGAGATATTTAGTTGATCTGTATTTACAATTCATGGGACGTAACCGACCTGCTCGAGGACCAAGATTTAAAGTCCATTTCAATCTTCAAACATACTCCACCAAGGAGGCTAGTTGTTCACAACATGTTCCACAAGAACTATGTAATAACAAGGTTCTTTTGTAGCCAGAAGATCCCATGAGTAAGGAAACATATTTGTCGAATTTGCTTCGCACGATATGTTTGGAGACTTTATCTAGTCTCTCAATTCCTTAGATACCATGTTATCTATGTCCTATTAAATATTATAATATAATATTGTATCAGCTCTATGATACTACAATAAAGTATATGTGTATTCTATATATCTGATGAGAATTTCATATTAAATTCTTTATTTCTATATATATATTTCTACAAGAGTCAATCCGATAGAGGAAGATATATCCCTAGTGGACATATGAACCGCAAATTCTATACTTAGGGGTACCAAAATATTTTCAAATCTCTTACTAAGAGTCAAATAAATGTTTTGATAATCACTAGACGTGATGCAGTATTGTTGACTCTAGTCATACCATAATTACTTTTTCTATGGGTACACAAGTCATAATCGATGATATTCTACAGTATCTCGATTCAACAGGTACCTTACTAAGTTATAGAGATATCCGTCAAAAATGGTTTCCATATAAAACCATGATGATAACAAAAGAGGAATTTCTCCTATTAATCAATGGATATGGCAACCTTCCCTATATACCATATGGATTGTACTGTACATACATCAAACTCGTACTACATATTGCGTACAAAATAATTTTTCTATCTTGATCAAATCAAGACTTGACGTAATTGTCTTATTCACTCTACCTTAGAGATGATGAGAAAAATTATTAACAATTCTATTGGTCATAATATTCTCAAAATCTTCAGATTTATGTGCATCGCATGTGTTATAGGGAATCTAATTTTAAGTTACTCTTACCTTAAAATTCATAATGAGCCACCTAATTTTTTGAACGCATTCAAGAACATGCATGTGGCTCTATTTAACAATTTTATGAACCGACTAGGTACTTTACAATGTTGATTGATGCATCTACAAAATGGTCTCACATGTGTCCTTATACATAAGGCACCACACTTATGCCAAACTTATTGCTCAAATAATTAAAATAAGAGCAGATTCTCTTGGACACAGGATCAAATCCATTCACATGGATAATGCCATTCCTTAACGTACATTCAATTATTATTTGGTTTTGGGCACTACTGCATTAGTACCCTATATGTGTATTCATAATGTTCTAGCTGAATTTGAGATGAATGATTTGGTTAAAATCAAATTTCGTTTACGTCTACAACATGAGCATATTCTTTCAGGAATATTTATCCATCAATCCACTAATATCCAAATGATATTAGACAATCATATCCATCAAAATACTTATGGTCATTCAATCCCCAAATATGAATCAAGATCCATTCATACATTGGGTTCACAATGAAAAGATATTGAACCTATAGTTCTATATCTTAATGCTATCAAAGCGCTCATGTATCTCGCAAACTGTCACAGGCTTGATATTGCATTTGGAGATAACTTGCTAGCTTAAATAGTGCAGCTCTAATAACACTATTAGGTGAGAGTTAAAGATGATATCTTTACAGCACCAAATATCTAAATTTTTCTATCAGAAAAATTAACATACGACCATAGCGAGATATCTAGACACTGTCAATATAATTGATCCCCATAACGCCCGATCACAGACTAATTTCATAGTGATATAGCCTTCTCATTGGACTCACCAAAACAGATTCCAGAGGCTACTTCCACCTATCATTCTGAAACATCACATACATGTGTATGACTTTGCAGAATGATAAACCACATATAACTATTATATGGTATTGGTCTATTAAATCATCAACCATTACCTATGATGATAATTCGGTATGCATTACTCAAATACAAACATATTACATAAAGAACAATATAACCAAATATATTGCTCCTAAAATATTCTATTCTCGTAATAGAGAGATAGAAATCTTATAAACTAAATCATGTGATAATCTCACTGATTTATTCACTAAGTCCTTACCAACTTCCACATTCCATATTCACAGAATTGTTATACGGCGCCTCTGAGATTTGTAAGATTTAGGGGAGTCTCCTCCTGAATTTTAACATGTTCATACATCATATTGTACTCTTTTCTCTATATGAGTTTTACTCATGAGGTTTCTTATAAAATATTTTAATGAGACAATATCTACGTAAGAACATATATCATATTTTCTATTTTCCCTTTGAGTTTTTAAAGGATGTATCAAACACATATCTATTGTTCTCTAAACTCGTATATGTGTTTTTCCTTTTAAAGGTTTTTCTCATATGAGTTTACAAAGAGACAATAATCAATATAGGTTACACCATTTTTCGCTTTTAAAAAAGTTTTAACATCATATCACTATCATTGATCTTATCTTCTTAAGAGATTTTTTGAGATTTTAATACGATCCATAGATCATAATTATTATTCTCTAAGCTCATCAAATGAGTTTTTCCTATCTATATTTCTTATATAAGCTTACAATGAGACAATAATCAATATATACCATATCATTTTCTCCTTATATTTTTAATTAAATTTTAAAAGAGTTTTAATAGCATATCAGCATACTATTTTCTTCTTATTTTTTTTACAGAGTTTTAGAGGAGTTTCAACAAGAAATTTAAAAACCGAATAATTGATTAAGGAGGAATATTAGAATTTAATTACAGTTAGCGATCAATTAGCAATAAGATATCTTTACCAAAGGAACATGTCCTTTGGTTAAGAGACTTCATACCCTTTTATTATATCTGTTGGAGAGATACATGTCTATCTAATAATACCTCTTCATCATCTATATATATAAATATTTTATTAAATTAATAAAAAAAATTATTCTCTACTTTCTATCTCTATTTTCATTTCCTATTATAATAAAACCCGTACGAGCAGCTAATCACATCCTAATTGGCCACTGCTGCCTCCACGAACGACACGTGAGATAGCAACGGGACCCGCACGTCAGGCTCCGAGGGAAAGCTGAAAACATCACTACCGACATGAAATCTACACTCGTTTCTGACGTGAAATCTCCACGAACGACACAATTTCTGACGTGAAATCTACACTCGTTTCGTCGTGGATCACTTGAGCGATTCGATCGGGAGGACAAAGAAGAACTTCGCGCCATCGAAAAAGAAAAAGAAAGAAACAAAGAAACAAAAATTGTGCGATTTATGCTGCCTGTCACGGTCCAGCACCGAACACCTGCCACCGAGCAGCAGAAAAAGGGTAAAAGAACGAGGGAGGCCTCGGCCAACAACCCCTCTCCCCTCCGCCCAAACGATCATCGCCACTAGCTGGGGTTGTGTTGGGGCCCTGAATTATTGCTGTCATCTTTCTGCTCACGTCCGTGCAGGTTTAATCATAGCTCTCTGATGTTTATTACTCCCAAGTTAATCATCGGTTAATCACGGCCAGGATGCAACGATTTAGGCAGTGTCTTATGCCTTTCTGCTTGTCTGAGTAGAAACCATAGCTGCTCCATCCAAAGTAAGAAAAGTCACTTTCTGAGCCAAGGCTGCTCCTGACGACACTGAGCTCCTTTTAGCATGGTAGAGAAACTTTGCTGTCAGTACACTCTGGTCCCTGGTATATTGTCGATGCCTGGGTCACTTGTCACCGGTGCCATTTGACAGTGTTGTTGGAACGTCATAACTGCAATGGCTAGTTGGGCCTTGGGTGCAGTGCATCAGATGCTCATGCCGTTGGTAGGAAGATATGATTGTTCGAGTTGTAGCATGCATGTCGGTTGTGCGACTGGCTGGCTGGTGATGCAGCCATCGGCCATCGATGGTGGTGCCTGGCGGTGAGGAGGGGCCGAATGACTTGAGGCCGCGGCGGGGGACTGCCAAATCCGTTTGATGAGGACGTTTGCGAGGCCGAAGAGAAGGCTTCGTTTGAAACTCACAAGAACTTTTGCAAAAAGTCTCGTATGAAACGAAGCAATTAAATTCACGCGGTGACCGGGGAGGAACCCCTCGTTCCAAACGGAGCCCAAGTAGATGATCCGCGACCACAGTTCGGTCGTGCGGCCGTCCAGAAATATCACACGTACTTGATTTAAATTTGGATACGATTCGGCGAGCAATTCTGGTTGCCGGTCGGGTTGGCTTGATCCTACAGTGACACATCGCGTTAGGTTGCCCGTCAGGTCCGGGGACGACAAGGACAGGCACAGCAACAACGAAGCTGGAAGAGGAGACAAGGTGGCTTGACCACCGGCCGCGCACTGGCATCAGATGAGCCCAGGCCGCAACTCCCCTTGCCGCGTTCCCATTCTTGCCGTTGCGGATCGGACCAGCGACGGCTCGCACCGGCCTCCACTCCACTCCCTCCCACAGGCCGCTCCCACTGGTGGTGACTAGTCTACAAACTGTGCGCCCGGGGAGGAGCTTTCCATCTCAGCGCTGAAGCAGCGAGGCGGCGGCGCTGGGCCTGCACCGTCCATGCCAGGTGGGCCCACCCACCAACCTCACAAAGCCAAGCTGCAGTTGTGCAGTGCAAACAAAGGATCTTTTAGACATCTTTTACACCATCTTCTTCGAAGACGATTTTCGTTTCTTTCAGTGTTCTAAGGCTAGTCCTAATAACTTCTCTTCGGAGATTAAAATCTCGTCGTGAAAGGATTTTCGTTCCCTTCAGTGTTCCAACAATTTCCCTTCACGATGGGATTTCTAGGGTCATTCCCTTCAGGACGAGATTCTCTCTTCTTTTCCTTCGCGATTCCCCTCGAAAGAAAGCTGTTGGAGATAAGAGAAAATAAAGAGAATGGGAACGGGAAAGAGAATCGGGGAGGGAACGAAATAAAGGGAATATGGTTAGGGATGGTTTAACAGTTTTTCTTCACGGTTCTCGTTACGGAATTACTAAGGTCATTCCCTTCAAAACGGAATTTTCTCTCATTTACTTTCGCGATTTCTCTCAAAGGGAAACTGTTAAATGAAAGAAAATAAAGAGAATGTAACATAGAAGGGAATAAAAAAAGAAATGAAATAAAAAAATATGGTTAAAAATGATCTTATCTAGTGTGGATCTCCTGTTTAAACGTGGGTGTTGTCTTTCTTTTCCTGGAGGAATTGTGTGCTATATTGGTCACACTGTCCAAGGCAATAAATAGTAGATAGCAGTAGTAGAGGATTGGCATCAGGTAGCGAATAGCTGGTATCGGGCAATATAACATATGTTAAGTTTCAATAGCGGTACACTTAATTTTTATGACTTTCTCCTCATAAAAATCATGCAGAATATACCAATTAATTAAAACTTAGACTTTCGAAGCCCAACTTGTACCTATAACAAGATAATAAGACAACACAAATTTAATATTTAAAAATAAATATTTAAAGAATTAATGCGTTACGAATGAACTGTAAGGATAACTTAAATAGCGGCTGCTAAAACAGTCTTATAAGCGCTATAACAGTCGCTAAGTTCCAATTCGCTATTTTTGGCTGCTACCATATATCGGTAGCATTTATACGCTACTGCTATTGCAGGCGCAATTACAACCACTATCAACGCTATTTAGTACCTTGACACTGTTGCTCGTGGAAGATCCGTGCAGAGAAAAATTACTGCTTTCGATGCAAAGTTCACCCAAAATTCATGTTGAATTTCTACTTGTGAAGCTCGAGTTGACTTTGTTAACCCTCCATGAATTTCGCCACTCTGGAGGCCGCTCCATTTATGGCAGTGGCTGCCAAGGACTTCCTAACCAACTCACTTTTCTCAGAACAGGACCTACCGGGCAGCATTATTAACTTGACAAGGTGATCCCAAGATCGTATTGTTTCTTGATCACGCGATGAGGAGCATTTGTTTGTAGGTGCCATGGTGACCTCGCACATGCGGCCATGTACCACTCTGCACAAGGACCACGCGTCTTGCTCGTCCTTGCAGTGTCGTCTGTTTCGGCTGCGAGCGACGCTACACGTACTGGGATTTCCACAAAGATTCTGGCCCGGAAGAGCGCGAATAAAAGGTGATTTTGGTTTACTCAAAAGATGGTTTTTCTTAAAAACAGGAATAGCATGTCTATAGACATGTTCGGTAGAATTTTTTCTAATCTATTTATTTGAGAAAATGATTCTCTGAGGAAAATGATTTTATGGTTGAAAGTGATTATCTAATGTAAACTCTATAGATAAAGTGATTTTTTATAAAAAGTGAATCAGATGAAGTTATTTTTTTAGTTCTCGGCATCTAGTTTATTTCAGAAAATCACTTCTATTTTACTCTGAGAACTAAAAACTAAAAAATACTGTTTAGGAGAAATCCTCTAATGCCACTCTTTTCTTTTGTCTCTGAAATGGCCCCCTGAAGATTCACTACTGCTCCTGGAAGAAATAAATAAATACAACAAGTTCATGGCTGCCTACGTGTGATGCTGTGATCCAGGCCATTTGCTTTGAAATGTTTAACGATTAAACCCTAGCAATAAACAACTACTAGTAGCAATTAGGGCATCATTAGGAGCAGAAATCTTTTGGCAAATCTGAGGTGGAAGGTGGGTAGGAAATGAGCCTTGTGTGGCATGTTTTCTTGGGGAACGAAGGAACGAACGGGTCAAAGAAAAGGGCGCTCCCAACCAAAGCTGGCGCACATGCCAGTGCGGAATCCAAAGGCAGGCAGGATAGGGATCGCTCCGTGACAAGACGAAGATAGCCCGCGAGCATCCGTGGCGTTAAGAAACTACGGATGTGTTTCGAGTCTCTACTCGTAAACGGAAGCCATTTTTCTCATGCTTCAGTACTTCCATTGTGTGTTTCGTATATTACCGAAGATCTTCTGGGTGTGGTCGAACGCGAGAACATAAGATAATTTTGTCCCGTGAAATTCCCCGCGTTCCAAACTGAGTCGAAAACGAGTACTTCACTCTTGGACCTTGGCTAGTTACTTTCATGGTATAACGCCAGAAGCTGGAGCTAGAGCTGGAGCACACTGGTTCATGAGTGACAGACGAGTCATGGACTCCTTGGAAGAATTGATATGGATGAGGAGGTTGGAATGAATAATTGGGGTGGGGCCTTCTCCGATTGTGCCCGAATCCCGATGCAGTTATGGAAATGGCCTTCCAACCAACCACTCCGCTGGTGGAATCCACGCTTCTCCCAATCTACTAGATGCACATGCATATCTTAGATCACTTTGCTGAATTCCATTCTCCTTTTCCAATGCTTTTATCAAACAAAAATCTGACTGGAGGGTTAAAAGTTTTCCATGGAATTTCAAACTGTAAAGATTGCTGATATCGACATGTTCTCCAGGCTGAACATTCAACACCAGCAGCTGAAATGCCTGCTCAATTCCGGGGTCTGACCATGACCATACACCAATTGCACCACAGAGCCTGGCAGTGGCAAAGGATGACCCTACGCTTGTTTGCATGCCAAGAGCAAGTAGGTCAAACGCAAGGAACATGGCATGGCCACATAGTTGCAAGAGAACAAGAGATATACCAAGAATGTTCCACTAAATAAAATTTCCTGTCAAAGTTGAAGGTAGATGAGGGGATGTACCAAATATTGATGATTATTCTACCTGGTATCTACAGCTTCCTTTGAAGAAGAAAAAAGAAGAAAATAACCAGCCCGTACAGATCGAACCACATGTCCACTCTACAATTATCCAGACATGGCTAAACTCTACGAATGCAGGAGCGTAACTTATTGCATCCAGTGCGCTCTTGCAACTTCAGGGAAACCCTTCCTGATCATCAGATGTGTTTTGTTCAAAAAGTTCGTTCTAGTCCTCGCAGCTGATTTCAGCTGCTTTCGGATGAGCATATGCGTTCGGACTGGGCAGGCATGGCAACAATTCATCAGGTGAGGAAAAAAAATCACGGACGAGTTAGCGCCGCCCATTTGCCCAATTCCTAATGTTATTCCTTGACTTCACCATAGGTTGTCTGTTTTGAACCCTAGGCTTTGGTATGTCACCCAGCTCCATTACTTGTATCGTGCGCTGCCGTTTGGCTGCACAGATGAAGGTATGGAACAATAAGGCAAAAATTCAAGACATGTGGCAAAAGAGAATAATGCCGAGTGTTAAAATAAAGACACGAACCATTCTCGGCTTCCTGGTAACCCTCGTGGAGCCTTCTCTTTGCTGCTTCCAGCTTCCTGTTATTATCCAAGCCATCATCATAGATCTTCGGCTTTGCCAGTTTGACTCCTGCCGACTGTTGTAGAGCGAGCCTTGATTTCTAGAGCCAAAAACAGAGATGAGTCGCAAGGTATTAATCAATAGTCGAAGCTTAGGCCAGGTAGCATGTGCTTACATCCATCTGTCTCGCTGTAGGCTTTCTTTCAACAGAAATATGCTCTCGAGTCTGTTTAAGTTTCATGTCACCAAAGGGTTTCTGCTGAGGAGCTGCCTTTAATGGTCTCCCAGGCCCAGATTCAAAACTTGAGGGCTTAGATTGCTTGTTGAGCATGCCATGTGGTTTGACTTGCAAACTTGAACTTTGAGGTTTTTGCGGGTTTGTGTGCCTCATTGATGGCTCTTGGCTTGCCAATTCCGGCCTCCTGAATTGAACCCTTTCGACAGCTTCAGGAGAAGGACGAGGAGGCTCTTGCCTTGCAACTGCTGAATGGTTTGCAGGCCTCCCACCAGTATTTCCCCTCTTGTTTCCAAGGTTGGCATCATTATTATGTCTCAAGTCTGTCATAACAAGTATAATGTTAATTATCATAGTGTTGAATAAGAATGGAAAATTAAGCAGTTGCTGAGTTGCTGTACTCACTTCCATCTTCATCCATTTCATCAAAGAACTTCAGGTTGGGAAGGGAGAGGCAGAAACATGATAATGCAAAGTTAGATTGTTGTTCAACACCAAACCCAATCAAATAGCAGGAACTAACTATATCAGTACCTCAGAAAGTTGAATAGAAGTAGTCTGGGTTGCAAAGAAGGCTCCTTCATCTAAAGGTGGAGAAGGAAGCCCTTCTTCTTCTTCTTCATCCACAACAGAAGGATTTGAAGAGCCAGGGGAGTTATCTACAGATCAAAGGAATCCATGTCCATATTAAGCTAAGAGGTAAATCTTCATTTAGAAACCGTTTGATAAACTACGACAATCAACAGATTCACTTCAGTTACCTGCCAGAGCAGCATTAGTAGTATTGACCCACTCATCAACCAAAACTTTCCAACCTCTGAAATACAAAGAGTAATCTCAGATGTCAACAATGTTTCCAAGCACACTAACAAAAAGGCACTTCAAGACTCAATGAGCACAGAAGCTAATGCGTTTTATGACCATGTAGCTGGAGTAGTCATTGGTATATTTGACCAGTAATTTGCTTTCCTAAGCTGTTTCAAAGCAAATATGAATAGCCCTAGAGAGCAAAATTCAGTACAAGAAAATGGAACTTACTCGATGAGAGTGCGCACGAGGTGACGGATCTCCAGTGAGTTGTGCTTCCGCAGCCGATTAATAGCCCTCCCAATCTCAGTAGCCTGTGATGAACAGCCCCAAAGATTAAGAAACAAAACAGCAGCAGCAACCAGGTAACAAACACCCTCAGACGCATCACATAGCTCATATGCAATATCCATTTTGTACCTTTAGGGTGGAGACAGACAATTGCATCAACTGCAGCCTCCTCAGCGATTCGAACAAAGTGGCATCCGACTGCAACAACATCATGTTTTAGCTCAGATCAGTTTGAAGAAACTTTAGCAATTGAGGAAGTGAAGAAATGAGACCATACATGGTTTTCCTTGTGCAAGAGGAGGTCCTTGATGCGAAGGACCTCGCCGACGATCTGTGACTCCTCGTCGATTTCATTGGTGAGCGCCTCGAGCTCGTCAGCCTCGTGGTCCTGTTCCTCTTCCTCCTCATCCGCCGCGTGCTGCTCATCCTCTTCTTCGTCGTCATCATCATCGTAGTTGTGGCCGTAGTTGCTCGCCGCTGCGCGGCGGAGCCGCTCGTCGTCGGAGTCCGAGTCGTCGTCCGAGTCGTGGCCGTGCGCCCCGTCGTGGGCGCCGTTGATGCTGCTATCCACCTTGCTCTCCTTCTCAGCGATGCGGCGCACGCTGCCCTTGTCCTCCTCCACGGGCATGGCCGGTGTAGCCGAGGCCGCAACGCTGCCCAAGGACGGCGGCGGGGTCGCGGCGTTGCGGCAGTGCGCAGTGAAGAGCCTCTCAGCGATGCGGTCGCGGCGGTGCAACAGCTCCCGCGGCGCGTCGGCGGCCGCCACAAGGATGGCGTTCTCAATCACTTCGCAGATGCCGGCGCCGGCGCCCCGGAAGAAGTCGCGCCACCGATCCAGCCCGTCAGCCATCGCCGCCGCCGGTCCCCACCGGGCCGCCGTGACAAGACCTCCCTTCCCCAAGATCAGCCTCCCCCAACCACGATTCCCACCACCACCACCACCAAGAACCGATGCTTTCTTGATAATTCCCTCCCCGCTTCAGTTTTTGTTCTTATCAAATTACGCCGCGGCACCAAGACCAAGAATCCAATCCCGCCCGATCGCGGATCAGATGCCCCCGAATCCGCGGCCGGGAAAGCGAGACCCAAGCGGCGAAAGAATCGATGAATCAAGAAACAGGAGAGGAGCACGAACAGAGGGAATCAACCGATCAAGAAACCAGCGTCACCACCAGAGGAAATCTTCCCTTCCCTTCCTTTGCCCCCACGTCCCCGTTCCTTGACGGTTTCAACAACCCAAACCCACCGCAGCGCGGCGCGGCGGTACCCTAACCGAAGCAAATCCTATCTGGCCCTTGCGGAAACGGTGAGGAAGGTGAAGGCGAGGCAGGGCGGGGCAGAAGAGAGGAGACGGGCGGATAGGGACGCGGGTGGCAGGGTACGCAAACCCACGAGACCTACGCAGCTACCAAACAACAGCGACTCCTCCCTTCTCTTGTCTTCCCTCTCATGGATGGCCTATGCCCCTTGCCACTAGTAGCAGTAACAAAATTAACAATCTGCTCGCATCACCAGTTCACCACTACCATGACCATGAGTCCCACTCACCGCCGCCCGCCCTCGTTTCTTGCAGCTGCTAGCGGAGTCTACTCTTTTTACCGGGCAGGGGAGGGAAGGGCACGACTGGGGAGGAGATGGGACGCGGCGGCCTCGTGGCTATTCCATGAAAATGTACCTCCCTAATGTGTTGCGCGTAGATACGATCTATCTCTTCTCTATCTCTAATATATAATATTTATTTATATATTAATTTTTTTTATATATTCTATGATTTTTAAAATATCTTTCTAATACATATCTTAATGTAAATAAATTGTCCTAATAAATCATAGGTCTGTATGCCATCGTGAAAATTTTCCTTTCCTGTTTCTTGCTTTCTTTGACCCTGTAGACTCAGAGACATCCTTTTCATTTCTATCTTTCAGAATAAAAAAGTAATCAAAAGTAGACTTTGAATGTTAATTTTTCCTATAATATGTTATCGATAGCTATAAATCTACATCAATTTAAAAGTATGAAATATAAATCTATTAAATAAATTTTGTATACTAAATATGCAAATAATTTGACTAATTATTGATTAAAATTTATAAAGTTTGACTTTTTCAAAACAAAATATGTCTTAAATTCTTGAATGGAGAGATTATCATTTAGCAGTGTTTAATTTGCTGCTGACAATTATTCCGATTTTGTTTAGTAGGTATTTAATAGCTAAGATTTCACTGTACAACTCAGTTTGGTTTCATGGTGACTGAAAATTCCTGATTTTTGTTCTATGATAAATTCTAATACTTGGATTATCTAGAGTGTATTTATGCTCAACTATAATAGCAGAGCTGTTTCTGGTAAATGCTCCTAGAGACAGAATTTTCATATCACAGGACAACGCGGCTGTCAAATAAGAAACGACAATAGTGGTAAATACTTGCCGAGCGACAAAGATTCTACAGCGCAAGGCAACCAGTCTACATAAAATAGGCGCTAGGAACCGCTGGAGTACAATTTCATGTTTAGGGCATTTTTAGATAGAAATAATTTTGCTTTGAGCAGTAAAAAAATCACATTTATTTCATGATATTGTTGTATAAATCATAACAAGTCATCTAGAATCCTTACGTGGTCTATCCATTTCCAAACAAGTTCTAAATTGATAAGTAGAATCGGGGATGTCTCTTTTGCAGTTAGCATCCAAGGTTCCTGCAGTTGCCGGCGAAATCACCCGGACGTTAGCATCTTGGCTATTCTATTCCACCAATAGATATATGTTTTCACAAGGACATGCGTTTCATGCTTTCTTTTTTTTTTCTTTTTAGTTTTGCGAAGGAATTTTTCTTGCTTTCTTTAAGAGGGAATATGTCATTCTTTCCCCCTGTTCAATGCATCAACATCTTCCACCAATAGTGGCTAGCGTTGCATGTAGGCTTCAATTTGGAGTGGCTGTCCAGATAGCTCAAGGGCCAACCGGCCAACTAGTAAGGTGACCACAATTTTTTCATTTATTTAAAAAAAGAAAACTCGTTCACTTTGTAGGGATCCCAAAGCTGGTTTGTTTTCAGATGTAATGTGTAACATATATGTTCAAAACAAATTTCAAAAGCTATGGAAAAGAACCGTACTGAAAACCGAGTGAGAGATTGGGGGACACCGGGCCGGCACATGTGTTTTCCATGCCCGAATGCAGGAAGAGGATGACCAAAAAGAACCAACCGATCCAATCCGTCCCAGAGGGGAGCGGGGCGTGGGCGGAGGCCACGTGAGCGGGCAGCAGAACCGACCAACCAAACTCCCAAAGCGGGAGGGGACGAAAGCACGCGGAACTTGGCTCGCGGCGCAGCGTGACTGCGTGAGCGCCGGCGGTGGCGTGCGCGGGGGCCGCAGCTGGTTTCTAATCCCGCGGACGGGGACAAACCCCGAACCGGCGGAACACTGTGAAGCCGCGGCGGCAGCCTGAGCTTTGCAGTGACATCAAACAGCAGCAGCGCGTGTGTGCTCTCAACGGGAAGCGTCCTAGAAGGCTTACCAACACTAGCAGTACGACTTGGCATGTGCACTTGCGCTTGGAAAGAAAGACCTAGCTGCACGCTGGGGTGGGGTGGCTGGATTGAGTCTCACAATTTTTTTTTTACAGATGATCTTTTGTACACTTTCGCATGCCATTCGGCTAAAGTTCAAGCAAAGAAATTCTACATCAACCTCCCGATGATTTAAAACCCTGTGCTGTGTTATTCCTTGTACATGCAGAGACCTATTTCCTGGCGAGAATACTAGTGCCTTTGAGAATTTCTCCAAGTAAATGTAAGCAGCTGGCCGTCATGTTCTTGTAAGATCTGACCAGCACTTATCGGCAGTGCTGCATCAGATTTTGGTACTTCTGCTTGCACGACAGCACGGAAAAACACTGATCGGCGCACGGAATGTATGGGCGACGTAGGAACTTTCAACTTCGACTGGGCAAACCGGCCATGTCCACACGACGAGCGCCGTACGTTCATTCACTCGTCTCAGAATTTCTGTCCCGAGATTAGGCCATGCATCCCGACCTTTTCTAATCGGTTATCACAAAAGCTTGCCATCATCCAGCTAACCACAACTAATCTCCCTTTCTTTGCGACCTAAAACTATCTCATGAACTGCGAGCCTTTCCCAATCATACCTTGGTCAACTAAAAGATACAAGTCGGCAGCTATTTCCCTTTCCTGAAACTTGTGGCAACAAGCAAGCAATTGTTAGATAGGCAATGCTATTTCTGTACGAAGACTTTTCTATCAAAAAAGAGGCAAAATGGGAAACATGTACCGTCCAAGGATTTTGCAATCCTATATAGATGTAGTACTTGACAAGTTACAGCTGCATCAAGATATCATAACAAGCGAGAGAACCAGAGTTGTTCCAACCTCCAAGTTATTGTAATAAAACACGAGTTTGTTGACTGTTCTCAAGTCCCATCCTGCTCTGTCAGCAATTAGACTTGATCATATCCTAGAGAAAACAGTGGGCAGGCGAGTTTTTATGGTATCAAAGTTGACCTGACCCAACCGACAAGCTGACTTCACAATTTTTAAAAAGAATTAGAAGCATATGATACTGTGAACAATTAGAGTAAACACATTCATCTTGTGCAGGCACACGCTAAAAGGCAAGGTCAAAGAAAAGAAGCACGCGTGACACACATAAACTGCACATAATTTTCTACTAAGGTGTGCAGAAAATATACAGGCATGTAAGGTCAATAAAGTTAGGTAAAAGAAACTCTGAAGCTAAAAGAGATGGTCTCAGAAGCCTCCTTACGCCCATTATTCTAAAGTCAGTCAGGCAAACTCATTTTGACCGCCGCGGTGAGACTGAAGATTTCAAGCACGACCCAAAACTGTAAAATAAACAGAATGGAACTGATGTTTCAGGTGCAGCATCTTGCTTTTGCTGAAGGTGACATTGGTATCTGCAAAAGATTACAGCTTCTGTTTATATAAAGTTGCACCGGTTCAGCTAACTGAAGAAACCTACACCATGTACTGATTGCATTGCTTCACTTGAAAATAACAGATCACGCGTCTCGGAGGAGGGGGGACCAAGCCTCAAAGAACCATTATTTCTGCATTATGCTCTTCTCATCTTCAGGAGATGCTTCAGAGATTCTTTGTCCAATTTGCCATTGTCTTCTATTTGGGGTTTCATAAGTATGGGTGCATCTTCAAGTAAAAGTTTCAAGAAGCCTATATCTGCACAGGAGCCAGCAAAGTGATCATACCCACAGCATCCAGGTTCTTGAAGAGACTGACCTGATGCTCTATTGGTTGGTGGGCTCGGTTGTAAATGTAAAGTAAGTCGAGGACTAAAATGTAAACCATTCCAGTGCGTTCATGTGTCTGTTCTTCCTCTCAATCCTAACCCTAAAAATCCTCTAAATCTACTGATTAATATTCAACATGGTATCAAGAGCAGGTTAATCTTGTTGGTCGCACCCCGTTTTCGCTGATTGATTGGTGTTCGAGCTGCTGGGTGGCTGGAATTTGATGGAGGGGGTGCCGTAGTCGTCCTCAGTTCCACCACTGTCAGAGTCGTTGCGGCGCTGGATTTCTTGCGCCTTTCGTTTGGTGGCTAGCTTCCTACTCTGCTCACCACCGAGGCAAGCCGTGGTGCCGTCCGGTGGGCGGACGTCGTTGTTCTCCTAGATGCTTGCACTCACGCATGGCTTCAAGGGTGCCGTTCGTCTGCAGGGCGCGTTTGCTATAGTACTATTTTGAAATATGGCTAGCAGTAGTGAAAAGCCGGCTGATTCCAGCGTTGAAAAACTGTGAGGTTTTAGCAAAATGATGGAGCATCCTAGAGGGGTTTCAGAAACCGTTAAGTATGTTCTTGAGCCTAATCCGATGAAATTATCAGGGCTGGAGATTATGTTAGTTGGGCTCGTCAAGCTAAATTAATTTTGAGCTCGCATGGGTATGAGAACCTACTTCTTGCTGAAGATGGAAAAGAGAAAGAAGATGATCTAGGGAGTAGGCAACTCAATGACATGGTGCTTGTGTGGCTATTGAGTAGTATGGAATCAACAGTTCGAGAGCAAGTTGAAATCTTGGCAATGGATGCAGAGGTGTGGTCAACTTTGGAGACACAATTTGTAGAAATATCAAATAAGATGCAAGCTACTCGTATTATGCATGAGCTAATCCATTTAAAGAAAGGCAAAAAGACTATGACGGAATATGCTGGTGAGGTGAAGAAGTTATGCAGGGATTTATATTATTACCATCCATTTGAGCCCTTGGACAAGAAAGACATTGATGTTCACTATACATGGTTACAATTATTTGTGAGCAAGCTTTTCTTGGATGGTCTTCGTCATCAACTCATTTTTTCTAAGTCTGAATGACCCAGTTTGGATGAGATAATTTCTAGTATCATTGAGGAAGAAACTAGAGTAGGCCTTCCAAAATTGGATGATTATAGCAGAGTTGATGCTAGTTCTGCCTTGTCTATGAAAGGCAGCTACACACCAAAGTCATGTGGTGATCAAGGCAAGAAAAAGTTATTATGCGAGCATTGTCAACATGAAGGTCATGTCATAGAGAAGTGCTTTAAGTTGCATGGCTATCCCCTTGGTGGAAAAAGGGGAGATCTCAGCCAGGGGAGCTCAAAGTGGCAAGTGGAACCAGACACACCGCATTGAACCTGAACAGGGGATTCCGATGGTAGATATGCAAGCTCTTGAAGAATACAAATCCAAGCTCAAGCTCTTGGAGGGTGCACCATCTGCTCTGTTAGACTTCCTATGTTTAGTCTACACATCATTTCCTTTGCTTGCTTATTATCTCACACGTAGTCTCTTGCCCTTCCTATCCCCTCGGCATTTATCTCTATGAACCCGTTCAGATGGATACAGAAGGGCCCAGATCTTCGACCTATATATGTAACACCTTGTTCCATTGAATATAATCAATGAGTTAATCCCTCTATCATGGTATCACTAGTTAGATCAATCCCGCGATCTCTCATTCCGCTTCATTCGTATCCAGCGCCATAGCCAGGCTCTTCACCATGCATGCTGCCATGGAAACCGCACGTCTCTAGGATGAAGCCGAGGCACGTCGCCAGGAGCAGGTCGAGGTTGCGGTAGCCGCGAACCATGCTGCGCTCTAGGATGTCGAACGTCATCAGGCCGACGCCGAGGCGCGTCGCCAGGAGCAGGTCGAGGCTACGGCAGCCACGTGCCGTGCTTTGCTCGAGGATGCCAAACATCGTCAGACCAATGCCGATGCATACTCCGTCACCCAAGCGCAGGCCACCAAAGCCGCCTTGCATGCGCAAGTTGTAGCCGTCCTCAACTTCAAAGCTTTGGTCCCTATCGTCCTCGACACCAATTCTTCCCAATACAGCACGTGGCGCGGTCTGTTCCTCAACATGCTCGGCAAATATGCCCTTAATGATCACGTCCTCTCTGATGATGATCTCTCGGCCGACGTCGAGTGGAAACGCATGGATTGCACCGTGCTTTCTTGGATCTACACCACCCTTACATATGATCTTCTGGGAATCGTCATGACGCCAACCTCTCTCGCACGGAACGTGTGGCTTGCCATTGAACAATAGTTCCTTGGTAATCAGGAGACCTGTGCACTCATCCTTGATGCCGTGTTTTGGAATTTTGTTCAAGGGGACCTCTCCATTACAGATTACTGCCACAAGATCAAGGCTATGGCGGATGCTCTTGGGGACCTTGGCGAACCTATACAAGATCGCACTCTTGTGCTCTCTGTCCTCCGCGGCCTCAATTAGAAATTTGCAACCATGGCGTCCCTCCTCAAACGACAGAAGCCCTTCCCGTCGTTCATGGAAGTGCGCTCTGATCTGCTTCTTGAGGAAATCACCATGCAGTCGAAGCTCGATGCTTCCTCCACCGTCCTCGTAGCCACTACGCCATCACCTCCAACTCCTCCTTTGTCGACTAGTGGCATCAGTGGCACACCTAGTAGCACTAACGGTTTTGGCTATGGTGGATCTTCGCACCAAAATCATTGTCGCCACCGAGGAGGGTGCAATTCCTCGGGTAGTATGGGTGCGCCTCCTAGCTGTCCGTCGTTTTACAACCCGTGGACCAGGACGATCCAAATGTGGCCTGGCCCACAGCCATGTCCTGTCGGCACACCACGATCTGCTGGGACACCTCGTCCAACTGGACCGCCTGCTCGTGCCCCGACACTTAGCCTCTCCATGTTCGCTGGTACGCCTGGAACACCACCTGGTTTTCTGCCTCCGTTGTACACGCCCGGTGTGCCGCCTAGCTATCTCCAGCAGCATGTCGCATTCCCAGGTACTACACCTCTCGGTACCTGGACATCGAACCACTGGGATCAGCAAACGCTTGCCAACGCCTTTCAGATGATGACGCTCACACCTCCACCGTCGACTGACTGGTACTTCGACTCGGGGGCCACCTCGCATATGACTTTGAACTCCGGTAATCTTATCATGTCCCATCCTCCTTCATACTCCACACCTTCGAACATTGTTGTTGGTAATGGGTCTCTTTTACCTGTTACCTCTATCAGGTCTGTGTCATTGCCTACCACCCATGGTTCCTTTCATCTTCATCATGTTCTTGTGTGAAGTGCCCCGGGTTATCCCTGACGCTTAAAATCATTATTATACCAATCCCTGGATCAGTCGCTGGTAAATAAGAGTCTTACAACAGGTATTATCAATGCCATACAACACGAGAGACGGTGAGCATAATCCACCGTCCTTATAACACATACAGCACTATGCCCAAGTGCATTATAAAAAGGGTCCACGACAACAGAGTACACAACAGAAACAGCATGACGAACACGCCACTCCACAGGCAACTCTAGTGCGGACGCGACCAAACCTACTCGTCTGCCTCACCGTCTGCCTCGGTGAAGTCCGGGTCATTCTCTGAAAGCACAAGCAAGGGTGAGTACAAGAGTACTCACAAGTCTCAACCCACGCCATACGGCAGGGGTGCGAATACATGCATAAGAGGAAGACAAGGATAAGCTGTAAGGTTGATTTTTTACAGAAAAGCTAAGTTGTACACGGGCATGGTTTAATTTATGAAAAGCGGTTTATGTAAACGATATCAGTAATAAAATATGGTTGTCCAAATTTTATTGTTGCTGGACACCCCATCCATGGCAACCCACAGCACACAGCCGGACCTATATTCCAAAACAGGGCACACCTTACCCACTCACTCACAAGGAGAACACACGCAACCCATGCTAGTTGCTGCGACCGAACCATAGTTCGTCCATGACCGTGGACACGGCTATTCGAATAGTTTTACATCTGCAGAGTTGTACTCTTTACCCACAAGCTGAGCTTGACATCATTCCACCGCCGTGGAAGCGCAACTCAACAAAGCCATTACCCACCACAGCATTATCACACTACTGCCTACGAGAGCTAACCAGGGGTTCATTACCTTTAGCTAGGCCTCCAACTGGGTCGCTAAGCCTGCATTGCTTGCACCTGCTCCATGGTTCCCCGCTGCACCACTGCCTCCAGACGATAGTAGACTAGCTGGGGGGAATTAGACTAAGCCCTGGCCACACAGGGTCAAGTGGTTGTACTGTATAGACTAGGTAGAATGTCACATTAATTTGATCCTTAAACGAGCCAAGACAAACATCTCCTCATGGAGTCTGCCATACAGACAACACTCCTCCCGAAGCCCGTCACACCAACAGCACTCCGACTCCTTAGGCATTCCCGAAGGAACCTTGATTTGCTCCAGCTCTAACCCCAACTCAAGTATTATCATTATCATCCAACAAGGCTCTACCCAACCATAATCCACACAACACCAACACCAAGTTTTACACCTTTGAAAAGCTAGATGTGATTAAGCATGAAGTAATGGTAAAGATTATCGTTCCTAAGCATACTAGTACAAGGTAATCGCGTAGGCATAAGTAAAGTAGCCATGGCGAGATTCTAGATTTATCAAGATTAAGCACACAGGATAAACACGAATGGCTGGCTAAGCTACATTAGGTTATAACTAGATCAACAGTTTAAAGTATGCTAACTAGTAATACTGCATGCATTATATCGGGGTAAAATGACTGCTACGGGTGGTGTTGATAAAACTGGGTTCAATATGGTCAAAGGGAAACGGATTGAGACTTGCCTTTGATGAAGTCCTTGAGGGGGTCCTGCTCGAATTCCTGAGTTCCTGGCACCTGCTCCTCCTCCTCCTCAACGAGCACTCCGGCTTCTAAACGCGACAAACAACAAAGCAAACACACAAATAAATACGGATACAAAATAATTAAATTTGGAATAATTATGAAAATAGTATGAAAAGGTAGAGCTTGAATTTAGAAGAATATCGGTGGAAGAATCGTCGAAAACGGAGTTGAAACGGAGGATTTATGGGCTTTGGAAGTTTGCCGGGAATTTAATTCGGGAAAAAGAAAAAGGGGGAATATTCTTGGGAAAGAGTACTATGTACGGTGGGCTGTATATGGCGTTGGGCTTGGCTAGCGGGCTGGCCTTTTGGGCTGAAGCGGCCCACGGCGGTCCGACGGGAAAGCTGACGGCCGGGCTAACGGCGTAGTCTCTCACACGTAGTCTCTTGCCCTTCCTATCCCCTCGGCATTTATGTAACACCCTGATTTTCAGATTTCTCAAATTTCTAAAATTTTCTAAAGTATTGAATAGCTTCACCAGTAGAATAGGTTTAAAACCTATTTTCTTAATCAGTCAATCAATATAGGTTATTATTTCTGTGCATTGCATGTTGAGTTTTGTTAGGAGCCAGGTAAATGCATTAGAGTTCCTTTTCTTTTTCTTTCTCTTTGGTGTTTTGAGTGAAAAAGATTTTGAAAAGATTTTTACAAAACTCAGTAGTGAATAAGTTAAGGATCTTAATGGATGGAATTCAAAATCCTTAAATTCATCATCTATTCAATCCTTGATCAAACCTGATCCTTCTCCAGTTCAATTCAAATCTTATCCAAATCCTTGTTTAAAGTCAATAAATCTCCTCTTTCTCAAATTCAACCCAAATCCAAATTTAAATTCCTTATCTACTCCTATTCTTGTTTAACCTCATTTTTTGTTTATCTCAAATTCACTCTAAACTCAATTCAAATTCAAATCCTATTCAAATTTCTTTGCAAAAGTTTCTTTTCTAAATCCTAGATATACCTAAAGTGTCTTTGGGCTTAATCTTGCTCAAGTCCAAACCCTTAGCCAAGTCTTCTAGATGGTCCAACAAAGGATCCATGAAATCTGCAAATTTTCACGGAGTCCTGGACAGCCTCATCTTCTCATGACGTTTCGGAGTTCAAAACAGCCTCAAATGCAAATCTTGACAATACCTAAGTTGTAGGTCTCGTCGATAGCTTCGATTTGAACTTATGGAAATCACCTTTTGGATAATGGAGCTAGGAGTTATGACCCCCGATATCCGTGCTGCGCAGAGAAGTCCGAGTTCAAACAGTTTATCTTGTGGCGCATTTTTGGGATTCAAGATGGCGTTTTCAGAAGTTCCAATGACAACAAAAGTTGTAGATCTTTTCGAGTACTATAATTTAGAATCAAGAAACGTCCAATTTGGAGTCCGGACAATGGAGATATTATCCTCGGAATACAGAGCTGCGAAAAAGGAAATCGTAACCGACTCGAACTCAAATCCGATTCATGTTCGGTTTGGACTCCACCTCAACCAGCCGCACTACCCCTATATATATGAGTTGCATGCCCTTTCATACCTCTATTTCATGCCCTAGAAGTCACTGCTACCCTGTCCGTACGTCGCCGGAGCACCGCCGTTCACCGGAGCCTCCGCCGTCGCCGCCCATGATGCGCTACGTCGTCTTCTTCGCGAATCCTCCTTCCTCGACCATCAAAGCAAGGTGAGGAACCTTTCTTATCCTCCCTTACTACTGTTTTAGTATCATACTAAGTCCCTAGCCCCGGCCAAAGCCGGATCTGCGCCGCCACGGTCGTCGCCGTCACGGACAGCCGCGCTGTAGTCGATTGGCATCGACGTTACCGACCGACCAGAGGTCAAATCACCAAGCTCTTTCACCAATGCATGTCCCATTATGTTCCCCACACACTCACCAACCGGTTTGGCCAGTAGATTAGCCAAACTATCGAAATAAAGGTCAAAATACCCGCTGTCTGGTTTCTGGACGCGTTCTGCGCGCGCACCGGATTTGCATTCGCGTTCCCCGTCAATCCGAAAGCCGTATGGATGCACCAACCACGTCACGGCGTGTCCCATCGAGTCTTCTATGTTACCCTAGGAGCCCATCCCTGTTTGTGCAGTGACACAACTAGGACACCATTGCCGACCACAGCACATCGCAGCCATCACCCGTCTCATCTATGCTGATCATTCTTCCTCTCAGTGGATGATCTACCAAAACCAATGCCATAACATTGTGTTCCCAGGATATATGAACATATCTATTCAAACGGTTTCTCAAATTTCATAGCTAATCTCCTGGAACGCGAGTGTCTTCGTTCCTGCATCTGTTCGCGGTCACCACCAAACCTAGAAGCAGTCATCGCTGTTTTGCCGCTATCTCAGATGACCCCTTCCAAAACCAACCATACCACTGAGTTAGTCTTTCCGCGTTCTATGCCATGCTTCCCTCATTTCATTGAAACACCACTGAAGCCGACATCGATGTCTGTGGCCACATGCCCAATCGCTATCTTCGACAAAACCCGAACCACCACTGCTACATAGAGTGACCAGTAGTATCCTTAACCTAGAAGCGCAACCTTCAGCCTTTTTGATCCATCATAGGTGGTCGATACTAGATCTTAGCGTATCCCTTCTTTAATCCAAGACGATACCTGCATAGCATGCCAAATCAGCGCCACATCATTCTCCTTAGCCTAGTCAGCGAAATCTAGTCTGCCCTAAACTTCTTGAATCTTGCGCAATGATGTTGTCAAGCCTAGCGCAATGATTGCACAATAAACTCTTTTCCCATAGGAAGATAACTCCAGTAAATTAGTCTTTCTTATCAGTCCAATCTATCTTCCGAAAGCTATTCTATTTTCATCTTAACTCCGATTTAGACGATTCTCGCATCTAAATATTTCAAAAATCATCCCTATCCAACCATAGTGTTTTTAAAGTATTTTGATGATGTTTGGTATGTTGTTCTTAGTGTTTTTCTTTGTGTTGTTTGTCGGTAGTTTTCGCGATTAGTCGATAACGTTCCGGAGCAGTTCAAGGGACTTTAAGATCAAGATTTCGACAACACTGAGCAGCATTGGGAATAAGGCAAGTGACCTTGATCATATTGAACCTATATTTTAAAATGTTTTGTTTTACAAAATTGCATGTAATGTCTGTCAATATGATGGGTAGTCACCTATGTTAGGGTTTTTCCTTAGATTTTCCCTTATCATACATTGGAACCTAGATGGTTTATGGTTAGGTGTCTTTTGTGAGTAGGTTGCTTAGCCATGCTTTTGGGATGTTGAAAAGTGTCATAATCTTGACTAATGAACATATGCAATAATGATGGTTAATGTGTTAATGGTCTAGCAACATGGAACCTTAGGCCTTGAGCAAAGTGGTGTTGATGGTTGTCATGGTTATGATGTTGGTTTAGTATTTGCTCAAGTAACCTAAGTAAGGATCGGTTCGTGGAGAGACAACCCAAGAAGTAACGTACCAACCACGAGGCTGATATGGGTAAGACGTGACATATTGATTAGAGTCTGTCCAATGTGTGTTGGGTCAACACAAAAGGGTGTGTTAGGTCAGCACAAAAGGGGGCTTCTGGGTAGGAGCTTAGTTTGCGTAGAGCCTGACGGTGAAACCTAGTGGGCAGACACATACTGGATTAGTCTCTGGTTAGTGGAAAGTGTCATATAGTGATTCTTGGCGGCACACCACTGGCATGTGTTAAGTGTTTCGCAAACACGGTAACATGGAATTCACTAACTCGTGGGAAAAGTTGGACAACCTCTGTAGAGTGTAAAACTGTTATAACAGCTGTGCTCACGGATACGAGAGACTTGGATTCTCACATGATTAGTGGGTTGTGATTATGGGTTGTGGTTATGAGTTTGGTTGTGGTTCTGGTTCTGGTACAGGTAGTACTAAATGGTTATGGTTATGGTTCTGGTACAGGGAGTACTAGATGGTTGTGGTTTTGGTTATAGTACAGGGAGTACTAGACGGTTATGGTATGCAAGGTGGGAGCCTTGTATGTTGCGTATTATACTGTTTGGGTTACATTCACTTAATAATTGTTTAATGCTTTTGAGTTCAAATATGTTTTCATTACTGGTATTTACGCAAAAATACCATTTGTTAGCCTATTCTTATATAAGCCTGCATATCATTACTTTCCCTTACTTGCTGAGCGTGTCATGTGCTCACACTTGTTATTTTCCCTATACCATGCGACATGTATGCTGCTGCTCAGTGAGTGAAGATGTTGAAGACTATCAAGACAAGATTGTGACGTTCTAGGCGCGTGTCTCCTGGTCGGTTGCCTGTGGCGTTGTTGGGCACCAGTGTTTCTGTTCCGCTGTAGATATCTTCATAGAAGACAAGATATGCCAATTGCTGTAAGTGTTTAACGTTTATTTAATAGAAGTATTGCTTTTGTTACTTCACTTATGATGTCCTTATGTGTGTTGAACATCCTGGACACACATAAGTCGCATCTGGTTTTGGCCGTTAAAACCGGGTGTGACAATTTATCTCTATGAATCCGTTCAGATGGATATGGAAGGGCCCAGGTCTTTGACCTATATATGTAACACCTTGTTCCATTGAATATAATCAGTGAGTTAATATCCTCTATCATGCTTAAGGTTCCTCTACTGTTGATTCTAGTTTCCATGCCACATCTCAAGGTATAAAACCCCAAACTCATGCATCAATTCCTCAATCTAAACCTTGGATTATTGATTCTGGAGCCACTAACCACATGACATGAACATCAAACATATTCACTTTATGCACACCTTGTTCTGGTAAAGACAATGTGTGTGTAGCTGATGGATCCATAGTTCCTATTACAAGGCGTGGATCTATCCGGTGCACCAAAACCTTGTCCTTGTCATCGGTTCTACATGTCCTTAGTTTCCCTGTTAACCTTTTATTTGTTAGTTCAATTACAAGATTCCTCAACTGTAGAGGTTTGTTTGATCCTTCTCATTGTGCTTTTCAGGAGCTAAGGACATGAAGAATTCTTGGGACTGGGATTATGCATAATGGACTCTATTATCTTGATGAAGGAAGTGATGAAGTTGCACTTGCAACTAAGATGTCTCCATGTCAAGAACTGTTTCTACATCATTGTAGGCTTGGACATCCCTCTTTTGGTACCTTAGCACATATTTATTCTTCTCTTTTTAGTTTGTGTCCTAGGGAGTCTCTTGTATGTGATGCTTGTGAACTAGCTAAGCATACAAGAGTCTCATATCCCTGCTTGAGTTCAAGGAGTAACAAACTGTTTGATGCTATTCATTTTGATGTTTGGGGACCATATGAGGTGCACTCTATTACTGGACAGAGATGGTTCATGACCTTTATTGATGGTTTTAGTCGTTATACTTGGCTTTACTTATTAAAACACAAAAGTGATGTGCTTTGCGCTCTTATAAAAAATAAGTTCGGAGACACTGTTGAAGTTTTACGTTATGACAATGGTACGTAGTATGTTAACCAGGAGTTCGAGCAGTTTCTTGCCTTATATGGCATAGAACATCAAACAACATGTGTTAACACTCCAGAGCAAAATGATGTTGCAGAACATAAAAACAGACACCTACTTGAGGTTGCTCGTTCTCTTATGTTCACAATGAATGTTCCTAAGTTTCTTTGGGGTGAGGCAATTAAAACAACAACATATTTGATAAATTGTATGCCTCTATTTACCTTGAAAATAATTCCCCTACTTACTCTTAAAATCAAATGATTTAGTTGTAACTCCAAAGGTTTTTGGTTGTGTGTACTTTGTTCATGATTATAGAAATTATGTTGGAAAGCTTGATCCTTGTGTTGTTAAGTGTATTTTCATGGGGCATTCCCTTACTCAAAAGGGTTACATGTGTTGGTGTCCATCAGAACATCCTTTCTTTGTGAGCACGGATGTGACATTTCGTGAATATGAACCATATTATGGCCCAACCAATGATACTAGGATTACTCTGTCCTCATCCGGAGTAGAACATGAGAGGACGAGTAACAATAGAGGAATTCTTGTGGGTCCTATTATTGCTCCTACTTCAAGTGTGTCTCTCCTTGGGACTAATCATGACTCAAGTTAGAGGGAGAGGGAGCCAATCATGATAACAGTGATGGCAGTAATAATTCTGGCCATGAAGACATGCCTTCACAAGATGTAGAGTCCATTATGCACAAGGACCCAGGTATGACTTCTCATTCTCCCGGTCACAATGCTCCTCCTAGCACTTTATAGCAAGGGTATAATCAACCTTCCATGCAAATTTCACCACATAATGACTTACACATTGCCTTGAGAAAACCTACTAGATCATCCACGGTCCCAACACGCCTTAGAGACTATCTTGGACATAAGTATGACATTGCCAACTTCATTTCCTATAAGCAATGTAATCCTTCCTTCATGAGTTTTATAGCTCCTCTTGATTCTGTGACCATACCTACCAATTGGAAATTAGCTAAAGAGGATCCTAAGTGGAAGGAAGCAATGCTCGAAGAGATGAGAGCCTTGGAAAAAAATAAAGTTTGGGAGCTTGTGGATCTACCACCTAGTAAGCAACCTGTAGGGTGTAAGTGGGTCTTCACTAGTAAGCATACAACAAAGGGCATATATAGATACAAAGCTCGGCTAGTTGTGAAAGGATATACCCAGACCTACGGGATTGATTATGATGAGACTTTTGCCCCAGTAGCTAAGATGAATTCAGTTAGAACACTTATATCTTGTGTTGTGAACTAGGATTGGGTTATCTATCAGATGGATGTTAAGAATGCATTTCTGCGTGGTGATCTTCGTGAAGAAGTTTATATGCATATTCCACTAGGATTTACTTTGTTCTTTGTATGGACTAAAATAGTCGCCAAAAGCTTGGTTCGATCATTTCAGGCAAGCAATGATCAAAAGAGGATATCTTCAAAGCAATGTAGATCACACACTCTTTTACAAACATGCTAAGGGTAAGCTTGTAGTTCTCATAGTCTATGTGGATGTTATTGTGATTACTAGAGATGATTATATTGAAATTTCAGATTTGAAAAATTATCTTGCGCAAGAATTTGAAGTGAAAGGTTTGAGGCAATTGAAATATTTTCTTGGAATTGAGATCTCTCGAGATTCTAAGGGCATTTTTCTCTCTCAAAGGAAATATGTCCTAGATTTATTAAAAGAAACTAGGATGCTTGGATGCCACCCTGCAGTCACACCCATTGGACAGAATCATCGTTTGAGTAAAGATGCAGGAGCTCCTGTTGATCGAGATCAAAGGTTGGTTGGAAGACTTATATACCTCTCTCATACTCAGCTTGACTTTACCTTCGTAGTAAGTGTGGTAAGCCAATTTATACATGAAAATCTTCTCATATGGATGCTATGCAGCGGATCTCGTGTTATCTCAAAAGTTGCCTAGGTAAAGGTCTCTTATATGCTCGGCAAGGGAACTTGACAGTTGAATGCTATACTGATGCAGATTGGGCTGGCTCTATAGACGATAGACTCTACTTCAGGATATTGTACCTTTGTTGGTGGTAATTTGGTTTCCTAGAGCAGTAAAAAACAAAGTGTTGTTGCAAGATCTACAACAGAGGCTGAATTTCGATCTATAGCCCATGGTATTTGTGAATAGTTCTGGTTGCAAATACTCTTAACCAAATTACAGTTATCCAGAAACAAGCCCTTAATGCTATATTGTGATAATAAGGCAGCCTTCGATATAGCCAACAATCAGATTCAACATGATCGTACTAAACAAATTGAGGTTGACCGTCATTTTATTAGAGATAATTAGATTGATGAGTAATTTTTCTTCCTTATGTAAGTTTTTCTAGTCAAATAGTTGATGCTAACAACAGGGTTGCCTAAGAAGACCTTTTCTATCTTTTGTAGCAAGATAGGCCTCTACAATGTGTTCGCCCCATCTTGAGGGGGAGTGTTGGTGGGTTTGGTTGTAATTGTAAAGTAAGTCAAGGACTAAAATGTAAAAATGTGGCAAAATGAGAATAAGGGACACAGGAAGGATCGAGAGGTCTGAACGTCTCAGTTAGGTCTGAACGTCTCGGTATGATCTATTATGCTTTCCCCATTCTATTGTGTTCGTGTCTGTTCTTCCTCTCAATCCTAACCTCAAAAGTCCTCTAAATCCACTGATTAATCTTCAACACTATTGAACTATCACGTCCTAAATCCGTAATCATGTGTTTAAGTCTATTTATGTGTCATTAGTGTTATGATTAAATTCAAGGCAATTTATTTCGGCGTATTAGAGCACTTCGTTTGAAGTCAATCGGGCGAGAGAAAGAAATTCGGGGGAGAAAAGAATCATTCTCGCAGTAAAACAAACTTCCTTCTTTTACATGTGGGACCCACCTAGCTGGTCGGCAACACCACCTCACTCCCTGACCGTGCTCCCCATCGGCCACAAGAGCAAGGAGCTCGCTCTCTCCCTCCCACTCTCAAGCACTCTCTCCCTCTCCCCCAAAATTTGACCTCAAGAGAAGGATTTGAGGTAACCATGTGGTACTCACACGATTACGAGCTCATAAGCTTCGCATCCATCCAATTCATTTTCTTTTTCCTGAAGGATTTGAGCCGATTTTGATGTCTTTCAGTGTTCATGGTTGAAGCACAAGAAGCATCAGAGTTCTTACTCTTTCCGAGCTTTTCCCCCTTCAACCGGTGGTCCCAAAGCTCGACAAAGTACCTTGGGTGAGTCTCCTATGCTCCCATGGCATGAATGCGTGTTTTGGTTGGTCGAAATCCAAGTTTTGGTTCTTCGTTGCAAAATGCCCGAGTCTTGATGTTTTGGAGCAATTATGAGATTCTGGTGAATTTGAACTAGGGAATTGAGTTGATAGGTTAGTAAGTTAGGTCTAGACCCCATGAGCCATTGCAAAACCTTGCTCTTTGGTTTGGAATCGAATCAACCAAAGTTTCCCCTCGAAATTGCTCTCTGCGCAGTGTCCGGAGACTCCAGACAAATGTCCGGACAATTTGGACTTTCTAGAAAAGGGCTGTTTAATTGTACTAAAAAGTCGTTAGGGTTTAGGGTGCAAGTGGGGTCTAGAACCCTTTGTATAGTTTATATGCGTCTCTATGTAGCATGGATTCATCATGCGAGTTGAATCGATCGATGAAATGACGAACGTGTTTTCCACTGGAAGTCCAGAGTATCTGGAGAATTTTCCAGAGGCTCTGTAGCCCAGAGAGTCCGAAAAACTTCCAGATAAATCCGAAGAGTCCAGAGATTTTCCCGGAGTCTCCAGCCTCCTGTTGATTTTCCGATGTACTTTATATCGCACAATTGTTATTCGTTCGCATGTCTTACACTTTTAGCATGTTATGCATATTGTAGCATGCTTTGTTGCACTTCATTCATTCTCATCATTGCATGCATTCTTCTCTAGTGAGCAAAGAACCGGCGTGTGACCCGACCGCGGTTCAAGGCGACGTCAATCTCCCTGAATTCTGCGAGTGTTCCATGAGTAGCATTAGGCGGTCATCTGAGCAGTAAGACAAGCATCTAAGTATACTCTTTCCATTAATTAGGATCATATGTGATAAATTACGCTTTATATATATTATACATGAGTTTGAGTCGATGTCGGGTTTATGATGGGTAGAACCTATGTTGATGCACTAATTCTCCTGTCTTGAATAATTGTTAATCCGCATCCTTGTAGCCTGGGTTTAATATGGCATTATCTAACTTAAAATGTCATTCATGATGCTTAGCAAGTGCTTATGTCCTCGGTAGAAGTTGAGCGGTGAAATGCTTTATCATTTGTGAGCATAGGCTTTAATTACTTGCACAATGATCATAATGATGGGTTGGTGGTGTTGGTTAGATGAGTGGTGAGGATGAGACGAGATGCGGGCGATGTTAGGGGAGTTTGTTCTACCCGGATATGGAGTTCCCCTAGGTAGGCCGGGAGAGGGACCCGGACATCGTAGACCGCTTGCATCGTTTAAGCACCGATCGTTGTTGTGGTTGGCTTTAGCACTTTCTGTGATTACTACATGTTGCATATGGAAATGATAAGCCTATTACCTTTGTAGTTGTGGCTTTTTTTACATACAGGTCGATGGTGTCAGGCATGAGACCAGTTGGGGTAACCATTTTCCTTCGAGAGTAGTTCTGGATGACCTCCGCACATATCGGAGCATGATCAAACGGTCGGAGCTTATTAGAGAAGGTTGACATGAGTACCCCTTATATGGACCTATGTGGTCATGCAAGTCGTATGATCCTCAAGTCGTGTAGGTAAAGGAGTACCCCTACAGGATGTAAAAACATTTCGAAACGCCGCGCTCTCGGTCATGAGCATGCTTCTGTCTATTTGCAGCAGTCATAGAGTTATGAGTGTGGATTGATGTGGTTGATGGGTTGATATAGTACTTTACAGATATTATTCTTATGGTTCCGTTTACATATATGTTCAGTTAAGGCTTATGGGTTAGATAGTCATGTTGGTCAAGTATAGATCCTCACACATGTTTATGTCAAATTTGCTTTCGCACATGAAGTTTACTTAACCATGCGGCCTTTTTTTGCTAACATCCAAATACATAATCTTTGAAGTCGGGCTATTTATAAGTGCCCATTATGGATTAAGTCTTGTGAATACCTTCGTACTCACGTTGCCTTTTCAGGTGCTACCGGCGAGGAGGAGTTGATTTTTAGCTACTTCACGCCCACCGAGGGTGGTGGTGGGCATGAGTAGGCAACTACTCGAAGGTCGCACTTTTGGGGTGAAGCCTAAAGGCATATGGCTTCACCCATCTTTTACTGTCTTTAGCTTTTGTTTCCGCCGTGTAGTTCTTTTGTTGGTTAGGAGTTGAGTCAGTTTTTATCTCCTCCTAGCTCTTTTTTGCTGTAAATTGTAATAACTTGGTAAATGCTTAAGAACTTGTAATTTAATGTTAAGTACTCACTCTTTATTAAGCTTTGTTGTGATATTAAATGTTGAAAAGACATGTGTTCCGATCTTGATCACAAAACACATGCCGGGACTACCGGAATGGTATTCTGATTAATCGTTAAAGTCATGATTAAGTAAATGATCGACTTAATGATTAATTAGAATACTGTTTAGATGGTTCCTCATAGCGTGGCATCAGAGCTTTGTTTAATTAAGTAGCATAAACAACAACCTAAGCATTGTTTAGTAAGTGTGTCAAACCCACTAAAGCAACCAACTAAAGTTTCTTTTATGCCTCCTCATGATTAATATGTATGAACTGTTATACTATGGCCCTAAGTGTAACATATGCTTAAGTGATACACTTGAATTGTTTGTTTACGCATTGTGTGATTTTCTCATTGTGATGCATTTGTTAATTATGTTACATCAATGCATCCCAATAGCGGCAAGTATCGAGGGCTCAACCGATGCGAGGTAGGGGCCCGATATGTTCCGTACAGCGATGGTACAAAAAGTGAATACGGTAGAAATAACATATGAACATACACCATACGATGGTAGATATGGTTGTCTACCCATGTGGCGATTACATGAGGTGTCTCGTAAGGTGATGGTATGGGATGTAAATACGTGGGCAAGCGCGTATGAAACGTCGCTTGTACGGCGAATTGCACAAGCACCATTCGCACAAATGCTTATGCTCTTCGTGTGAAAGGGCGAATTGCACAAGCACCATTCGCACAAATGCTTATGCTCTTCGTGTGAAAGGTGATGCATGTATTTGTGATGATTGTTTGGGGAGAGATACATTCAAGAAAGAAACATGAAGATAAGGATCGAGCATGCTTCCATGTTTCATTGTTCATTTCATACCATATTCTTGAGCATGCATTTTTACTTGTCAAGATCTAACCTGCATTTCTGTCCAACTATGGAGAGTCCACAAAAATGTGTGGACACTCCGGATATTTTTGCAGGCACTCCATAAATTATTGCGGATTCTCTACAGCTGGCAGAATCTAAAAATATACTATTTATGGGATCCAAGCGAATGGTACTGGCTAATGCTAGTATGCGATTTTGGGATTTGACCTTTTTATTTATTTCATGTCATCATCACAACAGGATGAGAACCCGCGAGACCTTCCCGAGGGTTCGAATGAGAACAATCCTTCGCCATCTCCACCGTCGAGTATGGCAGATGTGCTCATGTAAATTGAGCAAAACCGTTAAGCTCAGATGACGCTTCTCGAAGCTCTCGTGTGTAACACGACCCCTCAAGGAGGAGGTAGAGCTGAACGCCGAGATAACTTCTCGGATTTTCTATGGACTTAGCCGCCCACCTTCGCGAGGGCTGATGATCCTCTAGATGCCGACCACTGACTTCGGACTATCGAGCATAAGCTCACTCTCCTCCGGTCTAATAATTGGCAGTTTGCTAGGCAAGATTTCAGGGCTGCGCAATATAAACTAGCAAGGGGTCACTGAACATACGAGGGTGTAATTGGTTGGAGGGATATATATAGATTGGAGATGGTCATCTAGTTTTTTGAGGTGCTTGCTTAGAAGGTAAGCTGAATGGGATAACTACCTAAGGAGAATATTCTCCTAAGATGCTAAATGAACTCATCCTGTAAAATTGGCTGGATGAAGTCATCCATAGTTTGGGTGAGCTTTATCCCTACCAATGTGGCATACTCTAGTTAGTTAGGTAAATGCACTTTTTTGTTAGCACACTTTAAATGATATTAACTCATAAATCATTTATTGAATTTACGATCCAATTGTATTATTGTATTAATTGCAATTAAATCAATAAAAAAAGATCTCACATGATTATATTTTGATAAAAAAACTAAATATATGATAAGTAATTCCCATAAAATTTTGACTAACCCCATCTAAGATCTATCCAGCTAGCGAAACAAAAAATTGGATCACCCTATATATACTATCATACAAAAAATTAGATTGCCCCATTTAACAAAATATAGATGATCATATATATCCTATCTAATCTTATCCTCCAAACAAACACACTGTAACTGGATGATGAAATAATAGACACCAAGAGAAACATTGGGCTATTAGAGCTCCTTACCGCAGAAACTTGCCCGAGCAATGAAATATTTTCAATATCTGAAAAAGAACCAATGAACTTAGAAAGTTTAATCTTGCATCCAGCCCTCGGAATATAACGAGTGTTAACTAGCAGCTTAATGACTGCCGAAGAGACATGTGGAGTACCCAGATTGAGGTGGCTAAACATGACATCAATTGTTAGTATCTTGATCTTTGTTGAGAGGATACTAATATCGGTAAAGCTGAGCAGCCTGGAGAGAATCAGTTTCTCTAAATCCGAGCAACCTGCTACTAATTCCCCTATATTGTTTTCATGCACAGAAATCGTCTAAATGAAGAGTATGCAATCGCTTAAAGCCTTTAAACAGCGGTGGCCACTGAAAAATAAAACCTTGCAGGTAAGTGTATTCCAATTCATCACAGGAGGAAAACAAGAAGGGATCTCGTAGTTCCTCAGTACAGTAGTCCTAATCTGAATTTCCTTAGCTCGATTTCTTGACAGCATAAGCATCCACCGACGAATATGTGCTTCAGGGGATAGCATATGACCCTGTCAAGCAATCAACTCGAACTTCAGAATAGGGCCATTGTGGAGGGAGAGAAACATATTGGTGTAATAGATAAGCATGTTAATATCACCATCTTCATTGCCATTACCTAAAACAAAGTCATCTTCCTGAACAACAATTTGGTCATTGAAGCCAATATGTACCTCCACTTCCTTGACAAGAGGCATGTTCCCACAGCATCTTTCATTGTCAAACAGCTAAGGAATTTATCCTTGATAACTTATGGTAGATTGCTGATGACATCTACACCTGGAAAAGTTGTAAATCTTCTCTTTTGGCAACCTCCGTGACCTATTAAACACATTTTTATTGTGACTTCTTCATGAAATGTGAAACAAATAACCCATAAAACAATTAACACGCAAAGCATAATAGTGGTCATTACTGACACGAGTACTGACAAAGATTTTGTTGTCTAAATGACTTCAATGTACTATCTTGTACATGCCATGTTCAAAGAAAAGTAGTACTCCATATGCAATCAGATGAAAGAGTCGATACCGATCATATGAAGTTTCAGCTGACAACCATATGCATTTTGACTTGCAGCAAAAGATCAAGGCATCTTATTCTCAGCCAAATCATGCATTTTGAACTCCAGACCACGAAATGGGACAACTCCAGAGTTAAGAGTCTGATTTTCAGCCGATTAGAATGAGCTATTGGAGATGTCATTGTTCTAACTTGTACTGGTATTATTTCCCTGCATGGCAAAGCTGCCAAAAACCTATGGGTACTTGCAATGCACAGATTCCTAGCTTTTCGTGCCTGGGGTAATTGTCATCATCATCTGCACCAGTCCTCCATACATTGATACACACGATACTGGATGGATGTGTGTACTATTTTCTGAAACTTCACTCACGCAGCAAAGCAGTGGGGGCTAGCGACGCTGCACGAAACGAACCCGGTGGTGTCCCAGGAAGGTAGAGCTGAGAAGACATGTTAAAATATGTTATTAGTTTACATACGATGAGTTATTGATAATATTAGATTTAAAATAATTTTAATTGGTATGAGTTTGTTTGTATGTGATCTTGTTTATGGCTAACTAAAGTTTGAATTAGAGCAGACTGTTTCAGAGTTCAGAAAATTATATCTCACCGGAACATTTGGTATGTAGATTTTTGATCACACTAGATAGTCCAGTGTTACGATAAAGTGAGCACCAGAGCATTTTCAGTGTTGAAATAGAAATGGAAGCAAACATCTCAGGATAATCTGGTGCTAAGTTTGTGAACATCGGAGAATGCGTCGAACCTTTTGTTGCAGAGAGGTTGCAGAAAAGTGGTTTGGTGGATTGACACATGCCGAATTATCCGATGATGGATATAAGATCACCGGAAATTTTCACTGGATCTTTTCTTGTAAAGAGTAAAATTTTCTTGGAACAGATAGTGCTACACTCAACGGATGGTCAGGTGTTCAGAAGCAGAACACACCGGAACATCCGGTGTTCACGTTTTCTGCAGGATGTGCTTTGAGTTAAAGTTTTTGATTTTGTGCTAACCTGAAGATGTTTTAGAGTATGGAGAAATGTGTTTGCTTATTTTATGGTGTGCAGGTGACGGATGCAACTTGGCAGTCGACGGCGGGCGTTCGGGACTAAGCGGGTGCTTGGTGTCGGACGATCAAGGAGGGCCGGGCGGAGTCAAGGGTGATCCTAGCTGTACACATAAAGGTCAATCAAAGTATGAAACAAAGGATGAAGATGACGCGTTGATAAAGTCAAGCGAAGAGAATGTCGGTGCAAGTAACAATACGGTCTAAGGGATCAGGAGCAGGAGAGACTTGCCGACGGTCAAGATCGCAAGACGGAGCATACACGTCATGGTCGGAGCGCTTGCTTCAGGTGGAAGCAAGTGGTGGCTAGTCACGCTTTGAAAAGCATGCTAGAATTTCGCGGTTTGGCCTCAAAACCGTGGGAGAACTAGAGAAGTACGTGGCACCATCATGAAGCTTACGTCAAGACGAAGTTAAGTCATAAGGTGTTGCGGCCGTCCGATGAGTGGAGAAGAAAATAAACTAAAATACCCTCGGTGGTATGTAGTAGTGTACTAAAAGAGAGGGGTATATTGGGAAAAATTAGAAAACTTAGGGGTTAAGTTTTCTAGTCCTATAAATAGAGAGTAGAGCTATGAGAGAGGATGAACCAACGATTTGAGCCACCCATATTAGAGTATTGTGCTAGGGGTTTAGAGAAGAGAAGGATGAGTGCTTAGCCTATGTAATATGTGAGAGTTTTGAGAGAAAAATCTTTGTAATCTGCTAAAATAGGGCTGACCTCTTTGAGTAATGAAGTTTATTTTGTTATATACGCTTGAATTCCGCTCCTTCTAGTTTTCCTCTATTGGTTCCCTTGCCTTGTGTACAAGTTTTTCTTCTTCGGTGTTGATTTTCGTTTTCTTTTTGAGCTAAAATTTTAACACCTTAGGATGTTATTCTTCTTGATGCTAAAAGCATAAAATTCACATAGACATGCATATATGATAGAGTCTTGAATTCTCTTTCCTTTAGATAATCATCTTGGAGATCTTCTTCACCCGATGTTCATATCTAGATCCTTGAGTGATCTTTTCTCAAGATTCAACCTTTGTGTGGGGATGAGTTATGCATTGGTTTACTGTGGTACCTAGTGTTCGATTCCAACCATGAGATCCATTTTTTGTTGAATCTTCAAGTTTGGTTTTTGATATTTCTCTGGAGTCTCTGAACTTTCTAGGTAGGTATAGTTTTTCCGCTGCGTATTTGTATTGTATTCTGTTGTGATCTCTTATAGAGGTATGTTGGGTGATCAAATAGGATAATGTTATCAATTTCGTAAGAAATTTGTTGAGTCTCCTATTCAACCCCTCTAGTCACCACTCTTAATCCTACAATTGGTATCAGAGCCGATTTGATCACTTGTTGATCTTAACCGGTTTTGTGATCCGTAGGCGACATGAAGAGAAGTGAAAAAAATTTGTTATTTGATGGCTGTGATTTTTCGTACTGAAAGGTGCGCACGGAGGCTTATCTTCTAAGCCAAGAAAGTGCAGTATATGAAGTAGTTGATTACAACTACGAGATCACTGCTGCTCACACAACTTAGGTCCAAATCGAACAATATGAGACCAATAATAAGGCCAGAAATATTTTGTTCACTAGCTTGAGTCGGAATGAGTTTGACAGGGTCCAACACCTCCATACTACCCGGGAGATCTGGAATACTCTAAGTGTGTTTAATGAAGGAACTAATCAGATTAAAGCTAGATGCCAAAGCACATACAATCAATAATACCAAATGTTTATGTAAGGCCCCGGAGAGTCTTTGGATGCGATGTTTGCTCACTTTTATGGGATTGTTAGCAATCTTCTATCAATTGGTGTTTTGCCCTATTCTGACCATGAGAGAGTGATCAAGCTTCTATATGCTCTTTACCGTAGCATATGGGAAGTGAAGATCTCGAACATTGAAGAGTCTCCAAGTTACAACACGGTGATTTGTGATGAGCTCTTCAGCAAGCTTAAGTCCACCAAGATAGCCAAGGCGGCTCGGATTGGTTTCAAAATCCCCTGTCTCATAACATGGCGTTGGTTTCTGGACCTGGTGGTAGCAATCAATTTGTAGCTAGTTTTTATTATGCTAACACTTCATCGAGTGGATTTGCTTTGTCTTCTTTGGTTTCTGTCATAGAGGAACAGGTGGACGCACTGGATGATGAGGCCCTTGCCCTGATTGTGAAGAAGTTCACCCGTTTCTACAACAATCATTGAGACCGGAGGAATGGTGGTTCTCATGCCTGCTTTGAGTGTGTTGACACTACCCATTTCAAAACGGACTACCCCAAGCTCAAAAAGAGGGAGGACGGTAACCACGATTACAACAAGCACAAGAGGAAGAAGAAGAAACCCTTATTCAAAAAGAACCGTGTCAAGATAGCCAAAAAGATGGCCAAAGAAGCTTCTATGGCATTCGTTGCGGCTCTCAGCAACATCGACAGCTCTTCCAGCAAGGAGGAGAGCTCGGAGGAGGATGAACCGCAAGCAAAGAACAAGAAGAAGGCTAAGGACTTCACCGGCCTCTGCTTCATGGTGGACAACAACGACGACGACAGTGACCCTGAGCTGGATCTTTCCGAGGTATTGCGATCAGGAAATGAGCAAAAACATCTTTGTAGATGGTGACCTTTCAGCTCTTGATGATGATGATGATGATCCACTACTTCCCTTAACCACACCTGCTCCAGAGCTGGCTCCTGCTTTCTTTACTCCAGTAGAGGATCCTGCAGCGTCTACTTCTATTTCAGCTGCTTTCGAGTCTGCATCAGCAGTGTTTAAGAGGGAAGTACACTCATGGCATGAGACCTCTCAACACATTCAGTGGTGACACTCTCCACAAATGATGATCAGTGACATCAATGAGAGGGTAACGAGGTCCAAATCTGCTTCTCATACTCATTTTACTGATTCTGCAATCGTTGCTTCTTTTGAGCCCCATGATGTTGGACATGCTTTATCTAATTCGATTTAGGTCAATGCCATGCATAAAGAGCTTGAAAACTTTGAGAGAAACCAAGTTTGGGTCCTTGTAGAGCCACCCCCTAATGTTCACACTATAGGAACCAAATGAGTTTTCAAAAATAAATAGGGGAGGATTGATTAGCTCTCTCCTTTACTTCATGGTGACAAGACCCAACATCCACTTCGTCATTTGCTTGTGTGCTCGCTTTTAGGCTTCACCAAGGACGTCTCACCGCCAAGCCGTGAAACACATTCTAAGGTACCTCAAGCACACTCTCGAGTATGAGCTTTGGTTTTCTACTTCCTCTTTGCTTTCTCTTTGAGATTTTTTGGATGCGGATTTTGTTGGTTGTAGAATTGAAAGGAAAAATACCTCTAGTACTTGTCACTTCTTGGGTACTTCTCTTATGCGTTGGTCTTCTCGCAAACAGTCTAGCGTTGTGCAGTATACTACTGAAGCTGAATATGTAGCTGTTGCTCATATATTTTGTGGATGGTTGCTACTTTGAGGGATTTTGGGTTGAATTTTAGGAGTGTGCCACTTTTTGTGACAACACCAGTGCCATAAGCTTAGCCAACAACCCAGTTCAATACTCTAGAACTAAACACATAGATGTGAGATTTCACTTACTAAGAGACCACAATAAGAAGGGAGACAATGATTTTAGCTACATAGATATCCAACAACAGCTAGCCGATATATTCACCAAGCCTCTAGATACTGCAAGATTTGCCTATTTGAGAGGAGAGCTTGGTGTGTGCCATCCCTATGGCATTGTGTGTGTGAGAGAGTTGTCCTTTGTACATATTCTATATTACTTTTGTTGCATTTGTATTACATTTCTTTATGTAAGATAATCATAATAGTGGAGCTTTGACTTGTATGTCTTTAGCATTTTCGATTGCTAGACTTGAATTTGGACTAAATTGAGTAGTTCTGTGGAGTAATCTTTTAATCTTAGGCTCTTCTTGATGCTTTGACATGATACATTTCAAGCAAGCTTATTTTCTTTAAGATGAAATTTGACAATTTTATGGATCATATAGGATATGAAATGTTACATTCTTGACACCATGTTCATAATTTCTTAGGCTTAGTTAATGCTTGTGTTAAGACTAGTTTGATGAATATCTTGCTCTAGGTCTTCTTGGTTCAAGACAATGGATTGGAAAATATTGCACTATATTTTCTGTCTTTGTTAAATGTTTAGCTCATGATAAAACCATGGGGGAACATGTGTTCTTTGTGTCGCAAAGGCACTACTTAACTTGATGTAACACCCAAAAATTCAGTATTTGCAATAATTTAAAATTTTGCTAGAAATTTAATCAAGTGTTGCAACTTAGTTCAATGGCAAATTAATTTCTAAATTTAACCTGACCTAAGAGAAATTGTTTGATTGCATTCATGCCATTATAGATGCAATAAGATTTTATTGGGTGGAAAAAGTTTGCAAAATTTCGCTAGGATTCGCCGCTTTAAAACCTCTTTTGAAATATGTTGAAAATTCAAATTGGAAAAAGAATTTCTAAAAGAAGAATGCTCTCGAGCCGAAATCTCCTTTTCCTCAGCCCAAAACCCCCCTCCTCGCCTCTTCTTTCCCTCCCGCGTGGGCTGCCAGCCTCCCTTTCCCCGTGCCAGCCCGCTGGAGTTCCCGAGCCGTCGCCCCGCTCTCACTGCTGCGTGGGACCCATTGAGCTCCGAGCCGAAGCCAGCCGCCGAGCCGAGCGCCAAATCGAGCCGACGGCTCTCCTTCTTCCACCTCCGTCCGCCCGCCTCCCTGCTTAATGCCGTTGCCGCCGTTTTCAATTACGCCCCTCCCCCCCTCGTTCATCTCCCCGCCCCGAATCGCCTCCGTCGCGTGCACGTGCCCCTCCCCCTTCTTTTCCCCTTCATTTAAAACCGTTTTGGTGCTCGATTCAGTGCAGAAACCGCCGGCCGTTAAGGCCATGGCCGCCGCCCCTTTTCCCTTCAAATTCCGGCCACTCCGGCCACCATCTCCTCTATTTAAGCCGCCCTCTACCATCCCGGCACGATTCCGCACACCACACGCCCGCTCAAACCTCGTGTTTCCGCTCGAAACACCTCTGCCGCCCATCTTCTTCTTCGGCTCCGGTGAGACGTGCCACTGCCGTCTCTCTTCGCATGTGCTCCATCTCCGGCCGAACTAATCCCCTCCTCGTCTTTGCAGGACCATCCAGAGCCGATTTCGCGGTCCGTCGTTGTCGTTCGAGCGCTGGAGCTTCCTTTCCGCCACTGCACCGACCGCCACCACCGCCCTCGTCGTCGTCCAGTCACCCCGACGCCCCTCTGGCCATCCTTTAGCTCAAGGTGAGTTCGCCGGACTCCCCTCACTCCCTTCCGCCGCTCGTCGGAGCAGCCCGGTCGTCGGAGCCCCAATTCGGCCAACTCCGGCCGCACTCCGGCTACCCCGTCGCCGTTGGCCGCCGTTCGTGCCACAGTACCGAACCAGAACTACCTCGGCCGTTGATCTCCCTTCTACGGCCAGGATTGAAACCTCTTCGTTTTTGAAGTTCGGTTCATTGTGGACTCATGGACCGGCCATCCGACCCTGGTCCATGGGCTCATGAACCCATTCCACATACTTTTCTAATAGAAGAATAAACCAATAATGTTTATGACATCATAAATCCAATTTTTCAGTGTAAAAACAATTCGGATTTTCTCTGATAATAAGGAAATTTTGCAGAAACACCCGTGGAACTTCAAACGCTCATAACTATTTGCTCGTAGCTCCGATTTAGGCGATCTTTGCGCTCATATTCTCATAGCGACGTGTAGATTCTGTTTATAGGGTTTTTCCTAGTTTTAGGTCTTTTTGGTGTACTGTTCTTATGTTTGATTGTGTGCTCGTGTAGACGATTCAGTCCAAGAGTTCGGAAACTTTCAGGAAGAAGATTTTGAAGGACCTGTGCATCACTTAGACGAAGGCAAGTGTCTTGACCATGTTGTGAACCCAGTTTTTACATAAAGATAGTCTTTACCAAATATGCATGTTGTTTTACAAAATAGGTAGTATAGCAAATACTAGTGTTAGTTGTAGGTGTTTTATCCTTAGAATAACATCATGTTTACGCTTAGCCATGATTTTAGATGAACATGTAGCGTGTAGGTGATGAATCATGAGTTGAACTAAAAATTGATATAGGAAGTATGTCATAAAGACTGATGTTGTTAAGGAAGTTAACAACAAAAGATAATTGGGGTTTTGGGCAAGAAATGGCTACATTTCCCAGCATGGTTGGTTGTTTGGAAATGTTTGGTAATCTACCCTTATGGGGTTATTGGCGGTCTTGTCCAGACCATTTTAAGGACCGGTTCGTGGAGCGACCATCCATGGCAAACAGAACAACCACGAGACCAATATGGTACGGCTTGGCCTAGTAATTAGATGTTCTCCCAGTGTTATATGAGCCAATTGGATGTGTAGATAAGGAAGGGTTACTTCCCGATTCTACCCGGCACAAGAGGGGGCTTCTGGGGTGGAGGGTTACTCCACTTATGTACGGCGGTGAAACCTCAGTGGGCAAGTGTATACTGGGAGACTCTTTGGAAAAGCCTTGTAGTGATCTCCTAGCGCACACCCCAGAAGTGTGTAAGGTACTGGCAGGTACCGGCAACAGGGAAGATCATGACTTGTGGGTAAAGTGTACAAACTCTGCAGAGTGTCAAACTGAATATTCAGCCGTGCTCACGGTTATGAGCAGCATGGACCCTCACATGATTAGTCGGGTGGTTGTTTTTCTTGGATTGGGAATTGGGTTGAATTCTCGGAGGTTAAAGAAAATCTTTGGTACATTTTTTTCCCGTTTAAAATAAAATTTGTTTTCCATAGTTCAGGGATAAAAATCAGCTTTTATGCAATTGAAACCCTAGAGAATAGGAAACCTTGATTCAAGCCACCATATCAAATTCATTTTCCCCCACTTGTTGAGTATTGGAAATACTCACGCTTGCTGTTTCAGAAGGTGAAACTTTTGAAGAATTTCCTGAGGATGACTTCCCTGAAGATGATGCCGAGTTCTAGGCTTGTGAAACTCCCGGTTGGCTGCCTGTTGGCTTGGAGCTGCTCCGTTCTTTTTCCGCTGTGGTGTTTTTTTTCTTTAGACCCGTGTGTGGTCATTTTGTAATATTTAGCGTTGTAATAAGAAGCATTGTGTCTGTTACACTAATGAAGTCGCTATATGTATGAATAAACTGATCCTGGTATACATATAGTTTACACCAAGGCGCCTGTCTACCACGGTCTTCGTCAGACTCGTCCAGGACGTGAGGAGTGGATGGTGGAGGTGTGCATCTACGGTTCTCCAGAAGGCGACAACAACTATGAGATCGTGGGTATCCACAAACCAATGGCCGTCCGTGCAAGCTTCGAAGCAGGGATCCGAGACACAGCAAGGCAAGCACTGGCTCATGTCTGTGAGTGCCACAGGAGCACTCTGAGGAGGACTTCCTACGACTACTTCCCTCGCCGAGAGCGTGGAAGCCGGGACATCAAGGTGAAGGCAACCACCCACGAGCATAGCGGTGTGGCTCGAGAGTAGGTGCTTCTAGCCACCACACTGCATGAGGACTTGGATGAAGCTTTGGACGAGCTTCAGGACACCCGCAAGCGCCTTCGTGATGCCAAAGCACAGATCAGGGAGCTGCAGAAGAGCCTCAATGGGATGTCCAGCTCTTCTGACTCAGAGGACCAATCCGTTCACTCGCCCTCTCCCAAGAGGCCACGCCGTAGTGATCCTTCTAGCGAGGAGTCTTCGAAGGATGACGACCAGTCAACTGCCAAACCATCTGCCGGGTCGCAAGCTTGGGAGACCACCTGGAGCCAGTTTAATAAGTCGTCTAGATCGTTTGTGTTGTCTAGTCCTTGTGTGGTCGTGTCTGTTTTGTGATCAATGTTATGAGTTGGATCCTTGCGTGATTGTTCATGTAAGGTGGATGCTCTTTCTCCACGTTGCATCAGTTATCTTATAATATAATAAATAGTTGGGAGTCTTTTGCTCTTGTTCTTTCTGTCTCAGTCATATCTTGTCATCTTTGCTTTTTCCCTCTATTCTCCGCTCATACCTTGGCAACCAGCAGATGGTGAACACCAGGAGAAACCCCCGCGCCGACAACAACAATGTCAACAACAACCAACAACTTCCGCATCCTCCTCCACCACCTCAGTTCAACATGGAACAAATGATGGCCATGCAAACGCAAATTCTGCAAGGACTAGCTCAGACTATGGCAAATATGCAGCAGGCCCCCGTGAACATGCAAGCTCCTCCTCCTCCACCGCAGAATAGGTTGGGAGAGTTTATGAGAACCAAACCCCCAGTGTTCTCACAGGCTGTGGAACCAATGGATGCTGACGACTGGTTGAAAGCCACGGAGAAGAAACTCTGGATAGCTCAGTGCAACGACAGGGAAAAGGTCTTGTTTGCTTCACATCAACTTTTCGGACCAGCGGCAGATTGGTGGGACGCATATGTCAATACCCATGAAGGCGCACAAGCCATTACATGGGTGGAGTTTCGGACCAGTTTTCGTATTCACCATATACCAGCTGGGGCAATGAAACTCAAAAAGAAGGAATTTCATGAGCTTAAACAAGGAGCTATGTCTGTGAGTGAATATGTGGCAAAGTTCACACAACTATCAAGGTATGCCCCTGAGGATGTCGATACGGATGAGAAAAAGCAGGAGCACTTCCTAGAGGGCCTGAATGATGGTATCCAATATGCATTGCTTCCCCAAGACTTTGCAAGCTTCCAGGCTATGGTGAATAAAGCCCTGGTGGTGGAACACAAACGCCGCCAGATGGATCATAAGAGAAAAATATCTTCACAAGGTCAAGGCTCAAGCAGTCACTCCCGACCCCATTATAACCCACCTCAACAAGGACCCATGTTCCGCCAACAGAATCAGCATCAAAATTAGAACCAGCATCAGAACCAGAACAAGCTACAGATGCAAGCTCAGCGCTCGAACTTCCAAGCCCCTCGTCAGACCCAACCCCCGGCGCCTCAACAGAAGTTTGGCGATCAGGCACCTTCCACCGGAAAGGCATGTTTCATCTGTGGTGAAGTAAGTCATCATGCCAATAAATGCTCGAGAAAGAAACCCAACAACCCTCCTGTGCAGTATGGCAATGGGAATGCTCCAAAGCAAGGACAGCATCAAGCTCCAGGCCGTAATGGGAACCCGGCACCAGCTCCAACCAACCGAGCTCAACAGAACTATGCACGTGGGCGAATCAACCATATCACCGCTGAAGAAGTCCAAGAAGCGCAAGATGTGGTGCTTGGTATGTTCCTTGTCAACTCAAACCCAGCATCAGTTTTATTTGATTCAGGAGCATCGCATTCATTCATCACTACAAGATATGTTGCAAAGTATAATCTGTCAATTGTGCATATGAAGCAGCAAATGATTATTAGCTCTCCTGGAGGAGAGATGAGGGCAAAGTATATATGCTCAAAGCTAAGCCTTTATATAAGGGGGTAGACTTCTTAGCCAACCTTGTAGTTCTGGAATCCAATGGAATTGATGTTATTTTGGGTATGGACTGGCTAGCAAAATATAAGGGAATCATAGACTGCGCCAGAAGAGCAGTTCAACTAACTAACAGAGAAGGCACGCAGGTCGGCTTTGTTGCAACTATACCCTCGGTAGAGGAATGCTCACTAAATCAAATGAAGAGTATTCTTATAGAAGAAATCAACGTGGTGAACGAGTTCCCGAATGTTTTTCCCGATGATCTTCCAGGTATGCCGCCAGATCGTGAAATAGAATTTGTGATTGAGTTAGTGCCAGGAACTGCACCTATATATAAGAGACCCTATAGAATGGATCCCAATCAGCTGGCAGAGCTCAAGGAGCAAATCCAAGAGCTGTTAGACAAAGGGTTTATCCGCCCTAGTTCTTCGCCCTGGGGAGCTCCGGTCATCTTTGTACCAAAGAAAGATGGAACGCAAAGGATGTGCATAGACTATCGGGTTCTCAATGAAGTAACTATCAAGAACAAATACCTACTGCCTCACATTGATGGTCTGTTTGATCAGTTGAAAGGAGCGTGTATTTTCTCCAAGATTGATCTTCGGTCCAGATACCACCAGTTGAAGATTCACACTTCGGATATTCCAAAGACCGCGTTCGTTACCCGATATGGCCTTTATGAGTTCACGGTAATGTCTTTTGGCTTGACAAATGCACCAGCATACTTCATGTACCTAATGAATAAGGTCTTCATGGAGTTTCTGGACAAGTTTGCCGTGATGTTTATTGATGATATCCTGGTCTTCTCCAAGGACGAGGAAGAACACGAGGAACACTTAAGGATGGTATTACAGAAACTCAGAGAGAACTAGCTTTATGCCAAATTGAGTAAGTGTGAGTTCTGGTTGACAGAAGTACCCTTCCTTGGTCATATTATTTCATCAGGAGGTGTGTCCGTAGATCCATCCAAAGTAAGGTTTGTTCTAAACTGGAAAACCCCGCAGAACGTTTCGAAGATTCGTAGTTTCTTGGGTTTAGCAGGGTATTACCGCCGATTTATAGAAGGTTTTTCCAAGATAGCGAAACCAATGATAGAACTACTAGGAAAAGGAGCAGAATTCAAATGGACAGCCACTCGAGAAGCCAGTTTCAACGAGTTGAAGAAAAAGTTGACCACCGCGCCGGTTCTTATTATGCCAGATACCCAGAAGTCGTTCTCTGTGTATTGTGATGCGTCTCAACAAGGGTTGGGATGTGTGCTTATGCAGGAAGGTCATGTGGTAGCATATGCATCTAGGCAGTTGAGGAAACATGAGGAAAATTATCCGACCCACGATTTGGAATTAGCTGCAGTGGTTCACGCCCTAAAGATTTGGAGGCACTACCTCGTTGGCAACCGATGTGAAATATATACGGATCATAAAAGCCTAAAATATATTTTTACCCAACCGGATCTTAATCTGCGGCAACGAAGATGGTTGGAACTAATCAAAGATTATGATGTGGGAATACATTACCACCCTGGGAAAGCAAATGTTTTGGCAGATGCCCTGAGTAGGAAGGGTTATTGCAATATGACTATGTTGCAAGGAAGTCAGCCGAAATTATGCAAGGAGTTTGAGAGGTTAAATTTAGGTTTTGTTGCTGACATGGATGCAACGGTAATAGAAATGAAGTCACAATTGGGACAAGACATCCGAAAAGGACAACGGGAAGATGAGAAAATAAAGGACATCAAAGAACTCATAAAAACAAATAAGGCACCGGGATTCTCGGAAGATAATCAAGGAACAGTGTGGTTTGGGAAAAGGATTTGTGTGCCCAACCAGAAAATTTTGAAGGATTTGATTTTACGAGAAGCACATGATTCTGCATATTCCATTCACCCCAGAAGCACCAAGATGTACCAGGATCTGAAAGAGTATTATTGGTGGTATGGTATGAAGAGAGATGTTGCAGAATATGTGGCTTTGTGCGACACCTGTCAGAGAGTAAAGGCAGAACATCAAAGGCCAGCAGGATTATTGCAACCCTTAAAAGTTCCAGAGTGGAAGTGGGAAGAAATCGGAATAGATTTCATCGTCGGGTTACCCCATACTCAAGTAGGCTACGATTCTATCTGGGTAGTGGTGGATCGCTTAACGAAAGTTGCACATTTTATCCCAGTCAAGACAACATATTCAAGTGCGAAACTTACTGAGTTGTATATGTCAAGGATCGTGTGTCTACATGGGGTACCCAAGAAGATCGTGTCAGATAGAGGAAACCAATTTACCTCTCGCTTCTGGCAGAAGCTACATGAATCCTTGGACACTAAACTGAACTTCAGTTCCGCATATCACCCCCCAAACCGATGGACAGACAGAGAGGACCAACCAAGTGTTGGAAGACATGTTAAGAGCCTGCACCTTGAAGTACAAGCAGAGTTGGGATAAAAGCTTACCATATGCAGAGTTTTCTTACAATAACAACTACCAAGCCAGCCTCAAAATGTCTCCCTTTGAAGCTTTGTATGGTAGAAAGTGCAGAACTCCGCTGTATTGGAACAAAACTGGAGAAAGCCAAGTGTTTGGGCCAGAAGTTCTTAGAAGAGCAGAAGAGCAGGATCAGGCCATACGGGAAAACTTGAGGACTGCACAGTCCCGACAAAAGAGTTATGCAGATAATCAACGGAGAGGATTGACCTTTGAAGTGGGAGATATGGTGTATTTGAAAGTCTCACCTATCAGAGATCTCCGCAGGTTTAAGGTTAAAGGACAATTGGCACCCAGGTATATTGGACCATTCAAGATAGTCGCTAGACGTGGAGAGGTAGCCTATCAGCTGGAACTACCATCTGCACTAGCTGACGTGCATGACGTATTTCATGTATCTCAATTAAAGAAATGTTTAAGAATGCCAGAAGAACAGTTGTCCCTGCAAGAAGTGGACCCAAAAGAAGATTTGACCTATGTAGAATATCCTATCAAAATTCTGGACACTACAGAGCGAACGACAAGAAGAAAGGCTATTAGAATATGCAAGGTTCAATGGAGTCATCACTCAGAAGATGAGGCAACCTGGGAGTGAGAATATGATCTAAAGGAAGAATTCCCGCAGCTGTTTGAAGATCAATCCAAATCTCGAGGGAGAGATTCATCCTAAGGGGGGTAGGTTTGTAACACCCAAAAATTCAATATTTACAATAATTTAAAATTTTGCTAGAAATTTAATCAAGTGTTGCAACTTAGTTCACTAGGAAATTAATTTCTAAATTTAACCTGGCCTAAGAGAAATTGTTTGATTGCATTCATGCCGTTATAGATGCAATAAGGTTTTATTGGGTGGAAAAAGTTTGCAAATTTTCGCTAGGATTCGCCGCTTTAAAACCTCTTTTGAAATATGTTGAAAATTCAAATTGGAAAAAGAATTTCTAAAAGAAAAATGCTCTCGGGCCGAAATCTCCTTTTCCTCAGCCCAAACCCCTCCTCCTCCCATCTTCTTTCCCTCCCGCGTGGGCCACCGGCCTCCCTTTCCCCGAGCCGGCCCGCAGGCCAAGCCGGCCTACTGGAGTTCCCGAGCCGTCGCCCCGCTCTCGATGCTGCGTGGGACCCGTCGAGCCCCGAGCCGAAGCCAGCCGCCGAGCCGCAAGTCGAATCGAGCCGACGGCTCTCCTTCTTCCACCTCCGTTTGCCCGCCTCCCTACTTAACGCAGCCGCCGCCGTTTTCAATTACGGCCCCCTCATTCATCTCCCCACCCTGAATCGCCTCCGCCTCGTGCACGTGCCCCTCCCCCTTCTTTTCCCCTTCATTTAAAACCGTTTTGGTGCACGATTCAGTGCAGAAACCGCCGGCCGTTAAGGACATGGCCGCCGCCCCTTTTCCCTTCAAATTCCGGCCACTCCAGCCACCATCTCCTCTATTTAAGCCCCCCTCTACCATCCTGGCAAGATTTCGCACACCACACGCCCGCTCAAACCTCGTGTTTCCGCTCGAAATGCCTCTTCCGCCCATCTTCTTCTTCGGCTCCGGTGAGACGTGCGACTGCCATCTCTCTTCGCATGTGCTCCAACTCCGGCCGAACTAATCCCCTCCTCGTCTTCGCAGGACCATCCAGAGCCAATTTCGTGATCCGCCATTGTCGTTCGAGCTCCAGAGCTTCCTTTCCGCCACTGCACCAACCGCCGCCGCCGCCCTCGTCGTCGTCCGGTCACCCCGACGCCCCTCCGGCCATCCTTTATCTCGAGGTGAGTTCGCCGGACTCCCCTCACTCCCTTTCGCCACTCGTCGGAGCAGCCCGGCCGTCGGAGTCCCGATTCGGCCAACTCCGGCCGCACTCCGGCTACCCCGCCGCCGTCGACCGCCATTTGTGCCACAGTACCGAACCCAGAACAACCTCGGCCGTTGATCTCCCTTGTACGGCCAGGATTGAAACCTCTTCGTTTTTGAAGTTCGGTCCACCGTGGACTCATGGAACGGCCATATGGCCCTGGTCCATGGGCTCATGAACCCATTCCACATACTTTTCTAATAGAAGAATAAACCAATAATGTTTATGACATCATAAATCCAATTTTTCAGTGTAAAAACAATTCGAATTTTCTCTGATAATAAGGAAAATTTGCAGAAACACCCTTGGAACTTCAAACGCTCATAACTATTTGCTCGTAGCTCTGATTTAGGTGATCTTTGCGCTCATATTCTCGTAGCGACGTGTAGATTCTGTTTATAGGGTTTTTACCTAGTTTTAGGTCTTTTTGGTGTACTGTTCTTATGTTTGATTGTGTGCTCGTGTAGACGATTCAGTCCAGGAGTTCAGAAACTTTCAGGAAGAAGATTTTGAAGGACCTATGCATCACTTCGATGAAGGCAAGTGTCTTGACCATGTTGTGAACCCAGTTTTTACATAAAGATAGTCTTTACCAAATATGCATGCTGTTTTACAAAATAGGTAGTATAGCAAATACTAGTGTTAGTTGTAGGTGTTTTATCCTTAGAATAACATCATGTTTACGCTTAGCCATGATTTTAGATGAACATGTAGCGTGTAGGTGATGAATCATGAGTTGAACTAGAAATTGATATAGGAAGTATGTCATGAAGACTGATGTTGTTAAGGGAGTTAACAACAAAAGATAATTGGGGTTTTGGGCAAGAAATGGCTACTTTTCCCAGCATGGTTGGTTGTTTGGAAATGTTTGGTAATCTACCATTATAGGGTTATTGGCGGTCTTGCCCAGACCATTTTAAGGACCGGTTCGTGGAGCGACCATCCATGGCAAACAGAACAACCACGAGACCAATATGGTATGGCTTGGCCTAGTAATTAGATGTTCTCCCAGTGTTATATGAGCCAATTGGATGTGTAGATAAGGAAGGGTTACTTCCCGATTCTACCCGGCACAAGAGGGGGCTTCTGGGGTGGAGGGTTACTCCACTTATGTACGGCGGTGAAACCTCAGTGGGCAAGTGCATACTGGGAGACTCTTTGGAAAAGCCTCGTAGTGATCTCCTGGCGCACACCCCAGAAGTGTGTAAGGTACCGGCAGGTACCGGCAACAGGGAAGATCACGACTTGTGGGTAAAGTGTACAAACTCTGCAAAGTGTCAAACTGAATATTCAGCCATGCTCACGGTTATGAGCAGCATGGACCCTCACATGATTAGTCGGGTGGTTGTTTTTCTTGGATTGGGAATTGGGTTGAATTCTCGAAGGTTAAAGAAAATCTTTGGTACATTTTTTTCCCGTTTAAAATAAAATTTATTTTCCATAGTTCAGGGACAAAAATCAGCTTTTATGCAATTGAAACCCTAGAGAATAGGAAACCTTGATTCAAGCCACCATATCAAATTCATTTTCCCCCACTTGTTGTGTATTGGAAATACTCACGCTTGCTGCTTCAGAAGGTGAAACTTTTGAAGAATTTCCTGAGGACGACTTCCCTGAAGATGATGCCGAGTTCTAGGCTTGTGGAACTCCCGGTTGGCTGCCTGTTGGCTTGGAGCTGCGCCGTTCTTTTTCCGCTGTGGTGTTTTTTTTCTTTAGACCCGTGTGTGGTCATTTTGTAATATTTAGCGTTGTAATAAGAAGCATTGTGTCTGTTACACTAATGAAGTCGCTATATGTATGAATAAATTGATCCTGGCATACATATAGTTTACATCTGGTTTTGGTCTTAAAACCGGGTGTGGCACTTGATCTTGTGACCATCTTGAAAACTTGTGCGAATTGAATAATCATGAAAAATCAAGCCTCTTGTGCTAAAATGTGATCCAATATGGATGTCTTGAAGCCTCATGGTATTTGTCGTACCCAGTCACGCGACACTTTATTTGGATAAGAGGCAACTTGACGATAAAATGAAATTCAAAGAAATGTCCCTACCTGTTAAATTCTTTTTAATCACTTGATCAACCTAAGTCTTGGTTTTATATGTGAGTATTTGAAAAGCCTACTGTCATGAACACTTGTTTGCCTAGTTTGAGGTTAAAATTGGCTAGTTCTTAATGCTTATATTTCCTTGGCACGAGTGGATGTTTATATGGTGGTCACTTTGGAAATGATCCGGCTATGTAAAATTAAATGCACCAACCAATTCTTCGCATTTAGCTTGTCAAGCTTTATGCTCTTGTGTCAATGTCTCTTTTTGAGCCTCTATGCGATTGTGAGTTCTACGTTCTACCTTCCAGAGCCCTTTGATATTTCTAGCTCTCACAAATGCTTTGTGGTATAATTGTAAAAGCTCATTTAGGATTACATATTCATAATATTTTATCCTTGATGTTTGCATTGCCAAAGGAGGAGAGCATATGCACAAAGATGAGAATATTTGCAATAAACCTCAAAGAAAAATGAAAAATGTGCATTCATCAAAGGGGAGCATTTGTTTTTGAGTCCTTGAGTTTTTCTTGCTCTTTTGAGGTTTGTGGTTTGTCTTTGCCCCTCTTCGGCCTTTTGCAATCTTTCGTATGCCAAGTGACATAGTTTTTGCTCTTTCTCGAGTTTTGGTCACTTGGACATGCTTCAATTTTTCAAACCCAAATCTTTGTGTTTTGAGGGTTGTCAATGCACTCGTCAAGGGGGAGATTGAGCAACCAAGTTAAAATGTGCCTTTGGTTTGCATGTAATGAGTCATTGATAACGTTGGATTTGAAATGATTTTAGTTGGCATGAGCATGTTTATGTGTGATCATGTTTATGGCTAATTAAAGTTTGAATTGGAGCAGACTGTTTTAGAGTCCAGGAAATTATGCCTCACCGAAACATCTGTTGTGTGGGTTTTGACCACACCGAATAGTCCATTGTTACGGTGAAGTGAGCACCAGAGCATTTTTATTGCTGAAGCAAAAATAGAAGCAAACACCGGATGATCCGGCGATGGACTTAGAGAGCACCAGCGTATTTTCTACAGAGACGAGATTTTTGGAGCCAATTTTGAATATGTACGCCGGATGGTCCAGTGCTGAGTTTGTGAACACCAGAAAATGGACTAAAATGGCCACGGTAGTAGGAATGAGTCTACTACAAGAGAGGGGTATTTTAGAAAAAAAAAACTAGGAAACTTGGAAATCAAGCTTTCCAGGCCTATAAATAGAGGGGTAGGGTTATGGGAGAGGATGAACTAGCTATTTGAGCCCCTTGAGCCACCCATATAAGAGCATTGTGTTAGGATTTTAAAGGAGAAGAGGATGAGTGCTTAGTCTATATAATAGGTGAGAGTTTTGAGAGGAAAATATTTGTACTCCGTCAAAAATAGGGCTGACCTCTTTGAGTAATGAAGTTTATTTTGTTATATATGCTTGAATTCTCCTCCTTCTAGTTTCCCTCTCTTGGTCATCTTACCTTGTGTGCAAGTTTTTCTTCTTCGGTGTTGATTTTTGTTTTTCTTTTTGAGCTGAAATTTTAACACCTTGGGAGGTTGCTTTTCTTGATGCCAAATGTATAAAATTCACATACATATGCATATGTGATAGGGTCTTGAATTTTCTTGCCTTTAGACCATCATCTTCGAGATCTTCTTCACCCAGTGTTCATCTCTTGATCCTTGAGTGATCTTTTCTCAAGATTCAACATTTGTGTGGGGATGAGTCATGCATTGGTTTGCTATGGAACCTAGTGTTCGATTCCAACCGTGAGACCTATTTTTTGTTGAATCTTCAAGTTTGGTTTTTGATCTTTCTCTGGAGTCTCCGAACTTTCTAGGTACGTGTAATTTTTCGGGTGCATATTTGTGTTGCGTTCTGTTGTGATTCTCTTGTAGAAGTATGTTGGGTGATTGAATAGGAGAAGGCCATCAATTTGGCAAGAAATTTGTTGAGGCGCCTATTCACCCCCCCCCCCCTCTAGTCGCCACTCTTGAGCCTACATGAGTCCACCAATGCACGATGTGGCCGAAGCTAGGCGGCAGTAGGGCAAGAGAAGAAGGTGACGAGACCTCACCTGGGGTTCAGGGCTTGGTGGTAGTACTCGTGCATAGCCCTGCGGCGAACTAGGCGGTTTAGCGAGCCGTGGATTCGCCCCGAGAAGGGACTCAAAAATCGTGACGATGGGCATGAACACCACACCAAAAAGGTGGGGGTTTTGATCTCGGATGTTTTTTGGTGGGGAGCGGTAGGATGCCAGTGCCCAGGGACGAAGCATGGCACAACGGCGAGTCGCGTGTGCGATGGCACTGGGCAGAGGCCACGCGATGCCTGGAGGTGGCCGCACTGGCAGCAAGGCGTTGAACGCATGTGGCAAGGTGGGCTGGACCGTTCTTCGATTGTGTGGTCACAGCGCATTTGGACCTAACCAAGCTGACTCGTCCAATCCTGTTGGGTCACTTGGGGGCTTACTCGGCACGTATTTGAACATATACAAGATTACATGCTCGTTTGAAAAATGATGAGGTCTACCCTACCATCGCCTGTTTAACGGACGAGAACAAGGTCTTGCCCATTGAACGAGAGAGACTTTTTGGGCATCGGCTCCCAGCGAATTCAATAACCGGAGAGAAGAAGGTTGTGAGACCCCAAAACCGGGATCTCCTGTACCTCTTGTATCAGTCCTTGGATCAAGTAGCTGATACGCACAGTATAACAATAGTAGTATCACAGTCAAACTTCATACATAAGTATTATGGTTCAGAGTACAAAAAGTTTACAAACCATACTGTATATTACGAACCTGGCCGACAGGCCAACAAACACAGTGGAAAGCAAAAGCCCAAGCAACAAGCAGCTTAGGGTGTGAACGAGACTTCTAGGACTACTCTTCATCCCTACCTTCACCTTCGGCGAAGTCAGCATCGGCTTCCTCATCTGAATGCTAGCAAGAGTGAGTACGGAAGGTACTCAACAAGCCCTATACTACTTCAAGGTGTTTGATAGATGTATAAAGGGGTGTTTCAAGGATAGGGCTTTATGGTTTAGTTTTAAGTGTAAAATAGTTTATACAGGTATCCAATTGTATCATCTATGATTGACTTTAAAATAGTTTAAATTGTTGAAAACCAGGTAACAAGCTATATCTGGGGTTTTTTGGTCCTAGGAGGGGCTACACCTCGCTCCGTAGTACCTTTCATCACATCTGGTGTACCTCTAGTACCACACAGATCCTGGCGGATTCAGCTAACAACCTCATCACAAGGACATCTAGTCCACACACTCACTCATCAAGACATACGCACCTAGAGTCTATTCAAGCGTGACCATGCCTTCGCATGTCCATGACCGTGGACACGGCTATTTGAATAGGTTACACTCTGCCAAGGTTGTACAGCCTTACCCATGCGATATGCTCAGCCTCCAACTGTTGCCAGCGGAGGAACGAATCATACCGAGACCCTTCAATCACCTTTCCTGTCAGGCTTTTCTACGAGATTTACCCCCAAGTACTGGTGGTCTTGTACTGAACGCTAGGTTCCCTTTTGAAGCAATTGCCGGTCTCTGCACGTTCAAACAGAGAGCCACATAGTCACTTGACTGCTCGCTGCTCTCAGCCTCCTAGTATGATTCCCAACTCAGTCAGGTGAAGAAAAGTCAAGTCCTGCCCATTCAGGGTGCATGGTTGCACGGGGGTGGCTAAGCATGACGGCGCAAGACTCGGTCCTTAAACAGCCAGTGTACTACTCATTCTGGCCATGAACATCATATAGGTGACTCAAGCCCCCAAGAGCATCCTCCATTAGAGTACTACTCCACCTGCCCCTGCCAAAATAATTTTCACCCATTTTTACACATCTCCCACCATATCCCACATGACATCAATGATTTCATAGCCATCACGGAATTCACAACCATCAAGGATTCATGGTATATGAGTTATCATCGATAACAGTAAATCTTATCTCCCATGAGAGGTGTTTTCAAGCGACGTCCCCGAGGAGACATATTCAATCCTAAGTATGCTAGATATCAAGACGTCGTCTGTCACTAATACAGATAACAACAGTAAACCTAGGGTGATATGTGTTTTGGATGATAACATTTATGGCATGGCAAGTGTTTAATAGGATTAACTACTACAAGTAGTTTATAAAAGCGCAATACATAGCACATGCGATATAAGTCCAGTTTTAAGTTGATCATGTAGATTATTTGAAAACATAGGTTCAATCTGATCAAGGTGATAGGACTTGCCTTCTCCGAAATTCTCTTCGAGTTCTTGGTTGTAGTCGGGATCCTCCTTGCTCCTAACATTTTCCGCACAACACTCGCAGAACTCTGGTTGCTCTGCAATTGCAACTACGATCAATAATATCTACACTAGAGAAGAATCAAATAACACTAAATGGAAAGCCAAATAATCCCTAATCAATATCAAAATGTGACAGATGAGTAGATCTTGATTTTAGATGAATTTCAGCGAAATAATCGCCAAAATTGGAGCCAGAACGGAAAAATTATCGCTCCCGAAAGATTTAATCAGAAATTAAATCAGAAAATTACAAAATGGTATTGTTCATAGGTGGGACCAATAGGTGGGGCTCACTGAATTATAGCATGGGCCCACATGAACAGTGACTGGTTGGGCCAAAATGGGCTTGGATTGGGCCAGGTTTGGGTCTAGATGGGCCAGGCCGAGCTTGGACTGCACAGTACTGGCTACATAGTACTGGCCCACTCAGGTTAGGCAGGCCAGCTTTAATGGGTTGAGAAGTTGGGCCATCCCACTGGGGCACGACCTGCGGGTGGCTGGGCTGGCCGGCTCAGCTGGGCCGCGTAGGCGTGAGGATGATGAGGAGCGATTACGGCAGAGTGACGCTGGAGGGCTCGCTAGAATCACTCACCCACTGGGGTTTCACGATGACGGATGGATGCTGGGCTTCAACATGCAACGACAAGTTCATCTAGGGCTTTATCGGCGGTGGGCTGGGGCCAGAGCGACACCAAACAGCGGTTGGATGCGGTCTACACGGTGGCACATAAATTGGGCAGCCTTTCCCCTAGCCAACGTGTGATTTCCTTGCACGAAAAAGGAGCCTAAGGCTCCCTGGACGATGCGGCACTATAGCCAGACTGCAAGCAGAGGCACAATCACACCGGCGGTGAGCTAAAACACAACGGCAGAAAAAAAAGCTCGACAGTGTGCGGCTACACGCGAGAAGGAAGCACAGGGGCGACGACATGCTATCTAGGGGGTTGCGCGAGGGGGCAAAAAGCTCGTCGAGCTCGGAAATAGTGAGAAGCTGGATGGTGACCGGTGATGCAATGGAGCGGTGACGGCGGAGGCGGCTCGGCTACCAACGCAGGTGGGCTCCCGTCGGGCTTCTGGTGAATGAATGGTGGCACAGGGATGGCGACGTCTTCCTCGAGCTCCTGGGCAACACGTCGCTGGCTGATCGACGATGGCGAGCTGCGGTGGCATGCAATGGTGGTGGCGACGGTGAATGGGAAAAAGGGGAAGGAGAGGGGACCGGGGCTATGCTATTTATAGAAGGGGAAGGGAGCAGTGAGGCGGCGCGGTTGCTCGCGTCACCTTATCGTCGGTGAGCTGAGCGGTGGTGAGGTGGCGAGGTGACTCCCACCTTTATTTCCGTGGCATGGCCAGACTGTGCCGGCCATGAGCGTGCACACGCGCAGAATTCGCACGGCATGGCAGGATATGGGCGCACAAGCATGGGCAGAGAAAGAGTGAGTGAGAGAGGAGAGAGCGGGAGAAGCGGAGGTCGGTCGGGCGCATGGGTTATTTCCCGGAGAGGGGAAATCGACAGTCGGTGAAGGGCACTTCACGCTGGAGGGAGGATAAAGGGGGAGAGGCACGGGCGAGCGGGCAGGCCGGCGCATGAGCGAGTGGGCTAAGTGGCGTAGTCGGGAGCACGCAGAGCAAGGGCCGACGCAGGAGCTGGGCCAAGCGCGCTCGGGAGGAAGAGAGGAGAGGCTGGGCCGGCGTTTGGGCCAAATCAGAGAGGACAGAGGAATCCGGCCCGGGGAAGAAAGAAAAAGGAAGAAGAATTTGGTTTTCGGAATTAAATTCAAATGAGAGATTTGAATTTGGATTTGACTTTGGATTTGGATTAATTCAAATAAATATATTTGAATTATGATTTGAACTTGAATCTTGAGCTTCCTAAGATGATTTGAATCAAGGAATTTGAATTTGAATTGGATTTCAGCCGAATAAAATCTAAGAGTAGATTTGAATTTGAGAGACATTCAAATTCAAATCTCCACACAAAGAACCATTAAGATCTCAAACCAAAGCATATGAACTAGTTTAAAGCAAGGATTAATTCAGAAATTGTCTTGGTGCAATTTGGAATATTTAGCCCAAATAATATATTCGAATATATACATACGAGTATATATACTTTAAATATATATTTCTTGGTTTTATATTGGTTTAAATGATTAGAACTTTTTTAATTTTGAGTGAAAATTGTAATAAATTTACATGCTAAAACTCAGGGTGTTACAAAAGTCTCGCCCATTCAGCAGACGAGAACTTGATCTCACTCGTTGAACGGGCGATACCTTCATCTCGCCTGGACAACGGGTGACATATTAGTATCGCCCACCTACCAGGAAACATATTCAATTTAATTCAATTATAAAAATATATGTATAACTTGTTTTTGTAATATAGGTTTTGTATTCAGTAAATTGAAAAATATTGCACATTCATTCGACAAAAAATGGTAGTTGTGCATACAGTTATCCAAACGGTTCATTCTATCCTTAATTTTAGTTGGATGTCATTTTGTCAATATTTCTTTATTTAGTTGGTGTAAAAGTGTGTGGAATTTTTTTATGAAGTGACTTTGTGTGAATAGAAAATCTAATTTGTCAAACAATAGTAGTTATGAAGCTTAAATATCATATAACCCAGCATAGAGTTTACATATGTTGATAAATATTACATAGGACATAGGGTTTTTCATTGCAGCGCGAATGGACCCTAACCATAAAGAGATGACAATAAATGTTGGCATTTATGGTACAGCTAAAGACTAACTTAATAGCGTGTCACTGCTAAACATAACATGCTTTAGGGAATGAAAATAGGTCGGGATACAATATATGCTCTCTACTGAGTGCACCTAAGATATTTGCCCTTTCTCAGGGCATCGGGGCCCTTCACCTTAGCGTGATGGGCCATCTTCCTCTTTCTTTTCCTCTCTGCTTCCCGTACTTCTACACGGCCTTCCTCATGTACTCCTCCTCCTCACGCTTCAGTCTTAGTTTCTCCTGTTGTTACTCGTACTATCGGCGTTCGAAGCTCCCCTCCTCCACCGCATCTCCATGTCAACCCACCGCTTCTTGTGCTCATTTTGCTCCATGCTCAGCCATTCCATGAAGTCATAGATGGGTGGAGGAGACTGGACAAATAAAACAAGAGGGGAGATTAGTAAGATAGTGCATCAAATTGTATGTAAAGTGGCACATGAGTGATCTATGTCGTTATACCGATGGGTACTTATATGTTCCATGTTGAGGCGGGTTGTACTGGTAGTTGGCACACATGAAGAAGCGTCTGCCATAGGTGGAGATGTCATGGGACTCGCGAAGCCTACAAGGGTCACCACAGAAGCACATCGGCGATTTGACCCCCTGGGGATGAAAATCCCCTAATGTTTCTTGGATGGGTTTGGTGGAGCTGAGAAAGACATTGCAGTTGAGAGAGCTGAGGAAGGAGTCGTCTATCCATGGTTTAGGGTGGGGTTATTTATGGTAGTTGGGGGCTGGTGCATGGACTGAGTGCATGGGCATGGCTGGGGCTAGAGCATGGGATTCCTTGTGAAAGCTGAAAAAGTTGTGGTATTGATGCTTGGTAGAGATTTCCTGTGAAAGCTGTTGCTTAGTGTGGTCATTTCGTTCTACAAAAATTCTATAAGGAGTTATTGCTGCCTCTACATGAAAGGTAGGGAATCGTAAGAAAGCATTGGGCTTAGAAAAAAACATATTGGTAAAATGATAAATCTCGGCCAACAATGCAGAAACACATTAAAAACTGCAAATACCGAACACAACTATTACGCATAAATTATCGCACAGTCCTTACATCAGGAACATAAGTAATACATAACTAATACAACTTAGTTCTCACATCACGGACATCAAATTGTAACTTTTCGACATGTGTGTCGTATGGCAGTGTTACTGTGTTATATAATCGTACTTGAATGAATTATCACTGGCCTTTATTGTAAATACCTTTTTACCCCACATATTCCTATCTCCCTCCGATGATCTGCCTTCATCAGCTACGTGACGAAAGGTATATACAACACGTCTAATATTATATATTCGTACATGTCTACTTTCTATGTATTACATATTCAGACGTTACTACTTATAATGTCATTACTGTAATTTTTAATCCCATGTGACATCACGTTACCAGCTTCTCATATTGAAGTCACCTCTCGCTACCACCTTTTCAGGGAGATGCGACCCCTCGCTGCCAGCGTTTAAGATTGACGTAACCTCTCGCTGCCACCTTTTCAAAGCGATGTGACCGCTCACTACAAGAAGGCATCTAATGCATTCACTATATCTAAATTACATGCCTACACTTGGTCCATACACCATCAATCCCTACTTATAAAATGTGAGGCTAAGGCAACAAGAAGGTCATGACATCATAGTTTTCCAAAAAACCACTAGCATCTGATACTTAATACCACACCATGGCTGCCTACTCAAGTAGATATTTCTCGTGGACATCCAAATTCTCAATGATAGCCCTACAAACTATGAGGGAGAATCAGGCAAAAGGTGACGATGTGTTTAATAAGGAGAACCTGAACAAAGTGCTGTCAAAATGGCAGACTATGACCCATTGTCCCTGTTTCACCACGAAAGAATGGCAGTGAATGGTAAGCTCTGTGACCTCCATGGACTTAAAGACACACTTGTTAGAGACCCGTCAGAGATATATCATGGTGTGCGAACTTGCCAACATAGCAAAGTGTCTTAGCAAGCGAGCACACACCATATTTATGCACCCTCAGCAGTACGAGGAGCACATTAAGGTACATTTATCGTTATTACATGTCTCAGTTATTTGTTTGGTTGCACTTCTAAGACACATTTATATTTTTTATGCTCTTTTTGTATACTAAGTATTCCCTCAAGATGAAGAGTTGCTTAACCAACCCATCGAGAACTTTTTAGGGCTGCATTTGCTTTTTGGTGACGACTGCCTACCCGGACATAACTAGAGGCACAAAGGTGGTCATTCGAGACCTTCACGCCGTTGCGATAGAGGTGGTGGTTCAAGCCACCGTGAAAGAGGTGATCGTTCGACAACCACCACAGGAGGACCTGCTTCTACCACTTTCACCACAACCGAATGTGTTAGTTCCGATGATGATGACTTCATGCTTAATCCTTAGAGAACTTCACACCATTGTGAATTCCATGACGACGGGGTAAATGACTAGGATCCTAACATTAATTATTTTCCGTATACACTGGCACCACATAGACCAAAATCCCCAGAATACGATTACCATTGGATGAACTGGGAGATAAGGCACAGACAACTTCAAGGGCCATTTCATCCATAATGTTTATGCTAATAATGTTTACCTTAGCATTTTGTTATATTTTCTTGTACCATGTTGTTCATAATTGAATAAATTGTACCTAGTCATGTGGGATGGATCGAGAACACAGTTAATAAAAACATGGCTAATAACAAAGATCCGACATAAACATCCAACATGATATGAAAACCACATAATATAAATACTAGCACAAAGTACACATAAAATAGTAGCATGAAGTACACGTACATAACACCATGAAACTAAAAATGATATAGAATCCTACAGGTTACGTCCCCTCTTAGTGATGAGGCCCCTGGTCACATCTGTCCTAAGGACCCTACACCTCCTCGCTCGCACCTGGTGAGCTAAGTACGTCAGGTGGTCCGGTGGAACGAGCGGTCGCTCAGGTCGGCCAGTGAGCGGTGGAGTGGCATAGTCGTACTGGGAGGGCTGAGTCCCCGGGAGTGGCACACCCGGTAGCTATGACGCACTGAGCTTGTCGATCTGTCTAAAGATGAAGTCGTACATAGGGAACTGACTAACGTCCCTTCTAAGTAGCTTCGTGTAGCTACCATGTGCCTTTACTTCCCAAAGATCGTCGATCTCTGCACATGGAACGGTGAAGAAAACATGTTAGCACCAATAAACAAGGACATATGTAATAATATGGCATGCATGAAGCCAGTGTCGTACCTGTGCCAGAGAGCGAGAGCTCGAAGGACCAGGGTCTGTAAAGGAAGGGTGTGTCGCACCGAAGCTGGCGTGGAAGTGGTCACCGGCACCTGTGAAGGGTGGCTTAGACGCTGTGACACCGTAGCGGGGGTCACCGACACCAAAGAACAAAAGCTGAGGCAATGTGCCACTATAGTGGGGGTGACCAATCCTAGTGAAAGACTGCCTCGCCGTTGTATGAGTCGAAGAGGAAGTCGGCGTCAAAGATGTCCTTGATGACTCGCTGCGAAGGTCGGAACTACCGGTCGGTGCAGCGAGACGATGAAGGTGCTAGACGGTCATGCCAGGATCTGAGCTGACCCTTGTGGTCCCATCGCAACATCTAAGGATGAACTGTAGCTCAACGATCTAAAGGCTTTGGCCATGCTCTAGATAATCCAGCCAAACACCGCACTTATCTCGGCCCTAGGGACCTCACCGTCACTGTCGAGCCACAATTTTGATGCATGTGCCTCAGCATCAATCTAGCACAGTATGTCCCTCTGCAAAGAAAAACTTCATTTCAGTTCACAATTTTAACTAACAATTGAAGTAAATGAGGAATCGTGTAGGGTTATTCGTACCTCAAGCGAACGAGTCTGGTCTCTATGCGTAGGGTACGTGTCGTGCATGTTTGCCACGTGTTGTGGAAACTCAGTCGGTGTCTACGTCACCTGGATTCGTGTCCAACGCACGAACCACAAGAGGTACTCCGCGTACGCCTCCTCTGAGTGTGGCCGCTCCTCGTCCACGACGTGCTCGACAGCTTGGTCTCATTCTTCAACCCACCTCTACACACACGACACAAACACACTCATGGAATGAGCCCCCATCTGTGTCAACCTGCAAAAACATAAGTCCATGAATACAAGGTGTACACGTGGGTCGTATGAAAATGTAATTACAACATTACACACCTGCGTATATTGATAGGCACCTGGAACTTTTCAAACTGTCGCATCATGCAATGCGGTGAGTACTCCTCGATGTAGATGTCGAAGACGAGGGCGCGAGTCATGAGCCAGTACTCCTGGTCACGTACGCAGAGCACCGAAGGTCCAAGAGAAGCGTGTCGAAGTACCTCATCCTCCGTGTACAGCCACCGGTGCACACAGTCCACAGTCAGCTCATCGAACTAGTGAATGAAGTCTGGGTACGCGTGGTGTGTCTGCACGCTAGACCAACTCAATTGTGCAACCAAACTAAGTTAGAGAATAAAATGAAGTGATCAATATAAACGTACACAAATAGCATAGCACTTACCCTATGTCTGCACCACAAGGACCCCATGGTCGGGCCGTCGACGTCGTCCGCAGGATACTTGTATGCACTAAGGTCGACAACGGGCCTGCCAATGGCGATGCGCTCGTACGACCACATTTGAAACAGCAGAGGGCACCCGATAACGATCGCGTTGTCGTCGGTCTTCGTGCACCCATCACACTTGCTGCACCATTTCACGCAACATCTAGTTTCTGCTTCATCCATGTCATTATGGAGCCTCGTAATCCTGCGTCGCCCCTTTTTCTGCTTCATCTTGTTGGGATTCGGTATGAACACAGCATCGGGCCCAGGTTCCTTTATGAAAGAACCATAAATTCTAAAACCATAGACCTTATAGTTTCAGGTGTCGAACAAAGCTTCCTTCTTGAAGTAGTCAGAGATATACCTTTGAGTCCTCATCCCTATCATAGCACACGAGGCAATCACATGGGAGTATAGCTTATGCAATAACATCGGCTTGTAGCAGGTGCAAACGCACCTGTCATCGAAGATGGTGCACTCGTGGATAACTCTCTCACGCTTGCCGTCTCTCCTTCCTTTATCCATGCATAGAATTTCGTATATATGATGTGCAATTCCCATGATCTTCACCCAGTTCATCTTTGCCTTCTCCGTCTTGTCTTTCATGTACTTAGTCATCTCCGTCCCATAATCATACTAGCATTATTCAACGTCATGTGCGCTACTGCATAGCGGTCCCCAAAATACTTTCATGTTCCTTGAAGTATGAACTCTACAATCCCCACGAGCAGTAACCCCCTCGCACCTTTCATCACCCACTTCTAAACCTTTACTAAATTTGTAGCTATAATATCGTACCTAGCCCCATTTGTATCGTAGAGAAGAGCCCACTTCTCATTGGGCTCATTCTCAATCCACTCGCTAAATAACCTGGTAGATGACCTGCTCCTCCATGTCATGCTATCTTCATTGTCATCTGATAGGGACTCAACAGGTATTGGTATATCCTACGGTCCCGTCACAGGTCTCCCTGCACGCTCCTATGTTCGCTTCTTCATTAGCTCATCCAGTGTCTTCCAAAGAGCATCAAACTTCCGTTGCTGGTTCTGACCGTACAACCTCTTGAACATGTTCATGATATTTTTGTTCTTGAATTGGTAAAAGAAGTTTGCACCCAAATTCCTTATGCACCACCTACTCTGCAAATCTAGCCACACATGTACAATCAAGGCATCGCTCGTTCCATTTTGCAACTCCATAATTTCCTTGAGCATCCCTGTATGCCAATCATGTATAATACACACATTCGACTGAGCACCAACAATTATCATCCTCACACGATACAGGAATCAATACCAACTACTGCTGTTCTCACACTCCACAAATGCAAAGGCCAACAGTAGAACTTGATTGTTCCCATCAATCCCAATAGCAGTCAGGATCTGCCTCATGAACTTACTAGTAAGGAAAGTGTCGTTGATGCACAAGAAACATCACTTCAGGACGTACTTGCCAGGTTTGGATAGCAATGTGTACTTATCAATATCGTAATACATCCCCGGGTTCCTTTGAGCAATGGTTTGCAGCAAATGTGGCAGATTATCATATGACGCTTTATAAGTCCTAAACCTCATCTAAATTGCCTTCCTCTTTGCCCTCCATGCCTTACTATAGCCGATAGTGTATTTGTACTCCTCCTCAATTTGCCTGATTATGGACCCTGGTTGGTACTTCAGATTGTTCATAATCTGAGCGTACATCACATTGGCGACAAAGGTTGAGGTGATGTTCTTATGGATGGGCTCAAGTTCGTCCATCATGCAAGTGTGCTCAACCACAATCGACACCTCCCAATAGTCAACCCACTTCCCCTTGAAGTCATGCACCCACCATAGGCAACCTTTATTCACGCACTTCACATCATATTCCTTCTTACTTGACTTGACAATATAAAACTGACGTCAAAGCAAGGTCGCCCATTGAGTCCTTTATGGCCTGACTAGTAGGATACCTGGCACCTTAGCTCACCTCATTCTATGTATACTCCTAGGCTACTTAATTCCCCTTATTCACCACAAGTTCGTTGAAGTTTGGATTGTTCCAGTCCGTGGGAACCGAAGCATCATCCTCATTATCCGAGATGTCTGACTCAGGAGTTTCATCAGCCTGAAGATCATCCTGCTTCATCTGTTCGATTAGAGAAGGAATTCATTCCCCCTCTTTTGCCTCACCAGTCAGTTCAATCGGATAATCGAATGAATGTGCACTATCCGAACCAACATCTTCATCATACTCTTCCTCATCACCCTCATTCTCCGTGTACCCTCCACCCTGAATCTCCCAAACTGCCTCCATATTCTTCCATTGCACAAGCAACATAGAGGCCAACCTATGTGCATAACATCCTGCATGTACCTATTCCACATTTCATCTTTCTAGAGTGGGAACACCTCATAATACGCACCTTCTCTGAAACGGTTGCACATAATGCTAATAGTCATATCTTGAACCTTAGGGTCTATTTTAAAACCCCACATCAACCAGGCATACAAGTGTCTGACACTTTTGTGCATTGGTCTGGATATACTCTTGTCCATTAACTTAAATACGGACAGTACTACCTCTTCCAGAACATATAAGATTTCACTGTCCACGTAAAAAAATCCTAAACTGTCACATATCCGATATACTTGATAACCATCGATAAAAACTATGGCATTATTACGACAGAACGGAAAGAATCATGTTAAACTACATCTACAATGCAAAATTTATTACAAGCATAGCTCAACATGTAATCTATACTGTGACAACATATTCCCGGATCGTTACATTAAACACATATAATCCTACATCTATCATATCAATTATGACTGCAATATATCTAAATTCTACATCTAATACCTAACATATGTCTAAATACTACATCTAATTACTAAGATATACATATAAATATGATCTAATTGTTGAACTATATCTAACCCTAATTCTAAAACTAGATCTGCATTTTAACCTACGTCTAGTGACTATCCTACCAGGTTTGTAAAACAAAACCTATATCTAACATCTAACCTATATCAAAATCTAGCACTAGTTACTATATTATCGGGTTTGTTAAAAAGAATAAGAAAAAAAATTACCTCTTTTTTTCCAATAGAGCTTCGCCGCACAAATCTCCCTCCCCTCCCCTCCCCTCTCCTCTTCTCTCGGCTGAGTGCGAATGAAATAAGATGCTGACGTCGGCAGGGCCGGCCGTGCCGGCCTAAGTACTCAAAAGATCTCGCTCGTTGAACAGCGAGACCTTTTAGGTGGGCCCGCGTGGCATCGCAGCCACGAAGATCTCGCCTATTCAACGGGCGAGATCAAGTTCCCGCCTACTGAATGAGCGAGACCTTCCTCTCTCTGATTATTAAATTCACTGGCAGCCAGGACCCACAAAGTCTCATCCGTTCAACGGGTGAGACCTTATTCTCATCTATTGAACCGGCGACGATAGGGTAGATCTCATTATTTTTCAATTGAGCATGTGAAATTTTTGAAAAAATATATATATAAAATCTGTATTAGTAGAGATTTTTATATTTTAAATAAAAAATGTAAATATAGACTTGCCGCTCGTTGAGAGGCAACACGCCATGTTTAAAAATAAAAAAATATTGCATTTGCTCTCACTATTAAAATAATCATGGAAAGCTTTGAAAAAATTATATGATGTAGAGAATACTATCATCTAGCTCTTCAAATATATTTGTAATTTTTCAAAATGGACACATATATTTACATTTTTTAAATTTTAAAAATATAAAAATAAAAAAGTTCCGTATTGGTATGCCTGTCGTTGCAGCAATTGAACATTCGCACTATTCTTGATTTGCCACAATGTATTTCTGTTGTTTTTCTTCTTGAGAAGCGATGAATTCTATCATTATTTATGATCTTTGCGCGGACAGGGATTGCAAAATCTCCAGGCCACAGGTGGCCTCTACGCAGCGTTTCTGATGAACAACGAGTGTTCCCTTTTTGTCCACAGTAGAGAGTGACGAACAACGAGTATTCCCCGTTTTGTCCACAGTAGAGAGTGGCGAACAACGACCGCGTTTCCGACGCCGCTCTCCCTCCAGTGGCCTTGCTGCACCTCGGAGGGGGAGGGAATCCGAGGGATCGAAGTCCCCTGGAGATATAGTCTAGGTTATAGTCTTTAGCTAGTAGCTTATGTTAAAGATGTCTAAATGGGCGGCCCGGCCCGGCACGGCACGGGCCCAGTCAGGCACGGCCCGTTTTGGGCACGGCCCGTTACAGCCCGTTAGCTAAATGGGCCGTGCCGTGTCGGCCCACATGCCGTGGTTGCAGCCCAGGCACGGTCCATTTAAGATCGGGTCGTGCCGTGTCGGCCCGTGACACGATAGGCTCATTAGTATTTTTCTGGCCTGGCGGCCCGTTAACACGTGAAAATCCCGAAAAACATCAAAAAACCGCTAAATGCAGGGATCGAACTCAAGACCTCATACATGGGAAGCAATGACTCTACCACCCTGTTAAGGATCTCTTTATGTATTAGGGATAAATAAATTATATAAAATCTTAAAAAATAGAAAAACTTAAATGGGTCGTGCCGTGCTGGCCCGGCGTGCCACGGCTCCGGCCCAGGCACGGCCCGCCTAACCGTGCCGTGCCGTGCCTGGGCCGGGCCAATTTTCCCGTGCCGTGGGCTGGCCCGTTAGGCCCGGCCCAGTTGGCCATCTTTAGCTTATGTGTTGGTAGATTAGGTGTTTCCGTCAGTACAAGTTTGATTTTTGGGAGGTGTCATCTTAGATGATTTCTCGCCAGGCTTGTGGTCCTATTGGTCTTTGGTGAGCTCGTCAGCTTCTACATTAGCTCCGACAGAGGCCATGGTAGGTTTTTATCGAGGTATGATGTTTTTTGGTGCGGGTTTGTGGTTTTGGTTGTGCCTGGTTTCGAACATGCTCCCTCGGTGGTTTGCTTGTCGGCAGTGGGTTTGGCACCGGTGCTAAAGTTGGAGATGTCTGCTCGCTCCTTGAGTGAGGTTTCAGCCTTTGCCCGGTTCGCAATGCTAGTGTGTTCAGCGATGCCAAGCCTTGATAGGCTATCTCTAGTGTTGCAAAAAATTGAAGCGGACTCGCTATGGGAGCATGCGATGTATGGCTTCTTCCTCGATGCAGCTCTCCGTCCAGCTCCGACGAGGAGGTGCAGGGTCTGCTTGGGTGGTTTGGAGATGAAGCAGTTGTCATAGACCTCTTTAGGGTGGCGTTGTAACTCTAATCTCTTCAAGGGGTTTGTGTGTAAATAGTGTTTTGTAAAGTTTATGTTTCATCTATAAAATACAGACCCGTCCTAACCTAAATTAGGACAAAGCAATTTCTCTAAACAATTAAGACTAAGCTCCGTCCTAACCCAAACCACCACTTACCTATTTTGGCACATGTAACAGGATAGCGATGTGTTTTTTATGTGGCACGATGAATAAAGTGCCTTAAACACTCATAACTTGGGTAAATGATCATCGTCTCCAGAGATGCAACTCAAGACAGTAAATAATATGAGCCCACGCAAAGATATATAGATCCGTGAGTTTAGTCCTCGCAATCTGCTAACACTTTCTGTAACCCAAGTTAGAATTTTACAAACTTTCAGTAGTTCGTTACTCTCTAATCTTTATATCTTTAGTTTTTAATCTCTAATCTTTATATCTTTAGTTTTTTTAAGACGATGTGTGAGTCCGTACAGGTGATACGTGTGAGTATGTATGCGGGATTTCGTGTTGTAAGGTTAAAAAAATACTCGGGTAATCTCTTTTACTCAGCTGCGTCTCTACAGAAAACACGTTGCAGAGCAACCAACCGTGTACGGGCACACTTCCAAAGCCTGTCCGTGTCGCCAGTCGGTCAACGCAGAGGTCTCCCACTGAGCTGAATTCGCACGAAATTTCCTCGTCAGAGCCACCCAAAACCCCCCTCGAATCGGTGTGCACAGCACGGCCGCGGGCAGATTCCTCCCCTCCCAGCCGTTGACTCCGCACTTCCCACTCTCCTTGTCACCAACCGCGCGCGGCCTCTCTCCGACCGGCGAAGCGGGATGGCGGAGGTGCTGGCCGGCTGGATGGTGAGCCCGGTCATCAAGATCGTTGTCGACAAGGCCAACGCCTGCGTCTCCGACAGGATCAAGTGGCTGAACGACGGCGTGCCCAAGGCGCTCAAGCGGCTGGAGACGTTGCTGGTCCAGCTCCGCGCAGTTGTGGGGGCCGTCCAGCAGCGGAGCTCCACTGCCAGCAGCACGGACCTCCGCGCGTGGCTGGAGCAGCTCATGGATGCCGTCTACGAGGCCCAGGACGTCCTCGACCACTTCGACGACTCTGCTCCCCAGCCCGACTCCTCCATCGCCAGGGTCAGCAAGCGGATCCTCGGTACCGACGAGCGCGTCAACAGGCTCAAGGGCGTCGTCAAGAAACTGGAAGAAGTCCTCGCTGGCTCCCGGACGCTGCTCGCGGCCGCGGAGACCATCGCGCTGGCGTCGGGGTCGGGTGAGCTGAGCGGCCACCACCGCCCGCTCGGCCGCGCCTCGGGCCCCATGTGCCTCAACGAGGACGCCGTGTTCGGGCGCGACGAGGTGCTCCTACAGATGGTGTCCTGGCTCGTCGGCACGTCCGACGCCGACGCCCAGTCCGTTTCCGTCCCCGTTGCCGCGATCAGGGGCCATGGCGGGATGGGGAAGACCACGCTGGCGCAGCTCCTGTTCAAGGATCACACGGTGGCCTCCACCTTCGACCTCAAGATCTGGGTCCAGCCTGCCCCCACGGACAACGAGCTTGAGCTCGCCAGGCAAATCCTACAGTCCGCCAACGTCGAGGTGCCGGACGGCATGAGGAGCTTCCACTGGCTACAGTCGAAACTCCAGGAGAAAGTCTCGTCGCGCAAGTTCCTGCTGGTGATCGATGACGTCTGGAACAGAGAGGACATGAAGGAGCATGACTACCGAGAGATGTGGTTCAAGGTGCTGGCACCCCTCAACAACGGGAAGACGACGGGGAGCAAGATTGTCGTTACTACCCGGCAAAAGATCGTGGCGACATCGCTTTGTGCAATCAAGGAGGTCTGTTTGGGCGGCTTGCTGCCCGATGACATCTGGTCGCTGTTCAAGAGGTGTGCCTTTGGTGACGAAGACGTTGATAAGCAGCCTGCCGAGCTGCGGGACATCGGGTGGAAGATCGCTGCAAAGCTCAGTGGGTCGCCATTGGCGGCGAAGGCCGTCGGACAGATGTTGGAAGGCAGCCGCAGCGTCACCAAATGGAGAAGGGTGCTGGACATGAACATGTTTGACAACGTTTCCTCGACGCTAGAGCTATGTTACCAGAATTTACCGGAGCACCTGCAGCCATGCTTTGCAATCTGTAGCATATTCCCGAAGAACTGGAGGTTCAAGCGAGATAAGCTTGTGAAGATTTGGATGGCTCTCGGTTTCATCCAGGCACCTGCGGGGGAGCAGGTGGAGGATGTGGGAAGCAAGCACTTCGACCAGCTTGTGGCCAGGTCCTTCTTCCATAGGCAAAAGGCGGGGCGTCGGAGGTACTATTACATCCATGACCTGATGCATGATTTAGCTCAGAAAGTTTCTCGGTTCGAATGCATAAGAGTTGAAGGCAACGAGAAGGAGATCCCAAAGACAATTCGGCACTTATCTGTGTTTGGTGATGCCGTGGCGCAGCTCAAGAGTCGATGTGACCTTAAAAGGTTGCGCACATTGTTGATTCTTAAGAACCCTTCCTCCAACTTGAATCAACTGTCAGATGACCTTTTCACAGAGCTCGAAGGCCTCCGCGTGCTTGGTTTGGAAGGATGTAATATCACTAGTCTATCCAAGAGAATTGATCAACTTAAATATCTCAGATATCTGGCCCTTTGCAAATCAATCACCAAGCTTCCACAAACAGTTACAGAGCTCTATCGTCTTCAAACAATAAGTAGTCCTAAGGGGTCCGGTCTCGAGGTCCCAAAAGATATCATAAACCTAAAATTGCTGCGGCATTTGGATATGGATACATCAAAAATTGCCGGTATTGGGAAACTAATTCATCTTCAGGGGTCAATTGAGTTCAATGTTAAAAAGGAAAAGGGCCATACTTTAGAAGACTTGAATGGTATGAGTAGTCTCCGCAAAGAACTCCATATCAAGAACCTTGATGTTGTAACAAGTCGACAAGAAGCCTGTGAGGCCGGACTAAACAAGAAGGATAATGTTAAGGCACTAGAATTGGAATGGAACTCAACTGAGAAGAGTATGCCCTCTGTTGATGCCGAAGTCTTGGATGGTCTGGAACCACACCAACATATTAAAAAGCTTCTTATTAGAAGATATCGTGGTAACAGATCACCAAACTGGTTGAATGTAAGCTTGAAAGACGGTGATTTCTACCTTAAATATCTGTATTTGATCAACTGCAGAAAGTGGGAGGTCCTGCCTCCTCTCGGGCAGCTTCCTTGCCTCAAGGTTTTGCGTTTCAAAGAGATGTGCTCGGTGAAAAAAATCAGCCATGAGTTTTATGGACGCAATTCAATTGCATTTCCATATTTGGAGGAACTTGAATTTGATGACATGCCACAATGGGCCGAGTGGACCCAAGAAGAGAAGAACATTGACGCCTTCCCTAAGCTCTGTAAGCTGAAGATTTTGAACTGCCCTAAGTTGATTAAAATGCCTCCTCTCCCTCTGTCTGTGCGGACGGTCTCGGTCAAAAATACAGGGCTTGTTTCACAACTGAAGCTATCCTCCTCATCAAAAGCCTGTAGATTTGCGTTAGATAGATGTTCTACCACCATCCTTACAGATGGCTTCCTGCACCAGCAACAAGTGGAAGCAATTGATGTTTTGACTCTAAGGCATTGCCAAGATGCAAAGTTCGAAGAGCTTCAGGCACTGACTTCCTTGAGGAGGCTGCATATATCTCATTCACACATTAATGATGAGCAGCTGGGCACTTGTTTGCGGGGTTTACAAGCCCTTATCTCACTGGAGATATCTGACTGCACCAACATCACATCTCTTCCACAGATTGAGAGTCCAGGAGGCTGCTTAACAAAACTTCATGAGCTAAACATTCGGCGATGCTCCGAATTTTCTTATCTGCATTCGTTGACAAGTTTTGTGGCACTGGAAAGCATGCTTATCGAAAATTGCCCCAAGGTCACTGTAGGATCTTTCCCTACCAGCTTCAACAGTGTCAGATCTCTGACAAAACTGAGCATAATGTACTGCGCTGAGTTGGGATCGCTGCCAAGTGGCTTCCCATCTTCGCTGCAGGTTCTTCAGCTGATTGGGTGCAAACCAACTTTGATGAACCAACTGCAACTCAAGGGTGGACCAGAATGGGATAAAATAGCCTGTATCCCGATAAAACGGATCCCTTGATCACAGGCTCTTTTCTGCAGACCAGCAGGTATGTGGTGATATCATTAGGACGTTCTAGTTTTCTATTTCATCATCCAATGAGAATGGCATCTTTCTTATAAAATAGTACTTGCAATCGATGAGATGTAGCACAGCGCCTTATGGAGTTATGCTGAAAGTATGCATTTGTGAATCCATTGCAAAATTTTCAGATCAAAAGGTGCACTTCCATCACAGTGATGCTGACAATCTGTACCTAAAATTCTATTATGGAGGAAGGGAAACCAGACGAAGCATGGTCGCCAATAGCTTGTTCTCGGATGGGACTGTTGTTTTCAACAACAAAGCCTTTTGCCCAAGCAAATTAAGGTAGGCTAGAGATGAAACCAAACAGGAGCTACAAGAGAGGATAAAACAATATAAATAAGTAATAACAGTATTATTAGTACTAATAATAGTTGGGGAAGGCTGGAGCTGTTGTTTAATGTTTCAAAGTTTGTACTATGATTTATGTATTGTATTTTGTAATGCACACATTGGCTTAAGTACGTTTTCATTTACGTTCCTGTCATAGCCGATATCTTTACAGTCAGACAAGTAAACAGGAATTTGGTGAAATTTACTGAGTTGTGAATGATGTTATGCTAAACTAAATCAAGTTAGTTCTTTTCATTGCAAGAAACTCTATCTTGTTACTAAATCAAAATTGTGAATGATTTGCAAAACGGAAGTACTTGCACCAACTAGAAACACTGCATATATGCAGTTCCGAATTCCGCACACCCCTAACGAACTCATACAAGGACAGCTTGGGGCCTCTTTCCAAGCCCCAGACAGAGTTCGTTGCAGATGATAAATCGAAAATGCAATTTCCTTAGACTTATGCTGCATTTTTTCCCGCTCATACTAGCATTTTTAAACGTATAGAGGAGCCGTTAATAGGAAACAGTACAAGTGCTCCATGCCCCCTTTGTAGTTCACCTTTTCCAAACGAGGCCTTAAGCTTGCGGTCAGCTTTTTCCTAACAATGAAGAAATCACTTGCTATCCACTATGGCCTATGGGAGACTGAAACCCAATACACAGAATCACGAAATTGAATCCACGCTCCATCAAAGCAAAATAGCATCCTAAATGTAGTCCCAAGATATCATATCGCTTTACTCCTTTTCTTGAAATCAAATAAACAACAGTGAACAAGACCAGTGAAAAACAAAAATGCAACAGCTTACAAAATGAGAAGTTGAAAAGGACAAGAAAAAGAAGAAAGGGGACTATACATAGCTTGTAAGGGTACCAAAAATTAATAAAAACTGGTAGCTAGTCCTGCAATAGAGGGCTTCAAAGATAGCCAAGTGTCAACCAGGAGAAGATCAGCGAGCCAACAGTAAACAGTTCAAAGTTCCGAAGGATGGGAACAACCTGACTCTTGATCCACCAAAATAGAGTTATTGCCGATATCAAATCACAGAAACAGATTGAGACCAAATGAACTCTAGAGCTTGAAGAGGTTGAATTGCCAATTTCATCAGAGAAAAAAGATTGCATTCCATTTCTGCTCCTTGGGTTGTTCATAAAGTTCAATTCTGAAAGCACATCAGGAAGCTGGAACAGTAATTAACCAATCAGCCTCACAGGTTAATCCTTTGCCCATAACACTGCCTCCAAGAAGAATGGAATTAAACTCTTATGCATAGCCTTAGACACCAACCGTGGTCCTCATTGAGCATTATGTCCATAGCATGTTTCAAGATGTTTAAGGGTAACAAATTTTACCAATACCTCTAGGATGATTATCATGGAATAACAATACATGCATATCCTGCACCTCAAGATATCGAAGCTTGTATATATACTTGGGCAGTTTGTTAGTTATACAGCACAAAGCTAGGTAATGGAGATGAACCAGCTGACTAATGGTTTCTGGTAATTCTGCAATATCGGACTCAGTAAGATCCAGGACACGCAAGTTCTTAAATTCGGCCAGAAGTTTACTAGGGAAATGACTCGACGATAATGACGAGCTTCTGAGAACCAACAATGTTCGCAGCCTTCCCAACCTATACTTCCTCTTGAGCTGTGGTAAATAATCAGTTGAGACAGACAAGTGACGAACTGTGTGTGGAATCACAACAGGAACCCCCTCATCAATTTTCATGCAATCATGAGCAGAGAAATGTCGCGCTAAATCATACATTAGGTCATCTAGGAAGTAATATGTTTGCTGGCCTTTGTTGGCAGTCTGAAAGAAGGACCGTGATAGGAGATCATCAAAGTATTCTTGTCCTAAATCCTCCACCCTTTTCTCTTCTGTTGTTGGTCGTTGTATGAAACCTAGAGCTATCCAAATATTGACCAATTTGTAGCGATCAAACCTCCATGTCGTCGAAAATATGCTGCAGTACGCAAAGCACCGCTGGAGGTGCCCAGGTAGGTGTTGGTAACTAAGTTGGAGAGAGGGGATAATAATACTATCACAAATTTCTGTGTCCAGCATTGTTCTCCATTTCTGTGGGCTCCTGGTATTCCTTAGCATTTGCCCAATAGCTTTGGCAGCTAAAGGTGAACCCTTCAGCTTTGCAGCAATGGCTCTCCCAATCCCTTGCAAATCAGGAGGGGTATCCATTGTTGCTCCACCTAAAGCGGCCTTCATTAACAACAGCCAACAATCACTAATTCCTAACCCATCAAGGGGAACCACATGTGTCGCGTTCAGAACCTCGGCTACTAGCCTCATCCGAGTGGTGACCAGGATCTTGCTCCCACACGCGGCAGATTTAAGAGGCCCCAACACTTTGTTCCACATGCCCCTATTCTCGTGCTCAGTCTTCTCCTCATCAACCCAAATATCATCAAGAACCAGGAGGAACCTCTTCGTTGCAACCAATTCTTCAAGCCTTTCCTGCAACCTTTCCAAACTGGCCAGGCCATCGTCATACAATGTATCATCTGAACCACCAATGGACTGCAATATCTCCCTGGTGAGCTCGGCCTCATCCGACCTATCCCAGACGCAGACCCATGCCCTAAGATCGAAATACCCTTCAATCCTCGCGTCATTATACACATACTGAGCAACCGTGGTCTTCCCCATGCCTCCATGGCCAACCACGGCAACAACCTTAGCAGATGAAGAACATTTTCCCCCGCAATCACCAAGTAACCTGCCGGCTATCTCATCGCACTCCTTCTCACGCCCGAACAGCTTCCGCTCCACGAGCACGGAGCCGGTCACGCGGTTCGGCGACCGCACGCCGCATCCTGCGGCCACACGGACAGGCAGCAGCCGCTCTGAATCGTCGTGGACGCGGTCGAGCCTCTCGACCAACCGCCGCAGCTTCCGGGCGGGGTTACGAAAGGCGGCACCGACGCAGGCGGAGAGCGCAGGGCTGACCAGGCAACGGCGGTGGAGTTCGTCGAGGAGGTCCTCGGCGTCGGCCACGGCGTCCCTGAGCTGGACGAGCCAGGCGTGCAGGTCGGAGCCCTCCGCGCCACCGGGCTGCAACCCCCGCCGCTCGAGCTCGCGGGCCACGGGCTGGATCCGGAGGAGCGCGGCCGCGAGGGCCCCCAGCTCGGCGCCGGCGCGGGCGAGGGAGAGGGAGCGGGCGCGGTCCGCGAGCGCGGCGAGGTCCTGCGACACGGGCCACGGCGCAGCCGCGGGCGTGGGCATCGGCGCAGGAGGCCGGGCTGCGCAGAATCACGGGTGCGTGGGACGGGACGGTGTGGTCGCGCGGAGCGTTCGGCACGGCGGTAGTTTGGTCTGCGCCGGCGAATTATGTGTGGGATTGGGGATTCTTGGCCGTCGCTCTCGTGCGTCTTGGTTGACTACGCCCACCTCTCGGTCTAAAAACGAGGCGCGGTGAGCTGGGGCTGGGTCATGGGCGACTCGGGCTCAACTGAGCGCGTTGCCAAGACAGCGTAACACGCTACGCAACCTCGCGTCTTGCACGGCACATCTATACGTGTGACACATTACACACGTCTGTGAATACAGTGTGCGTGTGCGTTTTATTTGTAATCGGGAAAAGAAAAAAAAATGGCGCTAGAGTCCAGAAAAAGCCCTTCAACTCTTAAAAAAGGTAAAAACCCGATGGAACGGTGCATCCAGCTTTCGCGGGCCACATTGCAAGCAAACAACCGATCACCAACACCCTGATAGTCCTATATTTTATCAATATAAATGATATCATAATCAAAATATTAATCTTTTTAGTAGCAAATCATCAGTATCCCACAATCACGCACGTTGCGTCGACGGACGCCAGCAGCCAGGAGCGTTGTTGCTCCCTCATCGAGAAGGGCACCATTGCCCATTCATTGGACGGGCTTACAGGAAACACACATTTTGTTAGGTCAGCAGATGCAGACTGGCAGAGTAGCCAAGTGGTCAGCTGAATTCCACAGCAACATTGATTATTGATCAACAGAAAAGCCATCCGACTTCCAATTTTCACAGTCAATCTTTCCATACGATGATACAAACTATCCGATTCAGCATAACATAGCATACTATTACTACCAAAAACCCTTACATAACCAGAGTAAACTCAGACTATAAAGGACGACAATAGTACAATACAGCAATAGAAATATAGGCAACTAGCTAAGCTTTCTCAGTTGCCATTTTGTATTCTCTGCAGCGGTCGACCTCTTGCATCATCTCAACCTCAAACTCCGGTTCATGGAGTGAGAGGGTAGCGAACTCGAGGACACCAGCAACGACATTGGACTCAAAGCTATCACCCTCCACGTCCCACAATCTTGACTCCGGATCCGTATAGTAGTACTATGAGGTTTTTGAAAAAAGCCGCAGGTTCGTGTGCACAAATACCAGATCATCGGCCCATTTAGGATGGTGTTTGCTCCTCATGATCTTATGGATGAGACTATAAGTGCTCCAGTTCCTCTCATAGCAGGAAGATGAGGCCGGATGAAAAAGAAGCTTGAGAGCTAAACTCTGCAGCTTTGGTGCCAAAGCTCCATAAGTCACCCATCACATCTTTGGGTCAAGTATGTCCCTATCACCCATGGTATCCAAGCTAAAACATTCTTTTCCCAAAAGAGCAAACTCTGCATACTCTGCCTTAATCATCTCCAAGTCATTTGTTGTAGGGAATAGTTTCTTCAAGCAGCTATTTCTCATTTTAGAAATCTCACCATCGCAATGTGGGGGTAGATGATTAGCATCTTCGTCGATCCAACTGTCACTGTAGTATCTACAAAAGGAGACCAAAAGGTTAACATTAAGTCATGGCTTGAAAAGAACAAGAAAATCACTTGCTACTAACTAGGATTCACCTTGGATTTAGTGTGTGCACTAAACATTGGAGTGGAGTTTTGCTCTTGCTCAGCCAATCCACTAAAATGCCATGCACATCAAAGTAAAATGGCGATTCCTCCTCAGAAGCCTTCCCTTCGTGCTTATAAATGGCACCCTTTACCTTCTCAATCATATTATTCCACATTTCATAAATCAAATGAAGACATGACTTTTCAATATCCACAAGACGCATCATTGAATATATAGGCTCAGTGAAAGCAAGAATATAGTCAACTTGATCCCACCACAAGTCATCAAGAAGTTTCTTCTTCACAATTTGTGCTTCTCCCATATTATCCTTCCTGTAAGTAGACCACTTAGTCACTGATGACCAACCTTTGAAGAGATTGCTTGATCAACCGAAACCTCTTTAACATGACAATATCAGAAGCAAATCTTATGTCAGCCACGGTAAGCATCAACTTACTAAACTCATCGAACATTGACAACGCCATGGAGTGATCCACTATGAACTCTTGATAACAGTTGTAGCCTCTATAACTTCCGAAATCCATTGGCAATTTTTAAGGCAACATTTTCGATACTCATAGAAGCACAAATATGCTTCAAGGAAAGACTTACAGTATGAACAACACTTGGCATCCACTGAATGTGATTGTACTTTTCCTCAATCAGCGCCCCAGCATTTCTGCAAACGGGATCATTATCTGTGATCACTTAGACAATGTTTTCTGGCCCAACATCTTCAATCGCAAAAATGAGCTTCTTTGCAATATATTCCTTTCTCTTCACCTTATTATCTTCATTGTAAATTGCTTCCCAAAAAACTGGTCCAGTTTCAGTGACAGTTAAAATGTTGATAACTGGTCACCTTTCAACATCTGACCACCCATCACAAACAATTATCGCACTTGCCTTCCTCCACATGCTTTTGATGGTCTCCAGCAAACCTTCGATGTGAGCCCTTTCTTGTTTCAAAAGAGTTGTCTTCGGCTCCTTGGGCCCAGGAGGAACATAACCATGAATGTGGATCCTTGTGGCAAGAGAGAATGAATCATGGTAATATGGGTTCCTTGCAAGATTGAATGGCAAGCCTGCAAGTACAAACTAAACACTAAAGTACAAGCCATGCAAGATAAAGAGTTAGTTTTCAAGTTTAAGATGTTTACATGAATAATAGATGATTATTGCAACTTGAGTCGCCCAGTGATTTTGATTTTCCATACAAGAATAAGTTTCTTCATCAATGCAACAAGGGTTGTCTTTCTTCCTAGTGGCTAAAGAGAATGAGCTCTGATAATATGGGTTTATTGCAACATCAAATATCAAGCCTGCAAATACGAACAAACACTAAAGGACAAGCCGTACATCATAAACACAAAATTTTAAGGTGTTAACCTAAAGAATAGAACATTCTCGCGATTATATCATCCAAAAGATCACAAAATTTCACACAAAGATCCTCATCTAAATATGTCTCTTCTTTCTTTTCTTTGGCTGAATTATAGCTTTGCTTGTGACTGACATGCCACCAGAATAGCTACTAGTAGCAGATTGTGTTAAGGGCACTTGTGTAGGTGTGGTTCTTGCATTTGAATCTTTTGTCATGACAAACTCACTTTCAAGTTGTGCGCGGATAGTAGCGGTCACCCCTTTACAAGCATCAAGTCTAGTTTCAAGCAAATGCCCCTCCACTGTGGAATAGTTTCCGCAAAAGACACGATTGCAGTAGTCACATAGGAACCTCACATTATCTTCATCAAGTGAAACAGACCCCTCCAAAATGTCAACACGTCTCCATAGGGGCTCACCATTGTTTCCAGAATCATAATCCCCACTTTCCATCTCCTAAGCTTCGGAATTGGGAAGTTAATTTGCAATAGTTACAAGAAGTTAGTGGTAAAAAGACATAACGGTGTTATGAAGTAAAGAAGTAATTGTCCTTTTGTTGTTCAGTATTTAAAAACCCTAGGAAAATGCACATAAACCCTAAAAGATTGGTATGAGAAATGATCTCGCATCAAACAATGGTTATAAGAATATATGGTGCAAAATACCTTGTAATTCTATCTCGCTCTTTTTTTTTAAAAAAAAGTTAAACTTTATATAAAACAATGATTTCATTTATAGTTCATAGAACAATGATTACAGAAAGGGTCCTTGTGAAATCCCAACAGAAATCTTGAAATACAGATTGAGATGTAAAGCTTCTCTCCATTATCGGGCCTCAAAATAAGGTCCTAAATCCCTAATCTCAATCCCAGGAGATCCCATTACCGGAATCACTTCTTATTGTTGCGGCTGTAAAGGGGGCCAAAGGGGTATTTGCCGTATTGGTCCAAGAAGTTTCTAAACGCCCCACGCGAACTCACGGGACGCCTCAAGAGCACCAAGAGAGAGAGAGAGAGAGACCTAGCGGCGGCAACAATGTCTTCACGGCAGGCGACGCAAAACCCTTGTCGCGGGATGCGGGAATGTCGCCCTTCTTTCTCCCAAGTCTGGCGCAAGCCTCACTTGGCTCCGCGGTGGGGACGGCCGGACGGGGATGCGGGTGGGGTTTTCACTCCTGAGGCTCTGCTCATGTCGCGGGGGCCCACGCGTCAGAATTGTTGGTTTCTAATCTCCTTTTCTGTTTTCCAAATATACTGTGCGTGTTCGAAAATACAAAAATTTCAACGGAATTTTGTAAGCTTCTGTAGAAAATAATTCAATCCTCGTGTTTTAAATAAGGTCTTAATTTCTTTTTCTTGATACATACTTAACGGACTATCCAGAATGCTGAAATTTCATAGGAAACCGTTCGATTCTTACATTTCAAACATGCCCTAAAATGAAGTAAGATATTCACATGTGCATGCTCACGCATGACTTATCACGATCCTTTAAATTTAGACAACTGAATTTGCTGCCATCCGATCATCTGCTCCCTAATTCGTGCGCTAGCATCGTTAATGGTCTTCTCCCATTCTAGTATTCTACCTACATGAAGATAGCGGTGAAATTGAGTTGGAATAAGTCAATTATTGCTATATCCTAATGCACATTTTTTTTAGAAAAAAAAAGAATCAAACGCGATAAGGCCAGCCACAAATATAGTATAGAAGTAGCTGAAGTTTTCAAAACCAAGCCATGACCAGGTCGGAAACCAATAATTCAGGGGAAATAGTACAACCATTACAGACAACATAATAGCTATTCAAGACGTTCAAGGTTTAAACATTAGTTGATAGCTAAAACGGTTAAAGTTCAAGCACTTGGGAGACAACATCAACCGTGCTGTGCAGCCCAGCTAATATTTTAAATACATATGACACTTCAAAATTATTTATCCGGACACATAAAAATTTAATTCGCTATCCATCTCCCAAGCTTTGGGACTGAGTTAATTCACAATCATTACTAGAAGTTACTAGTAAAAAAATATGCTTGATACAGGTACATCATAACAAAATTATGAAGTAAACAAACAAATGCCTTTTTGTTGTCCAGTACTTGGGGAACAGTAATATGCACATAGACCCTTAAAAATGCGCCCTTTTGTCTCCTGGCTTGATTTATGGGAATACGATTTTATCAAAGGCTGGGTAAACGAACTATGATGCAAAAAATCTTGGCTTCCTATCTCTTTTCTTTCAAAAATATAGAACTCTACATAAAACCACGATTTTCACTTATAGGTGAAATAAACAAAGATTTCAGGAAGGGGCCTAGTGAAAACAAAAAAAAAATGCTTAAAATGCAAAGCATCACCCCATCATCGGGCCTCGAAATGAGGCCTAAATCCCTAATCTCAATCAGGGAAATCACTTTACCCAAATCGCATCGTGCTGGTGAGGCTAAAAAGGGGACTAAAGGGGTATTCGGTGCAAGAAATATCTGTAGGCCCGCGCGTTCTCAAGCGACGCCTCAGGAGCAAAGCGAGCAATTCGCAACGTGAAAGTACGCTTGTGTGTGTGAGAGAGAGAGAGACCTCGCGGTGGCGACAGCGGTAGCAGCGGCGTCCTCGTCTTGGGGTGCGCAGTGCGAGTGCGCTACATGGGGTCGGGATGCGGGTGGATCCTTTTCACTTCGTCTTGCGTTGCCGGGCCCCACACGTCGGATTTTTTGTTTTTATTTCAAGCCTTCCATACTGTTTTCTACCGTTGCAGTACTGCTCCTAAATTTGATGTTTTTTTCTTTTTGCTATACGCGCTAAAAATGCTAAGAAGACAGTTGGAATGCCTCAATGAGTTCTTTGTTCCTTCTACTTTTGCATTACTTTTTTGCGAAAAAAACATCACGCGATGACATATGCTCCTGGTAGGTAGCATCCCTGAAAACCTCTGAAAAACTAGGGGCTCCTGATACACCAATTTAACAGTATTACCTAGACATCTATGTTCAAATTTATTTACCGAATTGAACACTTCAAATTCGAGTCAGATTCCAACACCCGTGTTAGATTTCAAATTGTATTTCACGTATCTAAATTTTCTTTGCCGAATCGGACACCCGACTTTAGATCAAATTTCGACACCCGTATCCGTGTCCGGCTAACACTGAAATTCAATGGTCAGAGTCAAAACCTACTGCCGTCCACACCAGACGAGGCTTTTTGGACCAGAGAACAGTTCCGGGTGGCAATAGTGCTTCTTCACAAAGCGCTGGCCTCTGCTTTGCAAGAGGCAGCAACCATGCACAGGACATTGAAACACACACAGGCCATACCAGTGTATGCCAATAAGTTGAAACTCTCAAGATTGCTTGAACGCGATATATGTAGACTGATCATCAGGGCATGCTAGCTAAAGAATCTATCTTACCATAAGCTGTCATTTCACGCATACGTATGTAATGTGAAATTGCTAATTCTCTGGTACAAACTACAACAAAGAAGAATAATGTGAAATGGCCTACCAATAAACCACTGCATAATGGCGAAACCCCATGACACAAGGGTAACAAGCTTACAAGTAACAACTACCTCATCACCAAATTGGTTCTATAAAAATTATCCTTGCTGCTACTAGCACCTCCCAAGGGTACCAAACTGAAAGAACTATACAGGGGATGCAGTTTACTGCTACTAATGTGTACATCTTATGCCAGTATACTCACTTGAGTATGGTAATGCCCATGGAGGGAAACAGAAAAGCCTCACCATCTGTTTGTCTTCTGCAAGCTATCAATTCGCAATTACTGGGCAACAATGAGTTCATCGAGGATTTCGCCATCTGTGTTCAGAGGTGGCAACACCAAATCATCATCGGCTGTGAAATGGTACCTTTCCCCAATGGCTCTAAGGAGCTGGTAAACCTCAAACATGGTTGGTCTTTCCTTTGGAGTGGAGAGTGTGCAGGAACACGCGACTTTCAGGAACTGCATCAGCTCGCCATCATTGTCCTTCCCTATCAGCGACTTATCAATAGCATCTTGGAGAAGCGCGTTGTTTGATAGATAATTGATCCATTCTACTAGACTCCCTCTAAAATTCTCTGGCGCAGTAGAAACGTGAGTAGGCTTCTCACCGGTGATCAGCTCAAGTAGAACCACGCCAAAGCTGTAGATATCTCCCTTCGGTGTGGCCATCAGAGTGCGTGCATACTCCGGTGCCACATAACCGAGATCTCCAAATTCACCGTTGACAAAGGTGCTGAGATGGGTGTCTATTGGATTCATAAGCCTAGCAAGTCCAAAGTCTGATATCTTAGGTTCATAGTCCTCATCCAAGAGGATGCATTTGGAGCTAATGTTGCGGTGAAGAATTCGAGGATTGCAGGTGTGGTGAAGATATGCAAGCCCTTTTGCTGCACCAATACCGATTCTTAACCTCAGAGGCCAGTCCATCTTACTATCTCTGTCTTCTTCTTGGTTTAACTGATCATAGAGTGAACCTTTGGGCATGTGCTTGTACACCAACAATCTCTCCTTCTTGGCAATGCAAAATCCCATGAGAGGAACCAAGTTGCGGTGCCTCACTTGGCCAAGTGTCTTCATCTCCGATGTGAACTGTGATTCAGAATGCTGTGAATCTTGTAGCCTTTTGACAGCTAGGAAGGAACCGTCAGGTAGCACTGCCTTGTACATAGTTCCCGTCCTCCCAGTACCTATGATGTTCTCTTTGCTGAACTGTTTCGTGGCCTTCATAAGATCACTTAGTTTCATCTTTGAAACTGGATTCTCAAACATAGAGACCTGGATAACAGATATAGTTATGTCAGAGAGAATTTTTGCGAACAAGGCTACTCGAAATTGCCATCCATGCTGAAGGATAAGAAGAAAATTAGTGACAATTAAGTAGGTTACCTTGATGGTTTTTGTTCCTTTGATACTCTTTGCCCACTTATTTTCATCCTCATCCTTCGCCTTCTTCCTGGCTGGTAATTTCCGCAGACAAAAGAACACAACTATTACACCAATTATGATCACAACTACCACGCCAACAACAGCTCCAATGATTGCAGCAGTGCTCTTGGTCTTTGCTGAAGCTTGGCAGCCATCTAATGGACTCCCACACAGTCCTTGATTACCAGCAAAGTTTGATGCTGGGTACTTATCACCTAGTGAAGATGGAATAGGTCCTGATAGGCTGTTGTCTGCGACATTGAATGATGTCAACCGAGCAATTAAACTGATCTGCCCCGGAATCGGACCACTCAATTGGTTATGTTGGAGATTAAGGGTGTTTAAGTATGAGATGTTTGAGATAAGTACTGGGATTTCGCCTGAAAAACCATTGTAGGAGAGGTCCAGAGATGTCAAAAATGGCACTTGATGGGAGATGTCTGAAGGGATGGGCCCTGAAAAGTTGTTACTTGACAGATCCAGCCCAGTCATACTGGTACAATTCTGAAGACCTCGAGGAAATTGACCCTGAAGGCCAAGGTTGCTGAGGTGCAAAGAAAGAACTCGGTTCTCATCCGGGTGCCAGCACTCCACACCGGTAAATCGGCATATGAAACCATTAGTGTTATTTCCAAAAGTCCATGTGGATTTGAGTATACCGTTAGGATCAATCACCGACTTCTGTACATCTCTCAAGCATTGGACATCAAGGTCGGAACTGAAACAGGTGGCACTTAATAACAAGAGAAGAAGAGCCCTTAGAGGAGCAAAACGATCTGTCATCGAGCACTCGTGTGAACTAATCCAACCTCTCCTTGATAGGTAAGACAACTTCCGAATTCAAGCTTCCCCTACACAGAATCATAATTCAAGTTACAAAACTGGAGAAACCCATACTACTTGGTGACAACAACCATACCAAGAACTGAAAGTTGCTTACGAAATCTTTCTTCCACTACCTAAAATGCAAATATTGATTCAATCGACATCAAAGAATATAGACCGCACATGGAAGCAGGGAATTGATCCCTACTACAGGCAAGCAAATAACGCATGTTGGCAACATTCAATTGAGATTGGCGACAAAGAATAAGTGCAACTGGATGCATGGCAAGTAACAAAAAAACCGAACAGCCATCTAATGGAAGCAGACCGTGAACAAGTCCTGAATTCTATTATAAGAACAATCAAAAGGCAGTTCTTGTTAAATATATCATAATTTCTCATATCCAACACAAACGGCTCTAACCGCAAAAAAGGCGCCCTGCTTTTCAGAGAAAAATCTAAGGAAAAAAAAATCTCCCAAAAGAGGGCACCATCCCAACATACGTCTCTCTTTGTGATTCACACCCGGAGTCCTTCTTTAACGAAAAAAGCACTTCTTGTCCTTCACAAATCCTTGCTCCTCCTCACCCCGACAACAGCAGCAACATGCACAGAACTCATCCCCCAAAATTCGACCACGGCACTTCGCGAAAACACAAAATTGATCTTTTTCTTGCCATAACTAACAACTCCAGGAACCGCTCTCCAAGAACTCTCTACCAGACCAGAGCATGCAAAGATAAAACGAGGCCACAACAAGCATGCAAGAACAATAACAAACACAAGAGGAGTACAAAAAGAGAACAGAGCAGAGAAGGAGAGAGTTCGCGGATGGCTCACCGAGAGACCCCTGGCCTTGGTGGGAACCGGGCACACCCAGGGAGGGGAGCACAAGCGAGGGGGAGGAGAGGAGACGATGCTGCGGTGCGGAGAAGAGACTGCGAGAGGGAGGCCGGTCTAAAGAAAGAAGAGAGGAGAAAAGAAAAGCAGGCGAGCGTTTTCAAAGCGCGTGGGGATCCAGCGGGGGTGGGCGGGGCCCGCGAGCGCGAGAGGTTTGTGTGTTGAGTGAGGCGAGGACGCGGAGACCCACGGTCAACTCTCCCAGTCCACCTGCCCTGCTTTCTCTGGACGGACGATGCCGCCGTTGCCGTCCGGTGTGGTCTGCCACGCCCCTCGTCTTACCGCCGCGAGCGCTGGCAGGCTTGAGCTCGGCTCCATTGAACCTAGATCTAGGCGAGTTCGAGCAGTTTAGGGGATGTTTGGTTATGGGCCAAACGAACTAAATTTTGGTTGTATTTTTTAAAAATTTGATCTCTGTTTGGTTTAAGATAAAATTTAGTTATATTTTAAAAAAGTTTAGCCGGTTAAAAAAAAATTATAGTGTTTTTTAAAATCTCGGACGGTTATATCGTTCATTAAAATTTTTAGTCAATCAAATTTTGATTTGGCATCAAAACAAACATCATTTTAACAACTAAAATTTAGTATTGCCCTGATTTGACTCTGATCAAATTTTAACTTAACTTATGAGGGCCAAAAACCAAATATCCCCTAGATGATATGACAATCTTACCGTTAGAGCTAGATGTAACAGAGTAATGGGAGCCGATCTAAATATATCAAGCGAAATATAGCAGCAAAATGATTGTTACCCAACCGTTGGAATTAGATGTAATGGGGTAATGAAAGCCGGTGTAAATATTATCGAGCGAAATAAAGCAATAAAATGATTATTAGCCAACCGTTCGAACTTAGATGTAACGGAGCAATGGAAGCCAATGCAAATATTATTGGGCGGAATATAGCAATAATATAATTGTTAGCCAACCGTTAGAACTACAATGTAACGGAATTGAAGCCTCTCTAAATATTATAGTGGAATATAGAAACAAAATAGATAGCTCAAATCAAGGGTATATATAACAGTATTTCGGCAAACTGCCAAATAATATATATGCTAAACTCGTGGATTATTGGAGGTGTCGCTTTAGCAGCTACTAAATGTTAGCTATGCTAAACATGTGGAATAATGAGATTGTCGCTCAGCCAAAAGGTACACATAGTTATTATTTTTTTATACCTGATTCCGCTCGATACATTTCCGGTCGATGCACGATTTCCGGTCGATAAATAATCTTATAGTAGGCTTCCTACCTAAAAGAAAGTACACGAAAACATTTCTAACCAATGATCATGATAACCGAGAGTTGTTAACGCTACGATTGTGCTCACTTTGGCCGCACGTTTCAGGTTGGGCAATACCATGTGGTGCATCCACAAAGTACAACGAGCGAATGCATAATTTCCAGGAGGCTTAACTAGAAGTTAGAACAAGAATGGGTTGTGTGCGAAGCATTTCCCGTGCACAAAACATTTCCCATGTTTATGGCAATGGAGAGCCGTTTTTTTTATCACACACACACTATCGGTACCTTGGATCAGGAGTATATATAGCAGTGTTTTGGCATACTAAATGTTAGCCGTGCTAAACTTGTGGAATATTGAAGGTGTCACTTTGCCAATGGATATACATGTAATCATGTGCTATTTGTGTACAGGATTTGTCAAGAATTAGACCGCAGCTTTTCTGGTTCTGCCTCAGAAAGTAGGAACATTTGCGGCGAATGGCGAATGATTAGGGTAACAGAGAGACGATGGCCGATATGACTGCTCGTTTTGACCACACTAAAGTTAGGCATGTCATATGGTGCATGGAATAGGTATATTTGAGTGAATGTGCAAATTCGCTACAAATTAAATTCAAAACTAGATAGCAGGCTTCGAACCTAAGAGTACATGAAATATTTTTCAACCAATGATCATGGTAATAGAGCGTCATTATCGATACAATTATGCTACCTTGGCACACATTTCAAGTTGAACATACCATGCGTTGCATCCGCATTTCAAGTCGATGACAAATGATTTCAATGGTTTTTTTATATTAGAAGCCTGTACTTTCCTACATACCTGTTGCATAGGAAACCATGGCAAGGCAAAACAAAGGCCACAAGAAACCAGTTAGCCATTTCAAGTCGATAACAAATGGTTTCAATGATTTATAGAGTGGGGCATATGAAGTTACTAGTTGCATTGTTTAGCAAAAATGTTCAAAGCGCTTAGCATGAAAATGTTTGAATCACACAATGGCAAATGTGGCTCGGCAAAGGGTGTAAACAGAAGCTACAGGCCATTTCTCTCCACGGGGATGAGTTCACTGGTGCAGTTGCCACGTCGTCACAGCATCAGAGAGTGGACTCCACGATAGCCGGCAAGTCACGCGGACCTGAACGGGTCAAGTCATGCTCCTTCCGTCTTTGACGTCCCTGTCCAGCCATGGTTTACTAAACTCGCCCTTGGAATTGTTGGCTTGGGTTCACATGAACACTCGGTATGAATTGTTGGATTGGGTAAGGAATTATGTGAAAAGAAAGAGATCAACTCAGCAAAGGAAAGTTAATCAACACGGTAACACCTTCCCATGGGTTAGGCCCCTATTTGGAACATATGAACTTTGCAGAATTCCTACGAAACTATACCGAGTCTTGCGAAAGTCATGCATTCCAGAAGGACCTTTGTCCTTGTTTATTTCCCCCGTATTCTGGATTTTAGATTGTGGATCGTAGAAGCTCATTTTAAGTGGATTGTAAATTATACTATAATTCAGATATATATTTGCAGAATCCACTTTAAAAATCTGGCCGTTTGTTTACAGAATCCACGATACAAAATTCACAATCCAGAAACAAATAAATAAGGACTTAGTTCCTGCTAAGAGTATTTGGAAACTAAAATTTCAGAAGCAAGATTTTTTTTCTTTAAAATTGAAAAGTTTTCTTCCACTCCAAACGGAACTTGTGACGTACAGCCAGAAATATTGAATATGCCGATTGGGTATTTGGGACAAGGCTAGCTGAGACATCGAAAACATATACTATTTTTTGGTTCTGAATTGAACTGAATACAGGAAACTTACTAATTCTCACCCGGCTGAATTTCATCCTACAAAAAGCGCCCCGTCGGAGTTGATTGATCCCGGGGGCTGTCCATGAACAAAAATGAATCGTATGTACCAGCAGTAATCTTAAAAGCTCGGTTCAGCCTTCTGATATTGTTCAATGCAGTACTCTGACTGTCTGTGCATCGATGATATTCTTCCCGAGTAAATCTTGAGGCACTTGCCCGTGTCGACCGGGGCTCCTTTTGCTGCTCGATCGCTTGGTCAGGGAAGCTCAGGTTGGGCCAGTGGGCCTACCTTTTCCACTGGGAGAAGATTGTGCAGTCAAAAGAGGACCAATGGACGAACTTGAGTTCACACCTCTGAGACTAAGTTATGGTGGTGACCATCACCAACGCAGGCGATGTCTGTAGCGGGAATTAGAGTGACTTCATAGATCATGCTAAATTTGTTTGCCTTCGAACTATTCTTATTTATTTTTTAAAAACAAAACTACCAGGAGAAATATCTGTTTTATTAATTAAAAGATAGTTGTTCAGCACCTGTATAGCTGAGGAGGGGCACGCATCCTCTACCTTTATGAAGTAAAGTCATCAAAATACACAGTAATATGAGTTTGGATAAACAGTAACTTTCGAGATCTAACGGTTCAGGAGAGCTAATGTCACGACATTATTCATCATCTAACTTTGCTGAAGTAAAGTCAGAAGATACGATTCCGCTGAGGTCCTTAATAAGAAAAATAAAGGATGGCGAAGGAGTGAGCCAGGCGGATGAGTCATTCTAAGATTTTTTCGGAGCTAGAGCTGACTAGTCAGGTGGAGATGGACCGACTGCACATGGATCCACAGAAAGTCTGATCCACCAACTCCACTCCTCTCACAAGTCTTCCAGCCTCACTTAGCAATTTGCAAATGTACGTAAGCATATATAGCCACGCTATAACTTTGCTGCAGATTCCTCGAGAAAAAAGCTTTCAACTTGCCCAGCCAACTTCTGAACGAACTGAAACTCGCCCAGCGAATGAAGCCATGAACTGTTGGCATATGGCATGTTGCTTTCATAGCTTCGTAGTGCCTGTTTGGAACATAGGAATATTATAAATCGGAGTTTAGATAAATATAACACGTGACTTTCCTGCAAAAGAAAATAACACACGCCAATAGACCGTTTGGATGATGAAGCACATGCAACTTTCAGAAGTGTTTTGAAAAATTGTCCTTCCAACGCAATTTTTTATTGAAAAAATAAAAATAAACAAATTCCGTTGGTTGCCATCGATGGGCTAGAAAAGCAAGCAGATTACGTTCGGCCCAAATCATGCTGGTCCACCTGAGTGGAGTCTAGGTAAGAAATGGACCAGCCCCAATAAACTGTAGGGTACACAAATGATTCGCATCACAACACAAATTGAAATCGCTGATGAGCATGTACCCAACAGTTTGTACTTTGTCCTTTCAAAAAGGAAAAAAAAGGTTGTACTTCCGGACATGTTTGGTTTATAGCCACGCTCTACCACATTTTAGGTACATAAGTGTGACTTAGTCTCCCATCTCTAAGCTGTCAGCTGTCTGCCAAAGCAAGAATGATCTTCAGCACAGCCACCTCGACTTTCATGTCTCTTTCTGTGGATGAGTAGGTGTTTTACATGGGCGTCAACAATCCGTGTGGCCCGCCGGCATTATTCGCATGTTGTAGCCGAAAACGTTGCCAGTAAGGTTGAGGAAGAAGATGAGAAGCTCATAAAGGCGCGTGTGGGTTTAGCTCACTTGCATTCGAAGATCTCTCAGATGTCGAGTAAATCACTGGTACCGCGTGAGGTGAAGAATTGGCCGAAGATGGTGCTGGCGGATGGTTCTCCTCGGAACAAGGTACATCTGTATGTGTGCTTTGCAGGTTCGACGTCGACGGTGGAGAAGAGCTTTCAAGCGATTGGAGATCGGACGGCATCATGGCCGGCTGGCTCCAGTTGCCCTTGGATTGGATCTTTGCCTCGGCCAAGGATCTCGCCTATTGAAAGGACAATGATGTCGTCTAGAGGGGGGGTGAATAGGCATTTTAAAAAAAATTCATCCTTTTTTATTGTTGGTCTAAACTTGCAGCGGAATATAAATGAACGGATTTTTTACAAGTGAAAAACCTAAATATGCTAGGCTCAACTAGTGCACAATCACCCTAAATAAGTGTGGAAATTACAATCCTAAGGTGACAAAAATTACTCTAATATAGCAAGAGATATGCAATAAAATTTAAATTGAAAAATGCTGGAAACACTGTTCATATGCCTGAAATTACTGTTCACCAGATACTCCGGTGAAGACAGGAGTCTCCGGGTTGTACAGGTCCGGAAACTCCGGTGAACTCCGGATTCTCCGGTTTCTGTACAGAACAGAGTCCGAACTGAATAAAAAGGATGGGTAGAGAATTCTAGCTCAAACCAAGTGATGTCGTGTGTTTCTGGAGATGGTTCCAAGTAGATCCACGAAGAACCTACACTCAAATATACACAAACAAGTAGATCAAGCAATATGCACAAAGATTTGAGCAAGAACTTAAAAGTAAGAAAACAAGAGAGGAGATACAAAGATTTGTTTCCCGAAGTTCGAATTCACCACCGTGAATCATACGTCTCCGTTGAGGAAGCTCCAACGAGCCGGGTCTCTTTCAACCGCTTTTCTCGATCCACTCTTAATTTCTTCCCTTGCGGAGGCGAAATCGAGCCCTTCACAAACTTCCGCGGCAACCCACAACCTTGGGTGCTCGTCGGCGACGCCTAGCCGCCTAGGAGGCTTCACCTCCAAGAGTAACAAACACGACGACGAACTTCTTGCCGAGAACTCAAGTGCTCAAGATTGGATTTTAGCTCACTTGCTCTCAATCTTCCAATCTCTCAACCCAACTCACTTTTCTTCTCAAATCACACACTAGAATGGAGTGGGAGAGATTCTTTTGGCTCTAAAAATGTGTTCTTTCGTGCCCCTTGCAGCAGCCCCAAAGGATGAGGTGAGTGGGGTATAAATAGCCCACTTCAAAAACTAGCCGTTAGGCTCTTTTCTGAACTTTACCGGAGAATCCGGCCTACACCGGAGTCTCCGGCCACTCCAGGTACCGGAGAATCCGGTCTTCACCTGAGTCTCCAAGTACAGCACAGCTGACATCCGAAAAATGGCGATAACTTTTTATCCCGGAGTTCGATTTCGATGATTTTAGACTCTATGGAAAGCTTATTCAGAGGGCTACACATCCCAACTGAATTCATGACCTAAGACACATAAGATTAAATTAGGAACACTCCAAAACCCATTTTGGACACTTCCACACTTTCCGCTCCGGACTCTTAACAACAAACTCTCACTTTGGGTTTGGTTAGGAACTCTTGAGCACTGAGACGCGACAACGTGTTGCATCCCTCTTAATAGTGCGGCATACCTAGACTCAATTTCAAAGATAAAACACATTTGAACCACTTTGAGCTTTTGAAAAACTTTCAAGTACCGCTTCTTTCTTTCAAACCTTGAGGGTTGCCAACTTTCATATATTCTTCACTCTATCTCTTCTTGATTCTTCATATGATTGATGTGAATCATCCATAACTTCCCATGGCCTCGCATGGTCCATTGGCGCAAAGCCTTTACTCGCTCTTCATCACCGCCTTGGTCCTTCGGCGCCAAGCCATTTTCTTGCCCTTCACCACAGATGGTCCATCGCAGCCGAGTCTTGCTTGCCCTTCACCATCTTGCCATAGAAAACTACTGTGTATTCGACATCTTCAAAGAATTCATTTTATTAAATATGGAGTCCACTCTTGTTCTTCACTCTTGGCATATATGATTTCAATTCAACTTATGCCTTCTTATGGATCCTAACCTCAACTCACTCTCAGACATAAAGTACATGGGTTAGTCCATAAAACCTAAATGACAACATTTATACCTTAAGTTACTTGATCTCCATAAGTAACTTATTAGCCTTCATGTATATTGTCAATCTTCATATAGAACCTAACCCCACTCATTCTTAAACACATAGCACACGGGTTAGTCCATAAAACTCTATTGATAAGTCATACCTTTAGTTACTTAATCTCCACAAGTAACTTAGCCTTCAAGCTTATTGCTAATCTTATTGAGCTTCTTCTTCTTCTTATGAGCATCACTAAAATCTCAATAACTTTTGATGCAATTCTTTGAACTCATGGCATTTCTCAAAGAATCCACGCTTCATCATTTATGCATCTCCTATAGAATAACATAATAGCAATTCTCAATATGATTGTTAGTCCATAGGCATTGTCATCACTTACCCAAGCATCACTTAGATCTCATTCATCTCGATGCATTTTCAATCTTCCAATTTACCTAGAGCTCATGCATATCTCTCATCCATGCATCACCTATGGAAAAACCCACTAACAAACTCAATACCATTGTTAGTCCATATGTATTGTCATTAATTACCAAAACCACACATAGGGCTAGATGCACTTTCACCTATGCGTACATTGGGCGACATGATGCCGACGCTTGATTTGCAGGGAGATTGCCGGAGCTATGCAATCGGCTCCGGTAGGGTGCCTTTGCACGTAGGTCTATAACATCCGCCAGTTCGAAATTCAAACATCAATGTCATTTTACCGCATAGGCTGCCAAATAAAGATGGGCTTTCAAGGACCTCTGATTGGGCTCGATGTAATTCGGGGCTATCTCTCATCCGATCTCGGCTTTTCCATCTCCCCAAACCTAATTGGCTGGGTACATGTGCTGGTGATCACCGCTCTTATGCGCAGGCCCTCAGCGACGATGCAATGGCTGACGGACAGGGGTTCGGTGGTGGCGGTGGCTTCGGGCGGTCGAGGGGTGGTGCTCCAGGCGGAGGTGTTACTGCTGGTGGTGGTGCTGGTGAAGGTGGTGCTGCTGGCAGCGATGGTTCTAGCAATGATGGTAGTGGTGTTGACAGCTATGATGGATGTGGCGCAAGTCTTGGCTATTGGGGCAGATCAAGGCCTCCACATTTCTCCTTCCCCCGGGCACATGGACGGCAAGACGGTGGTGGCTGGATCGATAACAGAAGTGGCAGTGGCCGCGGAGGAGGCGTTGGCCAGAGCAATCAGGCTCCACCTCATACAAGGTCTGGTTGTGGGGGATGTAGATGTGACCGACAGGATATCTGGAGCTAATATGCCAGAAGAGGGGGTTTGGACAAATGTTGTGCAACTGACACACACGCCGAACCTTCCAGAATCTGGCATACACCAACTATTGGAAGTTCTAGGGATATCAAATACTCACGCACCAAACTCTGGCCTCACTAAAACTGTTGTTCCAATTGCCGACGAGCTCGCTGGTGTGCCAGAGGAGGGGGCCATACCAGTGGCTATGATTCTGCTAGCCTCCAATTTTGACACTGGCGTCGGACTGGTGCTGAGGGGGGTAGGACCATTTCCATGTCTGACGATGGGTCATCTTTGCCAATGGTGACTCCAGCTGTGGCGCAGTTGATTGAGATTTTAGGTGCTGGTTCTTTTACTCCAGATGTCATGACACCTCTTCGCTCTGGTATTGATGGTGAAGCCTCAGCTATGGCCATGGTGACTCCTCTTGTGGTGCCTGGGGTTGTCAAATCAGATGTGGGGCCAATGCTCAGGTCCTATGGCTGCAAACTTTACACAGGCGCTAGCTTCGAATGGTATGCAAACGAAATGGCATCAAGGAAAATTTATCAAATATTGCCATGATGGGATTGCTATCATCCTGTGAAACAATTAATGGCATATAAGAGGTTCACCAGGAGGTACCCACAATTGATATATTCACTGTCTCGGGAGGTGTGGTGCATGATCGACAAACAAGTAACAGATCTTCAACATGTAGTGACGAGGATAAGATTATGAAGGCGACATGTATGGCAACAAAGAACTGCTTAGAACAAGACACTTTTCAGAGGTACTTACTAACTAAGATTCTAGAGACTGCTACACAGGGAGGATCAAAGAGAAGAGTTTCTGAAGGTTTTCCATATTTTGGAGGTTGTCACAATAGAGCTCTTCGCCAAGCACGAATGACCATGTAGCTCTGGATTACAAGCTTTATGACAATTTATTTTTTTATCATGTTTCCTCCTCGTGTGATGTTGCTTTTATATGTCGAAATATTGTAATGATCAACTGTGAGTTGTATGCATTTAATGATGCAAAAGTCAGATATTTTATCCATTTTCTGAAAAAAGTGTGACTTAGCCGTATCGAGTGTTTGGTTAAGTCATATCAAGTGTTTGGTTAGTTGCAATACTTCTGACATGCCAAAAACTTTCTCTTCGATTCGTTGTGTTGCCTAGTTTTGCCATAGTTGTCACGGATGTTTTGTCCATCATAAAAACTATGGAGCGCCACGGTGCCGTGGAAAATTGAAGCAAACAACAAAAGCGGAAAATTGAAGCAAACAACAAAAGCATCCAAATAGACTCTCTGAATTGCATTGCACTACTAATCTCTCTCTCTCTCTCTCTCTCTCTCTCTCTCTCTCTCTCCAGGCATTGGATAAGATTTAAATAACTAACTAAGTAATTTTTCTAACTTATATTATCTAATTAGTTAAGGATAAATGAATAGATCAATCCATGCCCATCCTAGGTTTTAGGAATGAATTTGCCCTGGTAAAGAGCAAAAGCTAGTCTACCATCCGAAGGGTAATCATGGCTAGATCGTAGATAGTTTTCAGTAGTTTTTCTTCCATCTTTTTTTTGTTCTCGCTTGTAAATAATTTCTATTAATATATAGTCCACCATCGGAAGGGCAATCATGGCTAGATCGTAGATAGTTTTCAGTAGTTTTTCTTCCTTCTTTTTTTTTTTTGTTTTCGCTTGTAAATAATTTCTATTAATATATTAGTTGCACAAGTGTCTTGATCACTATCATAGTAACTTTATGGCCGCTGCTACACGTACACTGATGTTACCACTGGCCGTCCGACCTGGCAAACCGTGCGGCTACCTTACCGCAAAGGGAGAAAATTGATCATTTGACATCTAAAATATATAAAAATTATTCGCTAAGGATGACACATGGGTCAGTCTAAGTCTATACAAGTGGATCTGATATTAATTTAACTGATACTCTATACAAGTGGATACAGTATCAATTTAACTGATACTCTGATGTTTCAATGTTAAATGATCAAATCTCTCCCATCGAAGGCACTGTAGCGATAACTGGTCGGGCAGCTGGGTACGCATAGCTTTTCCGTAACTTTATTAGCTCAGCGCAGCCAGCAGCGACCGGAGATTCCTTCACGTCGAACCTCGCAGCCAGCAGGACGCCTGGAAGAACGGAAGGGAACGTGGTCATGCTTCGTGATCGCCGGCGCAAGGTCTCGCCTTGGGACTCGCGCGACGCAGCTGCAGGAGATCGAAATGAGCTCCAGTTTACGGGGACGGAAGCCCCGGCGCTCCTCGACCCTGGATCCGCGCGTAGCCAATGCGCGCACAAGTGTACAACGCGACGGCCGTGAGCCGGATCGGCGGCGCCGTCCGTGGACGAGGGTAGGAGCGCAGGCACCGGCAGTTGGGCGCTTCGCTCCGTCATGTGGAAGTCCCGCGGACTTATAGTTTATTATGATGTTTATTTATATTGAGATTTTTGTTAAAGAGATAGTTAAAAAGTTATATAATAGGTAAAAGAATTAATGGATAGATATATATACCATGTGAAAAAGATTAATGTCTGCAGAGGCTTCTTGGAGAAGGTTCCAACCAATCCACAGTTTCGACCGGGCTGGGCTGAATCTCTCGGAGGCAAAGAGCCTAGGAGCCCATCCGTTCCTTCGCTGGGTAGTGCCCACCAGTGGGCCAGAAAGGCAAGCAGATCATTCTGTTAGCCCATCAAAGTGGAAACTATGCAAATCATAGGCCTAAATACTGAAGAGCACACTACTTTCGTCAATCATAAATAGAGATTTAGTAATAGTACTTTTGTTTAATAAATTTTCAATATCCAAATTACATTAGTTTTTATTGATTTAAGTTATTCTACCATCATGTTATGTGACGTAGCAGACTTGAGTGCTGGAACTTTGTAATAATAACAATAGCTGCACGCTCTTATGTTAAAGGCCGGATATTCTATTTTATTATTAAAAAAATACTAAAGAGCACACAAATCATGGCCATCGAGAATGTGCGGACACCCGACAGACGAGCGCCGGTATAAGCACGAAAATATTTTCGCGGAAGGTGTACCAACACATGACGTGGGTGCTTCCAGGAAATGTCGAGTGCATGCACCCGTTAAGAACCCTGTTTGGAACAAGAATAGAAAACACGGAGAAAGGTAGAAAACTGAAATACAAAAGGAATGCAACGACAAAACAGAGGATCGGAAATATAGGTATTTTATAGGAATTGTTGTTTGGAACACAGGAATAGGAGTAGAGGAAAATTTGGAAGTGAATAGTAACCTAACGTGAACATTTGGAAGGATTTGGAAGGAAAATTATGGAATCAAGAACCCCGAAATCACTTGACGCGTGGCATAACATCTTCGTGAACAAAAAGTTCGTACGTATACCATATTCCGCCGACAGAACGGATGTAAACTAACGAGCATACTTCTACCTTGCAGCCCGTAATTTGTACTGTAATCACACTGCACTACTCTCTTTTCCGTAAAGAAAAGATGGGATAAGATCTGATCTGACAGTTCTAAGCTGACATCCTCGGTACAACGAGCTGCAGGCACACATACCCAGATACTTGACTCGAATTTCTCAGCAGCAACCACAGAACCCTTCACGTTGCCGAGAATGGCATCCAAACCGTGAGAAATTGGCCAAAACTAGACCCATTTCTGGAAACTCCAAAACATTTTTCTCTCTCTCCTTTGTGTCCGCAATTAGTGACAAGTTTTTCAGATGAAGGAATAATACTTAGTAACATGTTTTTTAGATGAAGCAATTAATGACAAGTAACATGTTTAATTTGTCAGTTGTCATTCCGTGTGGCCATTTACTCGTCAGATTAGTTGGCATAATTTCAGCGGTTTTCAGAATCTTGTAGCATTTAATTCATCGATTCTTTAGCTGTTTAATTCGGTTTTAGATTATTTGGCTGTTCAATTCGGTTTCAGTCGCATGGTTATTGCAGGGTTATCGCTCCCATAATACCATTATAAGTTCTGAAGACCTTGAGGCATTGGGATTTGGGATGTGAATTTTGACCTCGTTCTTCTCATCTCGCTGCATCGGTCCTCCACTGCGTCAAGCCATCATTGCTTCATAGTCTTCCTTCAACCTCAAGTAAGAATGAATTCTAATATGTTTGCATTCATGCTTATGTGTAAAAGGTATATTTTGTGTAGCCACCTGATGTTGGTTCATAATATGAATATTGCGTCGTTTATATTCTTTGTAATCTCAAATCTGTCTCGAACAAACATTAGGAGCTAAATTCATGCCCAATTTTCCAACACAAGCACCCAATCAACGCGTCGTGCTTCGACGGCTTCGCTCATCCAAAGCTGTGGGCGAGAATGGATTATTTTGGGATTGTGCGAGATCTCACCTTGAACTCGACGGGGATAGCAATGAATCTGAAGGAGTACAAACTTACGGATGTACAGTTCCCAACATCCAGATCGCACCAGGAGCAGTTTATCCGTTTTAGGCCCCTGGTATGGTCAATGCAGGTTGCAACCACACTTAATCTATGTACTCACACCATTAACCTCCTGATACCCAGACTAATCGCTCCGGGCCGATCCTGTAATCAACATGCAATAGAAAATTAGTTCTACCAAATCTTATAGCGCGAAAGGAAAGGAAGGGATAACCAGACTGCTCTATATTTCTCAACGGAATGAAGAAAAAAATACGCAGACAGCGCAAACAATCTTTTTAAAAGAGTTAGGCAGACCGAGGCAGCATAATCGGATGCGGACCAAACGACTGACGAGGCTCGGGACCATCATCACGGTCGACACTGGTCGGGGGAATAGGACAGCTACATGTGATCTACCAAACCAATTACCGCTAGTATTTATTACTGCTCCCGCGTCATGCCATTTCAGGCTCCCGCCGAAACGAGGAGCAACACGAGGCAGCAAAATCTTCCTCATTCTCCAACCATTGCTTCCTAATCCATCTCACTTGTGGAAAAAAAGAATCTTAGAAAGTTCCTTTGTCATCTCAGACTTTGGTATAACCACTACATTGAACAGTAGTACGTCTTTGATATATCTCATATTTTGGTAGTATCCCATTAACCACTTCGTTCAACAGTATATATATATATATATATATATATATATATATATATATATATATATATATATATATATATATATATTTGATAGCTCATACTTTGGTACCAATCAGCCACCTCAATTATAAGACATAATCGTCTCAAGGACGGTCCAAATTAGTGCTTGAACCTACATGCATTGGCATTCGGCAGTAAGCTACTTTACCTACCTGACCTAGTCAGTAGCCACCCAGATCTTCGTCCTTTCTGCATATCCTCTCCTCTCTGCTTCCTTCCGCAAAAATTATCCTAGATTCCTCGCTGAACAATGCCATCACCCTGTCCTTCCTCTTGGGTCACCAAAACAACCCCGCCTCCCACATGCCATTTCTCCCCTACCCCAACCCTCCCCTGAACCAAACCCAGATCTCCCCATTCACCGCCACATGCCTCATGGTGCAGTTGTTGTGTGTTGTGTGCATCAGTGGGGCTAGTTAATTGCCATCTACCCCTGCACCCTCGTTTGTCAGAGCCCATAAAGGTAGGAACAGCACAAACCATCCTCTTGTTGTTTTTCATCCAAAAAGTGGGCAGCACAAGCAAAGGGGAGCTAAAGTTGTCCCGTTTCACTTACCTCGTTGGTTGGTGCAATACACTAGCCCTCCACTCCACCGCCCGGACAGCGCAAAAGGCCGCCTTTCCTCCGACGTGGCCGGCGGTCCGGTTTTAGCAGCAACAGTTTGCGCAGACAGCCTGCGTCTGGCTACCAGTGGTCGCTGGTCAGTAGGTGTGCGATACTTGTCACTCGCAATCATCCCCCTCCTTATCTCCACACATTCCTTGCCTGAGATATATAGCTGACGAGTGAGTTTCTGCAGGGAAGGGACACTGTAGTGTACTGGCCGGTTCTGCGGAGATGGCGCCGGCACCACTGGAGTTGCTGCCGATGCTGGTGCTGCTCATGGTGGTCGTCGGGCCATGCGCCGGCGCCGGAGACGGAGCCGGGCGCATCGAAATGTGGCCAATGCCGGCGTCTGTGAGCCGCGGCGCGCAGACGCTCTTCGTCAGCAAGGACCTCAAGCTGTCGACGGTGGGGAGCAACTACTCCGACGGTAAGAGTATCTTGAAGGACGCATTCCAGAGGATGGTGGCGGTTGTGGAGCTGGACCATGTCATCAATGGGAGCTACCAGGGTGCACCCGTGCTCACCGGCGTGAACGTCGTTGTTCGTTGGACGAACGATGAGGTACGTCTGGTGGGCACTTAAGCAGAAGGACTTCTGTTCCTTTTTGTGCTCTGCGTCTGACTGTTTGGTCTTCTGCAGCTCAACTTCGAGGTGGATGAATCGTACAAGTTGTCTGTGCCTGCAACTGGAAATCCGTTGTATGCCCAAATTGAGGTTAGTAAGAAATGCTGTGTTCATTGCTCAATGTCTGTGCTGCCAACAATATAGAGTGGAAAATTATTTCTGAAGGAAAATATACAGTGTAAAGTTGACAGTTGACGTCAGATGGTGAAAATTCTGTACTTCTGATATTTCTTTCCATCGTGAATGTATGAAAAAGAAGGCATTCCTATTTTTATGAGAAGCTAAACAACAATATGTTCATATCATGCACCAAGTTTCATTATGACTGTACTCAGAAGATGACCCAGAAATCGCCTTCGCCTCATAAATATACAATGCCTGCTGTACAAAGTGATCAATTGCTTTCCTGTTTTTTAAAAAAAAACTCATAGATATATGCAGTGTAAATTATCAGATATTCAGGGTGCTTTAACAACCTGTTTTCAGTATATCATCTATACTACTCCCTCCGTTCACTTTTATAAGGCGTATTTAAATTTTAAAAAGTCAAACTTGAAGATTTTGACCAACAATTAGTTAAATTACAAAAATATTTGGTGTATAAAAATTATACCAATATATTCGTACTTCAAATTACTTCACATAATATTGGTTTTGTACCTATTAAGAATATATTTTATGAGAAATTAGTGGTCAAAGTTTAATCTTGAGGACTTTTTGAAATCAAAATACGCCTTATCAAAATTAACAGAGGTAGTAGTTCGCACTGTACCACACCCACCACATCCTCTCTCACTGACACCAGAATGCTTGTTAACATAGAAATCTACCAGATCGATCCCTGATACATGAGTTAGGCATTAATTTCTGTGAAGAAGAATACCTATGTTCTGTCCATGCAACACCGCCATGTGCTTAAACTACAAAAATAATTTACAGTAAACTGATTGATTTTTTGGCAGCACTGATGCAAACCATTCTTATCATGTGGTGCTGCTCACTACAATACCTTATACACCGTAAAAGTAGTGAGACCTAAATGATGCCACATCACAATAATTTTGCAGGCTCAAACAATTTATGGAGCACTTCATGCCTTGGAGGTAACTCAAAGTGAAAGTAATTTGCATGAGTATAACCTAAAATCCGCCCAATTATTACTTTCAAGATATCTAACCGTAAGTTTTGTATTATTGCAGACCTTTAGCCAATTGTGTAACTTTGATTTCAATGCAAGGCTAATTGAACTTCATTCGGCTCCTTGGACTATCCTGGACACGCCCAGATTTCCTTACCGAGGGCTTCTTATTGGTATGCTATAGTATAGTCTGAATTTTGCATCCATTTTGTTAAGTATTCAGGGCAAAAAGCTTCTAAAATGGACTTCCAACAGCTAATTCCAGCTCTTCGATGTAGCTCAACTTCCATTGCTTAAAAGTCTGCAGTTTATCTCTGCTCTTATATGGATCACCTATCATCCGAAAATAAAAATGGCTTTAACATGTCTAGCCAATTAGCCATGCATGTCAAGACATTTAAATAGCTTCATCACCAAGACACCAAGTTGGTACAAAATAGGTAGCGTAAAAAAGACCAACAGCGACACTCTGTGATACAGTAAAGCTACACTTCTCTCGAATAACATACAGTAGACCTATATAAACACATCAATAATTAGCCATATCGTAAGTCTGAAAACTAGCAGAGTTTTCCCACCTCTTGAATTTATGCACACAACCATATATACCATTTATATGCATAATGCATCTAAGAAACCTAGAATATGATGATCTAATAGCTTATTTGTTGTCCACAAACTGTTTGATCATAAGCATCAATATTAACTTGTGCATTGTATGCTACAGATACTTCAAGGCATTATCTTCCTGTCCCAGTAATAAAAAGTGTAATTGATTCAATGACCTTCAGTAAGTTGGTAGGTTTGACCTTTCCACATGCAAATCAAGTTCATTAATCCTAAATTCTACTCCTCTCTTTTATTGCAAAGTTCTCCTTAAATTAGTTTCAGCTAAATCATGTGATTTGTGTAATCTATCATCATGCAGAACATTCTTCATTGGCATATCGTGGATGAGCAGTCATTTCCTCTTGAAATACCTTCATACCCAAAATTATGGAATGGCGCATACTCTTATTCAGAGAGATATACAATGGATGATGCTATCGACATTGTTCAGTGAGTTCTGCTTTTGTTACAGTAATCATTTGCCATTTAGCATTATCCAGACTTCTAAGCTCCAAAGAGCTTGCAGAAAAAACATTACTAAAGTCTGCAAAGTAAACTCAGCAAAACTCCAAATTTTATCCATCCTTTGCTTAATTGATGTGCTCATTTGTAGAGATCACTTAGCTATGCTTCTGGATTTACTCAAGTAAAGATGACTTATCAGGAATTTGCAGGTACGCTGAAAAACGAGGTGTGAATGTCTTGGCTGAGATCGATGTACCTGGTCATGCTCTCTCATGGTAAGATACTTAACTCTGTGCAATGCTATTATTATCTAGAAAATGGACCACGAATTTCAAGTTTTATTGATACAAAATTTAATCCTTTGTTTTTGCAGTACTGTACACTCACAGTATATTCTTTGAATGTAGAAAGTAAATTTTAATATACATATGAAATAATATAAATTGATATAAGAATAAGCGTACCTAACATGTGTTAAAATTCAGTGCACTTCTCTTGTTTCAGGGGTGTCGGATATCCATCATTGTGGCCATCAGCTACATGTAAAGAACCACTTGATGTCAGCAGCGACTTTACATTCCAAGTGATTGATGGAATTCTTTCAGGTTATACACTGTCAAAAGAAATCATTCTAGATTTAGACCAATTCCCCAGTCGAAACTTTGAAAGGTCAACTAAAATGCTCATTCATTGCAAAAAAAGAACAAAATAGCAGTTTATACTAAAATTCAGCAAAAAAATTGGTTGAATGGCCTGAGTAATAAGTCAATCATGGGCAGAAAAGAACATAATGGCCTCGTGAATCAATGACATTAACTTTGGTTGTCATTTCAGATTTCAGCAAGGTTTTTAAGTTCAAGTTTGTCCACTTGGGAGGTGATGAAGTCAACACAGGTAAGCTTGCAGAAATCTGTACTCTGTACAGCTAATCTACATATGTTAGAATCTATTCATTTTTTATTATAATTTCAGGTTGCTGGACTACCACACCACGCATTAAATCATGGTATGTACTTATCTAGGAAAGAGAAAATAGGAAAATGTGATAAATCGATATGACATTTGATAACCTTCTGTTTGTTATCATCGCTACAAATTGCCACTTGTATCAGTCATCTAATCTGAAGTCTTTTTCTTGGCTTGCAGGTTGATTCAGCATGGTATGAACGAGTCTGATGCCTACAGATATTTTGTACTGAAAGCTCAAAAGATAGCAATATCACACGGTTATGACATCATTAACTGGTAGGATGTACGGTATGACTAGTTTTGCATATTAAAATGTTCAAACTAGCTGCTAACAAACAGTTTCTCATCCTTGTAGGGAAGAAACATTTAACAACTTTGGAGACAAGTTGGATCGTAAAACTGTGGTGCATAACTGGTATTTCCCTCACAGCCTATTGGCTGGTACTATATGAAAGATTTACTAGCATCCTTGTTGCAAAAAAACATCTAGCACAAAACCATGCACACCAGCAAGTCTATTACTGCCCCCGACCACAAAAGGTGACATTTTGAACATCAACACGTCGCTCAAAATGCAACTTGGACCACTAATTCTAATTTATACCATAAATTTGTAATGGTAATATATTTATAAAGCATAGCAAAAGTATAATATCATGCAGATACCTTTCAAGAGAAATCCATTCATACAATTTTGAAATGTTCATTCTCAACATACAAAAATTATATTGATGTTCAAAGTTTAGATAGTTTGAATGCATGCAATACAAAATATCACTTTTTGTGACTTGACAGAGTACTACATGGCAATGCATCTTGTGAAAAACAAGAAGTTTAGACCTTATCAGCCAAATTTAGTACAGTGCCTCTCATTTGGTTGACATCAAGTATTATAGTTTATTAGGCACATAAGTGCAAACCCATCCATAATTCTTAAATAAAAACAACTTGCATTAACTTATATCCACTGTTCTAAATAGATGGACATAGAAGTTTTCACTCCCTATGTATTAGGATCACAGGAACAGATTCAGTGCAATCACATATTCACATATTGATGTAACCAATTATCACATCTGCTTAACTGTTAGTTTTCCCTCATAAATTGATAGGCTTGGAAGTGGAGTTGCGGAGAAAGTGGTTGCTGCTGGTCTGAGATGCATTGTAAGCAACCAGGATAAGTGGTACCTAGATCACTTGGATGCTACATGGGAGGGATTTTACATGAATGAACCACTGACAAACATCTACAACCCGGAACAACAGAGTTTGGTTCTTGGCGGTGAGGTATGCATGTGGGGTGAACACATAGATGCATCAGACATTCAGCAAACCATTTGGCCACGTGCTGCAGCAGCTGCAGGTATGATCAGCTAAACATGTTTCAGCCTTCTAATTTTATCTAATATTAAGAGTTTAGCATATCCATTCTTACACTATAGCAAAGCTAGTAGACTAGTAGTTACAAGGTATTGCCATCTATACATTATTTTCATGAGTAGCACAATACTACATAAATTGATATAATATTATTGTTGATCTCTCAAGTTCGCAAGGGAAGTAACATCTACACCAAGGCAGTCAATAGTTTTCTTGATATACCCAACAAAGCTTGATATGTGCAACAAAAACTTGATATCAACCTGTCAAAATGGGGACCTTTCATAACCAAGAGCCCTAAACCCTACAATGAGGAGGCACACCTCACACAATGGCTATTAAAGTTTCAATGTTTCATGCAAAATTGAAACGTTCATTTTTCAAAAAAAAAATCAGCATGAATGTACATGTGGACAACTAAGACTCTAAAGACTAGAGCACAATGAAGCATCTCATATCTGCACCATGAGTTCATGACTGCATAGTATGAAAGGCATAATCAGTGTAGCAGGTTCCTAAACACCCACATGTGTAGGTGCAATAACCTGTTCAGTTTTAATTTTGATTCTCACAAAAATGAAGTAGCTTATAATTTTTTTTAATGTTTTGTCGTCCTTATCATGTTGCTTTGACTCACCAATTCACTTATCAATTTGAAGAGCGGTTGTGGACACCCATTGAGAAGGTTGCGAAGGACACAAGATCGGTCACTGCGAGATTGGCACGCTTCAGGTGCTTGCTGAATCAAAGAGGGGTTGCTGCTGCACCGCTAGCTGGTTATGGCCGTTCAGCGCCATCAGAACCAGGTTCCTGTATAAGGCAGTAGGACTTTCATATCAGGTACATAATATTCATAAAAGAAATAAACACCATTCCAGGCATCGTTTTTTACAGCTTTGAGCAATTAAGAAGAGCTCAGATCAATGTAAGGCAAGAAGTTGTGTGGGCCAACATAATATTTCAATAATATTCTATTTTTGATGTGGTAATTGTATTCATGTGGAGATATCTGCTCCTGTTTTTGTTTCCGTGTGCAATCATAGTCCACAAGGTTTTGTTTCGTACCATTATTGATACAAAAGGTCTTAAAATGCTCTGAAAAAGGTGTATTACCCCTTGAAACCGACATTTGAAATCGGACTTTTTTTTTTCACAAATGCATCCTTAATGCAAAGTGCATATGAGACTTCCTTCACAAGAAGTATACCTAATCCACTGAGCAACTTCCCCAGTATAAGATAACTAGTTGGGTGGGTGGCTGCAGCACCCAAATGGGAGAAACCCCTCTATTAGGATGCCAATTACCATTGTCAGTTATCGTTAATTCCACATGCCCAGTAAAAAATGTTGGTACATGCCTAGTAACAACTAACAAGTTCTAACTATGAATTTGCACAATGAAATCAAACCGTATCAATTTAGATTAGACATGGAGCGTTGGATGAACCACCCGCCCTTAATAGCTTGCCACTAAGTCAGGTCCAGACACTGAATGATGTAGCAGAACTGTAGAAATCGCCGATAAAAAAAAGGAACTGTAGAAATCGCGTTACCTCGTCCGCCTCGTGAGGTAAGAAGCAGTTCGCGTGGCTGCAGTAGCACGCACCCCACGGCGCTGCTTGACCGGACACGCGCACGAGTGGACCGACCCCTCGCAGGGCGTGAGACGCCCATGCCGCCATGCGTACGTGGTCGTCGGTCGGGGGCGCCCTCCCCGCGCGGTGGAACCGGATGCATCGGGGGTCGCTCGGGCGCCGCGCCTCACTACGCCGTCTACGCCGTCCCGTAGGAGTCCGGGCTCCTTCCGGCCGCCGGCCGCCGGCCGCAGGGGCTGTCGCCTCCCGGGGAGAAGATTCCAAACGTGCCACATTTTTGAACTGGGCTGGGCCGGATCTGCCAAGGTGGAAACAAAGATGCTGGGCTCGAAGGGGCGCTTCTTTGCAGAGTTGGGCTGCCTATTAAACTTCAAAGGGCCTGTTCCACTAAAACAAATGGAAAAATAAAAAGTCCATTTGACATCCCTCGACTCATGCCCTAGTCCGATTTTCCTCCGCAACCAGAAAACAAGATATTTGACACCTTCAACTATCAAAAACCGGATATTTTACCCCTGACTCTATTTGAAGGCGGTTTTGGTTGACGTGGCACAAATGTGTCAGTGGTTTTGCTTCGTTGATGTTTATGTGGACATGACATGGCAGCAAGTTAGCAAATTAAATACATAAAATAGAAAAAAAATGGGGCCCATATGTCACCCTCAAGTTCCTGCCTCTCTCCCTTTCTTCCTGATCTCCTTGCCCTCTCACCTTGGCCACCAAGCTGCGTTGTCACTCACCACTTTTGTGCCACATGAGCCAAAACCACTGTCACATTTGCACCCCATCAGCCAAAACCACCTTCAAATGGAGTCAGGGGATAACATGTCCAATTTTTTATAGTCTAGGGTGTCCAATATTTGGTTTTCTAGTTGCAAGAGGAAAATCGAACTGTGGCAAGAGTTGATGGAGGTCAAATAGACCTTTTCTAATGGAAAAACAAAGGGTTCTTATTAAAAAAACAAGGAAATGCTACAATGTTCTGATAGATTAATATCCATTGAACAAGCCTTACATAGTGTTGGAGGTCCAAAGTGCAATGTGTGATTTGAGGCTAACCGGGTTGTTTGGTGTAGATGTCGGAGAAAAACAAAGAAATAATTATTTTTACCATTGCAAATGTCTCCAGTTCGATAAATACTATCGCAAAAGGGCTAATCTGAAATATGCCATCGGTATGCAAACCTTATCCTTATTTGCCATCATTGACCAAATTCCGTCACTCAAACCGTTAAATAGCTGAGCAAAGGCAAATATGTCCTGATGATTTCAGTGGACTGATTTTTGTAATTCTTTGAATGCCATTGGGCATATCATATACAAATAATATTCCCTTGACCCCACATGTCATTCTCTCTCCCTTCTTTCTTCCTCTCTCCCATCTCTCTTGCAGCCAAGCCCCATGTGCACTCCCATCCTCCTTTCTTCCTCTCCCATGCACAGGAGGCACGTCACCTCTAATTCATTGCCAAAAATCGCTCTGCCACCCAAGCGGTCCACGAGGGGTGGGTCAAGCGGATGGCCTCGCGGAGGGGGCGGCGCACCATGGCACCCGAACGCTCTTCGGACTTGTACCTGGAGGTTGCCGCCACGTGGCACGACAAACCGCAACGTGTCGTAATAGCGTCGCGCTGTGGTGGGAGGTGGCAGTAGCACCAGTGCCGGCCAAGATGAGGTGCTCCAATGACGGTGGCTATGGAGCTCAGGTTGAGGTCCAGCGTACAAATTGAAGTCCATGTGATTCAACTCCTCCTACAAATTGAGATGCCCGTTGAGTTGAATAACCCTAGCCTTCCGTTTGATAGCATTACAAATCCACATCTTAACATCGTCATCGTCAAAATCCTCATCGTCCTCACTGGGCGAGCGCCGTCGGAGCGTGTCCACCAGCGCAAGAACCTCCCCGATGAGCAGCAGGCAGTGCACGAACTTAGCGAAGTCCCTAGGGGCATCGCTGTACCGCCTGACGCGGACATCGATGCAGGGCGCAGAGGCCCAGAGGTCGCGCCACCGCTGTGAGAGCACGCACATGCGCACCACCTCCCACACCTCCATGAACAACATGATGTGGTGCAGGAGCGCATCGGATAGTGCGCTCAGGCGGTCCACGCGCGGGGTCAACTCCTCCTCCCCCGAGCCCGCGAGATGGTTCACCCGCTCGGTTGATCGGCACCCACTGATGACCTTCAAGGGCATTCCGTCGAGCGGGTGGCCTGCGTGGCCGTGACAGCCAGGTACATCAACCCAAGGTCAGAGCTTTGCGGCAAGTTCTTGCAAGGAACAGACAGAACGAAGGGGAGGGTTTACTTATGGCGAGATCGGCTGTGATGGCCGTGGGTTCTTGATTCGTTAACGCAATAGGCGATGGCGAGTGGTGGCCGTAGGGAGCATTAGCGGAGCTAGGGTTTTTTAAAAATTCTACAAACATATAATTATTTGTACTTTTGTAACATATAATTATAACTTTTGATATCTATTTCATAAAGTTACAATTATTTATGTCTTTGATAACATAAAACTATAAAAAAAAATTAGCTTGATCTCACCCATCAGCCACACATTTTTAGCATAATTTCACAAACCTAACACTTTCAGAAAATGTGTGTCAAAGCTCTGACCTTGGGTTGATGTACCTGACCAAAAAGTTATGATTTTGTGTTATCAAGGATATAAATAATTATTATTTTATGAAATAAGTCTTACAAGTTATAGTTTTATGTTATAAAGGTACGTATAGTTACATGTTTGTGAAATTTACTCATTTTTTATGTTAGATAGGCACTCCCACTTTTCATAAAACCGTAAAATCAATATATAAGTAAAAAATTCTAAAAACACAGCACAAATGTATTAGAAGAATTCATAACATCGTAAATTCAACCAATAAGTTCAAAATTTATGGAAATTACAATATAAATTGTTCAAATATGAAATAAGGTTTTACATAAATAGAAGATTACAATACTATAGATTCTTCACTTTACGCTTCTTATAGTCATAAAATCTTAATTATGTCATCCTCGTTTATTTTGAAGAAAATATTCAGCTCAAAAAATATGATTAAGTCATATAATGGTTCAAAGGTTAGCATAAAACACATAATCTAATTTCTAAAATTTTGCTAATTAGGTATCACATGAGTAATTTGAATAATAAAGAAAAAAATAATAATATCGATATCTGTCAAACAAATATTAAAACAACTAACAACAACAACTAGTATACTATCGTGCAATACATCTGCTTTAAATGGTAGCTAGTGATACTTTTCTCTCTCTTTTCTCTTTTTTAGACAAGTATCAAAGGTAATACTTGATTTTCTAGGCAAAGATAAAACAATTAGTAACTTACTTGTTGTTAAGCTCTTGCTAAATTTTATCAATTACACCAAGATACATTCTATTCTATAATAATCATCAATTATTTCTACTTGATAAATTGAAGCTCGTGACATTGCAAATTTGAAAATTACAATCAACACTGAATATTTAAGATTACAAGATCAATTAAAACTCATAGTATTGCAACATTAAATCTCAAATATCTGTGCTGACTGAGTAATTATGCTCTATGCTCGTAGCACCTGAATTTCCAAATAGTCCGAGACTCACCTGACTACCGATCAGCCTATGGTAGGGAGGGCGGCTGATCATTTCATTTGGGATTTTGGGTTCGTTCAATTGTGCGAGCCACCAAGAAACAGGGGCAGCTTGGGCATTTTGAAGGAAATTTAACGGTCATAGCTGACAGAGGTGACGGCAATGGCAAGGTAAGGTTTGCACACCGGATGGCATATTTCGGATCAGACCTTTTGCAATGGCATTTCTCCAATTGAAGACATTTGTAGTGGCAAAAAAAATTATTCCAGAAACAGAACCAATAAAGATCGGATGAGATGGAATTGGTGACGTTTAAATTTCCATGCTGTATACCATCTCATTATAGCAAAAATAAAAAGGAGAATTTGGTTGTAGGGTTTCCGTGATCCAAATCCTGTGATTTAGTACAAATTTAAGCCAAATCCTGAAAATTCCGAACTAATCGCGCCCTCCTGCAAATACGCCATCCATGAACAATGGAGCGGCGAGTCCATTAGCGAACTACAGGAGCACGAGTCACCTAACTCCACTCTAGAATCTCAAGACTTGGACCGGTAGAGAGGGAATTTCGAAAACAAATACTCCGTAGAGCAGTAGAGATTACGACCTTCTCTCATCATCACCAGCAAGCGATGGCGATGGCGATGGCCCCGTTTATTTATTTAGTTCAAAACCATACATAGAACAGGTCCTGTCAACGTGTGTGTAGCACCCTCTGCCTGCTTTCCTGGAACAACGGGAATAAAATAGAGGTTAATTTAACCTTAGGTAATCGGTAGTTGTCAACCGGATGTTTTGTCAGCGAAATCGACCAAGTCGTTCATGAACCATGATGCATATGCATGCTCAGTGCAGTGCAGACGGCAGTCCGGCATGGTTTTGTTGCTGTCCTGATTCCCGAGTCGTCTCCGAGATTTTCGACTCGATCAAGCTCTCGGTCAATCGTTCCTGGGCAAGCTGAATCAAGCACTTTGAACAGCCTGAGAAAAATCACACCGGCTTATCATTGACTCGAACGGTTAGCAGCCTCATTGATGTGGACTGACCACCGTGCTACGCCTGCCTGCTTGCCGCACGCGACCGCGAGCTAGGTCGGAGTGGACGCCGGTTATATAGCTGCTGCTGCTGCGACGAACGGAGGGGAAGCGAGATGGCAGGTGCACTCGCGTCTGCACCAGGGTTCACTTTGCTTGTGCTCCTAGCTCTGCTCGCCGCAAACGCACCCCTCCTGCGCGCCGAGGACACGGTCGCCGCGGACCGGCCGCTCTCCGGCGATGCTATGCTCGTCTCCCGGGGCGGCAAGTTTGCGCTGGGCTTCTTCCAGCCAGGTATGCATTTGCCGGCTCCTTTTGCTAGTTGCACCATCTACTCGTGTAATGTAACAGGCGGCCGTGCGTTACAGACCAACATCTAGTGAACGTGCGCAGAATTGATAGAAGCGTACGTGACGTCCGTTTCGTGGATCACTCTGTTTTCCGGCAGATGGAGGGCCGGCGAACAGCTGGTACGTCGGCATCTGGTACCACAACATCTCGGTGCGGACGCCGGTGTGGGTGACCAACCGCGACAGGCCGGTCTCCGACCCTGCCACCTCGCGGCTGACCATCGCGGCCGACGGCAACCTCGTCCTGCTACAACCGTCCGGCTCCACCGTCTGGTCCACGAATGCCACCGCCGTTAACGCTAACACCAGCGCCACGGTGGCCGTCCTCCTCGACACAGGCAACCTCGTTCTCGCGCCCGCGTCCAACACCTCGGCCGTGCTGTGGCAGAGCTTCGATCACATTGGCGACACGTGGCTCCCCGGCGGGAAGCTGAGGCGGGACAAGCTCACCGGCGCCATCCACGGGATGACCTCGTGGAGGGCGCTCGGCGACCCCGCGCCGGGGATGTACACTCTCCAGCTCGACCCGGCCGGCGCGCCACAGTACGTACTGCTTTGGAACGGCACGCGGGAGTACTGGGTCACCGGCGACTGGAACGGCCGGTTCTTCACCGGTGCGCCGGAGGTCGCCGCGTCGAGCGGCAACTCCGGGTACAGCTTCCAGTTCGTGGACAACGACCGGGAGAGCTACTTCACGTACAACTTCGCCGACAACTCCACGGTGTACCGCTTCGTCACGGACGTGTCGGGGCAGGTCAAGGGCTGGTTCTGGGTGGAGGCCACGCAGGGGTGGAACCTGGTGTATGCCGAGCCCAAGGCGCGGTGCGCCGTGCCGCGCGGCTGCGGCGCGTTCGGCGTCTGCAGCGAGGCTGTCTCTACCGCGTGCAACTGCGCCAGGGGGTTCAGGCCGCGGGACGCCGCAAGCTGGAGCCTCGGCGATTACACCGGCGGCTGCGTGCGGAACACCGAGCTACAATGCGGCAAGAACGGCAGCGGCGGCGACTCCTCCGGGTCGAACGCACATGATGATAGGTTCTTTCGGTTGGACGACATGAGGCTCCCCGATGACGGACGCATCGCGGGAGCCGCGAGCTCCGGCGACTGCGAGAGAGCCTGCCTCGGCGACTGCACCTGCTCTGCTTACGCGTACAACGGCAGCTGTTTCCTGTGGCACGACGATCTGCAAAACCTGGAGGACGGCTTCGGCGGCCAGGCCGGCGCGGGGAGCCTCTACCTCCGCCTGGCCGCGTCGGATCTCCCCAGCGCGAGGACCCACAAGCGGAGGACCGTCGAGATTGCCGTCGGCGCACTCGCCATCGTCTGTTTCGTGGTCGCCGCGTCCGTCCTCGTCGTCCGTACAATAATGGCACGAACAACAAAGGTCCAGGGCCTCACCACTGCCGAGGGTTGCGTGACCAGATTCAAGTACAGGGACCTGCATTCCATCACCAAGAACTTCTCCGACAAGCTCGGCGGCGGTGCCTTCGGTTCGGTGTTCCGAGGCCAGCTCCCCGACCGCACCGCCGTGGCCGTCAAGAAGCTGGAGGGGCTCCGGCAAGGCGAGAAGCAGTTCCGCGCGGAGGTGAGCACGCTGGGAACCATCCAACACGTCAACCTGATCCACCTGCTCGGCTTCTGCTCCGAGGGCGGCGACCGGAAGCTGCTCGTGTACGAGTACATGCCCAACGGTTCGCTGGACCGGCACTTGTTCGGCGCCACGCTCTACACGCTGAGCTGGCGTGCGCGGTACCAGATCGCGGTCGGCGTCGCCAAGGGACTCGCGTACCTGCACGACAAGTGCCGGGACTGCATCATCCACTGCGACGTCAAGCCGGAGAACATCCTGCTCGACGCCGACTTCGCACCTAAGGTGGCGGACTTCGGGCTCGCCAAGCTCGTCGGCAGGGACTTCAGCCGCGTGCTGACCACCATGCGCGGCACCATCGGGTACCTTGCGCCGGAGTGGATCAGCGGCGAGGCCATCACCGCCAAGGCCGACGTGTTCAGCTACGGTATGATGCTGTTCGAGATCGTGTCCGGAAGGAGGAACGTCGAGCACGGGAAGCCCGAGTCCGGGTCGGAGTCGTCGGCGAGCAGCGCGGGAGACCACGCGGTGACGGAAGCGACGTTCTTCCCTGTTCTGACAGCGAGGAGGCTGGCTGAGGCGGACGGGGACGTGGCGGCGCTGCTGGACACGGAACTCGGCGGGGACGCGAACGTCGAGCAGGTGAGGAGGGTGTGCAAGGTCGCCTGCTGGTGCATCCAGCACGGCGTGGACGCGCGGCCGACGATGGCGGAGGTGGTCCAGGTGCTGGAAGGCGTGACAGACATCGAGCTGCCGCCGGTGCCGAGGTACCTCGAAGTGCTCGCCGGACGGCCGATGCACGAGACGCTAGACTTCAGCTCGTGAGCATCTGTTCTGGAAGATAGTCATAGACTCGTATCAATATTCAGATGTCTGAGCTTGTCAAGAACATGCAGTAATCCCCAACTTGTAAGCTCCGCACGAGTACTTCCCGATCTTGAGAGCATGTAAGCTACGGCATGATGCTGTTCCCGATCTTCATCCTACAAAAAGGAAATTCTTACTAGCTGAAATAACATGTCCATGGAACATGCCGTTTTGTACTGTTATTGGAAACATCATTAATCAACTTTGCCTTGTGGAAACATTAAATAATGATTACAGTAAGTTTAAAGCAGCAATCTAATTGTCTGGGTGGTGTAGTTGGTTACCACGCGAGTCTCACACACTAGAGGTCCCCAGTTTGTACCTGGGCGTAGTTGATAAATGGTTCTTCTTTTTCCTTAGAACTAAAAGTAAGGCGATGCTATTTGTTTAGTGCCTGAAAAAATATTTCATTTTAGTCGACGAACGACATCCGTCGACGACCCTCCTCCTTTCTTATTCCTTGGACCGATTCTTCTCCCTACACGTGCCAATGTGAACAACTCACCCACCCGCCTGTCTACACGCGTCTTTGACGGTTCGCATGCTCGCCCTCACCTCCCACCCTTGTCCACCCATCTTTGGCGGCGCTCCCACCACCGGATCTACCGTCGCCGCCCGCCGCAGCGCTAACCCGGCGTCATTGCCTCCCCGCCAGAGCACTGGTCCATCAGCCATCCTTCGCTGCCTGTGGCCGACGGTGCCTCCACCACCTCGCTGCTCCGCCCCTGCACCCGCCTCCTCCGCTGAGCCAGCCTCCCTCCCCAGGACCTCTTCTAAGTCCAGCAACGAAGGAGCCACCCTCCCCTAACCCCTACCGGTATTCTCCGTCGCCTGATCTATGAATATCTTTTTTAGGCGCCTGAATATTAGAAAGCATGTAAAAGTAAACGGTTCTTCTTTTCCTTTTTGAAAATCCCTAGGTTTTTTTAAATCCCTAGTTGTATACTACTAAAGGCGACCTGTCAACTGTAATATCCCTAGTTGTATAATACACGAGTGCATAGTGTGGTAGCAAGGCACCATGGGTAGTACCAAGCCAGCTAAGGTTCAATCCCCGGTAGCCATAATTTGACGTTCAAAGAACGCCGAGGTCTTCCCCAAGTTTTTTTTTGCACACGAGTACGTAGTGCGGTGGCAAGGCACCATGGTTGCAAGTCGGCCAGGGTTTGATTCCTGGTAGCCACAATTTGGCATCTAAAGAATGCCAGGTCTCTCCCAAAATTTTGCGAATATGCTTGTAGCCTAGTGGCAAAACCTCCAAGGGTGTAGTGAGCCAGCAGAGGTTCGATCCCCTATCCTATACCCATTGGTCTCTAATAAGGACCGTGAGGAGGCACCGTTAAAAAAGAAATCCCCTGGAAAGCATCATGATCAGGAACTTCTTCAACTTTGAGGTGTGAATAGCACATACCGATTAGCAACCACTTTTTGATTCAGCTGAATGACCGTTGAAATTGCAACAGCGTTAAGCTTTCACTTCGACCATTGCTTTTTGGATAATTGTTTGAGTTGAAACTTTTTGAAGAGTTATATCATAGCATATTCTACGCTATGATTTTTTTCAAAAATTTTCATGACTTTTTCTAGGGTGTTTTGAATTTTGAGAGCATTAGACACAACATTTTTTTATTTTTAAACCTATCACCTGATGGACGAGTGGTGTGCACCTTCCAACAGACGACATGAGTCAAGATCTGTAATTTTTCAAAACGAACACATATATTTATAATTTTTTAATTTTGAAAAATGGAAAATAAAAAAATCGTCACTAAAAGGCCCTTGCGTAGAAACCGGCCGCAAGAGAACCCACCAGCCCACGTACGCAATCCCCCGTCTCCTCCTTGGCCCGTGGATCGGCCGTTCATCCACTGCTGCAGCTTTCCGGTTTTCACCGTGTCTCATGGCCTCGCCTCACGAGGTGCGTCGGCGTCGCTGCCACAAGCTGCCAGTTCGTCGAAGTGCGTTCACTCCGGCGGCAGACACTGCTGCAGCCACCAGCTGTGTTGTTGAGTCGATCTTAACTAGAGCGTGCTTCCCGCAGTTTCTACGTTATGGGCCGGTAAGTTCCAGTCCATACCTCCCAACCTTTTCAAACATAGCAAACGAAAGAACAAAACGGTGGCTGATGACGTGTAAGGAGCGATGGATCCATGATATACATCCTCATTGTTGGGCTCATCGACGAGTATTTGAAACCAAGCTCTAATTCAGATGGCTACTTTTGATCCGACTGAGGCTGATAATGACGAAATAGAACAGTAAATGGAGAATATTCAGCAAAGTCGGCTTATCAGATGCAGTTTGAAGGCGGAATACAATCTGAATTCCTGACCATAGTTTGACAGAATTGGGCTCCTTCCGTATGCAAGATTTTCCTTTGGCTACTACTACAAAACTGTATATGGACTGCGGACAGGCTACAACTCCGGGAGTGGCCTAAATGCTACTTTTACCAATTGTGTTGCCGCAATCTTGAAACGGCTCACAATCTCTTCGTGGAATGCTTGGAAGCATGGTCAATTTGGAGCGCCATCAGTGCGGTCCGAGTCTCTCACCATCAAATCGGTAGATTACTGAATATATTAAGGACTGGTACCAGGTATTAATTACAGGCTTACCTGCTGCTACAGCAAAAGGGATGGCTCGCTAGTCATCCTAACAATCTGGAGCATTTGGCGGAAGAGGAACGACAGAGTTTTCAATCAGAACCAGAAGCAAATTGCCTCAACTGGTTTATGTGATTTAAGATGAAGCTTGCACCTGATGCTCGGCACAAAACACCTCACACTAGTTGCCACTTATGTTCTCTTATCTAGTTTTTCTTAGTTACATAATTATTTATGAGTAGTTCTCTACTATCAGCGATGTGTAATCATGAGTAATTACTTAATTTTACGTCAGTAACATATAAAATTGCTTCTCTTTTTATTAATATATAAACCAGCAATGTTTCGGATCTTTAAAAAGAGTTCCAGCCCATGCTGACATGACTGTCGGTCAGAGTCAAAGGACCAGGGGCCGGCGGCGACCGGCTGATGCATTGGTCCATGCATGCATTGATTTGCTTGCACTGTGTGATGACGCCCGATCATCAATCTCGTGGCCGCACACGGCGTGGGGAGCGCGAATATTCGACAGCTCGCGTCTTGTCGACAGAAGCAGTCTTGAGGGCGGCGGTCGTCGTCGATCTCGTCTTAGTCGCGGTTCGTACTGCTGCTGCCGTCCTGTCCTGAGGTCCTGCACTCCTGCATGCCGGCCCGGGCACGGCATGGAGATTGAAGGGCTGCCCTGTTAATCCTTGGAAGCTAGGGAAATCAAATGGAGGTTGAAATTCTGCTCACGGAGTCAAGTCAAAGCATCGTACGTACACTGCTCGTATGTCTAGGGATCAGAAGCGCGTTTTTTTACGTAAGATGGCAAGTGCTCTGCCTTCTCATTTCAGGAAGTAACTAGAAAAGAAGAACAGTTCAGTTTTATAGGAGGAGCGAAGAAAAGAAAAAGAAAAAACCGCAATCGAGTAGGACTTGGTTGTATCTGTTTTAAAACGCGTTTTTGTGAGCACCGCGTCTCGGCGGTGTCTGTGACCATCCTGAATCCTTTGCCTGGATTGGAGTTGCTGAATCTGAATCTCGGTTCATGTTTACCCCCGAAGATAAGTTCGTGATCCAGCAGTACTCGATCCAGCAGTACTCCAGTGGTGTGTTTTCCTTTGAGGCTGCAGTGGTACGGTCACGGCGATGCATCTGCCGTACTGCTTGGGCTAGCTCGAGTGCTCGACCTCTATCAAATTCATGGCGCACTGTGTTATGATGTAAGTACAGTCAAAATACACTAGACTGTTGCATTCGTCAGCACAGCGGTCTACTCTGATCAAACAGCTAGGTGCGCTGCTAAAAGCCTTTGCCGGTTACTATCCATATTTGCCGCTGGATGCACTTGAGTGTTTACTTGCTCTGTGATTGACACCAGATATTAAAATTTTAGCAAAATTTTAGATTTATTGGGGAATAAAATATCTAATTTTATAATTTCCTTTGATATACAAAATTCACAGAGTAGAAGACGAAAAATGATTGAATTTTTTTGACTTTTGATCTTTTCACCGATGGTAAAGAAAATTGTAAAATCTAACATCCTACCACAAATGAAAGAGGTATGAAATGGCCGAGCTGGAAACATGCCAAACTTTCTTTCTCGGAAAAGATCGGTGCTTGCGGGTGGTGCAGGTGCATCGCAATCTGCACCATTGATCCCACATCAAACGTACAATAATTTATCTGTGTATATATAGGCACTAATACACCTGTATCTGATTTCAGAATTGAACTCCGAATCCAGGGAGATACACAACAGAAAGTATACATGTATTGTGATCTCACATATACTGGTTGCTTGCCATTTCAATATACAAAACCCATTTTTTTCACCATTGTACCATTGAAGCATGGTTTAAGCTTTCGGCTCAACAAATATTCCATGTGGCCTATTACCCATTGAGGTCTCCGGCCTTTTGCAGAATCTATATTTATATATGTGGTATCGAATCTTTGATGCATCCAAACAAATAGGAATATGCTGAGTCACTGGCAGCATCACACGCGCTTATTCGTTGATGAGTGAGGGAGTGGGGGTACCGGCTAGCTAGTTCTGAAACAATCACTTTTTCTTGTCTGCGAAGGAATGTAGCAGAGCTGGAAGAATTAGATGCTGAGCATGCGTGCCTCATCTTATGGATATAATCCCTTTTGCATCTCTTCTCATCGTAATCTTCTGCTCATCTTTCTCTCTCATCGATTGGGCTCTCTCTCTCTCTAGGATAGATTGGGATATAATGGAAAGCCTACAGAGGGATACGTTATGTAAGGGCCTCGCTTCATCATGTTCAACTCCTTCACAGAAAAGGTAGAATGAAAGGGTGCAAAGGACATGTACACTAGTGCGCAAACTCCAAGATTGAATGGTCAAAGAGGGGTACAGTGCGTACGTGAGGAAAGCCTAAGCTCATGCATGATGCCAATATGGTCTTGGCGCTGTCCAATTCAATGCCATTTCATTGCTCTCTCTCCTCTGAGTGTAGACGAACAACTAGATTAGTGAGCAAGAAAATAACGTTGTAGCATGATATCATCCCATTCCCTTGCTACTGTTACTGTGGTACAGCATAGAGGAGGCCAATAAGAACTCACTTCAAATCTAAGCCCGGCTTCACACTGCTACCAATAGTAGCAGGAAGCATACATGCGGGCACTTCGTGCATCGATCCATCATTTCGATCGTCATCTCAAAATTATCAGTACATGTGCAATCGGAACAACAAATTTTTTTTCTTAAAAAATATTTCTACACATACAATTAAGAACAAAGATCCTCTATAATATACACTGCTAACTCACGTATCAGTGATGGTTACTATACCATACAGTACTGCAAGGAACCGCGTCCATCGATTAATCCGATGGCCTTTACTGTGTAGTTCGAACACTTCGCAGCGCTTCTAGTTCCAGGGCTCCGGCAGATAGGTCCCTGTGCACGTTGGCGCCCGATTCTCCATGCACACGCTGGCCAAATGGGAGTCAATGTGCGCCAGTAGGTCATACCCTAGGTAGCCTGTCCGTGTCCGATCGCAGCCGCCGTACGTGCTGTTACTGTACACAGTGTGCCTTCTGATTTGACGCAACATGGCCGGGTAGCTACTAGCTAGGGCCTTGTTATTGGTGTCCCTCCAAACCAGCGCTGAATCGTATCCGGAAATTTCTGTTCTCCCCACGCTTGGAAGTCAAATCAAGAGCTTTCATGCTGCAGCGAATTTAGCCATGCAGTGTTGTGTGCCTGGGTTCCAACGACGAGGTTTGTGTTGAGCGAAATTGTATTTATTAAAAATAAAAGGATTTGTTATATATATCTGTTTGATATGTTAAGTTTTTATTTGATTGATTAAATTTAAGATTGTATGCGCGGATACAAAAGTTAAAATTCTGATTGATTATTTAAATAAAAATAATTTTGTGATACTGACAAATAGATCTATCTATATAAATAGATGTAGAGTCTGTACCAATCCAACCAGATTATAGAGTGATATTTGAATTGAGCTTTATTTCTAATTAGATAAGATAGACCTCCTTATTATGTAAGCTATGTCTCATTGCAGAAAAAATGAAACAGTTTTTCGGTTATCTTCCTGCCAATGTTACAATGGAAAAATTAGTAAGCTATGAATTTCTCTTTAAACAAGCATCTCTGTTCTTCATGTGAGCATCTTGTCTAGCTTCCTGTGGGTTCCCAACTCTTTTATACCAACCTTATAACAATATCAAGAAAAGTAGCATGGTCATCGCTACTCATCGTGCTTCCCTCCACGTCAAGCTCAGCATGCTCGCGGGATCCACGGAAAAGACGGCCGGATTCACGCCGTTCTACTCCTCCAGGCTGCGTTGTGCTCGTCCACGCCGTGGGCGTCCACCACGACAAGGTCGTCTCCGACATGGGCGTCCACCACGGCAAGGTCGTCCACCACGGCGACCTCTAGGACAAGATTGTCCACATCACTGGTAACGTCCAGATCTGGTCATCCACGACTACGAAGGTTCGATCCCCTTCCCGTTCCCCATTATATTTTTCTTTTGATCCATTTCTAATTTGATCTCTTGTGTTCTGCCGCTGTAGATTAGGATCGACGCTTTTACTTCTAATTGTGATCTGCTGCTGTAGATTGGGGTCAACGCTATTGTTGCTAATTGCCAACTGCTGCTGTTCTTGCTGCTTTGCTTTGAGTAGGGAGATCTTGTAGTGATTTAGTTGCATATTTTTATATTATTGTATTGAATTTGATTGTGAGATATGTTATATGGATGAGATAAATCGATTTGAGCATATGGTGGCGGCGATGGGAGCACCGCGTCGAACGGCGACAGGAGCAGCAACTGAGCTGGCTCTCTTGAGCCGGTTCGTTTATTTTTGTTTTTCTGAAACCTTTTCACTGCCGGTGGGAGCCACGGATTGGTAATGAAAAAAAATTTTAGTGCCGGTTCTAGACCCAATATTGATAGTCAGTACCTATCAAATTTACTATCAGTATTGAGTAATTAGTGATGATTTAAAACACATCACTAATTATGATTTTGAACCGATGACGTATTGTGCTATAGTTAGTTACTGCTCCCTGCCTGCAGTATATGCGTTTTTGCAGAAACATGGCGCATTTCATCATGTCGACAGTACCTTTTGTGCCCCTATGCCATGTTTATCAGAAGCAACCTGATGTCCTCGCCTCCATATTTCCATGACGATTTATACTGTAACATAAATTGTCATGGAGATATTATACATCAAGTAGCTCGTGGGATCCATGGAGAAGGCGGCCAGATTCATGACGTTCTACTCCTCCAGGCCGTGTCGTGCTCGTCCACGGCGTGGGCATCCACCATGGCAAGGTCATCCACGACGTGGTTGTTGTCCACGGTAAGTCAGAGCAAGGTCGTCCATCATGGCGACCTCCACGGTGAGATTGTCCACATCACTCGTAACGTCCAGATCTGGCCATCCACAACTACAAAGGTTCGATCCCCTCCCCGTTCCCCTTTATTTTTTCTTTTGATCTATTTCTAATTTATCTCTTGTGTTCTGCTGCTGTAGATTAGGATCGACACTTTTGCTCCTAACTGTGATCTGCTGCTGTAGATTGGGGTCAACGTTGTTGTTGCTAATTGCAAACTGCTGCTGTTCTTGCTGCTTTGCTTTGAGTAGCGAGATCTTGTAGTGATTTAGGTGCACATTCTTACGTTATTGTATTGAATTTGATTATGAGATGTATTGTATAGATGAGATAAGTCGATTTAAGCATACGGTGGCGACAGGAGCAACAGCTGAGTCGGCTCTCTCGAGCCGGTTCGTTTATTTTTTGGGTTCATGGAATATTTTCACTGCCGGTGGGAGCCACGGACCGATAGTGAAAAAAAAATTTAGTGTCGGTTCTAGATCCGAGATTGATAGTCAGTACCTATTAGATTGACTATTAGTGTTGAGTAATTAGTGGTGATTTAAAATCTGCCACTAATAATAATTTTGGACCCAAGACGTATTCTGCTATAGTGCGTTACTGCTCCCTGCCTGCAGTATATGCGTTTTTGCAGAAACATGGCGCATTTCATCATGTCTACAGTACCTTGTGCTCCATGCCATGTTTATCTGAAGCAACCTGATGTCCTCGGCTCCATATTTTCATGACGATTTATACTGTAACATAAATTGTCATGGAAATATTATACATCAAGTAGTTAAAGTATCAATAAAACGTGTAGATTGTGCTTCTTAATTTGAAGTAAGATTGTGGCAGAAATACTGGTTCTTGAATGCATGTAGATTTGTCGGATTTAAGAGGGTGAGCCTACAAGCCTCACGTGAAGTATTGTTTGCACCGGGCTTATCTTATCACACGTCCTTCTTGGATGTTAAACCACAGGTGAGTATGAAGGATTGAGGAATGCAAGAGCAATTAACTCAGCACAATGCATGGATGCTGGCTCCTGTGAAGTCCTATGGCAGTAAGCCCCATGTATCTAGCAGACTGCAGACTGTCAACAAGTACCGGGCTCTGAATGGCAGTGTTGGACTGAAATACTGATGATGAGATCAGCCTATGGTGTAGCGGCATGGTCGCACATAATCTTAGACTCCGCCAGCCTCGTCTCTGCGGATATGATCGATGGATCAGGCGCACGCCGAGACGGTTGGATGGCATTAGTTCCGAGGGGCATTCAGCTGGCGGGGTCCCCCGACGCTGATCGATCGAGTATGGTCAGTGTCAGGCCTCAGGAGGCAGAGACGACGACAGAGGCAGTGTCAGTGAGGAGCCGGAAGCTGGCATGCATGTATCGATGGATCCAGCGCGGGATTTGGATTCCTGGCTTTAATTAATCTGATGGATATCAAGAGAGGATGAAGTGATTTGCGTTCGAATGAAGAGAGAGTCCTAGAGCGCGCACCGGGCACCAGTATTGGTATGGACCCATGAATGCAGGGAGATACTGTATACCCGCGCATTGAACATCTCCTGCACAACGGCATTCTTGGAAGGCCTGCTCACCTGCTTTCACCTTATGCCCTTTCTCGTTGTTTTGTCTTCTGTCGCCTCTCTGCAAAATGCATTCTGCCTGCCTCCTCAAGGAGAGAGAGAGAGAGAGCGCATTGTGTAACGTGACATTCATCACACAGTTCTCGCTCCTGACCAGCTTTTATTGTTAGGGGCAATTGGCATCGCCGCTGCCGAGCTAGCTGCCCTGCTGCACCACTGTGTCAGCATGCATGCAGCTAGCATGCATGTTACACCAGCACACTGGCCATCAGTACTACCTACATATGCTTCGTGCGGCCAGCTCGCGTGCTGCTAGCTCGCTACTCAGCCCGTGTTCCTCTTGTGTTCGTCGAGCATGCATGAGCGAGCATCTCAGCTCGTGCTCCTCTCAGAGTGTGGGGATCGAGCGCATCATCAGCTCAAGAACAACTCCAGCCAGTAAACCGGGTGTGTGGCTGCGTTTCTCCTCAGCTTTAATGTCATTGTGTGCATGCGGGATATATTTAGTCCATTATCATGATCCATTTTTGGGTTTGAGGCCACAACATGCTTGCAGTCTACCCTGACCAGTATCTGGTAAGGATATATATATATATACACACATATACATATACATACATATGTATGTATGTATATATACACACATAATTTATATATAAACATATACACATATACATATAAATATACATATATTTAGTCCATTATCATGATCCATTTTTGGGTTTGAGGCCACAATATGCTTGCAGTCTACCCTGACCAGTATCTGGTAAGGATATATACACACACATACATATACATATATATGTATATATATATACACATACATAATTTATATATAAACATATACACACACATATACATTATACGTGTGTGTACAATATCTATCTATCTATATATATATACACACATACACATACATATACATATATATGTATGTATATATACACATACATAATTTATATATAAACATACACACACACATATACATTATATGTGTGTACAATATCTATCTATCTATATATATATATATACACACACATACATATACATATATATGTATGTATATATACACACACATAATTTATATATAAACATATACACACATATACATATACGTATACGTATACATATACATATACATATACATATACATATACATATACATATACATATACATATACATATACATATACATATACATATACACACACACACACCCCAAGCCAACCAACCCAAGTGTATCCCGCGCACGGAACGTGTCCCCGCCCTGACCCTGCCCCACGCGCCCCGCCTTGTGTGCCTATGCCCTGCGCTTGCCATGTGTCCCCACCACATGCACCTTGCCCTGGTGGTCGCCATCCTATAGCGAAAATGACCATATTATGCTATGATTGTGATTTTAGTGATTAATATCAATATAGTTAATATGACTAACATGTTTATCAAGAGTGTATGTTAGTAGGTCTCATGGATGCAATACATAAAGAAGTCACCAAAGCCATGACAAAATTTGATTGGATTGGAGAAATCCCATAAAAAATGACGACACCGGATAGTCCGATGCCATAAGTGTACACACCAAAGCATTTTTAAGAAGAATGGAAAACTAAGCTGAAATAAGATTGTACTCACCGAAAGATCTGGTGATCAGAATCAGTATACACCGGAGTATTTAACAGAAGCTCTGCAACTATCGAAGTCTGAAGATCAATATACCGGAAGGTCTGGTGATGAAAAAATAGTGCACACCAGAGTGTTTTCCAGAACTCAGAGAAGATAAATCTATATATACTGGATGGTCCGGTGATCAATGCTGTGGGCACCGGAGGCTCACACCGGAGCATTTAGCAGAGTGCATGAAAAATCTTGTGAAGATGAAGCTATACACGTTGGAAGATCCGGTGATCAGAAGATCAATACATCGGATAGTTGAACAGTGAAGAAGTTGGTTCTTTCAGGCTCAAGTATACACACCAGATAGTTTGATGATAGAGAAGAAGTATACACCAGACAATCTGGTGTTCAGAGGTGGTTCTGAATAGGTTCTAACAGCTATTTTATGATGTTGTACACATAGGATGGTCTGGTGCTTGTAGTACTGTTTCACCAGATCTCCGGTGTTCACAGTAAAATTGAGCTGTTGGAGCAACGGCTGGTTGGCGAGTTTGAGGCTATAAATACCCACGCACTCGACCATTTTAAGGTGTTGGAGTCTAGAGAATCTCATATACACTTGAGAAGATATCCAAATCACCAAAGTGTTTAAAGTGTTCATCCAAAGCAATTAACCACACCATTAGAGAGTGATTAGTGCTTATAGGACTAGAGATAAGTGTTGCTAGTTGCTACAACCTAGAGAATGGATTAAGGAGTGATCCAATCATGTACCGAGAGGTACGTCGGCGCCTTGGAGTCTTTGTGATTCGCTGGTAATTGTTGACCCTCCGACTTAGTATGGAGTGGCGGTAAGAAGATTATGCGAAGATACAGAGGCTCTTGTCTATGTGACTAAAGCTTCGAATTGAAGACAACGCCTTGGTAAGACCTTACCTTGGTGGCACATCGTGCTTGAGGCTTTGTCTTGGTGACTTGGTAGTTCAAGAGTCGTGACCGAAAGAGACTTGGCGACGGGAGCATATCCTTTGTGGAGTTCCAACATAGAGTAGAGGTGGCTTGTGTGCCACCGATACCACAGGATAAAAATCTTTTGTGCCGAGTTTGTCTCTCTACCTTATTTACGTTTTTGCATTTATATACTTGTAATTTACTTTGCCAGAGTAGGTTGCAATCCTCTTTAGTAGTAGAGTAGACACACTAGATAAATATAGAGCACATTTAGATAGAATTTGAGATAGATTTATCTTGTAAAGTTTTTAGAGCTATTAGTTTCTAAGTGTCTTAATTCTCCTATTTCTCTTAGGATGTCACCGATCCTCATACACCTTGGCCGTCGCCTGACCCTCAACCGCTTTTGCCCCGACCACTGCAGTCTCGATTGCCCCGCCCCGCCCCTGGTCACCTCGGCCATGGCCGCCACGCCCCTCCTTTAGTTGTAGCGCCCTCAGCCCTAGCCGTCGTGCCCTTTGCCCACATCAGCTACTGAATAACTTGAAACTACTGATAACAACTGATCGAAAACTACCAACACAACTGAACATACTACTTATACTACATGCACAACTAACAACTACTGGTACTACTAACACAAACTGATCAACAAATTTACTATGACTTAAAATTATTGAACAACTAGTGACACAAACTACTAACAACTAATAACACTATTGAACAATTTACTATAAATTAGAACTACTGGCACTATTGAATAGCGATGACTACTAAACAATTTTTCAATAACTTAAAACTACTGAACATCTACTAACATAACTAATGAACAAAACTACTGAAGAATTACTTAGTGATAACTATTGAAGAATTATTAGCCGACAAATATTGAAAACTACTGAAGAATTACTTAGTGATAACTATTGAAGAATTATTAGCTGACAAATATTAAAAACTACTGAAGAATTACTGGATGATAGCTACTGGACGCTACTGGATGACAGTTACTGGCGCCAGAGGACGAGCGCACGTGTGCAGACGCATGTGTGGGCACGCGTGGCTGTGTCGAGTGCGGGACCTTGGCAGGAGTTGGGTTGGACTGTGTTGGACCAGGGTGTAGAATAGCGCACACGTGTGTGTTTATATATATATATATATATATATATATATCATATTGGTACTCCCGGAAGTATATACTTCCACATACATATCTCATTACGTAGGGAGTATCTCATGTGATAAATGGTATGTATATGAAGTATATGAGTATATAAGATCATCCAAGTGGTATGTATAGATTTTTAGTGGTTTTCACATATTTTTTATGTGTATTATATTTTATATACAAATAAAAAGGTATTATCAAAATCTAATAAAATTGATGGACTTCTTTTCTATTTTTTCATGTAGTTTACATTGAAGTATCTTAGTTCTTAGAATGAGTATATAAGTATACTCATATGATAAAAGAGTATATCTAATTTATTTATATGGTATATCATAGTAGGAAGTATGTACTCTGCGAGTACAGACTAGTTTTCATATATATATATATATATATATATATATATATATGACTTCGTGATGAGTCTCATGGTGCCATGCATGGTAGCTCTACTCATCTCATTTTCCCAGTACCCTGGTTCTATAGCTAGCTATCACCTCTGATAGTCTGGTACAGTCAAACTGGTGCAGGAAATAGGTCTTTGTTGTGTAAGTCTACTTCTCTAGATAGAGATTGTCTGTAGTGAGGATCTTCATGCAATCAACGTGGACTACTTGCAGTGCATCGTCAAGTGCAAAGCATGTTCTGTTTGTCAACGTTAAATAATTCTGGTCAAAGCCAAATGCATATGTTTGTACTACAAATTAATCTAGAGAGCAACCTGATTTCATCAAACACAATATAAACTAAAAGCTGATCCTTAACTATCAACGATAACTGTCCTGTAGAATAAATTCAACTTTATATTATTTTCACTAAACTAATGTCAAAGCTCCATACCCTCCATGTTAACAATATCGTGGAACAACAAAACAACATAATGCAATGCATCAAATCACACAGGGTAGAACATGGATACATATTTTTCAAGTTGGCGAATGGAGAAAAATGACATCACCAATTAAACGGTAGTAATAAATAGTTTCTTAGTAAGGATGCCAAGGATTTCCATCTTGCACTTAATTTAGTCTTCTCGGGTCTTGACGGGCTCTGAAGTCATTTACCTGGTATGTTAATAAATTTAATTATAAATTTTTTGTCACATCCATATATGGCATAAAATACCAACTAGTATACATATTTATAGTTTAGAGGATACAATACTCCTAGAATGCAATTATCTTACTACCATGATTCAAATATCACTTTTCATTATGACTTCATTTTTTTAAGAAGGGATACATGTTGACTGCAATAGTTATGTTGAATTTTCCCGATCGATACACCCGATAACATAAGTTTGCAATTGCTTGTATACGCTTAATCATGAACCAAAAATATTATTATATATATACCCCTAGGACCGTTACAGAATTATATGCACTTAGCATACGCTTAATTGTGAAACAAAACTGTTATTTTTGTCTTTCCATACATGCATATCCTGAGTATATATAATGCAAATATCCTAAGAGTCAACCATTGATCAATTGGTACCAAGGGACTACCATCCAAATGTTAGAACCACAATTATTTATATTCTAGATTCTCTCCTAAACTATTAATTCTAGAGTTCTCTTTATTTCACCATTAAGGGTTTTATTTGGAATTTTCTTCAAAATAAGACCCCCCTTCCTCTAGAATCACCCTAGCAAATATCTTTACTCTTGCAGAGTTTGGATTATAGTAGTCTATTCAAATAAAAATACGCATTGTCTTTCCTTTCTCAACAAATGAATTTATTGATCAACGGGGATATATGGATCTTTCATTCACATATGTTACGACAAATTTAATCATGCCGCAGAAACAGTAAAGTTACACAATAATGCAGAAGACTCCAAATTAACAAATCAATATACTCTCGCGTTTTCCTATATTTGGTAACCAGATGAGCATGCATGTCATTTCTACGTACTAAAGTTTACTACGATAACCCAAATTTATTAGCAGGTCATGAACGGGTCATATATTGGAAAGCAAAAGAAATACATAGAATTTGATGAACAAAACCTAATATGCATGTGGACGAAAAGCCGAACCTGCCAGATCAGACACTCCACACTACTGCGCGGCGGTGGACCGCTCGTTCCCGCCGGTTGTTCCAGGCTTCAAGAACGACCCACCGGCGATCGGCCCAAGGTCAGACACGGCACCGTACCCAAGCCCGGCACCCATGGTCGACGAGTACCCAAAGTTGTAGCCTCCTCCTCCGTTCATGTCGAACCTCGCCGCAGCCTCCTCCTCGTAGCTTAGCATCTTCATGGTAGCTAACTGGTCGTGCTGCACGAACCCAGCCCCGCCGCTGACCGCGCCGATCGCCGCCGCGGTGGAGTGGTCGATGTTGATGAAGTTCTGCGTGCGGTTGGGCACTGGGTTGCCGACGAAATCCGCCATCGCCGGCGCACCGTTGGATCCCACGGCCGCGGAGGCCGCCGCAGCTTCAGCCGCCGCCTGCGCAGAAAACACACGGCGTACTCATCGTTCAGAACATGGGCACCTACGCGTACGCGTGGTGAAGGTCGACATGTATATTTGTACATAGAATATGTACATGTGACAGGAGATGTGTCGTGTATCACCTGGTATTTTGACAGCTCGTAGGTGGCGCGGGTGAGTTCCTGTTGGAGCTGGCGGAGGCGGTGCTGGAGGACGGAGATGATGCCGACGCAGCCGTAGACAGGGTCGCGGAGGCGCATGTCGGCCTCGTAGGCGAGCGAGTTGACGGCGTCCTCGCGCTGGCAGGGGTGGAGCTCGTTGAGAATCTTGGTGACATTGCTAGCGCCGAAGACACGGTGGACGTGCACGAACTTCTGTGGGTTGTCCGGCGGGAAGTAGGGCGCGAACACGCATTCCGGCTGGCACTTGCGCCGCAGGAACTTGCACGCCGCGCACGGCGACCCCGTGCCACCTGCCGCGCCACCGGAGATCGAGCCGACCGTCGACGGCGAGGCCACGGTGATCACGGAGCCCGTGGAGACCGGCACCGACGACATCATTGAGGAGGCCATGGATCTCTCTGCTCGAAGAAGATCCAGGTAAGTCACGGTGAGGGTTTCGCTTCTGGATGGCATGCATATGAAATTAAGTAAGCAGAAGGAAACGAGGGAAAGAAATCAAACAATCACGAAATCTATCCTTATCCTTCCTAAATCTGAGCAGAACTGCCGAAATGGCTCGGTACAATTCCTACAAATTAATCACTCTCCAATCATCATTCCCTCTAGAAAAAAGGGGGAAATTTTCAAGTAGAAAACTATGCACTACATGAAGCAGCAAATTAACATGAGTCGAACAAAATAAGTTAACTCGATCCAAGAAGGAATTTGATGAAAATATGAAGAACTAAGCTAGCGAGAAGAAACCAGACGGAAAGAAGAGAAACCGAAGAAATTGAAGTACGAAGCTATTGGATCCGACGCCGGCGTACGGCGAGGGCCAAAGAAGGCACCTTTCCGTCCCTTTCCGTGGGACGAGGGGGGGGGGGGGGGGCGAAATTTTCTTCCGCGCGGCCGCTCCGCTTCAACCTTCGTCGCCGAGTATCCTTTCTAGTCGCCTGCGTCTCGGTCTACTCCCACTTAACTTCTCAACAGCTTCCTCCTCGTTTTTAGCTGCAGACCTTGTGTTTTTCCACGTCTCCTCCTCCCTAACTGATTAGTCGGGAGTTTGTTTTAGAGAGAGAATGGATATGAAAGTGACGACCGTGAGGAATGTGTCATATGTTGAGAGAGAAGAGGGCGAACTTAAAACTTAAAAAAAAATAAGAGAAGGGGGTGAATGTGTGTATGTGTCCATATACATCTATACTTCTATAGTCTATCTAATCTAATCTATAAAAGCATGAGTTAAAACAATTCTATGTACACCAAAAAAATGTTTACTAACAGCCAGCACCTTTAGATCCGTCAATATCTAACAAATCTAACAATAAGATTTGCTCAATAGTGTTTCATTCAATTCAATATCTAATAATGAGTTATCATCAACCGTTGAAAAATCCAACGTCCACTCAATAAGTGTCCACGGGATTACTAAATTCTCAGCTCTGAATCCAATAGCCAAAATTGTGTTGACCCTTCAGTCCTCCTCACTCGATTTTGAATTAATTTATTTGCTCCCTCTAATGGCCAAAATTTTGATCTGAATCTAGATTATTGAAAGGAGCGGTGACATCCTAAACGAAGAGTGAATTGGGACAATTAAAACTAATTAGCTCCAAAAATATCATAAGATAAACCTATATTAATTTTTATCTAAATGTGCTCTAGATTCATCTAGTATGTCTACTCTACCATTCAAATGTTTACAACCTATAGCTAATCCTAGCAAACTACTCTATAAAGATAAACATGAAAGGATATATTACAAGAAATAAATGCGAAAACGTAAAGATGGTAAAGAGAGCAAACTCGGCATAAAAGATTTTTATCATATGGTATCGCTAGCATAAACGTCACCTCCAAACCATATTGAAGCTCCACCAAGGATATGTTTTCCGTCGCTAAGACTCTTCCGGTCACGGCTCTTGAGATACTAAGCCACCAAGATAAGGCCTCAAACCGGATGAGCCACCAAGCCACCCAAGCAAGTCCTCACCACTAGTATTTCTTCCGGTCACTTGCCACTATTTTCACTTCATAGCTTGAGCCACCAAGTCAAGTGTCTCCGTGTCCCTGTACAAGCCTTTTGCCGTCACTCCACACCAAGTCAGAGGGTTAACAAGATTGAGCCGCCAAGACCCAAGGAGCCGACGAGTCACCAAGACTTCAAGGTGCCAGTATACCCCCCGGTACACGGTAGGGTCACTCCTTGATCCACTCTCTTGGTTGCAGCATCTAGCAATACTTCTCTCTAGGCCTATAAGCACTAATCACTATCTAATCTTGTGTTTAAACACCTTGGATGATAACTTTAAACACTATGGAGGTTTGGATGTATTTTTAAGTGTCTAAGAGGTTCCCTGAATTCCAGCACACTACCACACTTTTATATGACTGAGTGGAGGGGTATTTATAGTTTCAACCCCGTGGACTAGCCATTGTCTAATGGCTCAACTTTACTGTATATGCCAGATGATCCGGTGTAAATAACATTGTACACACAAGACTATCCGACGTGTACACCATTTATGAACTAGCCATTGAAACTCACTCAAACTCATTGTGAACACCAGATGTTCCAGCATATTCACCATCTCTATCGTCGGACCATCCAACGTGTACACTTTAGCTAACCGAGCCACTGAAACCTTCTCTGCAAGAAACACTCTAGCGTAACCATCCGGTGTGTACATCTCCGAGCGCCGGATCATCCGGCGTGTAGCTTCATCTACTCCTTCATCTGGAAATGCTCCTGCATGTACTTAATGCTGAGCACCGGACCATCCGACGTGTTCTTTAACTTTCTCCTTCTCTGCCAGAAACACTCCAGCATGTACACCTTGCTAATCGCTAGACCATTCGACGTGTACAACTTTTCTAGGACTTCTCCAATTCAATCAATCTTTGTCCCAGCTTCAGTGGCTTCTTTATGTATTGCATTCATAGGCTAAAATCCAAAAATAGATAACATATGTGACCGTATTTGCCGAAATAGACAACATATCGTCATATTTATAATTTTAGCATCCGTATTCGGCACCTCATTTATAGAAAACTGACTTTCGGTACACCGTACACCAAAAAAACATGGACCCAGCAATATTTGCCACACGAGGTGCCGAATATGGCACTGTAGCCCATATTTAACACCTCATATGCTGAAAATCAGGTGTATTCGGCACACGAGGTGCCGGATATGGCACTATAGCCTATTTTAGGCACCTCATATGTTGAATATCAGGTGTATTCGGCACATAAGGTGTCGAATATTCAACACCTCATGTGCCGAATATGGCCTGTACCTGCACATGAGGTTTCCGGCATAAAATGACACCATCAAAGTGTCTGCAGCAGGTACGGACCATATTCGGCACGTGAGGTGATGAATAAGGCACTGTAGCCCATATTCGGCATCTCATTTGTCGAAAATCACCAGATTTTCAGCATATGAGGTGCCTAATATGGCTGGACCCATGTTTTTTCGGTGTACGATGTACCAAAAATTAGTTTTCTGTAAATGAGGTACCAAATATGGATGCTAATATTGTAAATACGATGATATGTTATCTATTTCGGCAAATAGGATCACGTATGTTGTCTAATTTTGGATTTTTCCCGCATCCATGAGACCTACTTAATTATATATTTGACAAACATGTTAGTCTCATTGACTATATTATCATTAATCAAAAAAATCACCTATATACCCTAATAAGACCATATTCGCCACAGCTGACAATTTCTTCCTAAATTAGCGTGATCACCTTCCTTACACAACTCATACCAAATTGCTCTCGTACCAAATCAACATAATCATCTTCCTTACTTAAATCATACCAAATTGTCCCTGCCTGTCCATCGCTCCTCTTCCCTCCCACTTCATGCGTTGCTCGCCCCTGTACTTCGAGCCATTGTTTGTACTATCGGCGTCAACTCTTCTCCCGTGTTCCTCTGCCCGCATGGGCGACTACTCCACAAGTGGTGGAAAATCTACTCGGCATCGTCTTTTCTCTGTGTTCCCTAGTGCCCCAATTGTAGTTCAACAATGTACGATATTTTGTAATTTGATTATCTTGGTTGCTGGTACGAATTCCCCGCAGTTCCCCTGTTCTCTTGCTACAATAATTGCTCTGATTTGACAACCTTTATTTTTTGTGTGTGCGCAGGCTGCGGGTTAGTGAAGGTCCAAACCAGTTACATATTATTGATTATTTGGTTTGGTTTGATTTGGTTTGTTCAATTGGGAATCACTATATCTTAAGGATTATCCCATTTGTGATCATGTCATTTGAGAGCATCTCTTCTACGATAAATAGGTAAGCCATCCTTCCTGATTTATGAATGATAAAAAAAATGATGTCGGTAGAAAAAGAGATATTTGCAATACTGGTTTTTTCTATCAGTGGTTCAATCTGTCCTTTTGCTACCATAAAACTACAAAATTTAACACCCATGATGTGAAATGCTGCACATTTTACTTAAGCTTGATGTTCTGACCTGTGTTGAGGCAATTTAGATTAGTGATTAGTTCAAACATCCTGTTCTTTCCATGCTTGTATCTATTCTTCTTGGTACAAGTTTTTTTTGTCAAGTTTGCACTAGGTTCGCTCACTACATATGCATGATTTTATTTTTCATTGTAAGATTTTCTATATCTGCATCACACCTTAGTTTATTGAGATTTGAAATCTATGTGAAAGTAAAGGGTCCAACTCTAAACAAACAAAGCAAAATAGCCTGAGAGGGGTTCAATGGTATATTTAGCATTAAGCTTTTGGATTGGAGTATGTATTGTTGCCATTATATTAGAATATTCAAGAAAGGATCTATACTACAAACATATTTTATTAACTAATTTGATCTTGGCATGTAGTTCTGCAATACATTATGGTTACATATATTTGTTTTTTTCTGTATCATTGTCAGGCACAGATTATGGTTCTACTATAAATATTCTTACCTGCAAATAAGACTGGTTGATGCAACCTTTTTTCTAATTGTCATCCTACTCTAATTGTCACACTCATGTTAATATGCATATATTATCTTACTCTAATTATTTTTTCATGTTTGCTAATGCTGTGATTAATTTATTTTATTTCTAAATCAGATGATTATTCTGGCGACCACGAGAGAAAGGTCATGGAGGAACTATCAGCTGACCAAGAACATCTACATCTTATTAATACTCTGAACACGGAGCAACGAACTGGGTTTGGTGAAATCATGGATCACGTGGTCAACAAAAGGAGTTAAATTTTCTTTGTCAATGGTCCAGGAGGCACGAGAAGATGTACTTGTACAAGGCATTGCTTGCTAGGTTGCGCTTGCTAGGCCTAATAGCCATTGCAACTGTAATATATGGTATAATAGCGTTGATCATGCCTGATAGATGCACATATTACCATTAAGCTTACTGACGACAATATGTGTAGTTTTACAAAGCAAAGTGGTACTGTGGAGTTGCTTTCATAAGGCGTCCTTGATAATTTGGGACAAAGGTGCTATGACAAAACATCAAGCTGTTGAGACATTTGATAGGTCACTACAAGATATAATTGGATGTTCTATGCCATTTGGGAGGAAGGTTATGGTGTTTGGTGGAGATTTTAGGCAGATCCTTCCTGTGGTGACATGTGGTACGAGAGCACAAGTCAATGATACTACACTGCAAAGATTATATCTATGGCAGAACATAAGTAAGATATGCCTTACCTACAATATGAGGGCATAGTTTGAACCATGGTTCTCCGAATACCTCCTTTGAATTGGCAATGACACAGAAAAGACGATTGGTGATGACTATGTACGCCTCCTTGATGATGTTGTGATCAGTTACATCATCATAGAAGAATCAATTGACAAGCTCATTGAAAATGTATTCCCATGTCATCAGAATAATGCTACATCAGGGGCTTACATGGACACATGTGCTATCCTTTCAACAAAGAATGAGAACATGGATGAGCTGAATGCAAGGATGATTGACAAATTTCTAGGCAAATAGAAGGTATACTAGAGCCTTGACTCCGTCAACAATGATTCACGCAACAACTACCCAATCAACTTTCTGAACTCAATCACACCAAATGGCTTGCCCCCACATGTGCTCAAATTCAAAACCAACCGCCTAGTTATCCTGCTCCGGAACCTTGATCCCCACAACGGTATGTGCAATGGAACAAGGCTAATGGTTAGAGCCTTCCAAGATAACACGATTGATGTTGAGATTATTGGTGGCCAACATGCTGGAAAGAGGGCGTTCATACCTATGATCCCTTTGTCCTCCTCGGAGGACCTTTCACTTCCTTTCAGATTAAAGAGGAAACAATCTCTAATCTTCCTGAGCTTTTCAATGACCATAAACAGACAAACCATTCCTAATGTTGGTATTTATCTTCCCGAACCGGTGTTCTCGCATGACCAACTTTATGTTACATTACCGAGAGGTGCGTCAAGGAAGACGACTTGGATTCTTGCTAAGCCAAATAAAGACATAGATCTCATAGGAAAGAGCACCTAGAATTTTATGTACATAGATGTATTGGGGTAGTAAGACATATTGGAATTGTACTAGATGTATTTTTTCTTATAATAGTTGCAGTCTTGCAGCATGGATAAATTTAACTAGCCTTCATTCTACTTGTAGTGCTTTGTTAGATATTTGTGGAGGATGGCTTACGCATTGTCAAATTCAGTTATTTATTTACATTAACTCAGAATATAAAAGGTGCTCGCATAATTCAGAAATCATAGTTGTATGATTGCTCATGCATGTCTCACGTGCACGATTACTAGTCCTATCAAGTAGACACTACTACATAAAATATCATCATTGCCAGTTCAAAATTGACATCACTGCTGATTTTTAAACCAAATAAGCAACAGTGATAATCCATGATTATCATTGCCGATTCGTAACACGAATCGGTAGGGACACAATCTATCACTACCGGTTCTTAATCTTATTCCGCTCGATTTGTGTATTTATCACTACCGGTTCCAACTACAAATTGGCAATGACGCTTAATCCAAGACAAAAAACATTCATGCATTAATTTAAATGAAATTAACATTACTAATGATCATATTATATAGTTTATACTAATTACAGTAAAAGCTATTGTCATGTTGACGACAACACAAAAACCCTAACACGCGTGTCAACTAACCCAAACCTTAAAAGCCGGATTTAAAGTTTCACGCGTGAAGACATACGGATTTTTTTAGTATCATTCCCGGTTTGTAATCGCAATCGACAGTGATAGCCATTATTACTACCGGTTATAAAAGATATATCTTTTGATGAGTTAATATCACCGATGGTTCTTTTTTGAACCTACAATGATACATCACTTCCGATTAGTAACAAGAACTGATAGTGATACATCAGTGCTGGTTCGTGTTACTAACCGACAGTGTTAATCATTATCACTATCGATTCTTGCTGACTTGACTTTTTATGTGCGTCTGAAGCTTACATATCATTGCCAATTATTTTTGAATTGGTAGTGAATAGGGAGCGTGGATGATCCTTTCTGTGGCAGTGAGATGAGTTGTGACAGATCCAAACAATCTCTACCATACATCTTACATGGTTAGATGGTCCACGATCAAAGTTAATACCCCACCTTCTTTCCTTCCTTCTCCACTTCTTTCCTCTTATGCCCGTCAAATTAATTAGTAACTAATTTGGAAACCTCAATCAATGTACACGCTAATTTAGAAAGCCATGTCAATTTGGAAGCGCCTCTTACACTGCAATCGATTCTCTCCACCTCGCCTCTTACGCAATAGTAAGCCAACAAAGAAAATTAAATCTTTTTTTACTTGTTATGTGATTAATTAGTGCGCCTCTCATTGGAATTGATTCATTTGTTTTACTTGGTAATGACAAGATTTGGTGATTGGTCTAATTAATGCTCTCTTTCCTTCATAGCGTGATTATTGCTTGAAACATGTTGCCACAATAATTATTTTTTTGCATCAATTCTTGTATAGATTGCCATAATAATTTTTTTTGAGGGCGCAAAAAAAATTCCTTGTAATCTTGGCTTGATTGTTGCGTGATTTTTGGAATGTGAATTTGGCCAAAGTGATTGTTTGATTGAGGCCCTACCTTCACCTATATATTATCAAGTGTCTCCCCATGGCTGCACCTCATCTTTGTTCACATTCATTTTAACTCCACCCCCAACGTTGCTCCTCCCGGTGCCATACTTATGGTTCTTCTAATTCTAATTTTTCATTCATGACAATTCAATGCCATACTTATGATTCTTTTTTTTGTCTTATTATGCAACATGTCCAAATGATTTCATCTGTCACTATTGTGTTGCTAGATGATGCTTTGAGGCATCCCCATGACTCATTGGTCGACATTGTAGCCGTAGTTACCCATGTCGGGTCTCTAGACCACGACACCTTTTACCCTCAGGGGATTAGGAAGATCACATTAAAAGATAACAAGTATATTTATTTCTTTTCAATCTTGAAAAATTTATTCAGTTTCTATATAAAAATACTTATCTCTTTTGTTAGTCGGATTTCCTTCCTGCGGGTCTTCACTAGCTCAGATGATGATGATTGCAACCTACTTATAGCAGCTGGTGTCCACAACTACTTTCTCCTCTCCACCAAAGTTGTGATCGACCAAGCAGCATGTAAGTATAAGTTGAATACAATTTTAAGTATTTAAGGGTGACAGTACCTGACATGCATGACCAATTTTTTTTTAGGTTGTTTGATCGAGTCTGATAACACCATCACTTTCATGGGATTCGAGCGATACGTGTTGCTATCATTCTTCGAAGGCAATCATGTTATTTTAGTTATAATATGTTATGTTTTTTTTATGCTATGTGTTATATGAGCCTCATATTAAATACGCAACTCTTTTTTTTAGAGATTAGGTATGGCATATGGGAGGACCCTAAAGCACAAGCAATATTGACTAACCATCGCCGCCCTAACAATGAAATAGAAGGCATCGTGCCTACTGAAAATCAGCCCAATTAGTTCTTGCATTGTCCACGAATAATTTAGAAGATTTTTTTCTTATACATGCTTTGTACCATTATCGTTGGTTGCAATGATCTTTAGTTTTGCAACACAACTGTGATTTTATTGCTCCTTATATTTTGCAAAAGATGCACCATTTTCGCTATGATTTGGACAAGTAGGTTGCAAAATCTACGTTATGGTGCGATGACAGTCCCAAATATATTATCATTTTAAGAAAAAATATAATATTGAAAGTAACATGTTCTAAACATGAACAAAATATGCAAAGAATCCATTATAAGTCCACCATCAGACTGGCATTCCTTCCCCTGCCGTCGGCTGCGTCGCCTTCTTTGTCTACTCGAGCCCCGCTATTGTTGATATGGATATTTTGTGCATTATGTTATTTTGATTATATTGCTTGATGAATGCTCTCTTTCATTACAACATATTATTTAAGAAAACATCGGATAGTAAGAGCAATGACCCAATTTTAGTTGAGCATCTAAGTTTCCAATGAAAAACACATCGAATAAAAAACATTGAAATAACAATGACTATCTAATCCATCGGTCTTATTGTTGATGGCATAATATTATTTTTTTCTTGTGTGTAACACGTGTGTGGTTACTGGTATCTATAGAGTCAAGAGTTTACATTTGCGAACCAAAATTGTTTTTTTACCAATTACTGAATAGTTGGTGACAATTTCAGACTACAGCAAAACACTCTTTAATCTTAATTTACTCTAGAGAAAGTGGAAATTTTCAAATAAAAGGTCGTTGCACATCTTTTCAAAAGGATTAAGAAAATAATTGAGTTGTTAGTGGTGTAATAATCATGTTACCATGCACTAATCAAACAAAACAACATTAAAAAAGAAGCACATAGAGACACAAGCTGTACTCCGACATTGCTCAACTTTTTATGATTATGTGTACAATTTAGGGAACCCTCCCCTCCTTAGATATTGGGGGGTAGGATCTCGATTACATTAGATGAGCAATATAGGACTAAACTTTCTATTATTAATGGGCCGGAAGCAATGCCCCTTGTGCCTAGTTTAGGTTATGTGTCTACACATATAGCCTATTAGTTGGGCCAATATTACAACACTCCCCTTTGTACACTTTAACAATGTCACACTAATGTCTTAAAACACTTCATCCAAAATCCAATGGGAAAACAGTTATGCGAAAAGAGCACATAAGCTCACGTATCTTGCCATTGCACATGCTGCCTTATTAAAAAGGGACAATTGCAAAGAAACCACTACTCCTAATGTTATTACAAGCTTGCCACTAGAAAATTGCAAAAATACCATTAAAATAGTCATTCGAGTGGCATCCGTACAAAAAATAAAAAACTAGGGAGGTATTTGCAAATGCCTCTATTAAAAACCTCGTGTTGAGAAAACCCAATGGGTCAAAACTCAACAAGGGGAAAAACGAAACATTTAATCCTTTTGGAGTTGACTGTGATTTTCACAATGTTTCTTCCTTGATCATGTAGATTCCTATTTTCACATAAACTTTTGTCTAAGTTTAAAGCGACTTTGTTGCTCCCCTAAACATTGGAGCTATAGGGTATTGAGTCAACTTGTAAGATCTCCCTTGTGCTAAGACTTTAAGTCTTCATCATGAGAATCTACATAAGATATTCGCTCCCCCTGAAGATAATAACCATGGCAGTCTCATTATTCCATTGTTGTATAAACATCCTTTTGAATAGATGCAAGCAAGGACCTCGTGATTGTTTACAAGTGATATTTTGTTTTTACAACGTAACTCAGTGTCATTATAGGAAACATGAGCATGTAGAATCCATGAGCTAGATCATTTCTCATTTTCACCCAATCCTTTTGCCAATATTGATCTTGTGTAATAAAAGTTCATATTGTCCTCATTGAGGACTATAGGGGATATCGGTTGTAGTCTAGTCTCTCTTTGCAACTTATCTCTAGATGGTTCTTCCATTGACTCACCCATATAACGGATATACCATCTCAGTGCATAATCATTCCATGATTTGGCATAGTGGACATTATACTATTTTGTCAAAATCTTATATGACCACTAATTTCTAATTCCTTCAAATAATTTTGTTAGATACACTAGTGCATTTTGTGCAATAATGCACATATGTCTTTATCCCTTCTTTCAGGACATGCTCAAATGAATCACACCAGGCGGAAACACACCATCAGCCACTCAGACTCCAAAGTCACTTGTTCCTCCCCGTCGTTCTCTATATACCCATACTATTGCCACTTACGTGGGGATAGACATCAGAGATACTCCAGGGTTAGCATCCAATAATATCTCAACGTCTGCACCTTCTCCGTCTGATAGCTGGAAGAGAAGTGCAGCTGTAGAGTTGGTTTAGGAGACAACTACAGCGACAACACCTACGACTTCTACTCACTATGTGCAAATCAGACAAAGAAGACATACATAAGTGACGGGTCATTACACGACCAGTGACTTATGTCGTCTCAGGTCGGGACCAAGTATTTACCCATCACAGATAACAAATAATAGGTGATATGTCGTAATATTACCCGTCACCTATAACATGAGTGACGGGTAATAACTAAACCCGTCACTTTTGACTTGATCATAAGTGATGGGTCTTCCTGTACCAGTCATAAGTGACGGGTCATGTTACGACCCGTCACTTATGACATGGCAAAGGTGACGAGTCTCTTTGAGCCAGTTTTAAGTGACATGTCGTAAATGACCCGCCACTTATAACAAATAACAAGTGACAAGTGACATGTCGTTAATGACCCGCCACTTATAACAAATAACAAGTGACATGTAATATTATCACACGTCACCTATTACTTAGCTCTGTTTAAAGAGTTGGCCAGCCACTGTGCGGGCGAACAGTTACTCAACAGTTCTGCCCGCACAGTGCTGGCGATTTTCACCGGCTCCGGTAGAGATTTTCTAATATCTTGTTGATTTGAAGTTTGAATTGGTGCTAGGTCTTTCAAGATTTGTATCTCCTATTTTTCCCTACTTTCCTTCTCCTCTAATCTCTATTTAGTAGATTTGTTATGCTTTAAGTTATAATCAGCCATTTTGCATCTTTTTATCCAGAATCTTAGTACAAGTGAGTTCTATTGATGTTAGATTTGATACTAGGTTTGCCTAATCTACCGTGAGATGCCATAGGTTTAGTGTATTTGTATGTAATTTTCAATCACATGCTTAACCACGAAATTAAGGTAATTGTTAATGAAGAATGAATATTTTTACATTAATTGTAGATGACGGATAGAAGTTTGATGTACCTTGAGACCCGGACTTGTTTGGAGTACCTGAGCAGGGTGAAGCATTTCATGAATGCTGCCTTGGCGGATATGAAAGATCGTGGTAAAACAACGATTTATTGTCCATATCATGACTGCAATAATGATAAGAAGTTCCCGAAACCAGACAATATCCATGAACACTTGGTCATGCGTGGATTTAAAGAGAATTATACATGTTGGAGCAAACATGGCGAGGAAGGCCTTAACGAGGGAGAGTTGGATCGGACCCTCCATGCCGACAGTGTGGATCAATGACTTACACCGGTGAAATGGATCATGATCTCATGGATGAGGACATATTATGTTTCAATGATAATGATCTTGAGGATTTTGTAGAGAATGTGGATAAGATGGTGCGGGATGTCGAGCGGCACGACGAGTATAAAAATGGTGAGTTTGCTAAATTGCAGGGCTTTGTGTGGGATTCCAAGATGTCCCTTTATCCCAACTGTAAAGAGAAGTACACGCGGATATTTGGGAACCTAAAGCTTCTACAGCTGAAGGCAACCCATGGTTTGACTAACAATAGTTTTGAAGCATTACTGGATTTGCTAAGGAATATGCTACTGGAGGGGAACCTGGTGCCCGAGGGCGTCTATGACGCGAAGAAGATAGTTTATCCTTTAGGACTGGAAATAAAAAAAATACATGCATGTAAGCAGGATTGCATCTTGTTTCGTGGAGAGTATGCAGAGCTGGATCAATGCCCCACTTGTGGAACCCATCGATATAAGTGTAGAATTGACGGTGGTGACGGGGATGAAGACAAGAAAAGTAAAGGTGGTCCTAGGAAGGTGGTGTGGTATTTTCCTGTAATTCCCCGTATGAAACATTTGTTTGCCAATAGAAATGAGGCACAATTGGTGCGTTAGCATAAGGAGGGTAGTAAGAACGACACCCGATGGATTCCACTCAGTGGCAAATCGTTGATTCCACATTTGATTGGTTTGCCGAAGAATTAAGAAATATTAGGTTTGCTATGAGCACAAATGACATGAATCCATTCAGTAATATGAGTACCTCACATAGCACCTGGCTTGTTGTATCGTCGATCTACAACCTTCTACCCTGGCTTTGTAACAAGTGGAAATATATTATGTTGGCGATCTTGATATCAGGACCAAAACAACCTGGCAACGATATCGATGTGTACCTCAGGCCTTTAGTCGATGATCTTAAGAAACTCTAGTCGGAAGACGTTGAGGTTTGGGATCAGTAAAGCAAGAGTACTTTACCTTGCATGTCATGTTATTTGTCACCATCAATGATCTACCAGCACTTCGTAATTTGTCAGGTCAAAGTAAAAGAAAAGGTGAATATCGATCATCCAACTTCACTCCGATTACGCTATGGACCATGTGGTCAGGGCAATACAACAATATTCTAAAATGTAGTACCTGATGGACGCCTACAACTCCGGTGGGTATTGGATCTTACTGGTCATTTGCCTCAAGTGGGACTTGGTGTTCTACTTCGACTCATCAAGACCAGTAGGAGGAAAAGGAAAACCTGGAGAGCGTGATTGCAACGCTGTAAAAGGAATGCTCGACGCGTAAGTTCTACCTGACTTAGTTTACATATTTAACTTTTCTAACATTCAAATGCTCCCTAATCGATCCATCCTTATGCAGAGCTTTTGACAAGTACATTCGAGCTCAACCTGACTATGACGCGAAAACCGGCCGTAGACTGACACACAAGACCGGGTAAGTGCTACATAACAAAATACCAAATGCTCTCTGTTGCTGTTTTTTTCTTTTTATCTAACATTAAATTTTCTTTCCAGCAGTGCCATTAACAACAACTGGGCAACACCTGAGAATTCTATATTGCGTGAAATATGCTCCTCACGCTCCGCATGAAGGATATCAAATCCCAATATAAGTTCAATACGAGATTATTCGTAACTAATTTCAGGAATTAGTTAAATTCCATGATAACATGACATTGTTTGCACGTCAAATTATTCAGGAATTTGATGCTCTTTTTTTTTTAATGACGGTGCACTTCTAAAGATTTGACGACGGATCACAGAGTTCTTGGTAGCTGAAGTCATACGCCCATATGGCGAGTTCCACTATAGAATCCCTAGGTTGTGAGATCTTATATATGTAATGAATTGATTGGAACTCTGTAACCTTTACGATTATGTGATGAAATGAGTTCTTATATGCGTGTTTGTTGATATAGATTTGGGTGTGTTGCTGTTGTTTGTAGGGAGAAGACGGTTACTAAATCCTGACTATACTCCAGGTTGCAGCCTGAAAACAGGATATTCTCATAGGGTAACATACACATAAGTGACAAGTAACCTATTTATCCGTTATTTATATTAAATATAAGTGACGAGTAACTATTCTTCCCAACACATGAGTGACAGACATAAGTAACATGTAACCTAAGTAACAAAATATCTTTGAAGACGCTACCCGTCATTTATATTTATCACCCTTAGTACATGGGAGATGCTCATAGATAACATGTAACGTTATGACCTATCACCGATAATATTATTAGTGATGGATTCTTATCCGTCGTAAGAGATTTTTTTTTTTCACGTAGTGACTCCAACGAACCATCCGATAGACTTGGCGGAGCATCCAGCCAAAAAAATATTAAGAGTGGATTCAGTAGCAGCAGCAGATCCTCCTCCTCCTTTAGCAGCAGATACTCTTCCTCTCCGATTGAGGATGGGGGCACTTACCGTGGATTGTTTTTAGAAGTGTCATGCTTTTTTAATGGCGGTCGCAGCTGTCACATCTAGTGGTGACATAGAAGAAACAAGTTATGGTACTGCTTTCATTCTTATGCACGTGGAAAACTTTTTTTTTATATATTTTACCTCTTTCCCGCTTAACGCAATTAAAGTGGAGGACTATTTATCTATTTTGAAGTAGGAAAGGTCATAACTAATGCTCACACGCTTGTTTCTGATAAAGAGAAGTTTTTAATCTTAATTCTCCAAACTATTAAAAAACATGCCACTGTCATTTTCAATAATGAACTCGTAGACTGTGAACTTATTTTCACGGTAGGTGCAATGGTTGGCACCAGGTTACATGCCAATGCACCAATAATTGATACATTGGTAGGTGGTTATGATTTACATAGGGCAAGTGATAACTACAACTTGTGATGCATTAGATTATCAATATAAACCTTTATGTGGGGCTGAAAAGTATTTCCAACTTACTTGCTCTGTCCAAGATGACATTATTATTTTGGGAAAGTTGATGACAAGAGACATGTAGAAATATACTAGTGTCAACTCCGGTGTTACGTTTGAGTGGTGAAGTCATTGGCCTAATATATTCGCATAGTGCATAATCTCCTACATCAAAAGCAGGTGCGAGATGGATAAATGGGAGCAGGGACTCGAGAGACTAGTGGACACTTGGTTGGCGGATAATACTGACCATCACCTATAACTTGCAATTATGAAGTGCCTTTGTGCCTTTTTTAAGGAGGGAACTCCATAATGTTTTAGAGGAGGAAATCAAGAACGTTTTAGAGTGTTGGTTGTTGTGCACTATTAGAAAACTAAGTTAAAATATATCTTGATTTATATGTGATGAGTGATTGATAAAATTATGGATTTGATTTGTCGAGCTTTGAATTACCAGAGTTTAATTTAAGCATTTTGATTATAGACTAATTGGAGTTGGAGTTGGAGAAATATATTTGCGTATCTCATAATATGTAAGTGACGGATAGAATTTGGCGGTCGACGGCGGGTGATCGATGTTAAGCGGGTGTTTGGTGTCGGACGATCAAGGAGGCTGAGCATAGTCAAGGAGGATCCTAGCTGTACAAGTAGAGGTCAAGCAAAGTTTGAAGCAGATGATGAAGACGACGTGTTGACAAAGTCAAACGAAAGAGATGCTGGTGCAAGTGACAAGATGGCTCGAGGGATCAGAAGCAGAAGAGACTTGCTAACGGTCAAGATCGCAAGATGGAGTACACATGTCGATATCAGAGCGTTTGCTTAAGGTATAAGCAAGTGATGAGTCACGCTTTGAGAAGCGTGCAAAAGGTTTCACGGTTGAGCTTCAAAACCGTGGGAGGATTGGAGGAGTATATAGCACCATCGCGAAGTTTGCGTCAAGGCGAAGCTAAGTTGTGAAGGCGCTGCGGCCGTTCGATAGACGGAGTAAGAAATAGACCAAAATACCATCGATGGTAGGTAGGAGTGTACTACAAGAGATGACTATTTTAGTACCAAGCTAGGAAACTTAGGGATCAAATTTCTTAGGCTTATAAATAGAGGGGTAGGGCTATGAGAGAGTTTGAACCAACTACTTGAGCCCTTTGTACAACCATTCGAGAGCATAGTGCTAGGGTTTTAGAAGAGATGAAGATGAGTGCTTAGCCTATGTAATATGTGAGAATTTTGAGAGAAAAATCCTTGTAATCTGTCTAAAATAGGGATGACCTCTTTGAGTAATGAGGTTTATATTTTTGCATACGCTTGAATTTCTCTCCTTCTAGTCTATCTATTGGTTCCCTTGCAAATTTGCAATTTCTTTTTTTTTTATCGTGATTTTCTTATTGATTTTTATTTTTGCCGTTGAGGTGCGATTTTTCAACCTTGGGAAGTTGTTCTTCTTATTGCTAGAAGCATTAACATTCATATACTCATATTTTGAGAGAGTCTTGAATTCTCTTGTCTTTAGAGTTGCTTCTTTCGATGACTATCTTTTTGCTTTGTCTTTGTTCAAGTTTCAAGCTTTTGTGCTCAAAGACACATGAAATGGTCTTGAGTAGAGCCTATAGTTCACATTCCATCTGTGGAGTCATATTGTCTTGGAACTTTCTTTCACACTTTGTCTCTCTAAATTTTATGCCTCCGTTTGTGCACTTTTAAGGTGCGTTGAGTGAACAAGGAGTAAGCCATCTATTTCGCAAGAAATTTATAAGGTGTCTATTCTCCCCCTCTAGTCATCGTTCTCGATCCTATAATTGGTATCAGAGTTGGTTTGATCACTTGTAGATCTTAACCAACTTTGTGATCCGTAGGCGACATGGAGAGAAGTGGAAAATTTTTGTTGTTCAATGGAATAGACTTTTCGTACTGGAAGGTGCGCATGGAGGCTTATCTTCTAAGCCAAGTAAGTGCAATATGGGAAGTAGTTGATTCCAACTACGAGATCCCTGCTGCTCGCATGACTCAAGTTCAAATCAAACAGTATAAGGCCAACAACAAAGCTAGAAATATTTTGTTCATTTGCCTGAGTCAGAATGTGTTTGACAGGGTTCAACATCTCCGTACTGCTCGGGAGATCTGGACTACTCTGAGTGTCTTCCATGAGGGCACTAATTAGATTAAGACTAGATGTCAAAGCACTTACAACCAAGAATACCAAATATTTGTGCAAGGGCCTGGTAAATATTTGGATGCTATTTTTGCTTGTTTTGATGGAATTGTGAGCAACCTTAGATCCATTGGTGTTTTGCCCTATTATGATCATGAGAGGGCGATTAAGTTTCTCTATGCTCTTGACCGTAGCATATGGAAAGTGAAGATCTTGAGCATTGAAGAGTTACCAAATTACAAAACGTTAACTTGTGATGAACTATTCAGCAAGCTTAAGTCTACTGAGATAGCCATGACGACTTGGATTGACCTCGGAAACCTAATACTTCACTCAGTGGTTTTGCTTTATCTTTCTTGATTTCTATCACAGAGGAGCAGGTGGATACATTGGATGATAAGGACCTTACTCTCATCGTGAAGAAGTTCACCCGTTTCTACAATAACAGGAGAGACCAGAGGAGAGGGGGCTCCCGTGCTTGTTTTGAGTGTGGTGATACCACTCACTTTAAGGCGAATTGCCCCAAGCTCAAGAAGAGGGATGACAATGACTACGACTTCAACAAGCACAAGAAGAAGAACAAAAAGCTCTTCTTCAAGAAGAACCACTATAAAATGGCCAAGAAGGAGGCTAAGACGGCTTCTAGGGCATTCGTAGCAGCTCTCAGCAACATCGACACCTCATCAAGCGAGGAAGAGAGCTCAGAAGAGGAGGAACCGCAAGTGAAGAACAAGAAAAAGGCCAAGGACTTCACCGGTCTCTACTTCATGGAATACGAAAATAACGACAGTGACCCCGAGCTTGATCCCTTCGAGGTATTACCTTCCTATGATCAGCTTTCTATCTAAGTCGATATCTTGAATGATGCTTTCATTAGCTATGATAGGTTACTTAAGAAAGCTGTATGTGAGTTGAAGGAGCTTAGGTCTAAGTATGAGTCTGTTTTTTTTTGAGCTTGAGTTGCTTAAGTGTAGAAGGTTGAGGATGAGGATTGTGAGAGTTGTTTGGATGTCATGAGTGAGCTTGCCGAGCTTTAAACTATGCATACTCAAGTTACCAGTAGACTTGAGATTGCTGAGAAGAAACTCCTTGAGGAGGAGTCTAGACCTACTCTCTTAGGCACTCACAAGAATTGCCCTTTGCTTTCAAAGGATGTTGAAGTAAAAGATAAGCGCATAAAAGATCTAGAGTCTAAATTGAAGAGTGCTAAGAGTTGTACGGATAAGCAGTCTAAGTGTCCCACCTGTATGATCCTTAAGGATAAGCTCAGCTAGGTTAGATAGCAAGTTGAAAAGCTTTTAGCTGAGAATGAGTACCTCCTTTCTCTTGTAGAGAAGTGCTCAGAAGACAAAGGCAAAATGAATTTGATCTTGGCTAAGACCAAGATATGTGCTGATAAGGCTGGGTTAGCTTTGGGTTTGGCTTTGAAAGAGTTGCTTACACTAGTTCTGAAAATACTGTATTCAACCCACCCACTACCCTGGAGTCAAAGAAAGCCAAGATCAATGCCTCACAATCCATGCTAGAAAAGAACAAGCCTACACCTCAACCTACAAAGAAGAAATCCACACCCAAGAGAGCCCCACCGCCTAAGATGAGAGCACATGTGAGAAAGCCTAGAGTAATTGGCAGTCAAGTTTTCGAGAGATGCTATCACTACAACTAATACCAGAGAGAGGGTCAACTTGTTGGGTTTTGCTTTTTTTGTAGGAGAGATGAGAGGCATGAGTGAGAGTGGAGTTCCCGAGACATGTACCGCCCCTCTAGTGGTGTACATGAGCCTTTTTCTTGCTCCTACCCACGAGTCTCTAGCGCTTTTTAGTCTCTTCCTAGAGATGTTATCTGGTGTGGATTTTATCATAACTCATATAGTTTTGGTCCACATTTAAAAGGCTTTGAGTCCTAGCACTTTGACAGACCACGTGTTCCCCATCGTGGTACTCATCCTCAGTGTGTTAGTGTTGAGTTGCATGCTCCTACTATTTCAGCTTCAAGGTGGATGACCCAGTACTGGATTCCCATGAGGTTTTTGACTAACCTTAGTACTGAGTTATCCACTTTCTATTCTTCTTCTATGTAGGCAGCAGGTGGAGGCCTGTAGAACAAGTGGCTTATTGACTCTAGTTGTTCGCGCCACATGACTGGAGATTCATCATGGTTCTCTAGCCCTACCCCGATAAAGCATCATGAGTACATCTTTCGAGGATGATCGAAAAGGTAGAGTAAAGGCCAAAGGAACAGTAAAGGTAAATGAGAGTTTTATTTTCAAAGATGTGGTTTTGGTTGAGCATCTGAGATATAACCTATTTTCTGTATCTCAGTTGCTAGATGAGGATTTGGAAGTTCACTTCAAGCGTGATACTTCTCGAGTTCTTGATTCTTCTAGCGCTTTGATTTGCAAGATTTCTCAACTTGGGAGAGTTTTTGGAGCTGATTTTTCTAAGGTTTCTGGTTCTTCTCGGCGTTTACTTACTCAACCTTCTTCAGAGATTTGGATGTGGCATAGGAGATTAGGGCACATGAACTTTGATTTGCTTACTCATTTGAGTGCCATAGACTTGATCCGATGATTGCAAAGCTCAAGTTTGAGAAGAACCTTGTTTGTGCTTCTTGTTGGCATGGCAAGATGGTTACCACTCCTCACCCACCAGTCAATCTAATGATGATTGAATGACCGGAAGAACTTCTCCATATGAACATTATTGGTCCTTCCTGGGTTCGTTCGGCGGATGGGAAGTGATATGTACTTATTATTATTGACGATTATTCTCGCTACTCTTAGATCTTCTTTCTTATAAGCAAGGATGAAGTGTTCTCACACTTTCGGAGCTTAGATTTGAGATTGTTCAAACAACGTCTAGGCGCATTGAAAGTAATTCGCAGTGATAATGATAAAAAATTCAAGAACTATCTCTTTGATGCTTTCTGCCTTGAACATGGCATTGAGCATCAATTTTCTACCCCATGTGTTCCTCAACAGAATATCGTAGTTGAAAGAAAGAACAGAACTTTGGTGGAGATGACTAGGACGATGCTTGGTGAGTATAGGGCTCTTAGGAAGTTTTGGACTGAGGCCATTAGCACAGCGCGCTACATCTCAAATCGGATTTTCTTGCACTCGATCTTGAATTTGACTTCTTATGAGTTGCGCTTTGGGAGAAAATCGAAAGTTTCACATTTGAGAGTTTTTGGTTGCCGGTAATTCATCATAAAGCGTGGCAATCTTGACAAGCATCTCTTCTGATGGTATTTTCTTGGGGTATTCTCTCCATAGTTATGCTTATAGGGTTTACAATCTTGACACTAAAACCATCATGGAATCATGTGATGTGACTTTTGATGAGTCAACCTCCTGTGCTAGTTCTGTCTTTAAGTGTGCAGGTAATCAGGAGATGAGTGAGAGCATCTTTGTAGATGACGACCTTTTAGCTCTTGGTGATGACGAGGATGATCCACTACTTCCCTCATCCATACCTGCTTCAGAGCTGGCTCCTGCTTCTTCTACTCTAGTAGAGATCTTACAGCCTCTACTTCCACTTCAGCTGCTCTTGAGCCTACACCAGCTGTGTTTGAGGGGGAGGTTCTCTCAAGGCGTGAGGCCCCTGAACACATTCAGCGGTGACACCCTCCACTGACAATGATCGATGACATCAATGAGAGGGTAGCAATATCCAAATCTGCTTCTCATGATCATTTTACTGATTATGTATTCGTTGCTTCCTTTGATCCCTATAATATTGTACATGCTTTATTTGATTTAACTTGGGTCAATGTCATGCACGAAGAACTTGAAAATTTTGAGAAAAATCAAGTTTGGGTCCTTATAGAGCCACCCTATAATATTCACACCATAGGCACAAAATGGGTTTTTAAAAATAAACAGGGGGAGGATGGGTCTGTAGTGAGAAACAAACTAGACTAGTGGCTCAGGGTTTCGCTCAAATTGAGGGAATAGATTTTGGAGAGACCTTTGCACTGGTAACTAGGTTAGAAGCCATTAGGATCCTTCTAGCATTTGTGGCATCCCAGGGTTTCAAGTTGTATCAAATAGATGTCAAAAGTGCTTTCCTAAATGGTTTCATACAAGAAGAGGTTTATTTCAAGCAACCTCTAGGCTTTGAGGACCCTAAGTAACCTCATAGAGTATACAAACTTTAAAAAGTTTTGTATGAGCTGAAGCAAGCACATAGGGCTTGATATGATAGGCTTATGTCTTTTTTATTAGAGCATGTGTATGTCATGGGGTTGGTTGATAAAACTTTATTCACTCTCAGGCATGGCAAATATTTCCTACTCGTTCTGATTTACGTGGATGATATTATTTTTGGTGACTCTTCTTGTGCACTTGTGGCCAAGTTTATAGAAACTATGAGTAGAGAGTTTGAGATGTCTATGATGGGAGATCTCAACTTTTTTCTTGGACTTCAAATCAAGCAATGCAAGTAAGGTACATTCGTCCACTAGACAAAGTACACCAAGGAGCTGCTAAACAAGTTCGACATGAGCGACGCGAAGCCCTTGGTGATACCGATGGCTACCTTAACTGTGCTTGATCCGAATAAAGATGGTGAAGCAATGGAGCAGCTGGAGTTCATGAGTTTGATTGGCTCCCTTTTGTACCTAACCATGACAAGACCGGACATCCACTTTACTGTCTGCCTCTACTTGCGCTTCCAAGCTTCACCGAGGACGTCTCACCGCCAAGCGGTGAAACACATTCTGAGGTAACTCAAACACACTCTCAAGTATGGACTTTGGTTTTCTGCTGCCTCTTCACTTTCTCTTCGAGGTTTTTTCGATGCGGATTTTGCTAGGTGTAGAATTGACAGGGAGAATACTTCTAGTACATGTCATTTCTTGGGTACTTATCTTATGTGTTGGTGTTCTCGGAAGCAGTCTAGCGTTGCTCACAGATTTTGTGGATGGTTGCTACTTTGAGGGACTTTAGATTAGATTTCAGGAGTGTGTCACTATTATGTAGTAATATTAGTACCATAAACTTAGCCAATAATCCAGTCTAGCACTCCAGAACCAAACACATAAATGTGAGATTCCACTTTCTGAGAGACCACAATGCGAAAGGGGATATAGACTTGAAATACATTGATACCCAACACCAGCAAGTTGACATCTTCACCAAGCCTCTAGATGCTACTAGATTTGCCTATTTGAGGGGGGAGCTTGGTGTATACTATCCCTATGGCATTGTGTGAGGGGGAGTTACCTTTGTATATACTCTCTCTTACTTTTATTGCATTTATATTGCATCACATCATGTAAGATAATCATAGTAGTTGAGTTTTGACTTGTATGTTTTTGCATTTACGATTACTAGACTTGAATTTGGACTAAGTTGAGTAACTCTGGAAACTTGATTCTTTGTGAAAATGTGAATAATCTTATGAAATTAAGTATCTTGTGCTAAAATATAATCCAATACGGTTGTCTTGAAGTCTCAAAATATTTGTTGTACCCAGTCGCACGACACTTTGCTTAGATAAGAGGAAACTTGAGAATAAAAATAAAAAAATGTGCATAATTGCTCAATTTTGTTTTAAATCACTTGATCTAACTAGGTCTTAGTTTCATATGTGAGCATTTGCAAAGCCTATTATCGTGAATGCTTGTTTGCCTAGTTTGATATTGAAGTTGGCTAATTTTTAATGCTTGTATTGCCTCGGCACGAGTGGATGCTTATATGGTGGTCGTTTTGAATATGATTCGGCTATGTGAAATTCAATATGCCAACTAATTCTTCAAGTTTAGCTTGTATAGCTTCATGTTCTCTTGTCACTTTTTCTTTTTGAGCCTTTGTGCATTTGTGAGCTCCGTTTTCTACTTTTCATAGCCCTTTGATATTTCTAGCTTTTGTAAATGCTTTATGGTATACTTGTGAAAGCTCATTAGG